>NW_027117789.1:670910-1341820 GCF_038497815.1 [Lipomyces] oligophaga | reverse complement strand
TGTTGTTGTTGTTGTTGTTGTTGTTGTTGTTGTTGTTGTTGTTGTTGTTGTTGTTGTTGTTGTTGTTGTTGTTGTTGTTGTTGTTGTTGTTGCTGTTGCTGTTGCTGCGCTGCTTGAGCCTGCTGCATTTGCTGCAACTGCAGAGCATGCTGTTGAGTCAGAATAGCTTGCTGTAAAGGATGAGATTTATGCTGGACTAGACTCGGACTGGGCATGGCATAAGAATTTATGGGCGACTGGCTGATACTCTGACCCGGAGCGGCAGCATTAGGGATGATATTGATTCCATTGGGGGACATTCCGACAGGAACAACTGGGGTCAAGGAAGATTGGGAAACAAGCTGCATGGGGTTGGCCGGTTGCTGAGCTACACCATTCATCATTTGCTGCTGCCGTAAAGCCTGGAATTGTAGCATTTGTTGTTGCTGCTGCGGGGTCATCTGAATTTGTTGCTGTTGTGATGGTTGCTGTTGTGGTTGTGGTTGCTGTTGCTGCTGATCAGACTGCTGCTGGAGAACAAACGGCCGCTGAGTGGACGACATGTCATGCTGTTGCTGAAGCTGTTTCGATTGGGGTAGATGATACTGATGTTTTATGTACATCTGCAGTAGCAGCGTGAGTTCTGTAGGCGAGACCTGGACAAGAGTTCAGAGAATCAGCGAGTAAATGCAGCCCCAGGACTAGTAGAGTGGGGAGATTCCTTGGATACGTTTGGCTCTGCTAAAGAAAAGCACATGCAAGCTTAGAAGGAGAGGTTCAAAATTGACTGGACGCCGTACACGAGATCAGGCACAGATTCCAGTTGTTCAGGGTCGCGTCGTTCTGGCAGGCTAGCACGAATAGACGGCGAGGCACTGCAGATGAGATTAGATTTTCAGAGCGAGGTGGAAAGCGAAACCGAGAAATAACATACCTGCGAGCAAGACAGACGTATGAAGAACGGAGTCAAGGCCGACAGAGGGACCTAGAGCTGAAGATCAAACGTCAAAAAGGCAGCGTGTGCTGATGGGGTGTCTCGACTGGGAAAGCCGATGGAGGTTATCAGGACGCCGAGTGGGACCTCCTCACGGGACGGTGAACGGGAGACAAGAGTACCGATTCTGGTGGATGGAGAGAGAGACGGACGGCGAGATCTCAAAGACGAAGTGCCAGTTAAGGAATGCGAACAATGAGTGAGCTGGGAATCGACTGTCCGGGTGAGAGAGGAAGGGAAAAAAACGTGGACTGGGTACGAGGGACGATGATTCGATGTCGCGACGACGGGGACCGGGCAAAGACTGAATGCGCCGTGGCTGGCCAAGTGGGTTTGTAGCAACTAGCTACCTGAAATGGATTTTTTCCGCGAGTATCTGAGAAATGTGGTATAGATCTGCTCTTAGAGACAGTCGATAGCCAACAGGATGTGTGTAAGCCCTACTCGACTTGTGGTCTTCAAGGGAACCAAGGCGGCGATTTTGCCTGTGATTTCGATGTTTCTGGCGCTGGTTACCGATGTGGACGGAGTTTGGATCTGGGATGCCAGCCACGACCAGGAGTTACTGGTTGAGCCTTGGATTGTAAGCAGCCGCGAACGGATGAGGGATCAGTGTACTTTGTACCATGTGCTGTTTTGATTCTACAAGTCATTAGCTGCGCAATTGCAGACCACAGATTCTTTCTCAGAAAAGTGCAGTAACAGCTAGCAGGGTTACTTCTAAAGCACGTAATAGTGCGGTAGAAATTGCCGATGTTAGGCATAAAATTGGAAAGGTTCGGAAAACCTGACAAGGCTGTGGACTCTCTGGACCAGAAAACTTTGCAAATATCGAGTTGATTGGCGTCGTTCAATTGGCAGCATCATCTGGTTATTCGTTTACAGTGGAATGTCAGACTATCGGCATGTTGGTAGCAAATGCAGCCAATAATTCGTCTGATTAGACAGCGACAGATCCAATCAGTCGAATACAAACGACCTTCTGCGTAGAGAAGCAACTGTCTACCGTTCGGCATCGTCTGAGTTCAGTCCCAGTGGAGGCTAGGGCTTGACAGTAGGGCTTCTTCGCAGCCAGAGAACGGCTGGGGATAAAGTGCAAATCTCTCGCTTCCAGAATTAGTTTCTTTTCTCTTTTTTTTCTACATCATCAGGTTCGTAATTTCCCCCCTCTTCTCCGCGCAGACGGTAGTCAACATGCCGTGTGCTAGAATTCCTCACAAGCTGATTACTAACTCGCTCTGCAGTAGTGGTTATACTTAATCTTATAATTAATGTATAATTACAACAGCGAGCTGCATCCATTGATGCACAGTTGAGGGCTTCTCTTTTTCACTATAGGTAGTCTTCCGTTCCCTGCTCCCTTGATTAACGGCGATTTTTATCATCCTTGATCCTTTCGGTGTGACTTTGTTTGTGTTTTCTATAGCAGCAAGGCGAGGGATTAATGCAACATTTTTTTGGCTTTTCTGTGTGCAGCGTAACAGTTCTTAAATATACATGTGTATTTGCTATTTTTTGCCTTGTTTGGTGTGCTCGAAAATGGTTTTGATCATCTCGTTTCCGAGCTTTGTAGCGTCCGCAAACCGCGGCGAGAAGAACTCTTGCGTTCGCTCGAACTTGTCCTTATATAAGTGGAAATTGCCGAACCCAATAATCTCGCTCCATGACTAGATAGTTCCCGCATTAGTTTCATTGTTATGGGCGTTTTGATATCAAACAAAACTTACTCGTGCAGCCACCGTAAATTCCAGATCGTCAGATCGAAATGTGTTATTCTCCAGGGCGACCTTCATGCAGTCCTCCAACAGGCCAGGTTTCTGAAACAAATATTCCGTGACTCCGAGCCAGATTCTGAACAGCGGCGTACTGCAAATCATGTGGTCGTACGGTACGATCCCGAGCTTCCACCAACAGTCGACCATCGCCAGCAGACTAAGATGTGAGTTGGGTGTCCGTTCCTCGGGCGGCACGTTTGATAGAGAAAATTGGTCAAGCAAATAGTCCGACAACAGCAGTTCGTGGCTGTCTGGCAGTCCACCGAACACAGCTTTCTTTGCGGCATAGATGCGGTCGCGGAACTGCTGTTGTTCGCCTTCAATCATGAGCTTGAACAGCTCCGTCACGGACTTTGCATATTGCATGATCTGTGCATGTGCAGCCGGATTTAGGATCGCAAGACCTGCATAGACGTGCCACTTATTTGAGAATATCCGTAGTGAAATGTTGATTTTTACGTTTTCGATCCCACCCACATACCGGGGAACTTCCCAGGGAAACTGTTGGTTCGCATGCCAGGCGAGTCCCATGCTCATGAAGGCGGCATGTGTAGCTGCTTGAGTGTCGGCCGTGATTTTATCGTGCTCGGCGGCTGTTAAATATACTATCTGCGAGTTAAAACACGATAGGATCGAGCGCACGAACTCCAGTGATTCGTCCGACGCTCGGTGTTGTATCAGAACCTGTAGAATCAGTACAATTAACTCCAAAAAGATACGCGTCGTTCTTACTAAGGGCTGTCCACGAGTGTCAACATTTGGACCATGTAAAGAGTGACATGACACGATCTCGACGTCTTCGGGTAAATGCTTCTCAAAAGCTCGAATTTCTGGCGCTTTACATGAGGTCTGGCCACCGACTATGCCTCCGACTTTGGTAGCTATTTCATTAAGTCCTGCTATTTGAAAATACTTGTTGAATGCTTGACTTACATGGACCGTAAGCAGCGACAATTTTATCAATATTCTCCGCTTCAACAGAATATATAATATAATCACTCAGGCGAGATACATAATGACCATTGCGAAATATATTAATTTTCGGGTCTAGAATGTCAGATGTCCGAAAGGAACCAGCTGGCGATGAGTCCTAGCTTCAACTTACTTTCACTGAACTGTTCCTCTAATGAATGAAATTTCTCTTCTCTGTCACAGGCGTTGATTCTAAATACTCCAGATTAGCTACTCCAGTCTTGTGTTGTCTTGATGTACCATACGTGAATCCGGCCGCTGAAAGACGACGGGCATACATGCGACCCATATCGCCCATGCCGATGATCCCTACTTGAACGTTTTCGAGCGCGATAGGCATTGTGAGTTGAACTAATGATAAATTAAATGAATGATGTTTATGCATACAAATGGACGACTGCTCAAATTGAAAATGGCTTATATTGTATGGAGTTAAGAAATCTTCGGAAGCCGCATTATAGGCTGGGACTGCTATGCTCTTTCTAACATTGTTGCAAACAAAATGATTTTGAACTGCACTAATATAATTAAGTGATTTAATATTTTTATTATTCAATATGAGGCAGCGAAGTCACCTGGTGATCCAAGACTTGCACAACATTGTAATCTAGCAATTCAATCCGACAGAGAAATATCCGTCTCTAATTTTTTGTGGGATTATCAATATCCATCACTCAAACTCAACGTTATAATCTGATCTCCCCTAGATGCCGAAGCTGAAAGCCTTACTTTTCTGACGGCAAGTCAGGGAGAGTAGTCATTATGCAAAACCTCATGTAAAGTAGCGCCTTCAGCCATGTTCCTGGATTTCTCAGTCGCGAAACATTGCGATAAGCAACTGCGATAAGGATCGGCAGTAGCGGTGTACCATGGACAATCAGCCGATATCGGATGATCGGACAAACAGTAAAGTAAACAAACATCGGGAATTCGAGAGAGTTGGCAGTCTCTGAGCTGGATTAGAGAAAGTGCTTGTCTGTCGTCGACCTACGGGCAGATGCGTGGACAACGTGCGGCGAAGTGCGCGAACAAGGAACATTGGGCATTGAACAGCGGTAAGGTAGGGAAACAAAAGCACCTAGCAGGACGAGCAGAGAAGAAATCAACGAAGATGAATCGATTGTGGAGTGATCGTGTGCGACAAGAATGCCAAATATTGCTTTTATTGCCATAGTCTGCAAGATGCAGAAGCGGAGCCGGAGGGAGCACCGAAAACTAGAACCTGGACCAAACAAGGATATGCAGAACTACCGCAGAATCAACGCCTGGCTAAGCCAGTTCACGGAACCTCCGGCGGCCGCTTCCATCGAACGGTCTGATACGAAAAGTTCAGCTTACATTAGGACCTGCCAATCTGCAGCGTCTGCTGATAGGCGTTCTTCTGATAAGAAGAAATTAATCTGGGTCTATGGACGAAATCTGTAGAGTCAAGACGATGTGTGAAACGCATATTACGGCGTTCACCGGGCATACAGTTGGTCCCTCTTTTCCAAACCAGGCACCTCAAAAACACAGGCCACTGATTCGTCGAACCAGGGCTACACCTAAGTCTGTCTGTCTCACTGTTTAATCGTTTCCAGCTAAATTATCTAATCCGCCGTCGTATAGCTATGATTATTATGATAATCATATTGATTGTCATTGCTTGTGGTATCGTCCACTGCAGCTCGTATTGATAGATCACATCACACAGTATGTCCATTTCGACATCTACTAAAGATCCTCCACCACCTTCACGACCCAGGGGAATCCAATTCTCCTCCTCGACTCGTCGACCCAGCTCCCTAGACGTACATTTTTACTACTATGTGCGGCCATATCCGAGACCCGACTCGCCGCAGACGGCTCGCCACGTCGGAACTTGACTCAACTATAATGGAGCTGGTGGCGCGCAGTTTCTGACCCGGTAGGGCGATGATCTTCCCCTTCTTCCCGTTGTTATCGATTCCGGTCCCAACTGCGGGCTTCTGCCATTCTCGTTTCCGTCATCGATCAGCTGGCTGTGCGTTTCTCGAGGTAGATTGAACGTCGCAGGACTGAATTAGATTCCGGACATTGGACAACTCGCCTTCGAGAACGCTCGTACGATCCAGACGCGCTCTTCTCCGCGTCTTATCGCTCTCTTTCGTCAACCCCTCCATATTCGACCCCTCCGGTATAACTTCTGAGCACTATATAAGCAGCACTTTGCTCGCCTTTAAATTAGTAATTGTTTGTACACACTACTTCTCATCATAAGCATTCCGCTCTACTCGATCCTCTCAGCTCTCTCAGTTTACACAAGTAATCTCATCTGTCCACACAATGGTTGCCCTCACTGCTACTCGCTACGGAAAAGACAACATCCGTCTTCTCAAAGTCGAGCGTCACCCTTCTAATCCCAAGCTCCAGTATGTCTACGAATTCACGATCAGAGTCATGCTGGAGGGCGACTTCGACATTGCCTACACTGAGGCTGACAACGCTCCCATCGTTACCACAGACTCGATGAAAAACACAACCTATATTCTTGCCAAAAAAAACCCCGTCTCGCCTCCAGAGCTTTTTGCTTCCATCCTTGGCACTCATTTTGTCACTACCTACTCGCATGTCCATAAGTCTTTTGTTCACATTGTCCAACACCGCTGGACTCGCTATTCGGTTGATGGCAAGCCTCATGAGCACTCTTTCATTCGTGACGGAAATGAAGTCCGGATCGTCGATGCTGAAGTCGAGGAATCTGGCAAGATCACGATCTCGGCTGGCATCTCAGACCTTCTAGTTCTGAAATCTACCGGATCCGCCTTCTACGGGTACGTCCAAGACAAATACACCACTCTGCCCGAGACCCGTGACCGCATCATGTCGACCTCTGTTGATGCAACCTGGAATTACGACTCTTTCGAGAATCTTGATGCTGTTCGTAACTCGCTTGGTGCTCTCGAGTCCGGATACCAGTCTGCTCGTGAAATCACACTCAGCACGTTTGCTACGCATGACTCAGCTAGTGTCCAGGCGACACTGTACCTTATGGGCAAACGTATCATTGAGGTCAACAAATCTGTCAATAATGTCTCGTACAGTCTTCCAAACAAGCACTACTTCGACATCGACCTCTCCTGGTTTGAAGGTCTAAAGAACACTGGCGCTGACGCCCAGGTCTTTGCTCCTCAGTCCAACCCCAACGGACTTATAACGGCCTCTATTTCCCGAACTGATTAATCTTGTTTCAGTCGTTAATGTATATATATGTTTTCTTCTTCCCCTCAGACTTATGGTTTGCGATTCTACCTTTGATTTCCCGCATTGTATAACAGTTTATGCGGTTGACTTTTTGCTTTGATGGATATGGGTGTTGCTTTGGTTTTTAATAAATTATAATCTATTATTTTTACTGTAAATGAATTTCATGTGATCCAAAAATCAATATTTCGCGTGATAGCTCAAATATGATCATTGAAGTAATTTTATAAATCATAGTTAGATCTTTCGATTCATTTAGCATCGTATATCCTGTATTATGTACAATCAACTCAACAAGTCAACGTAAATAATTTAATTAGTTACAACCAACTTGACAAGCACACATTATTATTCAGATTTCTGACTCTTCCGAAACACCTTGGAAGTTTCAATCAGCTCTGGTGACTCTGTCCAGAACTTAATTGTATTCACCAAGTGTGGAGATTCGTTTCCCTCCGCAGTTTTCAGCCTGCTCAACCGCAATCCTCGCAAGTGATTTTTCGGTAACATTCCACTAACTGCTTTTCGTAAGGCTTCACCCATACCTTGCTTAGCGGCTAAGCGCTGCATGTTCATTTCTTTAAGACCGCCGGGTCTCATCGTATGTTTCCTATACAGTTTCTGTTCAAACTTATCACCCGAGGTTTTCAGTAAATTGCAATTTGTAACGACAACGTAATCCCCACAATCATTTCCCGGATGAAATATTGGCTTGTGTTTGCCCATTAATGTGATTGCTATCGCGGAGGCCAGTCGTCCTAATGTTCGTTCCTCTTTCCGAAGGTCGACGTGGTGCCATACTCTAGAATAAGCAAGCCTTGTCTGTGTCGGTCAGTCACAATGAACAAAAGTCTGGGTTTGCTTGCCAGTAGTATACGTACTTTTCCTGTAATATTCGACATCTCAACTGGAATTTAATGCTCTTCGCAAACAGTTTATATTCTAATTCCTTTCGAGGTAGAATATTTTTTTGGATTTCCACCACCTCTTCCAAAAGGACATTCGATATATATGACAAAACCTTTCATGCTAAGAATTTGCCCTACTTGTAGGCATAATGCACGCACATTTGCTTAGATACGCCTCAAATACAAATGCTCATTCTGATTTCTGCACTGTCCCCTGCCCTCAAATCCCCAGCAAAAACTACATACACTAAGCAATAGAAGCAAATCAAGCACCACAAAACACATCCAAAAACAATATCACGCCGGCTCTAGTCGCTCTTTCGCTGTCAGTTTTCAGGAATTCAACCGAGAGACCTAGTGAGTGCTTTCTACCGGAGGTGTGCCATCAACAGAATTTTTTCGCCGTACGCGCTCGGCATCGAGTCTGGTCGGTTGTTGAACGAAGTTTGATACGCGTTGATTTCCAGCCGAAAAAGAGAGACAAATAGAAGAACCACCAGTAGCAGACGGATTTATTCATCTCCACGCGCCACATAATAATTGGATTTGATTACTTGAACTTGCTGGCCGTGTGGAATCATTTCCACTCATCGATACGGCAATTATTATTAATATTTCATTTCATTTCATTAGAAGTCAGATTTCAATTCACAGATCTTTAAAGCACTCCAAGAACATAGAATGGCTGTTTCAATGAATCGCATTGCTCTTGCTATCCGCTCAAATTTACCGGACGAGATGGATTGGGCGCTTCAAACACTAGTTCATTCGTCGTTCGAGAATCCAGATGCTCTAATATTTGAGAGATTTCCAAATCTAGCACCAGCGCTGCTCGAAAAACTGTCGAGCATAGATACGGTTTACGACTTGGAGCAACTCTCGAAATCTGATTTTGACGTTTCTGATGACGACCTTGGATTTGGAGTTGGATCGAAATCCAAAGGTAGACAACTGCTTGATAAAATTTTGGAAGCTGCCTTAGTCTTGAGAAATGCTGCAATCAATCCGGACAATGCTAGATATTTAGCTGGTATTAAACTTTGTCAGCTGGCTCTTATAAAGTGTCTCAATCTTCCTGAAAGACCAAGTTTGATTGAGCTGCGGCAATATTGTCTTGATATTGCTGAGTCCGTTACTCTATTTCTCCATCCTCGGTCGAGCCAAGATCCGCTATTCAGAACCTTAGTTGCATTCTTAGGGACCGAAGATCGCGGCGTGCTTATTCCTACAATGCGAGCAGTTGCTAGAAGTGTTGTCGCAGTCGAAACGAACTTGCTACAATCCGTGGATCCAAAACTAGTAGCCCGCATATGTTCTTTGGTGATGCTCGATGATGAGGATCTGCTTGCTGTGTCACTCGACTTTTTATACCAATACACATCATCCTCTGAAAACATCGAAATCAGTTCTGATATTGTCGACTGGCGTGACTTAATACAACAACTGATTCGTCTATTGCTTTACCAAGCCCAGGAATGGTCAACACAGGTGTCTGTGACCGAGGTTGCTCAAGTTAATCGAACTCCTCCAGCAGCTGCTCCTCCAGCACTGCCGCAGGATTTATTACATGGATTACTGCAGCTTGCAGAGCCCGAGCGTGCTACACAATGGTGAGCAGATTAATATTTTGGTTTCGTATGTAATTCTAACAATCCAGGATGCGTGCCTGTTTCGAAGAAGACTCAGAAGGGGATGTCACACAGATAGCTTTATGGAAAGCTTATGAATCACAATTTGAAGAATATGTAATTTTAGGGAAGCGTTTACTACCTGCCGCAGATTTCATCAAGAACGTCACAATGGCGTACAAACATGCCGCAGCCATGGTCGTCACGCTTCCCAATGGCCAGCAGAAGTTTATCATTAAAGGTATTCGACCAAGAGAAGCCCCGCTGTCTTTAAAGGGCGAACTATACATTGACTGCCAATGGACAACATCCCATGGACAATGTCCTAACAAGTTCCCTTCAGTCAAAGATTTGTATAAACATATCCTTACAGTTCATGTTCCGTTATCTCTACAGTCTCAGTCTCCGGTCTCTAACGGCAACGGAATTCTTTCACCAACGACTGCGAACACGAACGCAATATCAAATGGATCATCGGACGAAGTGCTGATCGCTGATGCTCCTACAATAGCTGCGATAGAGAAGCCTATATATTTCTGTAAATGGAAGAGCTGCACCAGGTTTGATCCTGATGGAGTCGTGAATCGACATATTGTGGCTGCGCATATCCGAACACATGTGCCAGACCCGGAAGACAACAAGCCCATTCCGTATGCAGTTCGGATTGGTATTATTCCCGAGACACCAAAATATCCCTCGACGAACCGGAATGACCTTAAGGTCCAACAACACGCATTTATCAACAAATCTACAATTGTCGACGAGCGTGGCGACGCAACTGGTATACCTGTAACGTCTGTCCTTGTATTGCGCAATATCGCACGTAGCGATCTCGGCAAGAAGTACGTAAAGGCATTGGTGCCAGAAATTATCAGTGTTGCAACTGTTAATGTACCTTTAAGGAACTACGTTGCCGACCTTCTCACTTTTGTAGAGGAGAAGCAAGGCGGCGCTATTCTATAGAGATCCAACTCCTCCTAAGAATGTCATATATATTTGTATTTGTATGTATGTTAGTGAACGATGCAACTGATTTAATTAAACTGTTACAAGTTTTATAGACCTCATCTGATATATGCTGCTACAGAAGATATGGTACTTTCTCTTATTGTTTATGCACCCTTCGGGATAACCCCTACCCTTGATTGGTTTGCCACTAGAAAAGTTTTTCCGCTGGGAGAAGAAACTCTTCCAGCTAGTAACCTCAGACTGTGCTGCAGGTCTGTTTGTTAGACAGAATTGTGAGAACTTGTGAGAATTATTTGTGGAATATGAGTTACAGAGGATCTTCATACGGTGGAGGATCACGCAATGGTGAACGCGGTGGTGATCGCTACAGTGATAGAGGCGGTGATCGCGGTGATCGGTATGGAAGCCGTGGCTATGGACATGGGGGTGCCCAAGGAGGCGGCTATGGAAGTGGAGGATATGGAGGAGGTGATAGAATGTCGAATTTAGGAAATGGTTTACAAAAGCAGGACTGGGATTTGGAATCTTTACCTCGTTTTGAGAAAAATTTCTATCATGAACATCCAGATGTCACTGCTCGCTCGGAGCGAGAGGTACAGAAATTCAGAGACGAGAAAAAGATGTCTGTTAGTGGAAATGATGTCCCTAAACCTGTGGAGACTTTTGACGAGGCTGGTTTTCCAGCCTACGTTTTATCCGAGGTCAAGGCCCAAGGTTTCTCGGCTCCCACTGCTATTCAGTCTCAGGGTTGGCCCATGGCATTGTCTGGTCGTGACTTGGTCGGCATTGCTGAGACTGGATCTGGAAAGACGTTATCGTACTGCCTTCCAGGTATTGTCCATATTAATGCTCAACCACTGCTTGCTCCCGGAGATGGTCCTATTGTTTTGATTCTGGCTCCTACCCGTGAGCTTGCTGTTCAAATCCAACAGGAATGTTCTAAATTTGGCAAGTCTTCTCGTATCAGAAACACTTGTGTTTACGGTGGTGTTCCTCGAGGACAGCAAATTCGTGATCTTGCTCGTGGCAGCGAAATTTGTATTGCTACTCCTGGCCGTCTAATTGATATGCTTGAATCTGGAAAGACTAATTTGCGCCGGGTGACTTATTTAGTTCTCGATGAAGCCGATCGCATGCTTGACATGGGTTTCGAGCCCCAGATCAGAAAAATTGTTGACCAAATACGTCCCGATCGACAGACTTGTATGTGGTCCGCTACTTGGCCTAAGGAGGTGCAACGCTTGGCCAATGATTATCTTCATGATTATATCCAGGTAAATGTTGGCTCTCTTGAGCTTTCTGCGTCGCATAACATCACGCAGATTGTGGAGGTTGTGACCGATATGGAGAAGAAAGATAGGCTGATTAAGCATCTTGAGAAGGCGATGGAGAAGAGTGATGCAAAGACACTTATTTTTGCTGGCACTAAGCGTATTGCTGATGAAATTACGCGTTATCTCCGTCAGGATGGTTGGCCTGCGTTAGCGATTCATGGAGACAAGGCGCAGAGTGAGCGCGACTGGGTTTTAAACGAGTTCCGCACGGGCAAGTCACCTATTATGGTTGCCACGGATGTCGCTTCTCGTGGTATTGGTAAGATATAATTCCCTACCGTTTTGTCCGTTATTTTTCAGATACCCTGATTTTGCTACAAACTGATTGATACCCTTTAAACTGTTTCTGGATTGATGATAGATTGGATCACCATGTGTGTGATACAAAGGTATACCTGAGTGTTTTAATGATACGATGTTCCGGGGTGAAGAGGAATTGGATATGACCGTTAAAGTTAGTACACTATTGAAAATTCTCATGCGGAGGATTGTCTGGCCCACTTTTGTGAGTGATATTGTTAATCTTGAAAGTGACTTTCAAGTTGCAAATTATCATGCAAACAGGAGAATATGAAAGACCAATCTGAGTGAGAGAAGTTATGAATAGGCGAGTAATGAGTTATCTGTCCTTGTACTATTCTTAGTGTTATATCCGATTAGAAATGAAGTGATTTTATATCATTATTTCTTTGTACCAAGCCAACCTCTTTTGCAACTCCATGTGAGCATGTCTGACCTTTTTTCAGAAGAATCTTAGTTTCTTGTGGATGAGTTCTATTATTGAAAAGCATAACTCAGGTAGTTTTACCATTTTGTATCGTAACCTGGCTCCGAGGACCCGCTTTTACTGTCGGGACCCGAGGGGCAATGAGTAAGGGCATGGTGGCCAGATTTTTCATTGTAAACAAAAGCAGGGAAGGTGTTAATAATGAAGACTAGCACGGCGGTGGAAGGCAATACATGCTGAGACTGCAGCAAAGTAAACAAGAAGGTTAATACTAACCATTATGCAGATGTGAAGGATGTTAAATATGTGATCAACTACGACTATCCAAATAACAGTGAGGATTATGTACATAGAATTGGCCGTACAGGACGAGCAGGTACGACGGGAACTGCAATTACTTTTTTCACATCGGACAATTCAAAGCAGGCTCGGGATTTGGTGACGATTCTGTCGGAAGCGAAACAAGAAATTGATCCTAAGCTTGCGGACATGGCGCGGTATTCGCGTGGAGGCGGCGGAGGTGGTCGTTGGGGTGGTGGGCGTGGAGGAGGACGAGGAGGTGGATACGGGGGACGTCGGGGTGGCGGCGGAGGGGGATACTCTGGATCGAATAACGCTCCATTAGGGAGTCGGAGATGGTAGGAGATCGAGCAATTTAGGTTGAAAATGTGTGAAAGTGTGAGAGTGATTTGGTTTTAGATGATTAGAATGAGTAAGGTAAATAAAGAAATCTGTTGTTTAATCGACCTATTTGCGTTCTACTGACTTGATCGCTGCTCTAATTTGATGTGGATAGACTGCTTTCGAAGATGTAGATGCGACTTTGAATTCCATCTCAGACGCATCTTTATTCGGTGTTCGTGAAGTTTTTGTTCTGCGTATCGCCTCTGCGAGGATTCGGGCGAATTTCTGGCGTTGATCATGTGGAGCAGGAGCATGGGGATAAACTGGTCTAATTATCGGAACCACGTCGTCTCCGTCCCCATTCCCGTCTTTAGCTTTGGAATTTAATTTCTGTCTTTTGTTCAAGCTCTGTGTCGGGGAACTGATGGTAGACTTCACGTTCCATGTGCTCTCCGCTGTGCTTGAAGGATCAACAGTACTAGCAGTTTCATCAGCACCAAAAAGCTCCTCCATGTCGATTTCAGTTCGCTTAGATCTTGCTTTTGCGTAGTCTTGTATTGCTATACTTTTTGAATCGGTTTTGATATTAGTTTTTATCCTGGAGTCTGCTTTGACATTTGAATTAGACAAGATATCAATTTCTGAATCGGCGGATGATTTATCTTCGATCCTCATTTCTGAAGTCACCTTTGGATTGATATCTGAGCTGATGTCCAAACTTAACTCTGTATTCAGAATACGTTCTTTCTTAAATAAAACATGATTGTGTGACTGTAAATTTATTTTGTCATTTGACTCAGTTTTCCGTTCTAAAATTGATTCTACTGCCACTGCCGCCGAATCTGAACCGTCAGATATTGCTGCAGAGACCACAGCAGCCTGGAGGTCGCATGACAAAATGGAGTGTTTGAATAAGCAATTTGGGATACAACAAGATTTGACATTCGGACAGGAAAATGCAGAATATAGCTGTTTACTGCTTTGAAACATTTTCCATTATATTTATTTGGAGAATTGGAGTTAGAGGTTTGAAGATTAAGGTTCGACGAAGTAGGCTCGAATTGGGACTTATTCGACTATATAGATACAATTACACTTCTTCCTTCCGATTTAATTAATGAAGAGAATAAGGGATGGCATATAGTGATTAGGTACTAATATAATGTCATCGCGATCATTTCTTGAGAGGATTATAAGAAGTGTAACAGCAGTCATAGAAGATCATCTGAATGAGAACAATTAGACAACGCAGTCATATCTACACTGAATTCCAAATCCAGCGTCCTTAAGATAAAATTGTAAATCATAGATACCAACTAAATTACATCTTTCATTAAGAAACTTAGAAATTGTGAGTAACTACTCCGCTAATTTAGCTACCAATTTATTCAATATCGACGCTCGCCGCAGAAGACTTCTAGTGCTAAATTGACACTCAATCAGTACTTACACTATTTCGGTATCATCGCATGATATTGTATTGTCTATAACTTAATACTCATATGCCAAAACACCATGGTAACTCCAATACGCTTACAAAGCACTACGCAGCCCTGAATCGCAGTGCAGCAGTCCGGACAGAACAGCAGAAAAAAAGACAACAGAAAGAAGTAAGTCCACAGACTGTAACCGACCGAATCAACAGTTCACGTTGGCGTGAAGCCCAAGTTGAGGCAGCTCGTGCCGCAATGGAGTCGTCGTCGTCCATTAATGGGGACGGGGAAATGAAGAGCGTGATTCACCAAAACGAGACGTATACTCCATCGTTGGTTGCGTATTTATCCGAGCTCGACTCGGTCGAGCAGACTTTGCGGTTCATTCTGGACGATTTTGACTTTACAACCGAGGACGATGCTGCATCGGTTCGGCAGACACCAACGGATGGAATTCCCTCGACATCTCTACCAGCTGGTCGACCACAAAGAAATCATCATAGACTAGCTGGACCTCCTCCGCCTCCGACATGGGTAGCAGAAGACCGACAGCGTCGAGCAGCGATGGCCGGCAGTATAGAACCTGTCGTCAATGGCCGGCGAGTCGTGACCAGGCAGCATCCTGATCATACGGCCATGCACGCGGTCCGACGTCAAGCTGCCGAGTTTCTCAAATTTCGCTCCGAGCGCAATGTGCTCCGAAGTAACTTGCCGGCTGAGCCCGGACTATCGGTTTTGAACAGCATTCTGCCGCGCGAAGGCAGTCTTGTGCATTGGAGTCTGGTGAAAATCTCCCGCGACTGGGAAATCAATGTTCAATATCTGAAATATTACTTACCGACACTTGAGCCCGGTATGAAAATGGTTCTCGTTTCATATCTAGGTCTCTACAGCCCGCATGGCGTTGGTCCCCTCGGACTCAAACTGTTGTTTGGCACAGAATCAGCGAACCAATCTGGTAGTACCTTTCAAGAATCAGGCCAGGACGCGTGGGAACACTGCGTTCCTGTCGATGACGATAATGACCGAATAACTTCTTTGGATCTTTCATTCCAGATCGATGACGCGCATCTTTCGCTTTCTTCACTGTCGAAATTTCTGGTCCCTTCGTCGAGCAAGTCCAAACTCGGAACTTCTTGGCAACACACAACACCTACACGTCGGATATTTCCTTTTCTATCTGCTCTCTCTCTCTCGTATCCATGTTGCAACTCTCCTACACAACTCTGGTCTAGTCTGCTGACTATTCTACGGAACAACCCGACACTTGTCGCGCTCGCTTTGGCGAACTGGCCTATCCCACCGGAAATGTTTTACACCACGCCTGATTCCAGTGCGCAAACATACCCACCGAAGTCGCCAATTGCCACTCTGCGAGGACTCAGTCGAAATAGCACGGCTTTGAGATGGGTCGATTTCAGCTACTGTTCTTGGCTTGACGAAAAGGCGGCAGTATCATTGGAATGGGACGGTGGCTGGAGACAGCTGCGGACAATTGTCATGCGAGGAGTATCGCTGGATGTCTGTGATAGGATACAGGCAGAAGTGGCAAATATTAGAGGGGTAAAGGGTGTTTCCATCGAGGTTTTGTCGTAATGTTGCATTTTTCATTTCGTAGATTTTTTGTAACCCCGCCGCAGTGTATGTCTTCTATTCCAATGCTAAAGCCAATTTTTCTAATTGAATTTCATTCTACAATCATTTGGATTCCAATTGATTTACCAATATTGTAAGTTTATTTATGTCCAGTGGGAAATGGTGTCAAGTCCACAGGCAACGAGTGCGCTTCCTGAGATAGTCGAGAAAATAGTTCTTGAGCCTGGGGTTCTGACAACAGCGTTATCGGCCATTGAAGTTGCCGATGCGCTTCCCCGCGGATACCAACCGCCCATGATTTTTAGAGAAAAATTAGTTCAAGAACGCGTACATGAGGCAATTGAGCTACAGAGAGGCTATTATTTGAAATCGAACAACGAGTTTGTTTGGATGTTATTGAAAGGTGCAATGAAGGACATGTTCACACCCTACGAGATTGTGAACATGTTGTCTGTGCCCTGCCTAGCAAATACATTCGCTGTGTCACTGTCGGCAACAACAGCAATTGCGTCAGTTACGTGGCTCACGGAACGTATGTCTTAAAGTTATTGCAAACTGCTAATCAGATGAATACTGACACATTCGTGCGTCTTTTCCAGGAAACCCGCTCCGTGCGCAGAAGTACGCAGCTCTCGCGCTCATGATTGTTCCTTTCCCGGCCTTCTATCTGTGTAAGAAACGTTTAGGCCAATCGAGATGGACGTCCGGTTTGGCTGAGGTGATGAGTTCGAAAGAACAGGGCTTCTATGAGCCTCCGCCAGTGGCGTCTGCAGAGTCGAGAGAATCTACGAACGACAGACCGCTATAGTTTGTGACATCTTGATAATCTACACGCAACTTGTACATAAAATTCTACCATTATTTATTTAATAATCACATTTTATTAATTTATAACATTTACCAATATTCCACTCACAGGTCCAATTTCAAGAGTCAACAAATATCATAAAAGGATCTGCGGCTCGCAATGACCAAATGCTATCATATCAAAATTCAGCTGTCCAAATTAATTATAAGAACTAGTTGAATGCTTAAATGGATAATTGCAGAAGTGGATGAATAGCGAATTATTTGGCATCAGCATGTGTGTTGGAGGATTTTGAAAATAATACTAAAAGGAACTAGCACTGATCTTGATTATTTTCTGGAATCCAGCAGCGACACCAATAGCAACTCCGATTTGGCTTTTTCGGTATCGTCGTAGTTGTTCTCGTGATGCATACTCGAAGACAATTTACCACGCTTCTAGTTTCTGAATCACCTTCCCATATTGCTCACAAATTTGAGCAAATCAGAGCAACTTGTACAGACCACATTTACTCTTCTGAACCTGACTGGACTTCGACTAATGCAGAGCTGCACCCTTCCAAGAATAGATACACTAACGTCCATCCCTGGGACCGCAACCGTGTGCGCTTGCCAACGAGTGATCCTTCTCAAAATTATATCAATGCATCCCATGTATACCTGCAGGCTCCCGGCGGAGAAATGCACTGCTACACGGCTGCCCAGGGTCCAACAACGCATACAACTGCAGACTTCTGGCTCATGATTGCGTCTGATGTTGGTGCGGTCTCAGTCATTGTCATGTTGACACAGACCTATGAGGGTCACGTTGAAAAATGTGCACAATACTGGCCGACAAATGATCGGCCGTCAGCTACATATCGGGCCATCGACAACTCATATAAGTGTGTTCTCACGCTTACCGAAGTTGATATTGACCGCACGGCAAATTGCACAATTTCAACAATGACACTCGACTTATATCGACCTGCTCTATCTCTGCAGCCAACTTCGTCTAAAACAGTTCGGCATATCCATTTTAAACATTGGTCCGACCATTCCGCACCAGGCGCTGCCGGCTCTGAAGACTCGGTTCTTGCCCTTGCACGCCTTGCCAATCGATTGAACACTGCCATACCACCGCCGCCAATAACGGTTCATTGTTCCGCCGGAATTGGACGTACAGGAACTTTCATTGCTATTGATTTCCTCCAGTCTTGCTATTTGAATCCCGCTCCTTCTCCATCCTTAACTATATCCCCTTCAGCATCGTCTGCGTCAAAGTACATTGTCAATTCATCTGCTCTGCTCTTCCCCAACTCGACTATCTCGGATGCTGAGCTTGATTCAGACCCTATCTACGACACGGTCTCCGCTCTGCGCCACCAGCGAATGCTCATGGTCCACAACATCGCCCAATACAACTTTATCTACAAGTCAATCGCTCGGCTACTGTGTACTGCTCCCTAGATAACTCATAATAGAAAACTAGAATTACACGTTTAATACTTTACACGGTAGCGCTGCCAAAATATAAATCCGTAATCACTTGGCCCTTGCTTGCAAACAAATCAATCATATCTCAAAACTAAAACTCCATGACCCCAGAACAACTTTAGAACAAATAAAACTGTGGCCGACCCAAGACGAAATCTAACATAACAAAAAAATAAAATAAAAAGCAAAAGCAAAGGCAAAAAAGCAAAAGCAAAAGTAAAAGCAAAAGTAAAAGCAGAAGGAGAAAGCTAGATCAGTCTCAATTAATCTTCTTCTTTTTTGCTGCAGGTATGTTTCCTATCGCACTTGCAAATGTATGTTCGGAACTCCTTTTTCGAACAACTGTGATTTTACCGGTCGGCGGCAATCGTGGCCGCTGATTCCGCTGTTTGGGAGGTAGAGCCTCATCCTCAAGAAGTACGTTATCCCTCTCAAACTTATCAAATCTCTGCATCAGAAAACCTCGTATCAGCCCGATCTGCTTCTCTACTCGCTCTCGCGTCATTGGCTCGAATGGCGGCGCGCTTTCAATCATATTCTGTGCTGTTGGAGCTATTTGGACATTCGCATTTGCATGAAGTCGACTATGAAGCAAATGTAATGGCACTGATAATGACGAAAGGCCAAATTCCTCGTCTAGTCCGAGTTCCTTAAACCCAAAGAAATCTTCGCCAATCTCGTCAGAGAATCCGCCGCTAACAAACTCCTGACTTCCATCATCAAAGGCGCTATCTGCAGATCCACCAGGTTTCCCTACTAAGGCTGGCCGAAGATAGTCCGCGAGAGACATACCCATTCGTTCCCTCACATCCTGTAGCTTTACTCCAAGCCGATCCACGTCCTCACGAACATAAGTCTCCAAATCTCTGAGATTATACACTCCATTTTCATACAATGTCTGCATCACTGTGTCCTCTAAAGAATATCTCGTTGCTCCCCGATTGGCCTCCAAATAGAGGCTCAAAGTCCGGCCGAGTCGTTCCATAAACTCACCTGCAAGCGCTGTTAATCCTTCCATGGCTAACAACTGGCATTCCTCATATCCCACATGCATGGCTACTTTCGAAATTGACCTCCGCATACACGCCTCCGCCACTTCTCGTGGAATATCTCCATGGCCTGGTAATCTCCCTTCGGGCTCCATATCCTTCTCGATAAGTTTCTCGGGATTGTACGACCGCAATTGAGCCGTATACAAATGTGCTTGTTGCTGCATTCGCTTGATTACTGCAATTTTAGAAGTGATTTTTCGAATTTGTTGGATCTCTGCAAGGTTTGCATTCATCTTCGTCGTCAGAGAGCCTTTGCAAGCTAGAAATGGTGAATCCTCAGATGACAAGTCAACTGCTGTCTCGAAGAGCTCGCTCTCCATCAATTTTTGCTTCTCGTCCACGTTCCACAATGATTCAGGCATATTTGGAATCACGTCGTAGACAAAATCCCTCATTAAAACGTCCTCACTGTCATCTAATCTTCCCTTGTCAAAAATACTCTTCTTATGGTCTGTTAGGTCCCCAGATTGAGAACCACTCGCAGTAGCTTCATCACCTTTTTCTCTCTCATCGGCAGCCGCAACAGCTTCCGCAGCCGCCTCGGCGGCTGCCTTTTCGGCTTGTAAAGCTTCATGTTCAATCTCAGCCTTTGTTCGGATAGTAATATCTGGAATTAAAGGCATCAAAGACAGAGTCTTCTTCTTCATAGCGAGAGCGTGCTTGCGTAAATAATGGTTGGGATCAGTGTTGAACTCGAAGCAGTTGTTCCAAATTAACATGAGATCGTCGACAAACTCCTGTTTACTCCGATACTGGAATAGCTTCAGCTTCTTCATGACGGTACTAAGATCCATAGGATTTTTAATCACGTTAAAATAATTCGGCGCGTCTCGCTTATTGACTCGATTCAGAAACGCAGTAGAATGCTCAGTAAATGCTCGAAGCTCAAGAACAACCTTTTCAGCAGCTTCGTATAGCTCTTCCTGGCCTACCCTCTCCTCACTAGCCCACTTGGAGCGGTTCTTTCGTACATCTGAAATGAGATTTCGAAGCTCTAGATCGGATATTGATAATCCCTGCCTTTTTTCGTCAATGACAGAGAGGAGATGCTAATAGTACTGTTAGTATACGCCTATATTTGCCAGCATTTCTAATCACCTTGAGACTTAAATTTGCGGCTCCAAAATTGACTTGACTTAGTTTAGTAATAGTGTCAAGTGATCTATTCGCACCCGGATCCTAGGATTGTTAAATAAAACTAGTTAAAATTTGATTTAGTGACTTACTAATGGTTTGGGTCGTGTGTACCGACCACTGTCAGTGTCCAATGTTTGATATGTGTTGTTCCAGTCAAATTGTTGGATAGCATCATCTAATTGTTTGATGTCTGAGGTTGGAGTGTCTGGGAGGGCCAGTTAGCTTTAGCCCAGCACAATTGAAATATTTACAAACCTGCTGGTGTTATTATGCCATCATTAATCTTTATACTCAAGTCATCTGATGACTTCGCCGGTGGGGTCACCGTTCGTGAATGTGATGCGGATGCCGATTTAGTTTCGGCCGATATAACCTCGGGTTGTAACACTGTAGAGGATTGAGAAGCTAAACTATCCGCAGGAAGTTCGCTCGGTTTCGAACCAGCCAGGTTATCGTTAATTTCGTCATCGTCATCGTCATCATAATCTCCTTCATCAACCTTTCGAATTGCGGGAGCATGGGTATCATTCGAGGTAAGTAGGTCATTCGAGGAATAATCGTCACTTTCGCTTTCGTCGTCAAGAAATGAGAAATCGACGTCGAACGAAGTAGACAATTGACGTACAGGAGATGCAAAAATGTAATCAATGGATTTTTCATAAAGCATATACCGCACCTTAAGTGAGAGATCTAGCATATCAACTTTAGGGCCGGTATCTGCGTCCGACTCTGTAGTGGAATTATTGAGTGTATGCAGAGCAGGAGGTGGCAGAGAAGGAGAAGCACTCCTCGAGGGTCGCTTAGATTCTGGTATGCCGTTTAGCCTGGGCGAAGGCCAGGGCGCAGCGGTTGCAGAAGTAGTGTCTCGAAGAACATCAGGATCAGTCGAAGGTGCGCCTTCGACCGAGGTAGCCGACGAAACTGGCTGTTCAGATGAAGTAGTATTTCCTGATATCGACGAAGAGGAGGACGAAGACAAGGACGAGGGCGATGCAGACGATATTACGGCAGCATAAGTGGCAGCCGGGGAAATCAGGTTTCTCCAAGCATGTCCGCCCTCGGCTAGGGCTTTAGCGAAAAGAGCATGTTCATATGGATTCAGATGAGTTCTCCAGGCATCGCGACTTTCAATCTGACGAGCAAGCTGATAAAGACGATCAGGATTGCCCGAGGACCAGAGTTTTGAAGCCGTCGCAGAGAGCGAGGACGCCATTGCTGGCTGATATGTATATACAGCTAAATATATATATAAATATGTATCGATATATAGACGGCTCCTTGCACAAACTCAAGCACGGTAGCAGTTAATAGACAGCGCGTATCTAGCTGGCCCAACCACACATCGCAATGCAGCAAAAAGGATACGAAATTTAAGCTTGCAGTCCACTGAAGATGGATCGCATAAAATAATAGATGGATTTTCACTCTTCGGCGCGATGTTGTTCTTCAAAGCTAGTTTCTCTCCGTTGGGCGGTGAATCGCTCGACAGAGTCTGACTGGCAAACAGCAGAACAAAACCCCCAAATTACCCAAACCCAGTTGTCTTGTTTGGGACTGGCTCCTTGGGACAATTGCGATCCGAATTTGGATGGCTTTAGATGACATTGAATGTTTTGAAAAGCTGTTCATAAAGCTTATGGCGATTTTACAGTGTTTGCAGGAATAATAAATATAGGCTAGTAAGAGAGGGATATTTACATATCTGGTTGCAAAGAGCTTAATAATGGCCTCAATTGGCCCTTCGCAAAGGTTTAGAAAGACGGCTGCGACCAAGGCTAGCAAGGCCAACCGCCGTGCTCGTATTTCGTTTGACCAGGATGTCGGACTTGATGCTGAAGTTGGTCCTATAGCAGAAGAAATTGACAAAGCTGTAGAGACAAAATCTGAAGAGCCTCAATTAATTACTGCTGCATTTCTAAGGAAGGGCCTACGCCGGAAACAAGGACTGACGGCAGATCTGTTGAAGGCGCGTCTACGCGAGCGACTTGCGCCTTCCTCTGACGAGACACGGCTGTCGAGTCCTTCAAGTTCGTCGATTAATTATTCGAAAGAATATTTGGAGGAGTTGCGGAGTCAGACGCCGAGCAGACCTCCGGAGCCATGCCTTGCCCAAGAGCCGAATGATAAGACAACTACAGCGGATGTCCAGGTCATGGCAGATCAGCAAGGAATTGAGACTAAAGAGTCGATGACAGAGGATATCGATATTCCGGACGAGGCATTCATAACGCATATTATTGAAAAACGAAGACAGCTTGCAGAGTCATATTCCGAGCGATCGAATGAGCGCAAGACCGACGAGTTTATTCCACTTGAAGATGAATATGGTGAAGGGCCCATTAGAATGGAAGGCATTGAACCTGCGGAACTGCGAGAGGATGATGACGACACTGAAACTACTCGGCTACAACGGGAAGATGATATTGGTGAGAACGAGTATGATATGATAGCCGAAGGAAGCGATGGACGTATTCCTCTCAGTGCCAAACAACAGGCTGAGCAACATCGAGATAAGCAGCGATTAATGCAAGAGGCTCTTGAAGAACACGAGGAAGAGGAGGAATATACTGCACATATAGTTGGTATCAGTGACGACTCAGATGATGACTGGGAACAGGCACAAATCATGAAGGGTGCGTTTGGCGTAAAAAGTGCATCAATCGAGAGCATTAAGTCTAAACCTACACAGTCGTCAAAGTCAGCTGCCACTCTGCGAGAAATCCCCGATTTTGAGACTGTTCTGAAACGTCTGAAATTAACACTGGAGAAACTTCAAAGACATCGAGATGATAAGATCCAGTCGCTGCGCGAGCTGACTGAGGAAGAGCATCGTGTTGGGGAGCGGAAGAAGCAGCTACAATTATCTCTAGAATCCCAGACGCTTGACAACCTACAAAACACGTCGACCGAAGGGTCGGATTAATATAAAATTTTTATAATCTATGTACAATAGCCGAAAATGGAATTACAATTTAACTGAAATGATTTTACCATTGCGCCTTTTTCACCTCCTTTCCGTCTTTGAATAATGTTAGCTGACCACCTTGGATCGTAACTGCGTTCATTCGATTCAGGTCAAGGTATCCTTGGAATTTCACAACGCATTTGGTATCATTTTCAGTAAGCCCGCTTTCCGTCGCCTGACGCCGTAGAAATGAGCCTTGGATCACCGCTATTCCAGTAACGTTAACCCAGGTTTTACTGTTCATCCTCTCCAATCGAGTCAGTAGTTCTTGCAGTACATCTTCCTCGTCTTCATTTGCAGTTATGCCAATGGCACTTGAGATTGGGGTAAGCAGAGCCGTGTAGGCCTCTTCGAGGGAAAATATTCTCACGCTGAAGCGAGTACTGGGAAAAACTGCATGGGCAGTCTTGCGATAGACTTCGATTCCCTTGACAACGTGTTCTGCGGGCCGATCTGAGGGGAACTTGAACTCGATATCAGAAACCGATTCGATCATTAACGGCAATCCGACGATGGCAGCTACGGTATCCTTATATGCTAAAGATTCCAGCAATGCATCCCGAGTTATGTCTACTGCTAGTCAGAACAAACTTCACTGTTATGAGCACATGATCTGCTTACTTCGTAGATCTTCCAGTTGGTCCTCCGTGAGAACTTCTTCAAACACATACGGCTTCACCCAATACGGAAAAAAAGCCTCGTCATTCAAAAAGTATATCTTATAACTACTGTATCCTAGTATTCCGAGCGTTACTCCGGACAGTAGCAGAGTAGGAATCCATGGACCAACACCAGCCTTCTGTTGCAGGGAGTGAGAAGCGGCAATGGTTTCCCGAAGACGATCCTCGGAAAACCGTCTCGGTGGGAGCATCTGAGATCGTGAATTCACAGTCGAAAAACGGCGGATCGACTCATAGATCGGAGAGCTGGCGTTCGAGATCCGCTGCGATCTGATCGAACAACCAAGACATGAGACCTGATCTAGACAACGAAGGACTGAGATGCGATTCAGCATTCGCAGTATATGCACCACAGGGAGTCTTGCTATAGGATCTTATATACGACGTCTAACCTCTTATATCTAGAGGCAATTTTTTTCGAGTCTTAACCGTACCTCTGCCAATGGAAGTTTGTCAAAATTAATGAGATCTCATAGCGGATCCCATTAACTATGAAGTTACATGCAGAGGGGTTTGAATACAGCAGAAGTCCCGAGTAAAAGATATAGAAGTATTCGAAGTTTGACTGAATCTTGTGGAAATTATCAGAAGATAGATAATTAATAAAATCAGGCAAGGAGAAGTTTAAGATAAAAGTCTAGACCGAATCTTCTGTATTTCCGTGCGTATTATTCTGTTTAAGCAATCTCTGCATACTTTCGGACACAGCCATCATGTCAAAGCCCTCCACGCCCGAGCTGAAGAAGGTAAGAAAATGACTGATTTACAGAAAGCAAGTTTTTTTCTAACATTTTAAGTACATGGATAGACGGCTGTTGATTCAGCTGAATGGTTCTCGAAAAGTGACTGGCGTCTTGCGTGGATACGATGTATATTTCACTGTGTGATCGGCTCTTAAACCGCACTTGTTAATTTTGATATATAGGTATTTTTAAATCTGGTTCTAGATGATGCCTTTGAGGAAAAATCAGGAGACGAAAAAATTAAAGTGGGAACAATTGTGGGTGAACTCATCTCAGACCAAGTTTTGCATAAAATTAACTATAGCAGGTAATTCGCGGTAATTCGGTAGTTACTATGGAGGTTAGCTGAAGATTTGTGTGTATTCTAAACATAATTCTAACATCAGGTAGGCACTGGAGAGGGTATAACAGCGAGCTTAAGCTCATAATTTTTTTATCTATTTTCGAGGTTATACTGGACCAACGGATTCTTTGACCTCGAGTTATTGCGAACGACATTAGACGCTGGCCTTTTTTTATGAACTTGAAGCAAAAGTTATTCATACTTGTACATTATTGACTCATTTATGCTAATATAAATGCTTGATACTCTCTACTTAGCTTTCTCTATCGATCTAAAAACCTGCAAATTGTTCCTCTAAGCCTGTTCGGCTCGCTCTCCAGCTGCATTAGTAGTCAAATCATAATTTTTATAAAGATAAGTTTGTTCTTTATACCAAAACACTCTCTTTATTTAGGTATATATTGCCGTTCATTTCACTGCGAACACTCGTTCTGGAGGCACTTGAAGCTTTACCAGTTGTATGTTGGATCATTGAAGCGTAGAACTGCTCAAATCACATATTGGAACATTTGTAAACTCTCCAACTGCGCTTGACAGTGCCAACTCGGACTCTAAATCGAAAATGTGCAGCATTGAAACATTTAATCTCTCGCCTTCCCACCTTTCATTCTATCTTCAGAGAATTTCACTCTCAGTTCATAAGGCCTACAAACTGGTAGGGTTAGGCTACCTCGGCTCGCGTCGGGATATGAATTTCTGATCTACGCGTTCTCCAAGGTGAAGTTTAGCCAGCACTTCCGGTTTAATTGACCTTAGTTTCGAGAGAATTTGTACAAGAATCGAATACATGGAACTGCTATTTGGTTTAGCTTTGTAAGGTATGCTGTGAGAGCAGTTGTGGCTCGCATTGATGTTCTGGAATTTTGATTCAATTTGCGAGCACTAACAAAATTTCAGCAATTTCACAACCTTCCTTTCATCTCCAGCACAGCACCAACATGGCTGTGGAAACACAGACGACCTCACAAAAGGAGTCTAAGGAGACTGTTGCGGCCAAAGCTCGTCTTGGTTGGGTCGTCAATGGCTCATTGCTTGTTCCGTTGTGGTTTCTATCTCTAACGGCTGTTGCAATTACATTGTTTTCGTTTGGATTTCTATTAACCCGTCCCACTTTACCGAACATTGCGAGAAAATCCGAAATATACTCGGATCCTGAGATTAATCTTCCTCGGCCCTTTAAGCGAGCGATTGTTGTAGTTATTGATGCGCTCCGCGAAGATTTTTTGACGGGTACATCTGATTCTTTTTACAGCAATGCGCTCACTACTCCGCTTGGACTTGCTGTTGCCGAACCTGACAAGGCCGCCATTTACAAACTTATTGCTGATCCTCCCACAACAACCTTGCAGAGACTCAAGGCACTAACCACGGGATCATTACCTACTTTTATTGATGCCGGCTCGAATTTCAATGGACAAGCTATCAGCGAGGATTCTTGGATACAACAGTTGATTTCGCGGCATGGTCCTAATCGAATTGCCTTTGCTGGGGACAATACTTGGACTTCTTTGTTTCCGTCTCTGTTGAATGGTTCCAAGTTGGAAACTCCGATCGTCTTCCCCTTCGAGTCCTTTAATGTTTGGGACTTGGACACCGTAGACACTGGCGTTTCGCAGAATCTGATTTCTCTGCTTGAAAAGAGGTCCGAATGGGACGTCCTAATTGCGCATTACCTAGGTGTCGATCATGCAGGTCATAGGTATGGGCCCGACACCGAGCCGATGAGGAATAAGCTGCTCGAGATGGACATTGCTGTTCGTAATATCGTGAGTGCGCTGAAAGATGACGATGAGACCGTTCTGTTTGTCTTAGGGGATCATGGGATGGACGAGAAAGGTGATCATGGAGGGGACTCGAAATCTGAAGTCGAAGCTGGATTATTTCTGTGAGTTTCATGAGATTGGGAGAATGTCTAGTGCAATATCTAACAAATTTTCTAGGTATTCCAGCCGACCGTTTTTGTCTCCTAAGCATGCGATTAGTACGATCAATCAAATTGACATTGTTCCGACACTATCTATTCTTCTTGATCTTCCTATTCCATTCAACAATCTAGGGTCGCCAATTGTAAGAGCTATGCTTGGCGTGGATAACAATTTTAAGCAGCTTGCGTATGCTTCTAGGCTGGTTACCGAACAGATTAATAGGTACCGCTTATTGCATCCATCCTTTGTTGAGGCAGCCGAGGCATCTATGCTGTATGAATCCGCGAATGAGATTATATCCACTAAGGATTATAAACTAATAAGCGAGATCAATCTTGCGTTTCACTATGAAAATCTCCGAGTCTGCAGAGCAAAGTGGGCTCGTTTTGATTTGATGAGCATGAGCTTTGGTATTGGAATATTTGCAACAGCTGTGATCTGCATGATAATATTTTATGGTTCCTCCTCGGGAGAGGATGAGTCTGTCCTAGACCATTTAGCTTTTATTTTTACTAGACTTGCTATATTGGGGCTCTTAGGAGCTGTTTTTGGTGGGATAATTGGGGTCGCCTATGGTCAACGGCTTTCTGGATCTCTGCTAGGTTATGCGATAGGGAGTATGCTAGGATTTGTTGGAGGCCTTTTTTCTGTGAAATCATTCTCTGCCATATCCTTACCTTCTCGCTGGACATTGCTTGCGTTTCTCCTGACACTGCTTCATGGAATACTTTTTGCTTCCAACTCATTTGTTGTCTGGGAGTCTCGTTCGTTAGCATGGATTCTCATTTCATTTGGTTTTATAGTTCTTTCAGCATCTTGTCGAATTGAAAATCCAACTCTGCGCGCATCGGCCATATATAATACAGTGATGTTTATCGTCTGTACACGACTGGCAGAATATCCAAAAATTTGCCGAGAAGAGCAGCTACCTTTTTGTCAGAGTAATTTTTACTCTTCCCCGTCTTCGACGCTTTCTTCTTTGCCGGCAATTGGTGTCATGCTTTCGGTTTCCATTTTTTTACCATCCTTAGTTCGATCTTTCTTGAGAACATCGGCTTCGTATGAAGGCTCAGCTGTGCTATGGATAGGTTCGGGTTTGCGATTGCTCTTGTTTTTCTCAGTTATATATTGGGCTTTAGATTACGCCGAACTTGATCCGAGATCTCTTTCAACAACAGAAGACATCCAGCCTTTCAAATTTATAGTGTCGCGACTAGTCATTGGTGTTGCTCTTGTCGGTGCTCCTTTAACTTGGTTTAGGGCGTGTCCAATCTGTATTCGCATTGAGATGACAAACAACCAAGACCGAATAAAGCGTGCTGCTCAGGAAGGCGATTATGAAACTGTGGAGAAACTGAAGCCAGTTTCAGTCGAAATCATTGGATTTGCAAATGCTTACGGAAGTTTGTATTTGCTGTTTGTGTTGTGCATTTTCGCAGCGCTTTTTCTATGCAACAAGCCTCTTGGAGCGATCTCGCTGGCTCTGATGTTATATCAAATTCTATCTCTGTTTGAAACTAGTGATGCTTTAGAAATTCCCCAGAAATCTCTACTCTTAGTTCCGACTGTCCTAGGAATGCTTGCAACACAATACTATTTTGCGACCGGCCATCAAGCAACACTAGTTTCGATCCAGTGGGATATTGCATTTATATTTACCGACAAGATAGTATTTCCAGTGACCCATCTTGCCTTAATTTTCAATACTTTTGGACCTTACATCCTCGCGGGTCTGTCGCTACCTCTAACGGTATTTTATAAACTTTCGCCATCGCCTAAAAACCTTCGGGCCTCCGAACTTATTGTCAGTAAAGTTGTCAAAGCAGTGTCTGGAGGAATGATTCACGTCGCGTTATTATCGCTTATTAACTGCGTGATGACAGCGGTTCTACGTCGTCATTTGATGGTCTGGAAAATATTTGCTCCTAGATTCATGCTTGCCGGGACAGCTATGTTGGTTTTTGAATTGGCGGCCTTGATAGGTACTTATGCCGCTGGTCATACTGTACGTGGCATATTTGATATTTTTGGGTGAACTTCCTTGGGGATGCCATGCTAGAAAATATTGAATTATCATTTGTAATTTGTGCATAATCTGCTACGTGTTATGAATATTGTACATCACATCTCATTTTGGTGACCATCTGTAGGTATTAGTCAATCAAAACGTGTACAAAATTGTATAGATAATTTCTGTTGATGCCGTAAGTTACATCTTCGCAGCTCTCGTCTCATTTCCTAAATAGATTGGCTCAGGGGTGACACATTAACGGGCGATGAAGCTATACGGGAACTCTGAAACGGATTCCATAGCTCCGTTTGCTATCATTTGCAAAATAAGAAGATTTTTAGTGTTTATGAACTTGCTTTTTATTTACAGTATTGAGAAGTGAAGTGATACGTGTTTGCCCGCTTAAGAAATCTTTGAACTATGTCTGTACTTGATTAATTGCCACATAACATTATGAACAAGTTAGCAGGTTAGAGCGGAACTATCAAAACTCTCGTGCAATGCCATAATACACTGCAAAAATTTATTTTTGTTGGATTCAGTCGAGTTGAAAAGTCTGTGATTTGTGCTCTAATTCGTCATGTTCTGCTAGACAAGA
Source organism: [Lipomyces] oligophaga (assembly GCF_038497815.1). Classification (NCBI taxonomy): domain Eukaryota; kingdom Fungi; phylum Ascomycota; class Lipomycetes; order Lipomycetales; family Lipomycetaceae; genus Lipomyces; species [Lipomyces] oligophaga. The sequence continues at coordinate 1,311,922 of NW_027117789.1, read as the reverse complement.
CTGACTTTAGTAATATAATGCCAATATTAGTCTATAGATTCGTTAAACTAGATAACTATCATATCTATCAGAAATTATATTTATTGTCCAAAGTATTTCTGAAACTGACAATCAAACTTTGACAAGCCGATCTTCGTTTGAGGAAAAACACGAACTGAGTACATGGAAACTGCTGAAATCTAATAGACTTAAAAGTTAGTTGGGCAGCTCATACAGAAACAACAAAAATTTTGCTTTGCTCGTGTTATATATGCAAAAATATAAAATCAAGCTTTTTCTGAGAAGCACTGCATTTTTTACTGTTTCATCTTAATACATGGCTGAAGATATGAAAACCAACTCTGAGACTGTTGACAACAGAAGGACTCATTTGCTGAACTTCTGCTTGGTACTCTCTTCCGTTGGCAAAATATTACATGTTGAATAGAATCGATAATTTTTTAACACACGTACACACTTTGCAGAAATTTCTATTTATCAAAAGGACTTTCTTCTATCTAAACAGTTACTTATATCCGGCTGTCTCATTTTCGCTCCGCTAATCTGTACACTGACTCGAGAACACATCATTAATTTAGTAAACTAAGTTTTCGCTTAATTCATTTAAGCCATGGCGGATTCGTACCCTTGTAATTTACTGGTCAAGAACGGAATACGAAATGTGCTACCCTAGATCATATTCTGTTTATGCCTTCAAGATAGGAATAGCAGCCACTGATTGTAAAATCTGCTTGTAACCTAACATTTTCTGATATTTCTAGTCATGATTCAACAAACTTTCTGCGGATATTGAACAAGCTACGGTTTTCATTCAACTCCTCGTGTTCCTCGGTCATCACTGTTGCTCTCATTGCAAGTCTTCGCAAGAATACAGCCGCAACTATGGAGCGTACATAGAGTAGAAGACTATAATAATAGTAGCTCTGTGAGAAAGCGAAACAATTTTTTTCGATGCTGAACTGGTCGACAAGCATATGTGCAAACCAATTCGAAGTGAAATTTACGAACTAAAATATAGAATGTGTCTTGTTTTGCAAGATGAGTAAAATCAAGTGGAAAAAGATGTCAAATGGAAAGTTTAAAATGAGTGGACAGTCACAACATTAGCAAGAAAAAAAATCAATTTTGAGTGGATACAATTAAAACTAGATACTCATGCAATCGTCAAAGATCAAAGGTATCTGAATAAAGCATCATATCTACATGATCGAATATAATAGATACGTTTTCTTCCAGCTTACGTCGACATGTTTGGCAATCGTCTGGTATACTGCATCATCTTTCAGCTCGGCTTCAAGCTCGCCGACAATGATCTCTTTTAAGTTGTCGACATTGATAGAAAATATTTTGCCAAAATAAAGAACGTCGAATAGTAATTGTATCCAATGATCTTTCGCACCTTCTGATAAGTTTATATTTGTATCGTCGGATTCGGATGAGCTAGCGATGTGGTCTTTAGAATGTTGAAGAGGATCATTACCAGGATGTACCGTCTCCATGGTAGAATTTAGCTCTACACTGTCTTGTAGGGACTGCTCGGTAGTCGGCTCAACCTCGATATTGGTGTCCGAATGGATTTTAGTCAGTCCATCTGAAGTCTCAACAGGCGACTGGTCAGAATCGGCAGCGATTGTGGAGCCGTCAAAAGCAGTAGCATCTTGATTCCGTTCCACTGTCTCGGCATTAGTTGGCTTCACAGAGCACAAATATTTTGTCAAACACTCCTGAATCGCGTTTGACCATCTCAGACCAATACTTCGTCGACAAGTCTGCACGCCAATCGTCGCATTCAGAACTATATCTTGACAAGAATCTTGAAGAATCGGCCTGGCATAATTTTCGTAGACCCGTTCGGATAACCATGGCGACACATATATAGGAAACGGACCTGTCTCAGAATCTCTTTCCCATAGCGACTTAGTCACCGGAGCCGCAAAAAAACGGATAAAATCTTCAACAGTCACTGCAGTATGAAATATCTTGAACGAAAACGCCTGATAGGAATCCTCGACCATCTTGGAAACGCTATGCACGACTTGCAAATTTTTAATTGGTAGCTCACCAATTCGTCGAGCTATACGTACATGGGATTTCACCTTGTATTCGTCATCAGAAACTAACGGTAGCAACTGGTTCATCGTATCGAGAAGCTTCATTGCACCGCCTGGTACAACTTCTTCATCTATGACTATCTGCAGCTGCTGGGCTTCCAGCTCAGCACCTTCTCTTAAAGATTCAATCCACTCTTCATCCTCCGTACCTAGCGAATCGTAATCATAAACACTACTAATTTTGGATATGACTTTCTTGATACTTTCAATACCCGACCACCATGTCCTGATATCATCAATAACTGATCCGCAGTTTGTCGAACGACTGTCTAGAAGACTAGTGATTGTGTCTCTGAACTGCGATGCGCCTCGTGTAATGTCCAATGACATCCACTGATCGTCCCAGAATCCTGTGGGCCCTCGAACTGACTTGGTACTAGAGTCCATATTAAGAATTACAGACGAAATAGATTTTGAAAGTGTCTCCGAGTCTGTGAGATACATTAAGCACAGCTTCTTTAGCTCAGGCAACCAGGAATTATTCCAAGTCGTAGAACTGCTGAGCAACAAAGGCTGAACGGCATGCCTATCGACAAGTGAAAGGAAAATGGTTCGTCGAAGATTCAGTAAAAGTTGCAACGACGTCTCGACAGAGTTCCGCAAGGGGACTGTTCCGACGATGCTAGCCAATACATTTTTAATACCAGTGTCAAAGGCAGACACCACCTTGCTTTTAAAGGGCCCAAGAACTTCAGAGATCTTAAACGAAGTGCCAACATTGTTGGTCTGCAGCGTAAATCCTGATACTTTCTTGTCCGACCATACACTTAGCAGCGCGAAATCAATGTAAGGCAGCTGCCGGATCTCCGAATCCTCGAGCACGGGCAAAACTGTAGCGCGATTAAGAGATCGGTTGAATTGAGTTGGAAACAATGAAGCCGCGATGCTCAGGGTTCCATCGAACATTTGGATTGCTTCTAGCAACTTTTCAGAAGTGTTTGTAGATAAAAGATCATTGATCACAGAAAATCGCCGGTCAAGGAAGAAAGACAGTGAATTCGAGGCCGTTTTTCCAGTGAACAGACTATGGGAAATTAAAGCGTCTAGGATGTGAGGAAGCGTATTTCCTCGTAATGTGGATTCAATGCTTGCAGTGTACTCGTTTTGCAAGAGCTCTATCCGTGAGTCGAGTAATGACTTAATGTTTGCATCTGGATCGGATAGAGTAGATATAAATTGTTTCGAGAACATGATTAGTTTGGCAGCTGGCAGCACCGTGGTAGGAGATTTCAGCAGTGAGTGAATCGCAAAAAAAATATCGTCCAAACTCTTGACCAATGCCACAGTCTTTTTCAATTCAAGCTCTATTATAACCTTCGTTAATACGTGGCTCAGCCAAGATGCAGACGAATGTACGGACCTGAGTTCTGAATATTGTTTTCAAATGCAGAGACATTAGCAACCCGTTTGCGCAAGCTTCGAGATCCACAACCTGAACTAAGCTCTCTGAATTGCTTTTCCATGTCCGCTACTGTTTCATTCATTCCAATAATGGAATCAGCTGTGGATAAGAGATCCCGATAGCTCTCACCCACGAGCTTTCTCAGCTGTTCTCGCTTTGCCTGAGCCTCATTTCTGATTTGAAAGGCAACTACTCGGACTTGTGGAGGCTGGTAGTGTTCAAACACAGTTTCCCATGAATCTATCGAAGCCAGATCAAGGGGTGCTTGACTCTGGTGACCGACCGACGAGCTACTGACAGTTCGTCTTTGACCAAACTGAGGGCGCAGCGAGCGAAAAGACTTGAGTGACGAAATTGAGGTCGACGAGCTCGATGGTTTGATCGCCGGCGAAGAACTTGACGCAGCCATTACTTACGCCTACGTTTCGCTTTCAACAAACGCGTGACGGGCTGTTGTCGAACGATTTGGCAGATGCTGCTACCGTCGAGATATCAATAAAAATTTTGGACTATAATGTTTGACAAGCCAAATGTGTAGATACTCTTGCAAGAGTATTCAATCCGTAATTGGACTCTCACTTAGGAAATCCAGAGCAAGCAATTCAATGCTTGAGAGCTTACTCTGCTGCAGTCCCTGCCAGACAGACGGCTCTAATTTACAAAATATAACATTTTGAAGGCGTTTGTATTCAAGAGAAAGCGGACAATACTACAATTACCTGTTGATTTTCAAATTTCTGGAGAAAACTCTCAAAGCTGTAAGCTCGACTACTATAAACCTCAATATTTAAGTAATCTGCCAATTTGTTTATTTCTTATTCAGAGATGCATGAATAGCTGTCTATGGATATCCACTTCACACAATCCCCGTAATACTTGTCAGCGAAGCTCCCAAAGTTGAATCCGGACTAGTATTTCGGTCAACCCCACAAATCAATATCACACTGGTAGACCTTAATTTAGCTCTAATTAATCTGCACCGAATTGAATCCGAATATATTCGAACGAGAATTTTGCTAGAACGAGATAATTTGGGATATGAATGATAGAAAAAAGCACAAGGTTTAGGAATTAATACGTCTGGTGGACAGCACGGACGAACAATGCGAATTGGCATTATGGCGGCGAGAGCAATTCCTCAGAAAAGCATTGGCAAACTTGTTGGTTCAGGTTTAAGGTTGCTGAGAGTTGGCTCAGCTACAATATCCATCACAATTTTCAAATCTATACACACTTTTCCTTATCTACGACGGCCGATGAGCTTTCCTCAGCCTTCGAAAGACGTATGGATTGCACCAGGAGCCGGATCAACGGGCCTTACGGCCGTGTCGGCTGGACCAGCCGAGAGTAGCATTGTTAAATCAAATAAAGGGGTTCCTGCTGATGAGGATAATGTTAAGAAGCTCAATGAGCTTTCGAACGATATTATAGATGCTGAAACCCAGAAACCTTACAGAGATGTGTCTCTACATGTTATGAGCAGAGAGATTTCTAGCGGAAATATGGGTCCATCCGATGGACCCAATGGTGGAAGTCACGATTATGATGATCCGAATGGATCTGGCGTGCTAACTGTAATTCCACCGACTATTCGATATCCTCATCATTTTGATACCTATAAGACGTTCAAGCAGCTACAGACGGCAGGCTTTACCAATGACCAAGCTGTTGCAATAATGAAGGCTATTCGCGGACAGTTGGTCGAGCATCTGCAACAAGCTCAAGGATCATTACTATCGCAAGCAGAACTGGAAAACGAAGCATATTTGTTTGATGCAGCATGCTCAGAGCTTCGAATAGAGATACAAAATAATCGCAAGGCTTTAGCACAGCTGGAACAGACAGAAATGGCAGCTCTGCAAAGAGAATTTGGTACCATAGAACGAAACTATCAAGAAGTCAAAGACGTTATGAAGAACGAAATCAGCATTTCAGTGAATGACTACAAAAATGCAAACAAAATCGACTCCAAGGCTAAGGAAATCCAAATTCAGCAGCTACGAAACAGGATCGACATCTCGATAACGTCGGATCTACGCGGTGAGGTCGAGGCATTACGTTGGCAGACTACACGCCGAGGCTTAAGTAAGTATAATGTATAAGGGAGTGCAACCTTTGGGATGGTATGCTAATCGGGCTAGTAACAATCGGGTTCATAGCGATGCTGATCCTGACTGCATTATCAGTTCGCGAACGTCGAATAAAAGCCGAGAAGGCTAAAGAGAAGGATTCTGGCAAGGTGGATTCTGGCTCCTCCAGCGAGTTGCCAATAGATGTTCCGGAGTTGTTGTATCTCAAATAGAGCTCAGAAAGTCAGTGTGGAATATTGACTACTCATACAAAGAGAATGCTATCTGTAGAACATTATAGTTAGGTCACTCGGCACTTTATTTGCCGTAGATCCAAGGTCCCAGGAAGTCAGTCAGTCTCTTAGCAGAACCTAAACGCTGTATTACACGTGTACGGTCAGGTGCGTACTTACTATGGGTCTTGAAACCACCTGTACAGACGACGCTAGAGACTGACTGAGTAGGGCAGGACTTCATAGTGAGAAATGAAACTTTGCTCTGCGTATTCAACGCCTGCACAGAGAGAAGACTAAATCTCAGAAGCCGATCAATCTGACTGTGAAAGAGCGCCGCGTTTATAGCGACTCACCAGCTTAATGTACTTACCTGCCTACATGGACATGCATCGGCATAAAATGCGTAGATCTGATTCCGGATGAGCAGCCTCCAAGAAATAGCGGCAGATCCGAAGAGTTCGGGCAGATAAAGATCAGGCTGCAGACACAATCTATGGTAAGGAGTATACTATTTAGCACCATATTATAGCTAGCACAAACATTGCAGTTCACATCCCGCTCAAAATCGAGCCTACGGAGTCGCTATATGGTAGCTAACCGTAGCGGATTACTCAGTTTCCGCTGATAAACGAGCACTCGGCCGTTCGTGACTACACGCAATCCAAATATCTACAACCCAGTTTTTCGCATGCCTTTTAGCGTTCCCTTTCTGCGTTATCTGCGATTTTCAAATCCAATCCTCATCTGGTTATCTTTCTATTAAATTCCTGAACTAATCTTTCACGTAAATAACAAGCAAGTCCAGTGGCCAGTATCATACACAGTATAACACAGACCGGTCTGTGTTTTACGCTTAAACCTGGTCTCTGAACTTATATGCGCTTATGGCATAAATCGGAGATGCGAGGAGGCTTCTACCACGCCACACCCCGTCCGTCGCCGCCCGAGAGCGGGCCCATCCAACTTACTTCTCCCCGTTCTTTTAGCAGTCCTTGCGAACCAAATCCCCCCTCCAGGCCACTGTCAAGCCAGCCTTATCGGCCAATTTGCCTTGAACAGTCCTGAAAGCGCAATTATTCTCTCACGTCGCAACTTTGGCGCCCAGAAATGAACTCGGACACGTCCCTGGCCGCGTCCAGCGCTGGACCAACGAGCTCTTCTCACGGTCCTGTTGCTCTATCGCAGCAAGCACTGCAACAACAGCAAAATCAGCAAAATCAGCAGCAGCAACAAGCTCAGCAGCAACAGCAACAGCAAATCGGATCTTCCCAGATCCCGGGCCAGCAGTTGCAGGGTCAGCCGACTCCTCAGCAGTCCCAATCGCAGCAGATCCAAGGTTCTGCTAACCAATCCGTTCAGCAGCCGGGCCAGCAGCAAAATCCTAATGGACCTCAGAAGCAGGCTGGATCTCAGCCATCTTCTCATCATAGATCCGAGCAAGATTTTTTAAATGCCTACATCTATGACTATCTTTGCAAACACAACTTCCACCAGTCCGCCCTGGTCTTTGGCAAAGAAGCAGATATTCAGATCCACCCCGTTTTAAAAGGCGCCCCTATAGCCCAGCCTGGTTCAAATCAGCAAGCTTCTCGGGGAGATCAAGAACAAGCTGATTTTCTTTCAGATCTGAAACCGGAACCTCGTATGAATGGTGAGACTCCGAGTGGCCCTGGCAATGGCCCTTCTACCTCCAGCCAGCCTAAGTCCGATCCGGATCAGTCTTCCCACACTTCTTCGATTTCCAATGCCGAAGATCCTTCAAGTGTAGCAACTGGTTCTAGTAATACTCTTTCAAAGTCTGTTGGTATTATTGACGCTCCAGAAGGCTTTTTGTTTGAATGGTGGCTCATCTTTTGGGACCTCCTGTTTGCGAGATCAAACAAACCTTCTTCGCTTCCTGCACAGCATTTCATCCACGCCCAGGTAAATCTGTGTTCATTTTTTTCTCTGGTGTTATACCTTTTCTAACTAATATTAGCGTCTTCGTCAAGAACAGGCTGTCCGTGCCGCTCAGCTTCAGCAGCATTCTCTTGGTAACGGTATGGGTGCTCCTGGCCAGATTGTTGGTCATATGCCTTCGTTTGGTCACACTCCTTTTATCAATCGCTTCCCTAATGGCATGAGTCAAGACGGTTTACTTTCTGACCACGAGAAGCAACTTCGACAGCAGCAACTCGTCCGTCAACAGACCATGCGCAATCGTGCTGGCGTTCTAAACGCGTATGTATTACCCTAACATCACTGGTTTGATATCGCCATTTCAGCGACGGTACCAGAGAGCTGACAGAGGACTTTTATATAGTGCACAATTCCAGTCTATGAAACAACAGCAGCAACAACAGCAACAACAGCAGCTATATGCTAATCAGCAGCAGCAAATTCATCATCCTAATCAGCCGAACAGTGCGCCGCAATCTCAAGTTTCCCAGTCCGGCCAACCTGCCGACACGACCACAACAGCACGATCTTCTCCCGTCCAATCATCTAATTCACCTTCTAAACGGCAACGTTTGTCCCCCGATGGAACTTATGCCCAAGCACAGCAAGGTCGATTCGTTAATTCAGGTCAGCAGCCGAACCAGCATAATGCTGCCCTCACCCAGCAAATGCTTTTGAATTCGGGCATGAATAATATGAACTTGGCTCAAATGGGCGCTCAGCCCGGAATTAATGCACAGATGATGCTCAAGCAACAGCAACAGCAGGTTATGGCTGCTCAACAACAGCACGCTCAACAGATTCAGCAGGCACATCAGCAGGGCCATAATCCTCAGCAGGTTGGTCCACATTCGTCTGTGCAAGTGCAGCAGATTCAGCAATATTCAGCCAATCTTGCCAATAATCACAGGAACCTGATGAATGTTAACAAGGTTCCGGCAGGAAATTTTCCTCCTGGAGCTGCTCATCTAGCTGGTGGCCAGCCGATGGTTCCTCATTCATCTGGAGAGCAAGGCCATCCTGCAATGTATGTTACTGATTCGTACGGTGGTAATGTTGTGGCTGGAGGTCAGATGAGAATGCCTCCCACTGGTCAGCAATCTGTCGGAGGAAATACGAATGCCCTGCAAGATTATCAGATGCAGTTGATGCTTCTTGAGCAACAGAATAAGCGACGGTTAATGGTTGCTCGTCAAGAGCAGCAGGATGCTGTAATAAAGCAGCCTCAAAATGGTCCTAATAGTAACCCATCTGTTGGTCAGGCTAATGCGCAATCTGCAGAGAATACATTCTCTGCTATTTCACCACAGCAAATACGACCCGCACCGTCTCCGCAGCCTACAATGGGTATGGTTAAGCGTCCGACTCCTAAGATTGCTAATCAAGCAATTCCGGGATCTCCCATGTCTGATAATCAAGGCCATCCGATCAACCAAGGCCAGCCACAGAGTAATTCTCGCAACTCATCACCGAATATTGCGGGTAATTTCTCGGCTATGGACCAGTTCAACGCTTTGGTCGGTAATAACAACCAAGCGGGCAATATGATACAAGGACGGGGGGTTCCGCAGGCTCATCCAGTATTTAATAATATGCCTCAGCAAATGCCTAATGACCAGATGGCATCACGACAGCAGAATGGCGGTCCAGCTCGAGGACAACCAAATGGAGGTCTTTTGTGGAATCCTCAGCAAACCAATGGACAGTCTATGGCACAATCTCAGCCGACACAGTCTGCTGTTGCCCAAGCGAGCGGCCAGCAGAATTTGGCAGGCAATCCTGTTGCTGGTGCTAATCCTGTTGCTCAGGTGCGACAACAGCAGCAACAGCAAATGCCACCTCCACAGGCACCTTCTGTGGCGCCTCGAAATTCAGGTTCGCCGTCGCTAGCGACTACTCCGATCACTGCTCCAACTCCTCCGCCTGCTAAAATGGCACCCAAAGGAAAGAAAGAACCAAGAGAGCCAAAAAAGAGAACGAAAAAGCAATCCGCGGTGGCCGCCGCTGCTGCTGCAGCGGCGGCGGCAGCAGCAAATTCTACGAATCCTGTTACACCTTCTGCTACACCGGGACAAACCTCCGAGCCACCAACCCCGACTACGCCTATTACACCTCAGCATCCGAATTCGTTCTCCAACGCCCCGACGAGTAATATTAATGGAAGCGGTGCAGTTCCCGGTAATAGTAGTAACACTAACTCACTATTACTTAAAGCTACGACGTTTTCTGCTTCGCAGAATGCTGCAAACTCGACGGTTGCGCCGAGTGCAGTAACGACGGCGGGAATGTCGAATGCGACTATTTCTGCGCCGCAGATTCCTGAAGTACCTTCTTTCATGGATGCGGAAGCGCCATCATTGTTCCCTGATTTCAATCCTGATGCCGAAGGCGAGATGCAGGATTTAGATTTTGATATCAACACCTTTTTCAATACAGAAGATGCGACTGGAGGAGGGCTGGCGTTTGACTCGGCCGGGACATTTGCATCTTGGAATGAGAGTGTCGAAGCGACCGGAGAAGTCTAGATCTGAATATGTGCTTTTTAATTTTTGAATTGTTTTTGCCGTTTTTGGTTTCGTGCTTGCAGCAAAAAAAGTGTTTCGAATTGAAATTATGTTTAATCTGTACAGCGTGGTTTGCGACAGGAACAAAAGATAGCATCTCTATCGTATACAATTTTGGCCACTCGTTCGAATTTTGTTTTAATCAAGTTTTTTTTCTTTGAGTTTTCGTTTTTGTGCTTTGTGTATTATGCTATGTGCTATGTGCTTTGTGTTTCCATGTCTGTCTTATTGGTTTTAGTGTATTTATTATCTGTGAATTGTTCTTTGTCTTTTGATGTGTGAAAGTAATAAGTGACTCACAGTGTATATTAGAGTGCAGATATTATGTTGATTATTTATTTCTCTTTATTTTTTATATTTTTATTTATTTATATTTTTTGGGTGTTAATGGTGTTTGGTATAATTGTGCGAATATTTCCGACGTCTGTTTTGTTGAGTCATTATGTGATATTAGTAGTGACCGCGACGCCAGTCATATGAAGTTGGAATTGAATATTTATTTAGTATTTCTATGTAAATTGGGTCTCATTCAATGGCTGGAGAGTTGAGCATGCGTTAGTATTAACGATTATTTTGAGATCTCTTTCTCGGTGTCAAAAGTCAGTCCCTTCGTCCATTCCAGATTTTCACCTGCCTATTTATATAAACCTTGTTAGTAAACCTAGATGACATAATAATGGAGCAAAGAAAAAGAATCTTACGTAGGATAATAAAGGTGGAACTTCGACACCGAGTATGGATTCTGGAACATGAGCACCTGAAGCCAACAGCCAGCGCTTGCCTTGTTTCATAAGGTCAGCGCGAGAAGAGTCAGCATCATCTTCGCCGACAGTTCCGGCTTTGTTTTTGAGAGGGGAAAATTCATCATCTCTAGAGACCTCGAGATTTGCAAACTCTGACATATTTAGTTGCGGAAAACAGTCGAAAATGAATTGTTCGAGTTTGATTCCGTTCGGAGTTGAGGGTGTCAAAGTTTCGCCAGAGGAGAGATCAATACAGGGGATTTTCTTTTTCGCAACATGATACGGAAGATAATTTTCCCTCCAGGTTGGAATGGTTTCTAGATACGCTAGCGAGTAGTAATGATTAACGATGTTTGCGGTTCGGAACGCGAGGGCGCTAGTGCCCTCAACAGAAGCGACTGTGCGATGGGCCATTTCGTCGGAGATCTCGGAATATTCAATCACAGCGGGATGATTATCTTTTGATACGATCAAACCGACATTTTCCGTAGGATTCCTTTTGGGCACCGACTTAGTAGCAACACTGACGTTTCTGGAAGCGGCAAAACCAAGAAAAACCGGATCTGCCATTCGAACCAAACAGTTATCCACGCAGTACGCATGGAGATGCCTGATTCCACGCTTCTTGAGATCTTTCAGCACGCCGGCCTCGGTAAGCGCTCGATAGATTCCACCATTACCATCTGGTGCAACTGCCACTTTTGATTTCGTCTCTAGCATGATCTTACCGGCGTTATCGATACAAGGAAGTACACCTTGTTCAAAAAAAATGATGTTTTCTTCCTCAAGTCCAAAATACGAATGCTGCTGAAAAAAGGCCTGCGTAGGTGCTCTCGTTGGCCCCGAGGTCATAATATACCAAGGAATAGTCACCTTCCCTGAGCCTGTGGAATGTGCGACTACCTTCTGCAGTGACAGGATCCTCTCAGCTTGCAAGGCAAATAACGATTTATGCGACGGCAGACCAATGTCAAAACATCCCTTGGGGGCCGTTGATCCGAGACGAGTTCCCTGACCACCGGCAAGCAAAACTACCGCAACAGCGTTCTCTGCAATCAGCGCAGTTCCCTTTTTCTTCCAATCAACAATCTGATCCGCTGATGCCGTGAACAAGGAGGCAGTCGCGGAATCAGGCAAAGGAGTAATTTCTGGACCGACTGAAATTATGGATTCATTAGAAATTTCTGGTGCTAAAACTGTCTTTGCAATATTTGTAATGCGATGTGGATCAATAGACTTTAACTGCGCTAGAAAGGTAGATTGCTCTTCAGAACTGAGCTGGTCGTAGAATGTGAACACATGGTCTTGACCAGCAGCAGTGTATGCTGCCTTAATTTCATTATATGACATGATATTTGAGTTCCTATGTTGATACTAATGGACTTCGGTCAATTGTACTCTAATCTAGAGAAAATTAGTCGAATCAAAACACAACTGTGGTCGAATTAGAAGGATTACCCATAAATAGTTGATCCTACGCGGCTGAGCTGCTCTTACTACGTACATCTTATGAGCTCAGCCTCACAAGCCAGAGTGTGTTGAATGTTAGACCAAAGATGGACGAAGGATATATTAAAAATATCTGTATTTATAGTGCAATATCGAAATATCATGAATTCAAGGAAAGGTAAGAGTGGGCGATAGGGATGTCACGAAAGGAAACATGTCTTTAGAGCCGTAGAGCGAAATCTCCACGTAAGAGTACACTGATAGCAAAACAGTTAATTAAATATAAGTAGATATGTACTAATTGCTTCCATCTGTATTCACTCATCGCCAACAGGCATTTCATCTTCCAAAACGCGAATCAGTGTCAATTTCATCTCTGTAGTGTCTTGACCACGTAAAACATCGCTGACAAACTCGACTTCGACTTGTAACTGAACCTAATTCAAGTTAGATAAAAATTACTACAGCAGAAACATATATGAATCAGCTTGCCATTTCCAGAGCACCACGCAAGACTCCGCATAGCATGTTTGAAAACCATAGCTCATTCATGGCTTTACCGTCATCGGGGAGCTCGACAAAGTCTGCGAGAGGGTTTTCGTCGAATATTAGACTAAACTGCTTATTGTCTGACGACCAGTTCGCAACTACTGGAGTGATGTTTAAATATATCTTGAACCCAACCTTAACTTCAGTTAGTTGTTTGAATTGAACGAATCATTCATAGAAAAGTGTACTTTTGATATTATTTCTGCTGTATCTTTGAAAGATCGGCACCGATCTGACGACGTCCGCGCAAGAAAATCTTCAATCAATCGAATTCCAATATTGTAACCCATTTTGTCCAATTGTTCGTTCACTTGCACGTAATCATTACTAAAGTCTTTACACAGCTGGGCCACAACAGAGCCGTATGTAAGTGTCACCAGCTCGGCATTCTTGGAAAGTTGTTAGCAACGCGGACTTTGACATGGAACTCAAATATATGCGGATATTTACATACAACTTTCTCAATTCTTGTCTTCCAGACATCTTCACCAACTTGTCTTGGTGTTCTAGACATTACGGCAGATATTGTCGTTTTAACAGCCGTCCAGTTTCTGACTGACGACTGTGCCAGGGATGGATTAGATATGAGCGGAACTTTTCCGAATCAATAACTGCAGGAAATCAGACTAGTCTATAAATATCAATAGTAGCTGTAATATTTTATATGCCTAATTAAAGTTATTCGCAAGAATTGGCCAAATGTTAGAGAATTTAGTGGATCATAAGCCTTTACTCTGCATCCGCAACTTCAACTAGGTCTGCGGCTCTGATTCTGGGTGGATTAAGGACATCAAAGAATTCTTCACTGAGTACGACACGGGCGGAAACACAAGAAATACGACGGATCTGGTCAGCAAAATACCGAAAGTTCAGGGTAGTTTATAATTTAATGTCGGATAAACGAAAAACTGGTCCAGAACTGGAAGGTTCCGCTGCTAAACGGCCGAGAGCGACGTCATCAGTTGCTGTTGTCAACACTTCTGTAAGCTCAGGTCCATTGATTCAACAGGTATTTAAAGTGCACATACATTAAGTCGGATTCGACTCGCTCATCAAATATCAGGTTCAGCGTAGTTCTAATCTTCAAGCGCCAATTATCCAACTCTCCGGCCATCAGGTAGGACGCTCTGCCAATCTTTTTGCTGTGTATATTAACATTTCCAGGGAGAGGTATATGCGTGCCGCTTCGATACCTCAGGCGAAATAATAGCCTCGGGGTCACAAGACAAAACGATATGTAAGTTCGTAATTTTCTTTCTATTTTACAGTATCCTAATTAAACCTAGTGCTGTGGAATACCTATGGATCCAATGACAATTTTGGTGTGATCAAAGGTCATAAAGGAGCAGTTCTTGATCTTGCCTTTTCAAGGGATTCGCGCAGTCTGTTTTCGGCCTCTTCAGATGCGACTTTAGGCGTGTGGGATATAGACAGCGGTGTAAGAGTCCGTAAACATGTTGGACACGAAGATATTGTCAATTCCGTTGACAGAACGAGACGGGGTCCAGAGCTTCTTCTGTCCGGCTCCGATGACGGTTCAATAGCTCTATGGGACCCTCGGGTTAAAGAATCCATAGAATATATGGAAACTGATTTTCCAATTCTGAGTGTTGCCTTTGGAGAATTGGGTAATCAGGCGTTTTCTGCTGGTATCGACCATGAAATCAAAGTCTGGGACCTCCGGCAGAAAAACGTTATCTACACTTTACCGGGACATACCGATGCAGTTACTTCTTTGAATGTGTCTGATAATATGCAGTTCTTGGTTTCTCGCTCAATGGATAATACTGTGCGCACATGGGATATTCGACCGTTTGCACCCGAAACGCGGCAACTCAGCATCTACGAAGGAGCACCTTCTAGCGATCTTGAAAAAAATCTGATTCGCGCAAGCTTCAGTTCAGATGGATCTCGAATCATTTCCGGTGCCGCTGATCGTACTGTCGTAGTCTGGAACGTCGAATCAAAGAAAATTCTATACAAACTGCCGGGTCACACTGGTTCAGTCAATGACGCCCGATTATCGCCCACCGAACCAAATATCATTCTGAGCAGCTCCACTGACCGCACTTTAATGCTTGGTGAAATCTCTATTTCCGAAGCTTTTTGATTGCTGCTATATGTTTTGTGTTGTACAATAGAAGATTCCTCATACAAATAGTGATCGTAGATTAGATAATCATTACGATCACATGGCTATCTGCGGCGTTGGCGGTAGTTTGTCGAGAACTCCGTTGTTATAGTAGAGCGGTCAGGGCGACTTTGCAGCCTTAGAACCGAATCGTGAAGACAGTTTTCGAGGGCAATTTCTTTGGATAGAACTGCAAAAAGTGAAATAAGGTGGATCTGACGTTCAGACGTGGAGCAAAGAGTGAATTTTGATTGAAAACTATTTCCTCCTGTCCTCTGGTTCTGAATGGCTGGCGACGACGAGTCTGAATCTACTGCCGTCGATCCACTGCCTCTGAGCGGAGACCATTTTCCGGGCTCATGGAACGATGGATCTGACTTTGATGACCAGAATATAGGGAATGAATGGTCAAGTGCGATATCATCAAATTCTGCAGTTGCAAAATCACAACTCGTGGGAGTCGCCAGCGACACTGCCATGGATAGCGGTATCACTACCGGTAACAGTACAGTAACGACGGAAAATACAGCAAACAACATTTCCCCCCCTTTTACTGCGGCCGATAATGGCTTTGCCGACGAAGATGATGAGTTTGGTGATTTTGGTGAAATGCAAAGTGCACTACCGTCTACCCCCGCTCCAGTCCCAGTTTCCGTTTCGAGGTTTCAGACAACCGTCAGACCCTCAAATCAGTCGGAACCTCTACGGATACTCACTCTTGATGACTTTGCATCGCCCGAAACATTGGAAGAAGCAACAAACATAATTGCTGATAAAATTTATCCCGGCGTACGAATGCTCACCGCTACACGAAGCGGTGCGGAAGATTTACCGCCGATCCGCATGGGAACGTCGGTCCGTACAACTCGGCACGGATCAGAGTTCTGGACGGAACTCAATCAGAAGCGTACACCTCATGAAACTGATTGGCGGACCTCTCGTATCCGTAGAGCATACTTGATCAATCTCGGATTACCAGTCGATCTGGACCAAATTTTGCCATCGGCCGGAAAGCAAGAAAAGTTGGTTGTCCTGTCTGGTGTTTCTGGGGCTCGGCGAAAGTTAGGACAGGAATCTACAGGAAGTTTACTGAAAGAGTCCGGAAGAGAATCTACAGAACAAACACCAGGTTCTCCTTTGAAAAAGCTTGCCCACACTGCTTCAGCGCCTGTTTCACGGGTATCTTCCCCAGCTATCGACTTCGACCTCAACTACGCACGAAGACTATCACGGACTAGCTCTATCGTACTTGACAGAATGACTGTTCAAGACTTGCAATCACATATCGCCGAGCTCGAAAGAATCAAAATTGAAGCGGCAACATATCTAGGTTACTGGATCGATCTCCGGCAAAATGCTGAGGACGACAAGGAAAAGTACGAAGGTGTCATTGCAAGTTCAATAGATTACGCTGAACGTTTGCGCAAACATACAACTGATAAGGCATTTTTGCCGAGAAAGACTTCTCTTCTACGGTCCAAATCGCTACAAAAGTGATTTTTTTCCGACTGCAAGCGTCTGGTACGTTCGAACAATCGGGCTTTCCACTAATCCTTATGTATATTTTGGTTGAAATATGTTTCTTTAAAATTCATTCTGGTTCAATTCATGCTTCTGACCTTGTTTATAAAACCTTTTTCAGCTCTCAACGAGCCTATAACGCACGTCATAGTTTCTGCAAACATTTAAACTTGCAGAAATAGGAATTAGTAAATCAGAGATTTGCGACCTGTGTCATGGATATAAAAAAAAATCATCCCTAAGAATGCTGTATCGTCCTCAGGGCTTGCAGATAGCGAGATCAAACAATTCAAGGTATAAATAAACACCTGTCCTATCTCAAATCTAGATCTCAAGTATTACAATTAATTTAAAATTGTATTGTCAACTAAACTTTCATTGAACTAGAGCGCTGGATTCTGGTAGATTTGAACTCCGCCACCTCTATTGCTCCATGGAAAGTGAGCCAAAAAACTCCACACTTCTTTGCTTACTTTCAAAGAGGTATTGCCAGCTTGACAGGCAGATCAGGCGTTTTTCAGATGAGGACTACCAATGCAGGTATTTCTGTGCTGGTGACCAATGGGAGAAATGTTATTCTGAGAAGTAATGGCTGGGGCACGATTTGAAGTTCCATACTTTAGATAATATCAAATGACCAGTTAGATTTTTTAGGGAGTAAAATAGCATTGACAAAGCCTAGTGGACATTTAGTATTTCATCTCTAGTACGCTTAAGGCATTCAACTACTAGAGTGGAGGGAGCTTCATATGCCAGTTTGTGGATAGCACTACGAGCGCACGTGTGTCGTGTCCAAATATGGCAATCAGGGATATTGCCGAACTACCTGATCTGACGAAGACCTGATGTGAATCTTTTCTATAAATACCACACTTTCTTTATAGAAGAAATGCTAATTTAGATTATTGCCGATATTCAATAATCACATGGATTTTTCAGGCCATTATGTATTCTTGCTCTCGTGCTTAACGGTGTGATCTAGTTTCAAATTGAGAACACAGATACTGGCCAGAGGCAATATGAATCTTCCCTGTCCGTAAAAAAAATAAATCCCATTCGGCCTTTCATTGTTGTTTTTTTCTTATAACTTTTCCAATTCAAGTCTCTGTGCTTTAGATATTGACTTTCCAAGATATATGTCCATGCGTTGGCCAAGTTCATAGCTTCCTACCATGTTGGTTGAGCAGATAATGCCTATCATCCAGTCGAACGGACTGCCTCGACTAGCACCTAGAGAGTCTTCCAAGTTTACAACTAGAGCTAAAGCATCCATAGAGCTTGAATCTGGTCAGCTGGCTTTTTTAGATGCACTTGCTTTTGATAAAATGAGCGTTAGTCCGCATCCTCTGCAAAATTCGTGTCCTCCAGAGCTGAACTGCAGCTCAACTAATAGCTTTCAGATCAACTCAAAGATAGTCCCGGATAATTTGCACAAGCATTCACATAGGACAAAGCCTCGGATTTTTAATGTGAGTTTTAATGAGTTTCGCGATAAGTTTACGGTAGAGCTAATGCTGGGTTTTAGACGAAATCTTCTCAATCTGGAGCTCTGCTATACCGGGCCAAGCATTTTAAGAAAGTCAAGCGCAAATCTTTGGTTCCCTTCCTATTGGCAAGGCCTTCGAGAGTATCTGCCCCAAACTATATGTTTCTATCTGTCTCGACTATCAGCCGAGGAAGATTCCGGATTCATCTCAGACGACTGCAGCTTGACTTGCCTCGGGGCATCCAAAAGAGTGCAATTCTGCCTAAGTGGGAGGCTGCTGCTGCTGCTTCTGCTGCAGCCACTCTTATTCAATTTCGCAAGTCTCTTCTAATCCCTCCTCCTTCTCCGCAAACACCCACAATACTTTCTTTAACTTGATATCAAGTATTTCATTTTGGTGAAGTGATTTGTCTTCGCCGTGCATAACTTCATATAATAATTATTCGCTAGTTGGCTTTTATTTTAGTATTTTGTAGATTTTCTAAGCGCGCTCTGTGATATCCATTCCTACGCTGTAGTCAATAACAGCGATGGATATTGTCAACGCGTGGGTTCTGGTTCTCTACTTCACTTATCATAATATTTGGTGACTACTGAAATACTTTTGAGTCTATGAGCTTTGTCTATAGCAATTTGGGAAGTTTGTTTTCTCTGTTCATACCAAAAGTATTCAGAGCTAGTTCTCTAATAAAGTCGGCAGAAAGCACTCACTTTTTGTTTAATGGTTGATTTGCAGGATCAGATTATCTGCCTTTGAGTGAGTGACCATGACAACCTTACATGATACGGTTACAGATAGCAATACTTAGACAATCTAACAGTGTCTGTCTTGAGACTGGCAGTATCTTGAAGCTTACTGCTTTGTTAGTCGAACGAGTCCGACTAGCCGGCGGAAACAGCTAGTAAGTGTTTCGAATTGTAGACTTGGTGGCTCAGAGAGTAGGGTAATAATATCAAAACTTCTATCACTTAGTTAAAGTTTCATATGTCAAAGTCGATGGAAGTTTATTCTTTCAGATCTTCTATAGTTTCAAGAATGGATTTTCATATACTTGATATAAAAAGAACTAATGTATAGGTTAACGGTGTTGCAAGTTTACTAAATTATTATACATTTGGCCGAGGAGTAACTCCTAATGAACTACTACTGCAATATAATAAATATCAGAATCTCTCTGTGGCTGCATGTGGAAGTAGTTTGTCGTGCTCTCTCTATACTGCAAGATTATTGTGAACAAATCCCATATTCATTCTTATCTAACAGGATCGGATCCAGTCTGTAGCACCGAAATCCTCACCCTCAGGAAATAGGATGCAGCCTCACCTTCAGCTTCAAGCAAATATACTGGCATAGTAATATTGCTTCTAGTTACATAAAAATTAAATAAGACTTTGGTTTCGCATGGTTCTTGAAATTAACAGCAGGGTACAATAAGCCGACAGAATGATTACTTGATCAATCGTAGCTTCACGTGATTAAATCTCATTAGATTACTAGAATAGGATAATATGCTGTGACGAAGGAAAGCACCTTCAGGCCGTCCTCTTTACCAAGATATTTGCTATTGAGTTAATTATAAAAATATTCTCTTAAATTTTGGGAAATAATATTTTCTTGCCAAGAAAATCTTCTTTAAGTCGTATCGGCATATGATCGCCAGCTCTAGTAAATGTATAAATGCGAAGATACTGCTCGTTTGAACACTAAACGTACAACTTCTGTTTAGTTGAACTTGAGCATTTCATAGAGAGCGTCATCTAGATCCACTTGCACTAGGAACCTCTTTTGGACCAGACAATTGGTTCTGTTTCCTCTAGCTGTGACCTGCTGTCGACAGAATTCAGGCTGATTGAGCTCGTGTGTTCATTATTCAGTTGTTAGATCCTCCAAGAGCCTCTTTCTACGCCCGCGAAAGTTGCCATCTATCTTAACTTCTCGGCACTTATCGGTTCGCATAAGATCCTCACACCACTCTTTATATCGGGATTTCTTTGGCGGCTGCAACAGCTCTCCATTTCATATCTATACCACATCATTATATCGTTCAGCCTCTTCCGAGTGTTTAAGATATGGTGCCCGAGTTTGGATCTTCGCCGGCTACAGAATTGTCGGGATTGAAAGCTTTCCGAGCCAAGTCTCATAATACCACGCATCCTATTCCTTTGTCAGAGTTCAACTTACCGGCTGTTAATGCGCGTCCGCGCTCCAAGTCTCAAGCTCTGGATCTTAACTCAATAGAAGGTATTAAGCCTCGCGGAGCTAAGCCTGAGCCAAAGATATCCAGACCTCTTAATCTTCAAGAAGCTCCAACATACTACCCCACAGAGCAGGAATTCAAAGACCCTTATGCCTACATAAAGAGTATTGCATCGGAAGGTCGAGAATATGGAATTATTAAGATTGTTCCCCCGGATAGCTTTAGGCCTAGTTTTGTCCTTGACACGGAGGTATGAACATATACAATTATATGCATTTACGTATTTTCATATTATCGTTCTTTCGTTGCTGACTGACATTTTTCCAGAATTTCTGGTTTAAGACTCGTAGACAGGAGCTGAACTCCATGGAAGGAAGTACTCGAGCTGCTCTTAATTTTTTAGAGCAACTTCGCATGTTTCACAAGCAGCGTGGTATGACAATGAACCGTCTTCCTAGTGTCGATCGAAGACCTCTGGATCTCTTTCATCTCAAGAAGGCCGTTGATATGCGTTCTGGGTTTGAAGTTGTCTGTAAGAGGAAGCTTTGGGCTGAAATTGGGCGTGAACTGGGATACAGTGGGAAGATTATGACCTCATTATCCACCTCTCTTAAGGCGGCCTATCAAAGATATGTATATCCGTATGAAGTTTACCTACAAAGTGCAAAGCCAGTCGTTCAAAAACAACTTGAAGAAGAAAATGGTGGCCCGCTGACTCCTATGAAGCGACAGAGAACTATCTCTGGTGCATCAACGGTTTCTGAAGCAAGTCATCCTTCTCCTACTACACCGACAGATGCTGTTTCAGGTGACAATCGTCCTATCTTGATGACTGTTGAAGCAAGATCTGACAGAGATCTGACGAGTGAAGATGTCCATGCGAATAAACGGCAGCGTACAAATGACGAATCCACCGAGCAGCAGCATCCTACTGTAATGAATTCGAACGCGATAATGCATCGCAAAACTGGTGCCGTTAAGCGCCTACATAGTATGGCTTTAAACCGCCGGCCAGGCGAGGTAAGTAATCGATTCCTTCTGGTAGATAATTGCAATCCCTAACTTCGACTTTAGAATTGTGAAGTATGTGGTCGGGGCGATGATGCTGCTTCAATGCTGTTATGTGACGGTTGCGACAACGGCTATCATATGGCATGTCTCAAACCGCAGCTAAAGTCTCTTCCCGATTATGACTGGTACTGTGACAAATGTCTCGTTGGCACTGCTGATTACGGTTTTGAAGAAGGTCAAATTTACAATTTACGGCAATTTCAGGAGAAGTGTAAAAATTTTAAAGACCACTACGTTACCAATCACAGAACGAACGGAGGAAATGAGCTTAATTCGAACGAAGCCATGGAAAATTTCATCGAAACTGAATTTTGGCGGCTTGTGGAAAGTATGGATGAAACAGTTGAAGTCGAATACGGTGCGGACATTCACTCTACTTTACATGGTTCTGGATTCCCTACCGTAGAGCGACAACCGCTAGACAAATATTCGCTAGATCCTTGGAATCTCAACGTTATGCCTTTGACTGAAAAATCATTGTTCCGATATATCAAGTCTGACATTTCGGGGATGACTCTACCATGGCTTTATGTTGGAATGGTTTTTTCTACTTTTTGCTGGCATATGGAAGATCATAATACCTATTCAATTAATTATCAGCACTTTGGCGCGACAAAAACGTGGTATGGTATTCCAGGAGATGATGCGGATAAATTTGAAAATGTAATGCGGGAAGAAGTTCCAGAGTTGTTTGAAGGTCAACCAGATTTGCTTTTTCAATTAGTCACAATGTTGAGTCCAAAAGTATTAACCGAAAAGAAGGTTCGATGCTATGCTATTGACCAGCGGCCTGGTGAATTTGTTGTCACGTTTCCACAGGCATATCATGCGGGATTTAACCACGGTTTTAACTTCAATGAAGCAGTTAACTTTGCTCCGACTGATTGGGAACCCTATGGACGACTAGGAGTTGAAATTTATCAGGATTATCGAAAGTTACCTGTATTCTCACATGATGAACTTCTGCTCACCATTGCTACTCAAGATACTACCATCGACTCAGCAATCTGGCTTGCGCCTGCGTTGAAATCGATGGCTGATCATGAAGTAAAAATGCGACAGCATGTGCGAGATATGATTCCTAAGTTAAAAGAGATACAACTCGATCTAGAACTTCAAGAAGAGGAGTTTCAATGTGCGTATTGTAACGCGTATTGTTTTCTATCCCAAGTTCTCTGTTCATGTACATCAAATATTGTTTGCTTAAATCACTACGACGAGTTATGTGACTGTGAGCGGACAACACGAGTTTTACGAGTTCGCATGTCCGATGAAGAGCTAGAAAAGACTGTTTACAAAGTCAGCGCAAGGGCCACACAACCTGAGCAATGGATGAAGAAATACGAAAAGCTTACACATAGTCCCGAAGAAAAGCCATCTATACGGTCACTTCGGTCATTGCTAGCGGAGGCAGATAAAATTGCTTATCCGATCAAGCAGATAGATGATTTACGTAAAATTGTCGAGACTGCGAATGAGTGGATTGAAGAGGCTCAGGGAATAATAGCACGAAAACTACAACAGCGTCGACGGGCAGAGCGAGCAAATTCGACTACTTCTATTGCTAGCAGACGTGCTAGTGTTCGATCATTGAGCATTACAGATGATGGTCGGGAGACTTCGTTACCGCCTTCAGCTCCCCCTGGGAATAATCGGAAACCGGAATATATTGATGACTTGCTTGAACGTGTAAAGAATATGCCATTTGTAGCTCCCGAGATTGAGCAGCTTGAGGAGCGGCAAGAGCAAATTGAAGAGTTTTTGGAACGTTCTCGAGAGATATTAACGGAACTGCCGGAAGATATGAGTTTATATGTCGCCATGATTGAAACTGGTTACGGTCTTAACGTCGAGTTACCCGAGATTGAACAGCTGGAATGGCGACAAGCTCAGCTGCGGTGGAAAGAGAGAGTTATAGATGCGCGCAAAACTTATATGTACTTGCAAGACGTGATCGATTTACTAGCTGAAGGTCAAGTTTTGAAATTTACGGCTGATAATGAGCCTATTTATGCCAAATTGTTACGAGCCGAGCAGAGAGGATTAACCTGGGAAAGAGAGGCGAAGGCACAACTAGAGATGGAAGGAAAACCAGACTATGACTTGTTAGAGGATAAATACGACGATGCAACGACTACGCCAGTGACGAAGGAGACTTATGATGCGATAGGGCGATTACTTGTGAAGCATCGAGAAGTAAGAGACGCCTTATCAAATTTTAGTCGAGATGCGCAAAAAGATTCAATTTTTGAGCGCTCGAATTTGAAGGAGGTCAAAAAGATTGCTGAGTTATTAAAAGATCCCATGCTACGATTTGATCGGACGCAATCTTTTGACGAACTAGTTTCAGTGACTGAATCCTGGATATCTAGAGGCCAACAAGTATTTCCCAATTATGAGACAGGTTCTCAGTCATTTCTTTCTTTCCTCGAGTCGTTCTCGAAAAAGATTAGGACTAGTTTGGCAGCTGAAGATGTGCCAACAAAAAATCCGGAACCTGTTTTGGGCAAGCATCGATCTAAGCCATTATTTTGTATCTGCCGAATGCCTGAGTCGGGATTAATGATCGAATGCGAGCAATGCCACGAGTGGTATCACAATAGATGTTTGCGACTTCCACGAGGCGCAGTTAAAGACAATGATGATTATTTCTGTCCTATCTGTGTTCCATTAGCTGGTTGTACTTCAGTTTTTGGAATTGAACTGGAGCGTTATCGTGCGGATCTGGCGCCCATACGAGAATGGTATTTGGAAGGTCTGAATATTCCATTCATGACGGATGAGATGAAATATCTGAACCAGATTATTCAGACGGCATCTAAACTAGGTGATGTAATGGAACCGATATTGAATCAATCGCGAACGTTGCTGAAAGAAGGATTACCTGCGACTGAAGATTTGAAATCTTTAGCAAGATTTTATTTGCGGAAGCTGGCTGGGTCTGGAATATATATGGCTGATACGGGAGACATATTAAGATGCGTGTTGAGCAGTAAGTCAGGACTAGAAACAGATTCAGAAGCGCTAGTAGTCTCTACGGTCGTAGTACCTTGCAAAATGACATTGCCATTAGCAGTGGTCGACAGCGCGGAAGTAAAAATCCCGAAGGTGAATGATATTTCTGCCAATTCAATCGCGAAAGAAGTTTCGTGCGATGATGAAATTGTAGTGCACGATTCAGATATTGAAGTGAAGGTGCTATGAAGACTGATGGGTCATGGGAATTAAATGGGTTATGGAATATCTAATAGTTTTTTTCACGAGATCACGAGAAGCAATATTTTGTCTAATTAGATAAATCTTAAACAGAGATGTATGTACAAAAAAATAATGACAACCAAACCATAGATGCGGGTTGCAAGGGAAATTGACTTAAGATCTACGCTGTCTCCTTGCTTGGGATTGCCTTGCTGAAGTCTCACTAGTAGCGCCTACATCGGGATACAAGGGAGCTTTGAGACGCCTGTTGAGGCCCCTCTGGCCCGCCTTTGTCAGCATACTAAGGATGAGTTCAACGGAACGAAGCGAGTCGTCGTTGGCTGGAATAGGATATGTGACCCATCTAGGATCACTGTCTGTGTCGATTATTGCGACGGTCGGAATGTTTGAAACCGCGGCCTCGTTCAGCATGACTGTGTTTTCGCGGGGGTTTAGAGAGATAATCAGGTCAGGCTTGATAGAGTTGACAGTGATATCAGTGGGAACTTCATCGTACTCGCCAATAACAGACTCGTCATGCATGTCAACCAGTTTAACTTTATGAGTTCGATAGACCGAGCCAACATTTGTGATCGACCCAGGAATCCAGCGCCTTGTGATCGGATAAGCGCGGATCCTCTCTGACGCGCTGGTAACCATTTGTTCATGGCCGTCCCGCGTACCCACAATAAGGACAATACCACCTCTCTCGACTACACCTTCTACTACTCGACACGCCCGCCGGAGAAAGGGAATTGTCTTATCGAGATTGATCACATGAATTCCTTCCCGGATGCCCAAAAGGAATGGCACGTTTGCAATCTTGAGACGCTGAGTGTTATGACCCAGATGTGCTCCCGCAGAAGCCAGCATCGAAATCGTGACATTACTCGCATCGGGACTCTTGCGGAAATATTGGTTAGGCTTATAATTTCGTGCAGATACAGTCCCAATTGAATCTCCAAATGAAGCTATACATCAGGAAAACCAAGGGTTAGTAAAAAAAAACGCATGACAATTTCCTTGGGTATACATACCAATAAGCCTCTTGCGAAGATACAATTCATGAGAAGTGTACGGCTCGTCGGGTTGCGACCATAATCCCTCTTTACGCAAAGACTCAGATTCGCTTTCCTCGGTTGTTACTTTGCTTTTTACCGATCGCTCCTCCAATATAGAAGCCTTCGCAGCATTTTCAAACCCGGTCAGACCGCCTGACCCCTCTGGCTTTTCCCGAGAATAAAACAAGTCCATCTCTGTCGAGAGAACAGACGCAAGGTCAATCGAAGGGTCGGAGAGAAAATTGACAGCTTCTGTGAAAGACTTTTCGTCAAATGTGAACTTCTTTGCTGATTCTGAAGACGAATTCTCGACGTATTCGGTCAACTGCGCATGACGTAAACGGCCTGCTTCCCAGAACATGTCCTGTCGAGTTCGTTCGACCTTGATTAATTCAATTGCATCTCGCTGGTCATCGTCCGCAGCTACATGAGCGAATTCCTCGGAAGTCTCCTGCCCTTCCCGTCGTAGTCGCTGAACAATCTCCGCATCTGTTTCATCTAGAGTATCGGAACGAAGCTTTTCCTCAGCAGATGAAAACATCACGTCCTCGTCCAATCCAGCATCTTCCACATCTCGCAAATCCATCTCGCTCTCCATGTCGTATTTAGATACTATCCGTTCTCGCGAGCTACCCTTCTTCTTCGATCCTTTTAGATCCTTAGTCCCTGCAGGCGAATCGCTGCTACTCGCTCTCGTAAACGCAAGTCTCGCGACCCGAGTAGAGGGTGCTCGGACACTAGCAGACGACAATAGCAATAGGCGACGCGCGATCATGATGGTCCGGCTTCCTGCTTGTTTGAATTGTCAATTCTATTCTTGACGTCTGACAGAAAAACAAGCAATCGCGAGCCTTGGTCCAACAATTACTTCCGTGTCAACTTAAAATCTGGCTAGCTGAACTCGACTTAGACAGTCAATTTTTTTGGGCCGGCCCTTTGACCTACACCGTTCGAGTCACGTGAAAAATCTTCATACATTAATCGAAATGAAATATTATTCGAACTACTGTTCAGTAATATCCAGAACTATAAGCACTCATAGAGTAGGATGATTACTAACTTGGTATATATACTACGATAATAATAAAATAGAGTTGGCAAGCTGCACTAGCCGTGGCCGGGGATTGAATTATACATACGCCTAACAAACACATCTAAAGGAATACAGCTCCACAGTAGATCATTTTCTCCACAGAAGCCCTGTAAGCATTTTCATCGTCCAAACACGCATGTCCATCTAACGTAGTCAAACTTAAGCAGATTCCTTAGCCTCTCTGAGAGCCTTAGCAGTACCGTGGAGAGCGTGTCTGTGGTTTCTTCGGAACTTGGGATCAACACCCTTAAGGGAAGGATATCTCGAGGTCTTAGGCTTCTTGATACCGTTCTATAAAGTATGTTAATACTCAAAACAGAATGGACACTTAGAGAAACATACACGGTGAGCCTTCTTGATTTGGTTGTGATTTGTGTGATTCTTTGATTTAGACATCGCGAAATAATACTGTATAATCGACACCTTGACTGGTAGAAAAATGCCAGAATCGGGTCATGCCAAACTTGAGTGAGGGGATAGAAGAAAACTGATTGAAGTGTTGAAACCAGCTGAACTAACATCGACAATAAAAGTGCACGCTTATGCATTCCGTCGAATTTAGCTTGCCCACAGTCTCACAGTTTTAAATGATATCATTTCGAATACAAATCTCTGATGCAGTCTCACTTCATTGCATTTAATCTCTTGTATCCTCTTCTATTTTGATATCCAAATCTCAGCAGTTCACACCCGATTCCTCAGCACTTGTTAAACCAGTCAAGATAAAGAGCGTTATTAAATGTCTTCCACAAAAACAAAGGAAACTGGAAATACATACCTGAACTTCAGACGACTAGTGAATAATCTTCCAAATTGTTATTGTTCAAACTGTTAAACCAACTAAATTGGAAAGTTCCAAAGCCTTTTCGGCTGGTCGCTCACGCCGCAACCTCTAATTATAGCCCTACGCTTGTGTGACTGCTAATTGTAGGTCTTTGACTCGTAAGAACAAAGTGTCTGTGCTCAAACTCAATTGCTAGGGGTAGTTCTAGTGGGAACTGGAGTCTGGAGAACCTGGAGAACTGATGGTGAGGGGCGAATTCCATCTTAGACTGGACGAGGGATATCTGGCTATTGACAGACAAGTCGAACTGAACTGCCTTATATTTTTTGTATTTACTGTTTATCTATATGATTCGAATGGTTTGAATGTTTCAAAGATTGCGATGACAAGTAGGATTTACCTAAATAGCTTTCTTCTCCAGAAGTTTCGAAAGTTTACTTCTTCAGAATTTATCGTCATTGCTCATGATTTTCATTGGCTTGTTACTGGATCCAGTCGAATGCTGAGATATATATGTAGGTCAAGAGTATTTTTGAGAATGTAGCTTCGAAAAAACGCATTTCTATAACCATTTTGTAGGACTGCCGGTCATGAAATTCATCATCACTCGAATTCCGTCAGCCCAAAGCAGATGTGTATCTGACAGCTTACTGAACAGCAATAAAATTGACCATATATTCCGTAAAGAAACTTCATTATATAGAATTCGATGTTGTTTCCAAGCAATGTTCTGCTTAGTTGTAGGGGTTGGTATTGTTGTTCGATAGATGACGTTATGTAGGATTGTCCTGACATATCGAATAGACGTAAAGGATTGCGCGGGTAACTGCCTATATATGCTATTCAGATCTTCTCTTGTTCAGTTACCAAAAGAAATTTCGAAGCTTTTGAAAACAGAACAGTTGTGGATGTTCTGTAAGTTATATATCTATATCTGTCTTCGTACGGGAGCACTTACAAGCAAAGCTTCATCTCGCCAGCTCTCATTAGAGAGGCATGGAGTATAGATGAATTGAATTTTCGAAGCCTGACTTACATGTGCAAGCCCGTGTAATTATTTCTATTTTCTAGATTCGTTGTCGAACAGATAATATGCCTTTATGGATTAGAAAACCAATTCTGACTCGGCCAACTGCAAATCTAACTGCCAATCCGCCGCGTTTCTTATCTGCTCTAGTCGCTTCTTCCAAATATGGCTGTTTACTACATTATTTCACTACATATTTGGGAAATTGAACTTTATTGTATTCAGCATACTGTTGTAGCCCTATCTTGTAGCCACAGAAGCAGTATGTAGCTATTGCAGTAGAACTAGTAAGTTCCAACAGACGTCGTGAAGTTCCCAACCTCCCAAGTCTTGAGATCAATCTAGTCAACCATACGCAAACCAGCCTAGCAGACATGGCTGATAACAAATTTAAGGTCCCCACGTTACGATATCCGCGAATTTCGATCGAGTTCTGTACCGCTTGTAAGTGGAATCTGAGGGCAGCATGGTAAGTCAAGCGCATATAGTAAGTCAGCGGCGGACTAACAGCAGAATGAGGTACGCTCAAGAGCTTCTGTCCACGTTCTCGACCGAGATTGGAGAAGTATCACTGTTGCCCGCTACAGGTGGAACATTCAATATATGTATAGTTCCGGCGGAAGGTCAGTCCGAGATAATAATCTGGGAACGAAAACGGGACGGCGGATTTCCAGGTACAGTTTATTGTTTGAGAAACCGGTTCAAATCACAGCTCTCACATATATATCACTAGATTCTAAAGATTTGAAACGACTTGTTCGTGATGTCATTTTACCTTCGAAAGATCTCGGCCACGTCGATCGACACGTAACTAAACCAACGCCAGAACCGGAACTCCAACAGTCAGATATTTGCACAGATTGCCAGCCATGACCATCCTGCTTAGTTCTTGACTTTTCCAGACTTCGAAAAATTTGTTACTACTACTCGATTACATTTTTGCCGCCTAATTCGCTCACTGTCCTCCGGTCGTATTATCCTGTTACAGAACTTTTGACAGTCGATCATCGTTAGTCAAATTGCAATAACCGCCTGACAAGAAAAATCTACAAATCTAACAAACTCACAACATCTTTTATCCTAATTTCTGCCAAACCTCAAGAAAAGAAGGCCGTACCTATTCTAAAGTACGCGAGGGTACTATCTCCGACTAGAGGAACAAGGACAACGAGACTCGAGGATAACAATTAATAGAATACAATTACAAGACAAAACTCAAAATTGTATCATATTAAATAGAGAAAATGGGATGGAAAAAAAGCACGCAAAAAAAGCATAATAACACATAACAAATTTGTCATCCCGCCTCGAAATGCTCGCACAGTCGCGCGATACGCACGACACGGCTTGTCGTCCTTTAGACCTGTTCCTGCAACAAAACATATAACGGAAAACAAAACAAAACAATCAAACTCACAAACCCAAACCAGATTTAAATAAAAAAGGACGAAACACGCTATCCACAATAACCGAACTTGTTTATATAATAAAACGAGAGAATCGATCTACGACCCGGACAACATTGATTCTTCAACAACGTAGTTCCGTGATTGGAAATATAATAATTGGTGTCAATTTGTATGTCTTATTTAGGACCCTTCTTCACTTTGCGTGGATTACCGCCCATACCATATCCATATTTCACTTTCTTTTCTGCTGGCTTAAGAATCTGGAAAGAGCACAATAAGCTCTCATCAACACTCATCATAGCTCCGGCATTGTCAAATTCACCGCAATAATTAGGCGCGGAAAACAGCGTCACTAGCTGGCGCTTTGAGAAAAACTCATATCCATCTTCGACTACCTGGTGTGCACGGCAAATCAAATCAAGATCATGCTTCTGGAGAAAGCGGCCAACAACATCTGGACCAAACGTAAACGAAACGCCACGATCATTCTCACTCCAGCCCGTAATGTCCTTATCCGGATCAGACCAAAGCAAATCACAAAGGAGACCGCAATCCGGAATGTCAGTCGGTCTCATGATTCTGCGGATCTGTTCCATACTGTTGAGATCGGGCGACAGTCCACCATGCATAGTGAAAATTTTCTCGTCAATGATTGCTGCAATTGGCAGACAGTTGAAGCAGTCTGTAAACGTCTTCCATAATTTGATATTGTATCGTCGTTTGCCTATACCCAGGAAAAGAAAGCAATGGTTAGTTTCGGTGAGTGAGAGACAAGCAGGTGATTTCTATAAAATCTACCTAAAATAGTAATTACACGTACATTCATCATAGAAACCGTAGATACGATTGATGGCAGCACATTCGTGATTGCCGCGGAGAATAAAAAAGTTTTCTGGATATTTGATTTTGTATGCGAGTAGCAAGCAAATGGTCTCGAGTGATTGTTTGCCTCTGTCAACATAATCACCTAAAAACAGATAATTCGCCTCCGGAGGGAATCCGCCATATTCGAAAAGTCGGAGAAGATCGTAGTACTGTCCATGAATATCACCTAAACGGAAAAAAGAAAAAAATTGTTAGAAATTATTTGACCACAGGGTGAGACGAAAGAACAAGGATGCAGAAGCGAAAATGAATAAAACCTCAACCGGCACGGAAGGCGGGAAAGGGAATCAGGCTGACGATCACCCACAACACGCAGGGAAAAACAAAACAAAATGCAATAATTGTCTTGCGCCAGTATCCGAGTCATAAATAGAGGATAAAAAATCACTCACCACAAATCTATAAAAGCCAAGTCAGCAAGATGAATCGACACAGACGCGTCAAACAAGGCATGGATGCATGACAAACGAGAGCTCTCGCCGCCAACGAACCAACTGTGCTTGCTTCGGACGAATCCATCTCAAGCAAACAACACAGATATACCCTTAAGACAAAAGCAAAACAAATCTAAAAACATACCTTTATAGGAGCCTCCAGCTCTAATAGAATCGGCTGATGGATGAAAATCTCACGAGCCTTTGTACACAAAAAGCGGATTTCAGTCTCCTGGAGGTTGACCTGATTGCCCGGCCGCGACCCGCGGACTTCGAGCAGACGATCGATGATTGAGTCTAGGTTGAATTCTACAGGTTCTGCCATGTTATGGCAACTTGCGGAAACTGACTAGATGATGACGAGATATTGGAAGGTGATGAGCGGACGATGATTTGATTAGTGATGGATGGGAGGGGGAAGAAAGGGCCTTTCCCTCCCTCACCATAGCTCTCTCTCTCTCGCTCATACTCTTTCTTGTCCAGGCAGCCTAGCAATTTTGTAGTACAAATACCTCAGTATGTAACTACGCCCGCGTCCTCCTCCCGCTTACGCATTCAAGGGGACCGTGGCACTCCGGGCGGGTCGGCTGTTCCCGGTCGGACCAACTGTAGTCATTTGATACGGCTTGTTACTCAGTATATATACAAAATTTAACATACATACACAAAAACACAAAAATAGAGCATAAAATAAATACTAAGCATATACAAATCATGAACTCCTAAAATAACTCCACCCAAATAATACATAGTCGACTCCTAGCCCTGCCCTTTTGTTCCACTAATAAAAAATAAAAACAACGATAATCATCACTACAACCGCAAATGCAGTTTGACCTAAAATATCCACATGTCAACCGCCCATTCCTCAATCCCGCTCTCCAAAGCAACATCCCAATCGTTAGAATCCTCTAAAACAACCATGTCTCCATCCTCGTCACGATACTTCAGTCGATAGCCCTTTCCACCAGATCCGGTAACACCCGATGCTTTGTTCGTAGCAACCATCTCCTCGAATGCCGGTCCATTGCATAGTCGCAACTTCTTCTCAACCTTACTTACCATGCTGTCGAATGTGACATTATCAGGTAACAAAATCATATACGTGTCCATGTGGAATGAAAGACGCAACTTCAAAGTACCCGGAGGACGCGATGGACCTGTCGCCTCGGGGATACCATTCATTCCCGTAATGCTGGACGAGTAAGTCGATCGACTGCCAGCAGGCACCGAGCTAACGTTGGACATAAATGATGATGTAGATGCTGAGTGCCCATGCGTCGGTATAAAGACCGATTGACTACCACTACTCGCAGTACCTGTTTCAACAGTGCCATTACTAGACAATACAGAAGGGCTTTGCACCGATTCATGGCGCATCTGTCGGTCCATAATAAGCTTCTTCAGAGTAGACTCCCATTGCCGTAAGATTTCATCGTTTCGGAATCGGATGGAAAATTTGTTCGCCTCGCTCACTTCGTTTGTTTGGAACCTCCAAAAAATGGACAGTATGTATTCACCAGTTGCCATTAGATCGTTTGAATCTCGTTTTGTTGACGTGGCAGAAACATCAGTAAGATTTTCAACGTAGACCCTACCTTCCAATTTCAGCGATCCTGGAATAATTGGGAGACTTATGTGAAGATTGTGAATACTATGTCCGTGAGAACCTCCCGAGCCGCCGTTTAAAGATGTGGATGAAGATATTGAGTTAGCACTTGTGAACGAAGTAAGAGATGATTTCTTGCCAATTGAGCTCTGCAAGATATGCTTCTTCTTTTTCGCACTTTGTCCGCTGTACTGGCTTGATAGCGGATTCGATACCACGCTAGACACAGCACCTGCTGCGGAAGCCAAAGAACCACCAGAGCTGGAACGACCGTTAGCCCCTCCCATATAAGCTCCTAGCATTTCCTCTTTGCAGAAAAGTAAAATGTTCTCAAATAGATATATGTGGTACTCTTTGTCAACCTCTATCATTTGATAAACACCATGAAGTAGCAAATCTCCAAACTGATCTATATTGTGACCTTTCCAGTCCTCTATTCGCGCATTGAGAGAGGCTGCAGTTTCCTTGTTCTCTGTTTTGCGTTGGGTTTCATTAACACGGTCTGTCACGCGCTTCATGGCATGAAATCCATCAACAAGTTCTTGATGGTTTTCGTCCGTCTCCGCAGTATACTTCAACAATTCCTTGAGCAGAAGAGGATATCGACATATCCGCTGGATGGGCTTGATGAGTAAAGATGGGAGTTCATAAGTGGGCTCAATAACTTCAGAGAGTCGACCTAATTTTGGAGATTCTCGAATCGCTAGATCGGTAGACCTCTTTTGTTGTGAAGCGTAAGTTTCGTAAACAGAAAAATTCGGTTCAGCGGACACGAAGAGACTTCCAAAATGCTGCTGAGACGGTGGAAGCCGAGCATTTGTTTCGAGACCAACCAGAAATTTGCGTTGAAAATCCACGAGAGACTTGAGATTTGGAAATAATGAATGCACTGTGTCGGCAGGAAGAATTTCCTCTGTTCGAAGCTGATTCATATAGAGTTGGAGTCGTTCTAAGTCTTGAACATATTTACGTTCGGTTTGTAGGATCTCAAGAATAACCTTTGAGCGGTGGTCATATGCCTGCATTCCATCCGTGGAATCCGGTGGAGAATTATCTGCCGGGGAAACAAGGCCACCTTTGTGCGCGACATCCCAGAGATTCAAGACGAGATTAACCGTTCGAGTAACTTTGAGTAAGTCAGAAGTATCATCGGAGAAAACGGACGTAACAGTGAATAAATCTTCGTCAGAAAAATCCAAATTCGTTTTACAAGCAAGAATAAAGTCATAGACTGCGCGTTTACAAACTTTCAACTCCTGTTGCGACGGAGGCACCAGCTGAGGATTCGGGATGGAAAGAGAAACCGGTGCAGCCGAAGAGGATATTGAGGCAGGTGAAATCGGAGTAGGAGAATTAGCAACCAAAGCAGCTGAAACTTGATTGAATAGAACACATAAAGAAGTGCCTTGCCGGAAGAACCGCCATAGCTGGGTAACGGGATCTATGTCGTTAGCAAGATTGAAAAGACTCTCCTCTGAAGATTCGTCTGGCCCGCCATGAGGAGTAACGGCCGCATCGAATGCAGAGGCAGACAATAGCATGGAAGGAGTGTCTGTGGGCGAGGCGCTACGCGCATGCGCAAGATAAATGCGAAGAGCATGAACTGCAGAGAGTCTATCAATGAGAGAAATACATATTTGAAACAGAGATGAGCCAAAGGAGTCCAGACGAGGTCGCATGGATGATTGGCGAATAGCAGCTGCTGCTGCAATGAGAGAATGAGAGGACGAGGACGAGACGGTTGAGGTAGACGACTTGGATAGAGCAAGCGGTACAGAAGAAGGGCCAGAGGAAAGAGCAGTGAAGTTTGAAGAAACAGGAATGGAAGAAGAAGAATCAGACGAGTCGTGCGTGTAAGGAGGCACCATATCAATGGTGGACGAATCCGAAGAATCAGCTGCTGAAGAAGAATTGGACGGTGAGTAGAAGGAGAGAGGGAAAAACGATGAATAAGATGAGCGACAAGAGTGGTCTAGTGAGTAGGAGACACGAGACGAGTGTGAGGAAGGAATGTGGTGGTGACGGATACTAGAGCTGGAGCTAGTGGAATCTAAGCCAGCAGGGAGCGAGCTAAGGTTGCGATTGTGATGACTGCGGTAGAACAACAGTTCAGGTAGCTGGAAATGTTGAAGACTGCGACGAGAGATGCTGTGGGATGGATTTCCGCCGTTAGAGAGACGGTCGTGGTGGGAGAGAGAGCGATAGCAGTCCAATGGAGCTTGCTTCTGAAAAAAGGGGGGAAGAACAAAAAGGTTAGTTTACTGGGAGAAACCGCGACGGGAAGATCAGGACTTAGTGTTTGCAGTAGTAGCAACTACTACAGCTCCTTGATCTACAGAAAATGAAGGGATAACACACCATAATTGGCTATTGAATAGTAGAAACGAGAAGATTAAAATCTCAATATGTGTATAGTGGGCGGGAAAGAAAGCTACAAGAAAGAAAATCTACTGGATCCGGGTGTCATGAAGACGCTGAGTTTCTGTCTCGCATGGCAGCCAAAGCACTCCTGTAAAACAACCGTCCAGCGCATGTCTCGGCCTGTCTTGTCGCAGCCCCAGTTCCGCGAGCTGATCCACCATGGCTCCAGCCTCGGAACATCTTGACTGATCGACCGCCTTGAGCACTGCTGTTTTATTCTTCTATTGGGGCCGTCAGAAACCCGTAATCATCTTCTGACTGATCTGTATGTCGTCGTTCTGGGAAAAGCGACGAAAACCACGCTGTCTGCACGCCCCTGCAGCAGCCGGACATGGTAAACATGGCATAAGTCCTAATGCAGGAACAGAGATGGTGAGTAAACGCGAAGCGGCTCCACACTTATTTCACGCCGCATCTCACACAGTCGCGTACCTAGCTGGACTGTTTATATATATTTGTAGAAGGACAGAGAGTCCAGCCGGTCGTAAAAAAGCACATCGAGCCGAGTATTCAGTTTGCTTCGAAAGAAAATTATAAAGCAATCCCGTACGATTTTCGATTGCATGAGATCTGCACCGGCATAGTCATCAATGTTGGCTCTTGTCCGCGATGCCGTGCTGGACGCAGCTCTCAGCACTGCGGTTAGGCAGAAATCCACCCCTATACCAGCAGTACTGTCTGTAGCCCAAATCTCTACTCTTCGACAGGATTCTGAAAGTTTGGTTTTACGTCTGAATTCCATCACTCGACAGAGAGCTCTTTTGACTGCAGCAGAAACCGCGTCCAACCTCGATCCAGCCTCACAATCAGCTCCTGATCCTCTGCTGTTTGCTTTGTCGGAAGATCTCATTCGCGCGCAGCAGAAGCTTATCGACACTCGCGACATCCAACTAGGTCATTATCTTGCTTTGCTACAGTCGGTCGCCGATTCTTATGTGTTTCCTGTGTCGTCAGTACTTTCGGCAACCTTTGTCGAACATGGAGCAAAATCGAGGGCGGAGGATACCCCTAATTTCGATGCCGACTCATTGCTCATGTCTGATGCATTGTCTGACGTCCTAGGTTCAGAAGCTTCTGATTCTCCGGATCTTTCTCCCTGGATCATGTCTGGTATGCTGCAATTACAAAAACCAGATGTTTCCACTTCTGTCGAATCTCTGCGCACCCAGCTTCTTCAACGGGATGCTCAAATCCAGAACTTGTCAAGTACATCTCAACCGGAAACCGACAGACTTCAATCTCAAGTCCAAGAGCTGGAAGACAAAATAAAACAGATTCTGAAGAGTGATGCTCAACTTCAGATTGCTCACTTAAAGCAAGAGCTTTCGGAGGCCCAGCAAGAAATCATTGCTGCTCAAAACGAGCTAAAAATTAAGGAGGAAGAGCACATGCGTGACCTTGCTTCTGCGGGCACACTTCTTGCTGCCGCGGATTCGTCAAAACGGGAGGAAGTATCTAAACAACAGTACGAACAAGAAAAAGCTTCGCTTATACAACAGCTGGATACTTTTCGAAATGAGCGAGACGCGCTCACCTCCCAGCACGCCACGGAAGTTGCTACCATTTTAACGCAGAACGCTCAACTGAATGACCAAATTAATTCTATGAAAAATAGCCATGAAGCATTTGTCATAACACATCAACAGCAATTGGCCACTATTCGAAGTGAGCTGAAGCAATCCCAAGCAAGTTTTTACTCGCTGCAACAGCAATTGGAGCAAACTAATGTCCAGAGAGATCCACAAACTGGGCCAATTTCAAAAAGTATTGGAGGTGCTTTCACGGGAGCTGGTGTTGGCGGGACTGTATTAGACGGAACCACGTTGAATCCGGCAGAAAGGTCGCTAGCTCAAGAGAACACGTCTTTAAAGCGACAGCTTGATGATCTACAGGCTAAGCTGGATGAGAACACGGAGGAATTTCAAACTGTCCTAATGCGTAATGCAAGTCTGAATGAAAAATTAGCAACGGCAGATGCTCGATCGACAAATCGTAACTCGGTATCATCTTTGACTGCAGTCACCGCTATTTCAACTCCGATTGGCATGTCGCCCACTAAAAACTCTCCATCTAAGTCACCCAGCAGATCGCCTATAAGAGGTTTATTTGGAGTTAATAATAATAATAGCTCGTCTCCTGTGCCTATAGCGTCAGACGATGGCGGTCGCGATCAAAGAAGATTACAGGCTGCTTACGACAATTTGCTTAGTTACTCGCGGGAAACTGATCGAGAACGAGCTTCCTTGGAAAAGGACGTGGACAACATGCATAGTCAGATTTCAGCGCTGGAAACTCGCTTGAGTGATCTGCAGGTGCAAAATCTATCCCGTTCACAAGTTGGATCCCCGACTATGGGCGACACGACGTCAGTCGCTGTCTTGCGTCGTGAGTTCCGGACAATTGTGTCGGAAATGCGATCAAACCACGTGAGGGAGATGAAAGCGCAGCAGGAGGAGCGACGAAGGCTGGAGCGCACCATACGAGATTTGCGACGTGCTGAAGGTGGTGTGTTTTCAAGCTAAATGGAATAGATACACGGAATCAATGGTTTGATTGTGAATAATTAAATTTTTGTACATTAGAATAAAGAAGATTATATTTGCATATCCTCTACTGATCGTCACCACCAGGAAGCCCCGGAAGTCTTGGACCGGAAAGCACAGAGACTGGATTATGGTTGCTGGCAATTAGCATGTAAATAGAGACATATGGGTTCCGACGATATCGCCGATGAAGTCTATTGTAAAATCAATCGAAAGAGGATAGGCATTGCCGCAGGTACACGTTCCTGGGCCGGGGAAATGTGAATCACGTTTTCCGGATGAAACCAACACAGCGGAAAATTCTCTGATTGGATTTCGCGGAATAACGTCTGGCCGGATGCGGCATGGGATGACGGACTTGGGTGCAGCAGCCGAGTGCGTCCCATTACCGAGAATAAGCAAGCCGGAACTTGGATCCAGAAATCAAAAAGGAACAGATAACTTTATCCAGATCAACCATATTAGCCGACATAGACTCGTTCTGGAGCTTGTTCTGGGGTGTAGTGTCGCTAGGCCCGTTGTTGCAGGAATCCGCCACCGGACATCGCTTCAACCAATTTTCCGCTTTCCGGGACTTCTTGCCGTCACGTTTGCTGATCGAGCACTGGTGGTCCCGCAGTATTTGGCAAGCGATAGCAACGGACGAGCTGCAACGTTGGCTCGCGCTATTGACGGCAAACTAAGTTTCCTCTTCTCATTTCTGCAGTGTGCCTGTTCCTCACTCAATCAGCACAGCTTTTTGCTCGCTCTGGCAGTCTATCGCGCCACTCTCTACTCATTGGGCACGTGAAATCCTGCACAGGCAGCGCTCTTCCTTCCCTCTTCCCAGGCACTGTCTTCCCATCTCTCTGCTCTTCTCTTAGCATCTTGATTCCTTGCGTGACCTGTTTACTGCCCTCCGAGTAACTACTTCACGGCGATAGTCGGAAATTGCGTAGCGCAAAAAGTCCACCAAAGACGTGTCCAAAGCATGGCCTTCACCGCGTGCTACTTCGACCCTCTGGTCGCTTCTCCGGGAACACTTAGCTGCTCTACGATGACATTGGAGAAGTTGTCTCATTCGAACGGAGCTTTTAAGCCCAGCGCCATTGCTACGACGAACTCGCCGAATTCGATCCTCGAGCGGAATCTCACGCTTGTGTCTTCTCAATTTACTCAAGGTATGGCTTGTTCTTGCGGGTCCTTTCAAGACCTCTTGTTGTATTGTTTTCGATGGTTTCTCTTCGACCGAACTGATCCTTCGGCATTTCGGCGACTACCCTGCGGAACTTATGGACTTATTTTGGCCTTGTTATGTTTTACTGATACTAACACCCGATACAGTGTTCGCAGCTCCTTCGATTCAGCACTGCGTAGATTATATCCACAACTGTCATGGCTCTGCGCCGGTAGTTTTTTTCATTAATCTGCCTTCCAATCTCTCGACAGTCGATGTGTTTCGCCAGTTTCAGCGCAGTTCGAGGTCACCGATTGTGCTCCCAATTGCTCTAGTCGACGATGAAGATTCTGAAATGACTCGGTTGATTGCTCTCGGTGCCGTTGATGTCATGAACAAAGAAATCGACTCAGCTCGATTGAAGAGTGTATTTGTACAGGCCCACCGATCACTGCAGTCTGCGAGCTCAGGTGTGCCGAGATCTGGCTGGGTCAGTGGGCGGACATATCCTAGTCGAATTAGCACGGCGGAAGAGGATTTGGTCGCTTCATTATTTGACGAGATGTTTTTCGACATGTCAATTGAAGTATCCTCTATGGAAACGAAGAGATCCGAAGACCGAAAACGGTATTTGCAGTCTGTCGTCGCGCAGTGGGATTTCCCTGCAAATTTACTATCTGACGATGATCTTGCACAATGTGCATACTTAATATTCGAACATGCTTTCAAAATGCCAGAAGTTAGCGCGCTTGTGCTTTCTCCTGTAGATCTACAGGCTTTTCTGATGGTTCTACAGCGGACCTATCAGCCTCGAAATCCATACCACAACTTTCGGCATGCAGTTGATGTGCTGCAGGCTACATTCTGTTTTCTGCTAGCGATAGGAATAATACCATCGTATCCCTATGGAACCGAGTGGAGTCCCAAAGTTCAAAGCAAGAACTGCGAATGTGCCGTGGAAAATGTGTTTACATCAGGCGATGCACTAGTGCTATTAGTGGCGGCGATTGGCCACGATGTAGGCCACCCTGGAGTGACAAATGCTTTTTTGATTTCTGTTCGATCGCCCTTGGCCCGGATGTACAACGATCGAAGCGTCCTTGAGTCATTTCATTGCGCGGCCTTCAGTCAGATTCTGTCGAAATACTGGCCTGTCATGCAGCAGAAGGAGATGAAAGAATCGATTCTGGAAGCCGTACTGGCAACAGACATGGCGGTTCATTTTGAGTATATGAAGAAACTCGATAACTTGGGTGAACAAGTGGCCTCGGCGGACAAACCGGCCAACAACACCAAATTAAAGCACTTAGTGGGATCGTTATTGATGAAGTGTGCGGATATAAGCAACGTCGTAAGTTCATATCTCGTGAATTTTAGTTTGTAGGATGGTGGTATTGACAAGCATAGGCCCGTCGATTTGATATTTCGACACATTGGGGGGAAGTTCTTGGAGTAGAGTTCAAAAATATGGCTGATCTAGAAGTGAGTTTAGGACTCAAGCCGGCAGCCCCTCCTTCGACCGACGCTCCAAGAGTCGCGTTGGCCAAAGGTCAGATTTTTTTTATCGATTCATTTGCGTATCCTCTATTTTCTGCTATGAGTAAAGGTATTCCAGAACTTCAATTTGCCGCCGACGAAGTACACAAAAACAAGCAGCTTTGGGAGGCTGAATTAGTTGCTCTCAGTTGATATTTCTGAATTATTACGATTACTGTTAGTTTGATCCGTTGTTATCTTGCATACTATTTTCGACCGCGAGTCGTTCAAAAATAGTCTATCTGACTTTTGCGAAGTTTGCAATTTTTGGGTGAGTTTAAGCTTGTCGGGCTTCATTGTGTTAGTATTACCATTTTTTGGTATTGTTTAATCGGTACTTGGATTTTTCTCAGCATTTCATCGCTGCCTCGATGATCCACTAGGTGTAATTTTAGATGTTAGAACGTATATACAGAAATTGTATTAGTATGAATGATCTTGATATTAATAATATTGCTTTTTGATGCAATTATTGTAGCCGGCTTTGATTTATCGCGTCGGTAAACAAATCATCTCCAGTTGTCGACCAGATTTAGAGAGTAGCTAGTGAAAGCTACTTCTAGTCGCCTCTAACAACGTCTCTGCCAGTTTGCAACCCAGGTAAGGTTAATCTGCAAGGAATGATATCCTGAAGGCTACTGAGCGTACGACCGACGAGCTATTTCAACTTTACGCATTATGATTTGCAAAGGGGCAACAAAGCAAAGGATAACAGCCCTTTTTCTAATTTATCTTAATGTAATTGTCCTTTAGTAGCCCACCTGATAGTAGCAGAGCGAGCTCACTGACGATGGCAGTTTACCTGTCGATCAGTTTTGATAGATCCCAGCAATGTAGACTCAGTCCGCATAGTGGGATGAAAGTGTAGTTTGGGAATATAACAATTTGTAGATATATATACATATATATCAAAATATGCTGGTGCCGTTCAAGAATTTCCTTTCCTGTATCAATTATTAACCGGCTTTCTTAAACGACTTTCTTTGTCCTGATGAAAGTAGTTTCTTCCAGCCGTAGCTCAGCGGCTCCTGCAACCTCGAGTAGGTTAGCCGATCTTAGAGGTGTCGTCAAACATGGTGCCAATCGCCGACTAAGTAAAACTAATCCACGGCGCAAGCGGAAACGGAAAAGAATCTTTGCTAATTTCACACGGTCACAATCCGGCGATGATAGTGAGGATCTCGATTATTCTGACTCCGGCTCGAGTTCGGATGATGATAACGAAATTGGCGAAGGTAGTTCATCTACAACTAGTTCAAATACAGTTCACAATCCCTACGATGGCGAAGCAATGGACTATTTAGAACATTACGATGCTGATCAAGATTCAAACACTCCACTGCGCGCTCTCAGAGTTTCCCTAGAGCAGCGGAAAAGAACTACGAGGTCGAGCCAGGGAGCTGTCCGCCGACGAAACGTGCCTCAGGCTGCTGATCCCATTCCGGCAGCTGTTTCTACGGTCGATCCGGACAAATCATATATCCTTCGCCTACCAATTGAGCTTCTTCGCATGATCGTCGAAGACTGCTTGGACTTCATAAATTGGGAGTCGATGTCGTCTTTCGAGAAACAGCAGGTTGGTCATTATTCCTTGGTCTGTAAAAGGTTTGCAGATATCGTAAGTGGCTCTAATTTTGCTTAGTCTTTTGTCTAACAGGTACAGTTACAACCAAGACTGTTTGAAAAGCTACGTCGCGTCAAACTTAGAGGCTTGTATCAATTATCGACTATTCTCGAGCGCTCCCCTGTAATCAGCTCTTACGTCAAAGAACTTCATCTTCTTGTGAACTGCTCTGTCCCAGAGGAATCAAACATGGTCGCCTCCGCTATGATGTCCACAATCCCTCATATGCCTAATCTCCATCGACTGGAACTCGATCTTACCTCACCCATGGGCTATCAAGTCATGTTTCCAAACCTACCACATAATTTCCATGCACCGTCCGTCAGATTTCTCAGAGTATGTACCTTCAAATCTCCCTTCCAGGTCTCCTTCGTCTCGTTCGTCAGCAAATTCAGATCTCTGGAGTGCTTCTATATCGACAGCTTGAATTTCAACAAACTCGCCTTACACGAGAATCCCCATAAGACCTTGTGCAAATCCGTGAAAGAACTGATCCTAAATGGCTGCAGCATCACACAGACAATCGTCGAATTGCTCCCTACAATCTTGCCGAATCTCGAAACTCTAGTTCTCGCTTCTGTGGATGGCGACACCAAGGCCTTTTGTCTCTCTCTACTCAAACACACCCCTTCCTTCAAGCATCTCGTCATCTACAATACCACCTCGGCTCGTGAGCCGAAGCAACACTCGAAGCCAGTTTTTGTACTGCCTCTTGAACTGTGGACTTATCTGTCCACAGTCAGAATATACCAGAACGCAAATCGCGAGTCTGTAGTTTGTCCAATCTTACTCGACAATCAGGTCGATCTGCCTGATTTCTCAAATCTCGAAAAAGTTGAATTGATTTCTTCTGTCCATACCTTCTTCATCAGAAGCCCACTCGCACAGCATCTGGTCAACTTCGCCCGGGCCCTCAACAGAAATTCAAATATTGCTGTCCCTGCATTTACGGCAGCTGACAGGCTCAATGACCCCACTCAGTCTCTTACAAACCCACCCCCGATCTTACCAAATAGTAATATGCGGAGCTTCAATATTCGCATATCATTCAAACAGGCAAGCCTACCGGCATCTCAGAATATTCATGATATCTTGGATGAAAATTCGGACTATCTGTACAATATCCGGAAATTAAGCACACCAGTTCTAGATTCTTTTCAAAATAAGATTTTTTCTGGGACTTGGGCTGTGGTAGACAAGAGCGCTCTTAATCTATTCAAAAATGTAACTTACTCTTAGTTTGCTCATTGTACTTTGTTAGTGAATTAGACATCCCCATGGAGGACGTTTTTCCAAAAATTCGATGAATCAATCTAAGTTATAGATAGTCATTCCTTTCACAATTAGAGCATTTCAAACAAGAGAATTTTTATACTCACGGTATGAATACATATATTCAAACATACATATACAAACGTCGCCATGATCATAACGCATCTGGTCAAACAAGCCAACTGTTTTTGTCAGCTTTAATCCATGTCCGTGCAGGTGATGGATCTCAACCAGACGCAACTACATATCATATCAGAAGACATGCATGATGTTCAGACTACAAGTGTATAATTAGTTCTAAAACTCTAATCATACTAAGACGACCGCCATGAGACAAACACTGTATAGCATCCGCAGACCAGCCCTGACTAAACTTTTTTTGTTTCTATCCAATCAGACTGTGGAACGGTTAAAAAATGTCTAGTAAAGCAAAAAAACTTCCGCATGTTAGAATACTAAAGGTCATTATCTGCGCTCTCAGTTTACGAGTAAAAAAAGGCGCAGATAACTATGTTGACATAGTATCTAGTGAGGTTTAGCACAGATAGGCATTACAGCAGACTTAGTTAGAGTTTTCTTTGATGTCTACACCAAAGACGTGCTGGAGATTGCTGCCAACAGGAATCAAAAGCCCAGTCAGCCGGAACAAGCATGCGTGCCATATAATTTGCTTGGCTCAGTCAGTCTGAGAAAACAGGAAAGGCACCTCGAAGCATGGTTCAAAGACTAAGCACATGAAAACGCTGTTGAATGAAGTAAATCGAACATATGTAATCCCAATTATTCCGTCGAGAAACACAAAGTTAGCCGAAAGATTTACCCATCCAGCTACCAGCACAAGCAACTCTCCAAGCTCGCAAGCCCAAAAAGATGCAAACCTTGTAGAAACACTTAAGTCAACAATCAGGGTTGAGGGTGAGCCGACTGTCACCTCGGTCTCGCTTCTTAATCAGATAGAAGCATTTTCCGCTTCTGCATCAGTTGTCTCGTATGACGGTTTTCAGTCAGAGAATATGGGTGCAGATGTTGAGACTATAGCAGTAAACTACAATAACTGACGCGTGAAAGTGTTCGAAAATACCTAAATATCTTAATATAAAGGCACCTCGCATTTGATAAGACCACGGATCATCGTGAAATGGAGACTGAGGGAAGTGTCGGATCGGGCCGGTTGTTCTTTCAGCGGTTATTCATGGCTGTTACATTTCTGCTTTGTCTTACAATGCAGGCTGTAACA
Organism: [Lipomyces] oligophaga; assembly: GCF_038497815.1. Lineage (NCBI taxonomy): Eukaryota > Fungi > Ascomycota > Lipomycetes > Lipomycetales > Lipomycetaceae > Lipomyces > [Lipomyces] oligophaga. Next base: position 1,267,165 of record NW_027117789.1, on the reverse strand, counting down.
AACCAGTGTTGCCTCAATGGCACGAGTTTTGAAAATTGAAAGCTAACGGAGCACTATCAATTCTCTGCGAACTGAGATCAAGTTGAAAGAGTTCAGGAACAGTCGCGCTTTTGGGCCTTAGAAGCTAAATCTGGTGGGGCTCTCAGGGGTGAAGCGCGTATTCTCACGTGCTCTCGCGTCAAGCCCCAGGATTCCATCTTTACATTTAGTAAGTCAAGATAGACCATCCTTTGAGTAGACTCTCTGATTCTCCAAGTATAACTTTACTTGTTGTCTGGAAAAGACTTTGATTATGCAAAGCACTAATGAGCTATCTTTTAAGACTGCCAGTTGCGCGACAAATGCTAAAGCATTTATTGTTGGTTTTGAATTGGACAATACTGAAGAGCTAGTCGATTCTGATGCAATATGCGATGGCAGAAGACTTGGCTATGACATAGCTGTTGCGTATATTACCAATTTAAAATACAAGAACTTATTCTGCAAAGAGGAAATTTTTCAGAGCACAATTACATCGGAAGGATGTTCTGAGACTAATAAACTTGTGGTCCAGCCAACACTATCACATGTTGGAATCGATCCGCATAATGAGATGGCAAAATTTATATTTGGAATGACAAGTGATAGCACGCAGATCAATTCTCAAAAACATGAACAAATTTTGTTGAATGAGATCTCCTATGCTCTTTTCTGTGGATTATCTCATGTGATAATATCTGGTCCAAGCAGTCTCGCTACTGTGTTCTCTCATGCGAGACGAATATATGTGGCACTAATGAAGTTTCCGACTATTCATATTATATTACGACTTGAAATGAGGAATTATGATGATGTTATCAGTCAGCACGTGGATGAGTTCAGAAACTGGATAATTTGGAATAATATCAGAACTGTTTGTGCATATTCATCACGATTATCACTTGCCCTGGATATCCCCAAAATCTTACCTTCCACGAGTCTGATTTCAAGATGGTATTCTGAGCCTGTGTCAACTTTATTCATACCTATGGATAGGTTTATAAAAAATGCGAAAGGTTTTCCGGTATTACCAATTGCTACGCAGAAACTTCTGTACAAATTCTTCACTTTGAATCCATACGTAATCATTAGTCAGAGCACTCGAGCCGATCTTTCTGCTTCTGCTGATTATTTAATATATATCCGTCATTTATACAAAAAACAACCAGCTCTTAGCGCTATAGAGGAATTCGGTCGAGGATACGAAGATTATTTGCAGAATCCATTACAGCCGTTATCAGACAATTTGGTACGACAGACTTATGCAGTATTTGAGCAAGATCCAGTCAAGTATAACCAATATGAGCGTGCAATTCATGCCGCTGTACAAGAACGAGATGGAATCTCGAAATCGACTCAGATGGTGATTGCGGTAGTTGGGGCCGGAAGAGGGCCTCTTGTTGACCGGGTATTAAAGGTGGTTTCGGTCTTATCAATCGATGCTAGAATAATAGCTGTGGAGAAGAATGCTAGTGCTTTTGCATAGTGAGTATTTATAGTAGCTGCTGGATAAATCAGGATCAATTACTGATGTTACTTAGCTTGCAGCAACGGGCTGTTTCAGACTGGAATAACCGAGTTGAAATACTAAACATTGATATGAGGACCGAGAGATTTGCAGTTGACGATTCAAACACTGGACAAATTGATATCATGGTCAGTGAGCTTCTAGGCAGCTTCGGTGATAATGAACTATCCCCTGAGTGTCTAGATGGAGCACAACAGAGTTTAAAGCCCGATGGGATAATGATTCCTCAGAGCTACCTCTCGTTTTTTTCACCGATATCTGTTCCAAAACTCCATACTACATTAAATTCCTATAATAACCAAGATTTCTGGCATAGACCTTACGTTACATTCCTACGTTCATGCGATCTATTATCACCTAACATTCACACCGCATGGGAATTTAAGCATCCAAGAACACACCAGTCATCAAACGAGGCATTCGCAAGCAAGACATTTAAGGTCCCTAACCAGTCAGTGATGCATGGATTTGCGGGCTGGTTTGAAGCTTGTTTATACGCAAATATTCGAATAAGTACTCACCCCCAACGACTGAAAGAAACCGAATGCGAAGACATGGTTTCTTGGTTCCCCATCTGGTTCCCCATCCGAGATCCGCTGCCAATATCAGCAGACAGCGAAATCGGTATATCCATCTGGCGAAAGACTGACAAATTCAAAGTATGGTATGAGTGGGCTGTCGAGCTATTTTGTGTGACAAGCCTGCCAGGGGGAATGCAGAAAGAACGAACAGTTTTGTCCTGTACGCCAATACACAATTTTATGGGAAAGCATTACGCCATGAATTTGTATTAAGAATTTTGTATATTAAATTATTAAGTTCATTTCATACCCAAATGATTTGTAATTTGCATTATTCTGTAGCTTGCCTCACAGAATGAAAGAGCATGCTGATAATAACATTCGACGAGCCAAAAGCTTCAATCAAACGGTAGCTATGATTTTCTCAAGACCTGCTCGAAATAAAGTTAACATCGTTTTAAGAGCTAATGAAGAAATCCTGTATCAGGACACTCAATATTTTTCTGGTAAATTTGATCCGACAGGCGAATAATTCCGAAGAATTCGTGAACAGACTAGGAGCTCCTAATTTTCATTATTTGTGGGTAGAAGCAGATATGTCTGTGAAAAACGTAGACTCGAATAAAGAGAAGTGAGTCACAGTTCAGGAAAAGAGTAATAATTAACGATCTTGGAATATGATCGCACAGAGAAATGAATATTACATCATATTATCTCGTTTATGAAATCATACTCTGATTCATTAGTGATAAAAGATGACTTCCCTGTGGATGCTTTCCATTCAAAGGAAGGCATTCGAGCTGATGCGGTAGGTGATCGTCCACTAGCATATAGATCAGTACTTAAATCTTCAAAACAGGTTCTCTTATTATTCGTAAAATCAGGGATTGGTGAGCCCTCTGAACGGGCCTGATTATCGTCATCACATAAATGCAAATGTGAGCAATCAGCAATACGAGTCATATCCCATCGTCCAATGGCTGCCGTGGCCGACGATTGCTCAAGATCCGCTTCTTCGGCCAAATCATCAGGCATAAGAACACCATATCCTGATCGATCACGTTTCTCTCCTCCATAGCCATATCCAAGAGAAAACTCATCTTCCTCATCGCTCCGACGAGGAACAGCCACGGATAGACTAGCGAGACCATAGTCAACCAGTAATTGCTTCCGGGACAGAGCCGAAACCAGCGCGTTACAGCCGGCTCCGTGGGTTACAAGAATTATGACATTAGAACCAGAGGACGATACAGAGGAGGTGCTAGAATAAGACGCAATTAGATTTGACAGACCTGAAGCAAATCTAGTGTTCATCGTTTTCCAGCGTTCTCCATATGAGCCTGATTTTCCGCAGGCAGACAGAGGCCAAGTCAGGTCGAGGAAAGGTCGCCCGCCGTTTGAAAGTAGCCAGGACGACGAGGAATCTGCCAACGAAATGTGACCATCTTCAGGAGGAGGAGACGTATTAGCATAATACCCTGGAGTGAGCCATTCGCCAAGAAAAGCATCAAAGCGAATGCGGATATTAAGTTTGAGAGGAAACTGTTCAGATGAATCCGCTACTTGTCGCGCAATGCGAAGTGCAGTCATGGCACACCGTAGAAAAGGGGATGAATGTATGCAAACTGTAAGAGATTGTGTAGCAGATGTCGATTGAGCGATGTTAGATGCTAATGAGGTCGAATAAGTAGACCCAGTGGTAAGAGATGGGGAGGAAGAAACAACGGTAGCTGTATCGTCAATGCTAGGTGAGGATATTGGAGACTGAACAGGCGTAGATGTGGTAGAATTCGTAGAATTCGTAGCTGCTTTCGCAGCTGCTTGAATAATAGAATCATAAGCGGCAGAAACTTCGGCAGTTACTGCGCGCCCTAAAGAGTCCGCCTCTTGACACCCATTGTTAGAGAGCGGTGGGTCATAAGGTGTCGGGGAAGAATCGCGCCATCGGACATCTTCAGAGTCACGACGAGTCGCATGACGAACGACGAGAATACGTGCAAGAGACATCGTCGCGTCTATAAGTCCCTGGCAGACAAAAAATTAAGGACTATAGGCGGGTACACCGCATGAGAAGAGTAGACCAGGAAGAGAGTGTTGAGGAGGGCGAGCGGACCTAGTTTAATAATACAATAGATGGATGGTGAACTAGAGTGTAGTCCAGGTATTAGCGAGCAATGAGCAACAGTCGGGTCTTAGATAATCCTAAAATTATAATAAACTTCCAACAGTTTGCGTATTTGTGCTCGACTGTTGGCCTGGCAAGACGTTTGTACCACTATTAGAGTTTTTTTTTGCTTTGACGCCAGCTCGTGATCCTCCAAACTGCTAAAAACGTGCCAATAATTGCCTGTTTGAGTAATATCACATGCCTTAAATCTTCACATGCGAACCATTTTCACATGCGCTGCTGCGGCCGAGAACCCCCCTCTCGCAGATGCGACTTGCCGCAACAAGACAAAGGTTGCGAATATTGAATATTCAGGTGCGCAAGCGTGTCTTACATCTCGACTTGGATCTAAACTATGGGTAATTATGATTCATTCTCTACAATAATTTTTTTAATATCAGCGCTCTTCTGTTTAATTAATAATCTCCTAGAATGCAGTCAGAGTCAGCAAGTTTCAGCGGTTAAGTTGTCGTGTTCGGACTCGCTCTCCGATGGTATGTCCGCACCCATGTGCGGCGGTTATGGGTTCTTTATCGTGGCGCGTGTTGGAAACACAGGAACAACAGAGAACTGAGGATCCTATTGTTTGCGGTCCTTTCTTTGTTTCTTGCAATAGTCACCGATGATTACTACTTTCACTGGTATGATTCATTCGTTTACCTTTTTTATAATCTAGGTAGTGTTTAGCTGATAGGTCGGGAGATATCCTGAATGGCATAGATGGTGCCATTGAGTCAGGGGTCAATCTAGTTTTGGTTCGCGGACCCTAAAGTCCCGCCGGAATCCTTCAATTCTCTTACCGCGCGAATTTGTTCTTGCAATACCCACTGTCAAGGAGGATATACATCCCCCATTATTCTACCCCCAACCCCATTTGTGTTGGGATGTTGTGTTCTGTTCAGTAATGACACGTTTATACACTGTGGACATTAATACGCTTGTTGATCTAGATTTTCACACGTTTAGAACCTGTCAACATCTGTGAGCTTCCCAAGCAACCAGCTGTAGATGTTCAACAAGTAATCAGGTGTTTTATGTTGGGACAGTAAAGTCAGTAAAGCTGTGCTCGCTAGTAGTTTAGCTGTTGTCATATATTAGCTGATGGCAGGCTCGAGAATTTTTGATCTCCAGTATTATTTATCAGTGAAAGAACTTAAACTCACAAGTGATGTTTCCTCTTGTCATAGAACATCAGCTATTGTATTTAAAATTCAAAATTTCAAAGCTTTGCTGACATCGCCAATCTATTTAAAAATTGTTGATCTAGATTTGAAGAGTCGTGTTATACAAATTGGATCTATAGAATAGATATGTGGTATAAAATTAGATGAGGACATAGCAGAATAGTTTTATATCAGACTGTCCTCATTAATCCTACAATAATTTATATGTAAACTGGTGCGCGTCATAAACAGGAACAATGGACTAGCTTCATTGATCTAGTGATATGAGTAAGTGCGGTGGATCTCATCGTGATATCTCAAGCCGAATGTCGACTTGATATCCAAAAGCCGAAAGTTTTCTGCAAGATGCAAGAACAGGTATGTGAGATAAGTAAGCTGAAGGTTGCTATCCAAAATGGCCAGCAAAGGCTGTGAATTTAGTTTCGACCTGAGAGACCACTGGCTGTCTATTGAAAAAAATGAATAATTTTAAGAAATAATACTTGTCTAAATAATTTAGAATATTATTTTTGCGATTCATTGAAGTCGAATTGTTTCGGTAGATGCAAGGCCAAGGCGTAGATAATACCTACTATGTTCATTTTGGTTGCGTCCAACTTGGGAACAGGAGGATCTTTGAATAGAAACTTGAAATAGAAACTTTATAGCAATTTATCTACAGCATTTTACGATCTTACAGAAATCAATAATATTAGATAAAATAATAATAGATAAAATCAATTCTGTTAGTAATATAACACAGAGAATATTATTTTCCCAGTCGACCTTGAATCGTAATCACTCATGAAATAGGAAATCTATCCTGGAGGACTCCGGGTATATTCATCGTCTTCACTAAGACCAGCACGCGCCGAAGCCCAATCTGGAGAGCCAATACGTTAGCAGTAACCGCCACGATCACTGTTATAAGTCACTGCATACGACAAGAAGTACGTATAGCAGGAATTTTTATTATCCGGATCTTTTCGGACGGTGGAAGTTGGTCCTGGGGTTTGCCACCTATATATACTTCGTCGCACGTTTGCTTCTCTTATTTGGAAATATTACCCGCTCTCCAGTCAGTGCCGTACAAGCATTGGATTTTATTTCGGAAGAACATTTTTTTTAAGTCGAGAACTCCGAAGGAACTAGGATCCGATTCGAATTCTATTCTCCGAAATTCAGTTCAGCCGGTAGGACTGATTCTATGAATGGAATCGCCAATATCTGTATTTGATGGTTTTGTAAGTATAGGAAAGATCTGGTACTATTTGCTCTCCATAAACTTGCCACTATTTCAATCATCAAGTAAAAGAAGTGTTCTTGACCTACTCAGATTTCATGCGTAGCGCCTTAGCAGATTATTTGAAATCAAACCACAGCATAATTTATTTCATAATATAGAATTGATGATTGAATGCTCCGTAAAATTTACATTGGGGTCTACAAAGAACAGAAGGAAAATTACTCTGTACATTCTGAGCTTTATGATTGGTTCTAGATCCACTCTTATAAAACGATTGGTTCGATGGTCTAGTCGGTTATGGCATCTGCTTAACACGCAGAACGTCCCCAGTTCGATCCTGGGTCGAATCAGATTTTTTTTATACTTTCTCTGAATAGCTATCTAATTTTTCAAGATAAAAGAATAATTTAAAAGATATTTTCCAAAATTTAGTTTACCTGCTGCATTATTTGTCGTCAGAAAACAAAAGCATTAATCAAATCCTATCAAAAAATTAATTCTAAAGATACGGTTGGAACGTGACAGCTGCGTATTCGCAGATCGGGCCGCGGCCGTCAGAGACTACGAGGACCTAAAAAAAACCATCCGAAACAGGATCGACAGAGTATTTGCGACGAATTGCCCACTGTCGAACACAAACAACCCAAAAGAAGCTAAAATAAAGCAGATAGGCAGATGAGACATGGACATGGACCAAGAGTGCGAAGAATGAAATCACACATAAATAGTGTAGATCAGACAGGCACCAAGAAAAGATCGGTATGGATATGAAATAGAATGGCATGGGAGTAAGCAGTGTGGAAATGAGTAAACATGCTGGTAAGATTGACATTTTAGTGTGCATGTGTGGGGGAAATATGTGACGATGGCCCTCCACATCCGGGGGAAGGGAGCAGAGCATCATAAGAGGAAGCGACCGGTAGAGGGTCAGCACTACCCCAGGTATCCCAAACTAGCCGAAAGTGTAGAGAGCGCGGCAAGAACCGGGGCACGAGTATAGGCAAGATGTTAATTTTTTTTCCACGGATATCATAATAACGATGATATTGGGTGACGTTAGAGATATTGAGGAGATTGTTGTTGACAATAGACCTTCAGGTGTTGATAAATAATTGTGACTGGAATGTTCGGCTGTAGATCGGCTGGGCTCGAACAGTTCACAATGTGGAGCAGCTACCAAATAAAAAAACACAGGAGTGGCATATGCGATGAGATGAGCCGGCAGACAAGTGAACGAGAGAGATGAACGTGAAAATGACGACGTGGGAGCGAGACAGCGGCCGAGTCAGCCAAAAGAATAGCAGGATGAACGGGATGATGGCGACAAGTTGCCGCGGCAGAACGGTCCACAAGCGACGGTACGCAGAGAGAGAGAGGTATAGAGGAGCAAAAAAGGTGGCCGAGCTAGAGAAACAAAAGGGAAATCGGTGGGGTTACTCATTTGCCCACACACAGTACAAGTAGGCGGTAGAAATCACAGGCTCAATTGAGTGGGCTAGAAATAAACAGCAAGATCTCGTAGCATCAACACTAAGTGGAACTAGAGTAGAACTAGAGCAAAACTAGAGTAAAACTAGAGAGGACCGACATGTCTTGCAAATACGTCACGATAATATGTCGCGTGGCATAGATCCGGGGTAGGTATCCGAAAGTCCAGAGCCAGTCGCAGAAGCTGCCCATATTAAACTGCCTTGTTATTATCGCCAACTGTGTTCCTCCAGAACATTGCTTTCAGCCCTTCAAAAACGAAATTAACCAACAACAGCACGATCTCTTTTCCACCAATAGCCTTCTACGATTACCTAAGCCCGATGTCGACAAGACGATGAACCCTAAACTAGCGCATGCCTAGCTAGCTCAGGCATCATCTTGCTCAGTCGGGCAATCCAACTCGGGCGCTTAGGCTGCCGTGGAAGCGCTTACTTGCCCTGGCTACTGCTACAGATGCTGGCACGGCCGCCCGCACGTTTCCTTTCTTCTTTTCTATCTTCCCGCAGCCATCCCTTCCAGGTCTGGCATGGAAGCATCGAATCACAACTTTCGCGACGTTAACACTCAGACTCGTCCACCGGATGTTTCTCGGCCGTCGCTTCGCTGCTTCTTTCTCTGCTGGCTGTACGCACACAGCACAGTGGTCAAACTGCTGCTTCGAATCGCATCGTGTTTCCGCTGCAGCCAAACTCTATGATCGCACAGCGGACCGTAAGAGGGCCAACGCGACTGCTACTGGCCTGCTACTGGTCTACGCCTGACCTATTGTGAGCGATGATGTAAAGAGAGAGAGATAGCCATGGTAGATAGTCATGTTAAATAGTCATGTTAAATAGTCATGGTAGATAGTATTAGAAGAGTAAAACAGTCATAAATACAAACGTAATTCCAACCCAAATCATTATATAAAAGACCCCAGAAGACAATTACAACACATAAAATCAACGCCAACACCGGCCCCATGCATGATGAAATATCCAGATATAAAAATGAAAGATTGAGTGTACATCGTCATCAGTTGTGGTGGTTGGTTGCTTGTTCCATGGACGCTGCATCTTTCGCCGTGGCAAGACCTTCTAGAACAGCAGCCTGCTGCTCCAAAATGTCAACATCCACTCGTAAGTCAAAGCCCATCAAAAACAAGAAGCCGATCTCCAGTCGTCCAAGTTCGGCGTCCGATAATCCTCCTACTTTTGCGAACCGTCGCTGCGGATGGTTCACGTCCTCTAACGTCTTACTGGCCACCCGAAGAGCAGCGAGAACTAGTCGATGCACGTTCAACGGGGTCAAAGGAACAGCGCGATGCACGACGCACAATCTCCATAGATAAACAGAAGTAGTAAGATAAACAGCGGGGGAAATCGGACAATATTGATGGAGTCGCTCGACGTATTTACCGATGTCTATGCCAGGCACCGACTTTGACCAAAATCGACGCGAGATGATCACGCGTTGGTTCGCGCGCTCGATCTCGAGCTCTAGACGTTTCCGAGGCTGCTCGCCATCGACAATATCTGGCTGGACCCCAGTGCTTGCACACGCTGGCACGTACGAGGGCTCTGGACTGCTTGCAAACGCGGGGGCAAAGGTAGTCATGGGTGAAAGTTTTTCGGGAGTAGGAACAGTGGTGACAGTGGAGACAGTCCCAGGCGGAGAAGGAGACCCTGATGAGTCGGCATCTAATGGAGGAGACATAGGTTCTGAATGTGGAGGCGAAGGCATGTAGTCGGAAGGTGAAGTCGTAGATGCATTTGAATGGTTGCAGGGAAAGGACTTGATCCATGGAGGACATGAACTTGACGAACACGACAGGCAAATATCGCAAGATGCATCCTGACCAGAAACAACAAATAAATCGAGAATGCGCTTGATGTCCATGATAAGAAGCTCCAGAGCTGCATGCGGGTCTACATGGTCGAGAATAGCCGACGATGCAGGCCCCGAGTCTATAGAAGACGGACTAAGTGGTGTCATTGCGCACTAAAAAGGCACGATAGTACTCGGCGCAAATAAAAAAAATGAAAAAGAAAAAGAGAAATCCGCCAAAACAAAAGGCTATAGCATGAGTGTGTAATCGCGCTGGAAAAGATGAAAAGATGATTTGCAAACGAAATCTGGAGGAAGATGGTCGAATGAACAAATCCATGGGGAAGGCCAGATATTTGAGCCAGCGGACAGCCGGCGTGTCGTTCTATGTCGAAGCTCCAAGGCGGCGGGCGGAGGACACTGAAGCGGCTAGCGTGTCGGAGATATCGACAGAGCTGCCGATGGCTCCACACGTGACTGTGTCGGGAGCATGAGGAAACGCTGCTGAGTACGGGCAAGGCAGGACGAAAGCAGCAGGCGTTGTTAATTGCGCTTATGACTGTGATTAGTTTTTCTCCTGGGTGCGGCCGAATATAATTAATGGGGCTATTTTGGTATCAACGTATTTACAAACTGGGCAGAACTATGTCTGCCAGGGATGGAATGAGTTTCGAATTGGGGGTCGAATTGGGGGTCAGATTGCGTAGACGTGGGACGTAGATCTCAGGCAAAGTCACTAGGAACCGAACAAACCTCGACTGTTTAGGAAGCGCAGTCGTCGCAGTACATTCCGACCCTTACCCTGCTGGAGCTATTTTGGGCAAGCCTAACCTTGGTATGGCCGAGGAGAGAACAGCAGAGCTGTAAGTGAAGAGGGTCGGGGGTTGGGAGCAGCAACAAACTGGTGCTGCAGCAATGATAGGGATAATTAATTACGTCGATGCTATGAGCGGCAGGCAGAGCCAGCGGCGGTAACAGAGAGGAGAGGTCATAATAGGAGGAAGACCAGGAAATGAAGCAATTGTCGGACTCAAGTTGCTTCTTGCAATCGAGACTCGATTGTCCGTAAAAAGGGGAACAGAAACGACAGACACAATAATAAACTTGCCGTGGAGTAGTGGAGCGAATGCATGGACTGAATATAGATAGCGGCTCAGTGGACAGTAGCAGCATGGCAGCATAAACAGCAATTTGCAGCAGCAGTCTGGAGGCTATCTGTCGAGACCTGGCGCACTGTAGAGCTCAGAATCAACAGCAGCGGCAGCAGCAGCAAGAGTAGCAGAAGCGACTTGCCAGCAAAACCTGCCTCAGGTAAATTGTGGCCATGGAGCAGCTGATAGAGCTTCTTGGTTGGCCTACTACTAACCAGAACTGCAAAAGATATGACTAATCTAATCGGAGATAGTATTCAATCCGTCCAGTTAAGAGTGCCGAGCTGTGTCGACAATGAATTTAAAAAATTCAATGGAAATATAGTATATAGGATCTAGTTTGTGTACTATACATATATATATAAATATTATATATAATTTTAAATAGTCTGAACCCCCGTATTACACGGTCGCATCCAGTTAGCTCGACCTGGCTCGTAAGAGCTCCAAGCACCCTATCCACTTACTGCTCCTCTTTGCACTGGTCGGCCCAACTGCGGAGCCCACTAATCACCTTAGTCAGCCACTCTGTGACCCATCCTGACCATTCACAAATCACCTCTACACATTCTACAAAAACCTCATCTACAACATTTGTGATCCTGCTGACCGACAAAACACGTGACTATCAACAGCGTCAGCAGAGGGGTTTTTAACGATTACGGGGATCTCCTTCTGGGTTTGTACGGACGGACCTAAAGAGGTCAATAAAAAGCAATAGTTTCAGGATTGCAGCTGGGCTAGACAACGAAGAAAGAAAAACCGGTTTTGTAGCCAATTTTTTAAGCCTACTACTAGTTTTGCAGAGCCGATCAAATCGAGCCGTCCAGTTTTACTTCTCAGCATTGGCCTTTCCGCTCGTGTTTTCTTTCGTTGAATAGTCTTTCATGTACATTAGATTCCTTTTATCAATCTCGATGGCTCTTCTGCTCTGTTCAGCTCTCTATCAGCCGCCAGCCAGGGCTGGCTCCCTCGGTTGAGTCGTCTATCACGTATTGCAAATTTATTCTCCTTCTGTAGGCCCATTGTTGGCTTCCTCTTTGGCCCCTGCGCCCGACGCCACCCTTTGGAGCCACGGCTCATCTCAGCGTTGCCTGTGCGGCACACGATTATCCCAAAGACAGCATAGAGCGCAGTAGGCAGCAGGACAAAGCAGAAAGACAGGAAAATCTTCGCGGATGTCGTGCTCGCAGTCAGAAGGGGGTGGTAACTTGCGCTGCATGGACGAGTACGCAGACATGTGCGTGGATATTGCTCGGGATAGCAAAAGAGCGCATACATAAGACAACTGATAAGCGCAGATAGCCAGGGGACTAAACTCGGCAAGCTCAAATGGAAGCAAGAACCCAGGGCATGGCGGCGCCGTCGTCGATCGATCTCAGATGCTTCTCTGTTCATCCGTAACGTAATAGCAGTCGCAGCCGCCGACAGCTCTCTCCGAGCACCAGCGGAGAAAAATATGCCTATCACTACTGCCATGTGCTCAGCACTAGCACTCCTGTCGTGTCTCTCCATCTTGATTGCTTTCACCGGTTACAACAAACCTGCTCAGGCTCCACTATCGCTCGCTTTTTTCTTTCTTCCCTGTCTGTCTATATCTTGATCTGATTTTCCCGCCATCTCTGACTGGTCATTGTCCGTCCCCAGATGTCGCGCTACTGAGTTTGCTTAAGTTTCCCTGTTTCCCTGGTTCACATTTTTTTTCTTCGCTGCCCCCCAAGCTGAACTTCTGGTCTCTACCGCTGCAAACTAAAAATTCAATATGAAGTTATCCGTCGGAAAAAAATGGCCCATCATAGCCACCGGTGCTGGCCTCTTCTCAGATGGATATCTTAATAATGTCATTGGATCCGTCAACACAATTCTAAAAATTCTCTATCCCAAAGAATACGCTGCCTCTCCAGCTACTCGCAACGTCTCCTCCATTGCCTTCGCAGGTACCGTACTAGGACAGCTTTCTTTTGGCTTCATCTCTGATTACTACTCTCGCAAGCATGGCATGATCATCTCCACCTGTATCCTCATTCTCTTTTCAATTCTCTGCTCCGGCGCCTGGGGTGCTAACGGATCCATCCATGGCATGCTTGCTGCCCTCACTGCCTATCGATTCTTCATCGGTGTTGGCATTGGCGGTGAGTATCCTGCCGGCTCTGTCGCTTGTGCTGAGGCTTCCAACGAGGTCAAATCTGGCCAACGCAATCGCTGGTTCGTTCTGTTCACAAATTTCATGATCGACTTTGGTTTCGTTGTTTCTGCCTTTGTTCCGCTCGTCATGCTCTGGATCTGCTCCGAGAACCATCTCACTACCGTCTGGCGTGTTTCTCTCGGCTTGGGTGCTATCCCGCCCATGTCAATTTTCTATCTTCGCCTAAAGCTCCAGGAACCAGAGCAGTTCCGTAAGAACACCATGCGTCATTGCAGAATCCCCTACCTTCTGGTCTTACGCTTCTATGGTTTCCGTCTATTCATCGTTGCTATTATCTGGTTCATTTATGATTTTTCAGCGTACTCGTTCAGTCTGTATTCCTCTACTATTCTGGCTGCTGTTATTCCTGATGGATCTCTCTACAAGACCTTTGGCTGGAACGTCGTACTTAATCTGTTTTATATTCCTGGCTCCTTCCTGGGTGCTTTCAGCGCGGACTATTTAGGGCCTCGTCTGACTCTTACTATCGGCGTCTGGCTGCAGGCGATTGTTGGATTTATCATGGCTGGCCTTTACGACCATCTCAAACATCACATCGGTGGGTTCGTTGTCATCTACGGTATTTTTCAAACTCTCGGTGAGTTTGGTCCAGGTGACTGCATTGGACTGTTAGCCTCCAAGACATGTGCTACCTCTATCCGCGGTCAGTACTACGGAATTGCCGCTGCTGTGGGCAAGATTGGTGCTTTTGTTGGAACTTATGTTTTTCCGATCATCATTTCTAACGCTGGAGGTGAAGAGACAACGAAAGGTCTCCAAGCACCATTTTGGGTCTCGTCCTCACTCTGCGTCTTTTCTGGTATTCTTGCCATCACCTGTCTGCCGCGTCTTAGCCAAGATGTCATTGAGTCGGAGGATGAGCGTTTCAGAGAGTTCCTTGCTTCTCATGGCTGGGATGTTTCGCAATTAGGCGACGGAGGATCGATGGATGAGCTTTACAATCCCGAGCAGGAAATTGATTTTTCAAAGGAGTTGAAGGAGTAATTTTTAATTTTTAATTTCTTGCTTTCATTTTTGCACAATTTATTGATTTATTTCCACTTTAAATTCAGTAGTAAACTTTTTGAATTATATAACGGCCAGAATTCAAGCCTTCTGCAAACATTGAACTTACAATTTCTATACGTTGCAGCTGTTATTTTGACTAAGGCTACTAGACTGCTGAACTGGTTTGAACTTTAAACTGGATAATCGATAATTCATAATAACATGAGGCGTGTTGTATAGGACATGAATAATCGCTCACACTCGAGAAAACAGCAAATCAAAAGCAGCATTGACTTACACCTGGGAGTGTGGCAGATGGATCTATGACAGTACTATCAATTATTAATAGAGTTTATTCGTTCTGCGTTATTCTTCTCTATCTGCTTGAGGGCCGCAGGAGTACTAATTTTTTCCCTTGATTTTCACTCCTTCTCAGTTCAGAGTCGTCTCCGCACTTGATAAATGTATTGACGTGTGCAATTTCAAAGTGAGCTTTTGATAATAAGAATTCAGCGCAAATCCCAAAATAGACATGTCCAAATTTTCGAAAACTTCCCACGGCTGGAAAAATAGTATTTTCTCATCACTAGATGTTTCTGATCTTTTTAAACTTTTGGATCTTCCCCACAATCTACCCAATACGGATATTGATCCAAATCTTATAACGACAGAATCATACAGTTTTACATAAACAAAATTATAAAAGGTTCGATTTTTAAACCTCTCGAAACAACAAAAATCTCGTTAGTATCAAATGAACTTTGCACGACGACAAATTACTAGAAGTTTTCAAAACGCGAGAAACCCGAGAAAACTATAGTTATTATACAAACCCCATAATGACATATGGGCTTGTTTACACAAGCATCAGACGCGTAAACAAAAGGAACGACAAAATTATCTGATTTCATTATCTTTCCTTACTTCATCGGTAAGACATTATGGACACAGGAGACAGGAGCCTTTTGAATTCCACTCCGTCAACGTTGTATCGGTGGGCTAGCAGTGGTTCTAGTGATGAAGATAACGACGACGAAACTAACTCTCGAGGAAAACACCTATTTGATCACGGTAATTTTATTGGCTCTCAATCTGCTCAACGTGCTACAACAGGTATGTTAAGCTCTGAATTCAGAAGTACAATGACAAAAAGATTTACATGTTTACTCTCTGAAGATAAGAAACTGGGGGCCGATCGCGCTACTATTTTGGCGAAACTACTTGATACAATGGCTTCCCCTCGACATCAGACACGTCATGATCCACCACCTGAAGATTCTGCGGCGGATTTGGTGAATCTAGATGAGCGACCTACAGATTTGAAATCTCGATTTTCAACATCATTAACGGATTCTTTCGTGTTTAAGGCTGTGAAAGAGCGTCAAAAAGTACAACCTGAGCCTGAACCAGACCCGGAAAGTGTGGACAAGCTGACTGAAATGAGCCATCCAAAACCTGCGGCGACCCTGGCATCTGACACCCAGGAAGTCAGAAATTTGGAAGAAAAGCATAAGAAAGAAGATTTTACATATGTTTTGGACCAACTTCGGCAACTGAGTTCGCAATGCGACGCGCGAGATCGCTTGATTTCGGATCTACATATTCGACAAGAAGAAAATGATCGGCTAAATCTAGAGAAGGAAAAAAAATACGAACAAGAAATCAGCAGTCTCCAGAAGCAGTTGCAGAGCATTCAACTGAACTCTCAAGAGAATGTAGAATCCGTCCATGCTGCTCCGTCAATGCCTTCTTTTCCTTCTATGGAATCGCCGTTGCCGAAGTCAAAGGGTACTTCCAATGAACCTACTTCGTTTGAATCTGAAGAAGAACGGGTTTTACATCAGCCAACTCCACATCGACCTAGTCGCATATTGGAGCCTGATACGCCTATGCCTGAACGATCTTTAGATTCTTCAGGTCGAACGCATGAAGAAATGCGGCTTGTCGAGTCGCTGAACGAGTCACTTCGACGATCTTTAGCCTTAGAACAAGAACTTGCGAATGCACAGGCAGAACTTGCAGAGCTTCGAGCAACTGTGACAGAATTATTTTGCTCTACAACTGCCAGACCGTCTGGTCCTGATATGCCTCCGACACCACCGTCAGTTCGAGCATTGGACTCATCAGCTAGTTTGCGGTTGGGCTCGACATCCAGACAGCAGCACACAATATCCTCAAGCCGGTTGCCATCGTCCTTTTCATCCACTGAACCGCAAGATATCATCGACGAGCTGGAAAAACTTTTAGCGGAAGCAGATGAATCGATCAAGCATTTGAGAGGAAATGCGGACATCATGGGTCCAGGAACTATGAAGGACTCTCAAGATTTTCGGATTCCAGCCGAAAATAAAATCTATCATCGTCTGGAAATGTATCGCATAGACGACTTGGGTGTTTCCGAGCTGGGCAATATCGTAAAGGTGAGCTTCTTTTATAGAAAGGAGATATTGGTGGTAGGACTAATCGGAAATAGAATATCTTGTTACAACTTTCGGTTCCCTTCACACAACTTCAACAACGGATATGTTCACTATCTACGCAAAGCCAACGGGCCGAGTTCGTCTACATGCACTTTGCGAACGACGTGCATAGAGCACTGTACGATGGAGCGCAGCTTGATCCCACGAATGACCCACAGCTGCCTGTATCAGGCGATGAAGAGAAGTGCTTATCGGAGATGGCCCTGCGAGTTGAAAAGCTAGCTCGCGCTGCAAAAAGAAGAGATGAACGTGCAAGAAGATCATGAATGATCAAAAATTAATTGATGAAAAAAATTAATTGATGACTGTATAATGCGAAAGCAAACAACAAGACCCGATCACTGTATATTATTCTGTAGTTTGAACACATCCCAAGCGTGATTCAGCGCGACAAATACCGACTGCGCAATCATCTTCTGCTCTGTCGTTGCATCGGGAGCGACTTTATCAGGATGTGTCTTCGCGACTGCTTTCATGTAATTAATTTTCACCCTTTTGGGTACCACTAGATCCGCAATCGTTACTTTTTGCCACCCTGTTTCTGCCCACAAAATAGTGTCGAGCGAGCCTAGTAAGGCACGCAGATTTTCTTCTTTGCCATATTTCCACGTATTGACTTTGGCTTCTACTTTATCAAATAGACTGAATTTTTCTGCTTCCGCAGCATCATTCTGCTTGTCTGCTTCGCGAAGGCGCTTAAGCGCAGCTTGCGCGGCAACGCTATCTTCAATTGATGTAGCCAGAGGTTGAGATCGAGGAATTGCTGCAGAAGTAGGTTTCTTGGCCACTGGAGCAGGTGTAGTTCGAGCAGATGTGGCAGGCGAGGACAACCTTGACGATGCAGAACTACCTGCTGGAGATGGAGAATCTTTCTCTAGAGCTAGCTCACATCTTCGCCGACCATCGAGCGCAACCTTACCACCCATGCTATTCTGGACCAACGTATCCCAAGCTGTTCGAGCTTCTTTAAATTTTTCCAACTGCTCCAGCGCCTCCGCTCGCCGCTGTGCAAGCTTACCCCAGATGTCGACTAACGGCTTACCTGGCTCGACCTGTTCATTCGTTCCTCTAGTTGGTCCTATTATCGCAATACCCTCATTCGCATCAACCAATGCGGATTTGGGATCACCTAATCTGAGATGTGCAGCTGCTCGGTTGGAAAGTAGTACACAGCGGAGCAAATGCTGAGTCGGAGTCAGGTCTAATGCTTGCGTATATGTTGAACAAGCTAAAACGAAGTCCCCTCGTTTGAACGCCTCCGTTCCTGACTTACGCGCCAAACTAATTTCGTCAAGCGTCATCGTAGGAATAGATACAACAGGCCGAACAGGCATATCAGAAGACTTTTGTTTTAGAGTCGAGTTGGATGTTGATTTTTTAGGTGAAACGGGACCGTTGACTGTCTCGGGGATAGGTGTTGATCTAGATGTCGTCGGAGCGGAAGCAGGCGCCCGTCGAGGGCGACCTTGACGTGCGGATGATTGATATTGTGGCATATCATCGAATTGGGAAGCACGAGTCATTCGCTGTGATCGTAGCGAGGCTGCACTTGATGGTCGCGACGCTTGCACATCGGCAGTATCAGTAAACTTAGGTCGCGCCGGCATTGGTGGAGGATGTCGCGAACGATCATTATCTGGTAATGTAGCTAATCTCTGAATCCCTGGTGGTGGTCCTTGTTCCTCTAACAGTCTAGCTTCGAGGGTTTGTGCAATGCGGTCGTTGTGATGTGCTTTATCTTCTGGCATCGGAGCTCGAAAATTGATTTCCTTGGCGTCTTCATCATACGAGGAAGCATGATGCATCCAACGAGGCGTAGAAATATCACTTTCAGCTCGACGTGAATCTGCAACAGAGTGCTGATACTCCTCCATCGCTTTTGACGCCATTTCCTTGCCTTGCTTCCAGAATACTTCCGCGCGATTACGGAATTGCACCGAAAGCTCAGACGCTAATTTGCCTAAATCCTGAGCATTTGCTTGAGCCCGAATTTGTGATAGTTTCGATGCAGTAGAGGATTGATTTTGTCTTGCTCGAGTAGCTCGTGAGTCGCCGTCACTGTACGTCGGCATATCTTGCCATCTAGACTCTTCATCACTTGAATTCGCGGCTACCGATGCCCGATATACCTCTTCCTTTTTCTTCCATCGAGTGGATTTCTGATCCTCGGGATGCGGTGGAAGTGCTTCTCCGCTGTTTGCTAAATAATGAACACGCTCACTGGGATGAGCCGGAAGAATCTCGGAGTCTTCTACAATCCCTCTCGACCGAGGGGGCTGGCGAGAGCGTCTGCCAGACTCTATCGAGGATTGTACATGTTGGGACTCATATTGTTTTGTCCTGCGACTCTTGCCGTGTGCGTCGTCGAGTAGGATATCGACTGCTTGCTGCACATTATGACCAGTATCCGTTCTCCGTAGAGCATGACGGGCTTGCACAGCCGTGAATCCCATATCAATCAATTCTGCAATATCAGAATCTATTTTAGAAGTCTGCTGCTTGCTAGACGACTCCGAAGTGGGAACTGAAGATGTAGTAACGGAGTGCGGACGTGGTGGTTGAGTAGGCGGTCCTTCAGACTGAATACCCGATAGAGAAGGAGCATTTTGAGCAAGCGGGCCTAGAATATCTGCATATTCACCATCTTGCGACGCTGATGGCTGAACAGTTTGTTCTGAATATAAGTTGTTCTGACCGGAGACAAACCTTGTATACAATGAAAACTTACTTGTCTTGGTTTCAAATATATCGAAACCTGACGCCCAGGAATCATCCACCGTCGATGAAATAGTAGTCTGGTTTCCAAAAAAAGGAATTTCCCGTTCTTTCTGCTGCTGATTGAGACTCTTAGTTGCTTCAGCATTTCTCTGTGCACTAGAGAATGACACTAGAGATGCGAACGAGTCCTGTCCTGAGGTTGTGGATTTCGTCTTACCAGAAGCATCAGAGCCCAAAGTATTTGTCTTTGAAACAGTTGACGCTGGTCTAGAAGCAACCTGAGATAATAGTGAGTTTGAATTCCATGTTCCCGTACCAGAAATAGATAAACCAGATGAGGAGGTCGACTCTCCGGACGGAATCAGCGGCGGGGCATTGTTCGACTTTGGAGTCGAAGACCCGAATGAGAGATCTAGGAGGTCTTCCATAGGAAGCAGATCTAAAAATCAGCAAATACCAACGAAATACAGTGATCAGATCAAAATTATACCGCCCAGAATACCATTAGATATTGTGATGAAGGTGAATTGTTGATTGTTGGTTAATGGTGATCATTAGACTGGGCACCAAGGGTGCAGCGAAATGTACGGCGCGGCGCAGGGATATTATGGGTACTAATAAACTAAAATATTCACTATACAATGTGATATTAAAACCTAGAAGTATCCCCATAATAATGTAGTACAGCACATTCCGAAATTTATCTACAGTTTTCAGTTTTAGATATTCCGCTCAGACTTCGTAATAGGTTCTTACAGCTCAACAGCACCAGTTATTCTAGCATTCAATTTTTCGGAGTTTGTTAAATCCCATGTCTTTTGTCAAAAGCGCACTGAGCTGTCTTAATCGCGCTCCTTCGGCAGCATTAGCACGTACAGCTCCTGCTGTAAGCATAATTTTGGCTGATGTTCGAAATACAATAGGAATTATTCAAAAGTCAAGCTCAAAAAGCATTGGGCCTCTTCAATTTGTCCGATATGCTACTAAGCGAGCGTCTTCCACTCGCACTAACGATGAAAACTCGAGTGGAAGGAGATTAGGCTTGAAAGTTGCCGAAGGTATATTTCATGATTGTTTGTAACCGTTGTAATATAGTTTTGACAATTCAGGCGGATTTGTACTCCCTGGCTCAATTATTTTTCGACAGCGCGGAACTAAGTGGTATCCTGGGGAAAATGTAAGTCAAGGCATTATCACGAGAGAATAGAGAGACCGTTCATATATTGACAGACGTTGCAGACGACCCTGGGAAAGAATTATAATATTCACGCTAAAGAGCCTGGATTCGTTAGATACTACCGAGATCCTTTTCATCCGAAACGTAAGTTTATTGGAGTTGCACTCAGTCGTGATTCAAGACTTCCTTCTCCACATTGGGAACCTAGAGATCGTCGTTTCGGACGGTATGCGATCCAAGATGTGCTTGAAGCTGATAAGGAACGAAAAAGGCTGTCGAGAAAGGAATACTATGGCTGGATCGAAAAGACAAAGCAGTACAATGACAGAGTCGCTAAACGAGAGGTAAAGTCTGCCTCTGCTGAAAGTGATAGCCAATGAAGATGTTTCGAGTTTGAATTTGCAAAAATGTACATATAATAACAATCTAAAATTACAATCCCACGAGCTTGCGCCTATACAAAATAACATTGTAGAATCAAGTGAAAGAAAATAAAATGCTAAACTCCAAAGAAAATCCTTAAATGATGTGCACTTCACCTTGAAAGCTAACGAGACCAGTCGTTTCAATCCCTCTAAGAAGATTCTAAATTCATGTTCTCAGTTTTCTCAAACATTTTTCGTGCAATCTTGATATTCGCAAGAATAATATTATTTTCGGGCTCATCTGCAAACGGATCATCACCGGTAATACTCATTCCAGTCAGCAAATCCGAAGATTCAACGTTTTCCTTCTTATTTGTCATCACTACCATGATCATCGTACTTGAAGTCATCGAATCTAAATACGCTGAGCAGTCCGTGCCACGAAGCCATAAAGATTGGAACTGAGACCTAAGCTTGCCGCAGCTCTGCTTGAATTGTTTAATAATGTTACTGATTCGCTCGAACCTGGTCGAATCAGACTCAAATGCCGGCGAGCGCTCGTTCGTGACGTGCGAAATAACTAAAAATGTAGTCTTTTCAAATAAAATTACTTCTTCGACCTCCGATATTTCAGCAAACATAGATAGCAACTTTTGGAATGAAGCGACATTCGGAATCAGCGAACACACTATACTTGACCAGGCCTTGTATAACGACTCATCCCAAATTGTCGTCGCAAATCCTTGAACTTTGAAATGGAACATTTTTGACGTGTCTGATAAACTATTCATCAGAGCAGTATAGACATCTTGGCGCTTTTCCATCACAACTAAATCCATTTTGTGGACTAAAGCAAAAATCCTAGCTGAAGGCGAAAACTCATAAAGATTCCGTAGACAGTGTACAAACGTCTCAATATCTTTTCTCAGCTCTTTCGATTCCACGTCAAATACAAATATCAGCGCTTCCACCATCCGAAATATATTATCTCGTTGTGACGTGAAGTAGTTGTCCATATATGCGTCCTGTCCTCCGCAGTCCCAAAGATTAAGCATTAGATTCCCGAGAAATCGCATGTTCGCGTGCTCGACCTCAATGGTAGCACCCAATCGTCTAGTATCAAAAGCAGAATAATTACTGCAGAGAAAGTATTAGTTCTCCGCATTAGATGCATTTCATTGCGCACTCTCATACCTGAAAATGATATTCCTCATTGACGACTTCCCTGATCCACTACGCCCCTATGTTCGTTAGAACCAAGCAGCAGAGAGCAATAAAAATCACAAAGCACACCATCAGCAAGATCTTTCTTCGCACTGATCCCGACATCCTTGTCTATTTCACTCGATTTTGATCTCTGCAAATTAAAAATGAAGTTCATTGCTGAGACTAAGACAGTGATGCTAAACATGTCACCAGTCCCTTGGTTTCATGCAGTGTTCGATAAGAACTTATCGAGAGCACGCGATAACAGATATCATTTATTAGTATACTGAGACACAGCTGAACCTCCAGCTTATTCTTGCAGATGTGGAAATTTGGCCCGCGGGTTTCGTTGCGTGGTTGGCTTGATTCGAACCTGGAATATATCGGAATCAGCGATACCACCTCTTGCTCGCTCTCTGCGGAAGATGGAACCAACCGATCGAGTAGAAATTCAAGAATCTGCAATTGCCGGTTCACTTATAATGCACAATGATATGGCAGAAAACTCTGCAAATAGAGCTGGAAAAGCATATCATCTTTCCAGTTCTGATGACGAATATTGGAAGGACGTATATGGGCCTGTGACATCGGCGGAGAAGTACGGCGACGAGTCTTCAGACTATGATATCGATATATACTGGGTTGACAGGCCAGCAAACCTTCGTCTTCGAAATAAGCGACTAAAACACGTATGTCGCCGACTAAAACGTGAATACGAGGTTCGACTCGCAGAATCTAATGAAGAGCTTATTTCAGGACAGAAGTTTCCTGTATTTCTCTACGAAGAGAAATGGGGACTTATCCGGTCTCAGATTCCATTACGCAATGGAGAGTCGCCAATAGTCAAACTGCCGATGGAGATCTTGCAGAACATATTTCGTAAAATGTTTTGCCTGCTTGAACTTGATTATTACCGAAAAAGTGGCGTATCGAATGTCGCCCTGGTCTGCAGTCAATTCTATGAAGCGGTGAAACCTATCTTGTACGGTCGCCTGTCAATCTTCAAAGATCATTCTATGGAATACCTGGCTCGACTATTGGAGCGCGACATGAGCATAGGCCCGTTTGTGAAAATTCTTCATTTTCGATTTGAGTGTGCTAGCCATTCGAAAGCGACTGAGATATCAAGGGACTTACTCCGTATATTTAAACAGACCCCAAATCTGCAAACCGTTTCCGCAAATATGGAGGGCCAGAATGGTGTTATGGTGATACCAACGATGAAGGATGCCACTACTAGTAAGTACGAGTTCAGTGTGCGCAACCTAAAATTGCTATTTGGAGACTATACTGTGCCCTTCACAGTGTTTGCGCAGAGATTCAATAATCTCTCAGTAATCCACCTGTCCCGGGTCGATATGCGCAAAATGAAAGTAACTCCGGTTGATTTACAAACTCGATTAGACAGTGTTCAATGGTTACAATTAGAATCGAGCAAAATTGGAGAAGCTGGAATCGCGTTACTATCTTCAGCGCTTGGTAATGTCAAAGGTGTGACAGCAAGTATCATGACCGACGAAGTTATCGACTTGTTGGAAAGGTTAGCTGCAGAACATGATATCCTGCGGTACGTCAAATTATTTAAATGTAAAGAGGAAGCAAAACCAATTCGATTCTCCCGGAGACTCTGGGAAATGCTTGAAAGTGTTGAACTACGGTGGAGCGCGCTTTTATCTGCAGAAATGTTTCCCGGTAAAGAAATTGAGATCAGCTATTTACCTCGGTTGAAAAATCTGGTGGTTTTAGCCGAGATTAAGTTGCCAGCTCGAACTCAGGACTTGGATCGTCTACTCATAGCCGTGAATGAACTACCGCGAATAGTTAGCAAATCCTCAGGAATTTGGATTTCAAAGGAAGACCCTAATGCCTTACCTAGTGGTGTGAACGTCTCTGTTATTTGTGATACCTGTCCTGCGTTTGACGTGTTTGGAGAAATGGCACGAAACCCCCGGCACAAACGCAGGAATGGCGAGAAAGACAGATATATCTCAATGCCGTCATATCTGCACTGTACAATACTGGACACTGTAGGGACTGTAGAAGAACCACGGGTATGGCGAATGGACAGTAAAACCAGAGATAGATTCAAAATGGATCTTGGAACGTTATGGGCCAACGACCGGGCAGGAAACGGTCAATGGTGGTAGCTGTATATTGACTTTTTTATTTCTATTTTGCATCTGTAATCTAATACTATTTCAGTCAGTCAACCTTTCGTAAAATTGGAAGTCTGAAGCTAGCAGATAGACTTTCCAAACATGGCAATTCTTTGGGAAGCCGATATACAAACGTAAGCTAGCCCTGGAACCAATTGAACAAACACAATGGAGTTATGCCTTAAATTTGGCAGGGCGCGCCGCTTAAACGTTTGGCGAGCGGCACTGCAGTTCGCGAGACTTAGCTCGACTATGCCGTGAGACTGTGGTAGCAAATACAGACTTTTCTGCCCTATTTTGGTGATTGGAGGGGGATTCGAATGGGTTTCCTACGAACTAGTCGAAATACTCGCGATTTCCCGGTTTTTTAGAGTTTTTTGTAGCTTTTTCTCCGAGTGGTTGAAATAGTCTGCTACGCTCATAACATTTCCTCTCGAGTTCACTGACTGCACCCGTCTCCTTAATAGCCCACTAGATCGGCAAGTATGGCATCTCTCCAGCAGTCTGCTCGTTCGACATCAGCATCGCAGAATCTGGTCAGTTCGGCCTTGCAGTCGTCATCTTCGTCGTCGTCGTCCTCCTCGCAGCAATCAACACCGCAACAGCAGCAGCAGCAGCAATCTCACTTCCCTTCGCGAATTCGTAATTTTTTCCGATTCTCGTCGATGTCGTCGCAGATTAGTCTCGATTCCAACCCAGACTCGAACTCGAATAGCTCCTCACTTTCAGCGGGACCAACAGCACAAACGGGAACCGCGACTAGTCCGCCAACTTCGCCATTGTTGTCGCCTGAAGACAAGGCCAGCTACTCGAGCCGCCCGCTCTCACCTTCTCTGCCGGCTCCGCCGCCTATTCCAGTCTCACATAGCCCGAAGAACCGTTTTGCACGGCTGCGTTCTCCCTCGAATCCAACTCCTCGCGTTTTCGCTTCCCTAGCAGGAAGCTTTTCTGCGGCGCCCTCCGCATCCTTGTCGGACTACTCTTCTGTCGTTCCTTCGCCTCCTCAGAGTCCTCCTGTGCCACCTGTCGCTGAGACCCTTGCCTCCCTAGACCAGGTTACCGAGCACAGTCTAGGACCAGTGCCACCACGAACTACGACCCCCAAACCAGCAGACTCTTTACACATGAATGGCACCAGTCCATCGCTGCCGCCGTCTCAGCAGCCTCTACACTCTCCAGTATCACCAATGCCCCGTCCTCAAAAGTCATACATGCCGGGCCAAGTAGTCAAGCGCCTGCGACGCGTTGCCTCTGCTCCCAATGGTTTCCAGAAAACCCATGAACCGTCGTCTTCGTCTCAACAGACGTCGTCCACTCTTTTGGACTCTCTCGTGCTAGACGAACAGGATGAAACAGCTCATACCACTTCCGAAATTCTGATTTCTAAACCAATATCTACGTCGACGCCACCGAAGATTATCTCAATACCTTCTCCAGATCCAGGCTCCCCAGGCCCTCTGACTGTTCCAAATCCGACTTCTGTCGGGCGTGCTTCACCAAACGGACGACTAGACTATTTTGGCTCTGATAGTCCCCAGAGACTAACACCGCCAATTCAGCTTCCTGCCTTTCGACGGACTTACTCCTCGAACTCGATTAAAGTTGGCAATGTGGAGGTAACTCCAGCTAGTTTCGATAAGATCAAGCTGCTTGGGAAAGGAGATGTTGGTAAGGTCTACCTAGTGCGCGAAAAAAAATCAAGCCGTCTGTATGCAATGAAGGTGCTGTCCAAACGAGAAATGATTAAACGCAATAAAATCAAGCGTGCGCTTGCCGAGCAGGAAATTCTTGCCACTGCGAACCATCCGTTTATTGTCACCTTATACCATTCTTTTCAGTCTGAAGAATATCTCTATTTATGTATGGAATATTGTATGGGTGGAGAATTTTTCAGAGGCAAGTAAAATATGGTTTTAAATTTTGGAGATGTACATTACTCATATTCTTCTCTAGCTCTCCAAACTCGGGCAGGAAAATGCATTCCTGAAGACGATGCCCGGTTTTATGCTGCCGAGGTGACAGCTGCTCTAGAGTACCTTCACTTGATGGGCTTCATATATCGGGATTTGAAGCCGGAAAACATACTGTTACATCAGTCAGGACATATAATGTTATCGGATTTCGATCTCTCAAAGCAATCGGATGCCGGCGGACAGCCCATGATAGTTGGCGCAGCTAATGGCAGGGGAGGTTCACAACACGCCATGCCGGCAATAGATACGAAAGCATGCATTGCCGATTTTCGGACGAATTCGTTCGTTGGAACAGAAGAGTATATTGCCCCGGAGGTTATCAAGGGCAATGGCCATACCTCTGCTGTTGATTGGTGGACGCTTGGTATTCTAATTTATGAGATGTTATACGGAACAACACCGTTCAAAGGAAAGAATCGCAATGCTACATTTGCGAATATTCTTAAGCATGACGTGCAATTCCCCAATTATCCTCCATCGGCTGCGACGGCGCCGAATCCTCCTCCGCCTATTTCGAACTTGTGTAAATCGCTAATTCGCAAATTACTTTACAAGGACGAGAATCGACGACTTGGGTCTCGAGCCGGGGCCTCAGATGTAAAAGCCCATCCTTTTTTTAAAACGATGCAATGGGCACTACTTCGCAATATGACACCTCCTATGATTCCCACACCAGGAGAAGGGGTTGATGCTGTGAATTTCAGGTCGCTGAAGGAAAGTCGGAGTATGGATATAAGCAAGAGCAAGAATGCATCTGCTGCTGCCAGCCCATCTGTTCCTGTGAATAGCAATCTGGCAGGCAATGCTCCTGTGCTGTCTTCGAATGGTTCGTTCGTGGTTAATTCTATGAATAGTACGAACGGCGCAAGTGGTACCAGCAGCAGGACAAATACAGGTGCGCATGAGCGATTGATCATGAACACGACAAATGGGCTGAAATCTGGGAGCCCTACGACTATCAATAGTTCCAAGTCATCCTCTGACGACCAATACGATCCTTTCCATGAGTTTAATTCAATTACCTTACATCATGACGATGAGTACGACTACATGAACGGGTCCTACAACAGCAATTTAGCATACGGGTCTTCATAATTGTCATATTTCATTTTGTTTACGCATTTTCCATATATATATATATATATATATATATATATGTGAACATAGTTACCAGATTTCGACATATCTGTGACTATTGTCTCTATATTTTTACATATATTTTGTCATTCTTCATCTGCTTTGTGATTTTGTTTGTTTATAGGAGGAGGATGTCACTAGTGTTGTACAGCAAATATTGCAATTTTTTTGATTAGGAAGGCGCATGATATTTTGGGACGATTTACCAGTTTAGAAAGTCTTGGAGAACAAAATAAACATATTCAACTAATATTGCTAGTTTACTTGAACGAAGGTACAATAGAGGCACATGCATGGACATAATCTTGAAGGAGTTCGACCTCTCTAGTCTTTGTGCCAGTCCAAAATATCGTCCACTTCCGGTCTGGCTGCACTCTGAGAGACCCCTTTGACCGGTCAAAGTACCAGCGATTGATAGGGTTCTCTGTTCTCGATCTCCATATCAGTTCTTCGGGGAATAAATGTATCATAGCTTTAAACACTATGTCTGCTACACCTGCAGAGCCTTGGTTCTTGGACAGCACGGCAAACTTGTCAAGGTAGGCTACCCGTGTACCAGATGAAGGAAGTGTCTCCCAGGTAATGATTGCGCCACCCTCGTAGTCGCCAGCAATGATCAGCGCTGCGACTTTGCCATTGATTCGCGAAAGGTAATGCTCGACATCAAGCTCACGACGAAATGAGTTCTCAATCAAACCAACAAATTTCACCATATCGATCTCTGCGACTGCACCTTGAGCTACTTCGGCGGTGCCGTTGAAAATGCGTGAAGCGACTCCAGAGTTTCCCGGCCAGGAGTAGGTCGAAAGCTGTGGTAAAGACATGCCCTTAGGACTCGATAAGATCATTACAGGCATACCGTGGCGGAGGAGCGTGGTCGACTCAGCTGTAACCTTCTTGCCGTCTACCGGTAGGGACGACGAAATTACAGGTCGATCAGTTAGCAAATTATAAATCAGCGGGTTTCGCGTAGACTGCAATGCAGCAATTTCTGGAGTCGTGATTAGACCTGTAGTTGTACTCGGAGCTGCGGCAAGAACTTGGCGGAACGACTGCAAATTCTCAAGATGTATCTTTCGAGCAGCTGAATCGAGGCCAGACTCAGTAGATGGAAAACGCAACTCATTAATAATGGTTTCAGATTCTTGTTCAAGGTTGACGAGAATATGTGCACTAGACTTACGTTCCTCGCTTGGAATTCCGCCCAGCGGATCGATATATATGACTTTTTCCACATTGATAATTTCCGGTGCGTCAGCGCCTGTAATTTTATCTACAACCTGGTAAACGACGTCATTAGCATTAGTGAATGCATAACGAGACTCGTCTTCGACATAGACAAGCGGAGAGATAATTGGAACAGTCTTGTTTATCATGGCGATGAGAAGCAAATGCGGTAAAGTCCATTGGATAGGAGAGCCGATTGTCTGCTGCGTGAATAGGGCAGGCAGCGCTTCAGACGCCTGGCTCGGTTTTGGACCTTGATAGAAATCAATAGCAGTCTCAATCCGTCGGGGTGGAGTCTCAATAGATTTTGCAATCCGAAGACAAATATCGTTAAGTTGTCTGCACTGATCGAGGTTTGCGTACGGGCCTCTGCAGTCGATAATATCATCTTTAGGGTCAACAATAATGACCGGACTGAGGCCTAGTCTAGCCAATCTACGGATCGTACGTCCGATCTGAGCCAAGACGTCATCGCTAATGGCACTGAAATATCTCACTTTGATGAGTGCGACCCGCATCATATCTCTCAACTCAATCGGAGCAGACCCGTAAAGATCAAATCCGGCTGCGGCCTCAGACACAGAATTAAGCAATTTTTTTGCAAAATCATTTTTAAGTCTCATAGGATGCGTACCAGAATATTTGTTGATGTACGCGCGCGCATCACGCTTGGTTGCATTTGCGCGAAGAACGGACAGAATCAGCTCTTTGCTTTCCGCGACCTCAGCCAGCACGTTTTCGTTTTCTGATTCGTAACGAGCAGCAGAAATTTGACTATACCAAACATTGCGCGCAAGAGGCAACCGACATTGCAACTTCGACCGACCTGTGACGCCTATCCCGCCTCTCATACAAATCTCGTTCGCAGTACATATCTGTTTCAGGACAAAGTTTTTCATTCGCTGAAAATAGAGATGAATGTGTGTGATTTAGTTTAAATTCGAGTTCCAGATAGAGCGCTCGACAAAAACAAAGCAAAAACACAAAGCACAAAATACAAGCTGTCGACGATCCTAAGACACTAGAAATAGTCTTAAGGTCAAGGAAATAGTGAGATTGCAGTCTCTACTAATAATCAAATTACAGAGAACTTAGAAGATTCTCGCAGATTCTTGGATATTCCTTAAATTCCTGGAATTCCGTGGAATTTAAAAGAAATAATCGAAGCTTCCAGGAGGAATATAATTTTTTTTGTGGGGAAACTGGCCGTTAGATAGACCCTAACCAATATGATTATGTAACTGGTCTACATAATATTATATAATACGGCTTTAGCTATCCACAAATATGATTATAAAAATACTGTTGATACGACAGTGCTTTCTAACGCCAACACAGTTAAATCATTTACGAATTGACAAAAACCGATCAAAAAATTAGATTAAGTTAAAAACGCCGAATCATGACAGTGGACAAGAACAAAAGAGGATACCAAAGTGATCTAATTATGGTTCTGTTCTCGAATAATCCTTAGTCTCTACAACAGATCGAAATGAGTCTTCGACAACATCACATAAAGCCATCAGATCGTCTAATCCTTTTTCTAAAGCCTGCACAGCGGTTACCTCGCCATATGTCTGGATACGCAAATTCATAGCTGCTTCGGAAGGATGTGGGATCGAATATCCGCAAAATTCTACTTCTGGACTAGATATTGTTAAAATAACGTGGGCAAATAGAGATAAAAACAAATAACGGTAACTCACTTTTTCATGATGATATACCGCAGGGCATTACCGAGTGTGTGGTCTTCCTGTAGAATTCTGAATGAGGCTGCCGTGCCGTCTTCCGAAGCTCCTGGAAGCTGCAACTGTTAGCGTAAACCAAGACAATAAAATCAATTTAGACAGACAATCTGGATTTTATTTGTATCTAATTCGCTGTCGAAAAACTCCTCTGCGTCTTGCATGACTGCATCATCCTTTATTTCCTCTAACGGTAAGTGTATATTCTCTTCCGCCGGAAACTCTGTTCCCTTATTCAAAGAAGACTGAGATTCCATTCCTGATATAACTTCTTTCGCCATAGTTCTATCTAATTATCTTCAATTCTAATCGATTGTGTGGAATCAATAGAAATCGTTCTTCATCTCCAGGTCATCAAAAGCTCGAAATTTTTCTGAACTGGGAAAGGAAGTGAGCCGCGCCATTAATAGTGATCACATGACTGAATTTTGGGAGTGTCTTGGTACCGGGAAGGAAGACTAATTTGGCCTAAGTTAAAGCGAAACTACCAGTTGTAAAGGCAATTAGCTAGTACTGGCCAAATTAGAGATTGCAGATAATAATTAAACTATACCAGAACATACGATAAGAATGGCTTCGCAATTTGCGCGACTAGCCTCAGACGAAGCAGATCTTTTCATACTCCCAGCGCTGGATGGAGCACGACAGGAAGATCTTCGAGATCCGGCGGCAATGAAGCGAAACATATCCCAGTATCTTTCACGAATTCCTGTTCAACAGAAAATATTCGGCGGTGTTGTTCTTGCGGTATTAGGAACGGCTGGCTTGTTAGTGCTGATTTTTCACCGTGCGATATTCGAATGGATGCAGTCATTTTGTGAGGCCTGGAGGTGAGCAGTGATGAGATCAGATGAGACTGCAAGCTAGACAAGATTTTGCTAATTTCTGGCAGCGAATTGCGCGGAGGAACGTTAATCCTGTTTCTTCTGATTCTGTTGACTAGTTTCCCACCATTCATGGGATATACGACTGTGATCACGGTACGTATTTTACTTTGAATCAAGATCCCGCATGCTGACGTATTCCCTTTAGCTGGCTGGCTTGGTTTACGGGCTCGAGAAGGGGTGGATTATCTCAGCACTCAGTACTGTGCTATCATCTTATTTGTGTTTTGTGTAAGTTTCGTTTTCTGCAAAGATTCTATTGAATCAATATTAATAGAACAGCGCTTGCCGCGCATATTTCTTTGATTTTGCACAACGTCTTGCTCACGGCAACCGGAATTTTGAAGCGCTGGCACTTACTTTAGAACATGGTGGTTTGAACTTGCTTTGGTTGATCCGCCTGTCACCGCTGCCGTTTTCATTCAGTAATGCAGCGCTATCGACGATCCATACGATTACACCACATAGTTTTGCAATTGCGACAGCATTGTCGACACCGAAAATCTTGATTCCGGTATTTATTGGGTCGCGACTACGAACTTTGGGCGACGACTCCGTCGATACGACAGCGAAGATCGTGAATGTTTTGTCGATAATTGTCAGTGGCGCGCTGGCTGCGGGCACCGGCTGGATCATTTATCACCGGACTACCCATCGAGCGCAGTTGCTTCAGGCTGAACTCGAACGAACTCGTGAATTACGTGCTGGAGCTGTGCAGTCTCCATTTGAAAGTGGCAGGCCTTCTTTGTCTTCCGAATTTGATATCAATGCCTATGGACAAGGACGACAGCTCTCATATTGCGATGAACCCAGAACAGATGGCACAGGATCTAGTACTGGTCGAGGCTCGACAAGTTTGCACGATTTTGGAGATACAGTCTCAACAGGCGATGCGGAAAGCCTGCATGATGCTTTCATTCCTAGCACTGATGTGAACATTAACAGTGTACCTGACCGTGGTAATTCTGACAGAGCGGATTTGCTTTGAGAATTTTTGGGTCCGTTTGTCTCCTATTTCAATAGATATTATGCTCTATCCCCTAGTTGTGATGTTATAGTAATTAAATCCACCACAGTGCAAATAGCAGTAAATGGATTCGCCGCACCGACTGATCAGAATACCGTCCTAGATTGATATTCGAGTACAGCCAGTCCTAAACCGGTCTAGGATACAGCAAGACCAAGAAGAGAATCTTCCACAATGTTTAGAATACAGACGCTAAACGGTGTGACAATCAATGTGTCTGAAAACGCAAACATCTCGCTGCCATTGCGTCGAGGGTCTGCGTTCGAGGCTGCGGAACGAGATAGGATAATGGCTCGGGAGCGGATGCGTAGACTACGACAGAAACGCAAGGAGGAAGGTAAATTTATATTACATTTGAGATTTTGAGAAATTTTTCGGCAAAGATAAAGAATTGTATATACTGATTGAGTCGGAATAGCGCTGTTGCTATCGTCACTACGGAAAATCTCGCCGTCGAATTCGGCTCTGTTCCACAGACATGCAATAACACCGTCCAAACAAACAACCGTCCGAGGAAGTAGATCAATGTCAACGTGGAAGACATATTTTACTGGGGACGAGATATCGAAACTACTCGAGTTAGGGGATAAGGGATGGGAATGGGGACGGATAGCGCTTCTTCTCAATGGACTTAAGACAGCTGAAGAAGTCAGACGCAAGTACGAGGAAATGAGAGGCTATTCAAGAGGAGTACACGGATAAAATGGAAATTAATGGCATGGATTTCTATACACAACACATATACATCTATAGGCAGGACTGGAAAGGATGGTACCAGATCAATATACGTTTTCCGGTTCCTCGTCCAGAATGTCGTCCCAACGATTCATTAATTTCTTGCGCTTAGCCTCAGTTTCATACGAGCCACCATTTTCACTGGGATTAGGTCGAGGACTAGCATCATTAATGACCGAAGTCATAGTATAATCCCACCCTGAAGTGAGTGTGGTGACCTGAGATGCACGCATGGTATTGGTGAGGAAAATCGACGAGATGGCCGAGGTACTATACAGAGGTTTTGTGTTTGTCGTCGTGATGGTCGTTCCCGGCTGCCGTTGCATAGGGGCATATTTTGTAAGCCAATCAGCCTGGCTTATATATGGGGTCGTGAAAATGTTACCCGAGGTGATCGCTGTCGTGGTAGTACTGGTGTCGTGCACCTCACGATCTGGTCCGTCGAGAGAGTCGCCATACGTCGGCTCCAGCGTTCCCGTCATCTCAGTAATCTGAAACCGGTCAGAGTAATTAATCACATATCCTCCGGAAGAAATTATGGAGGTCATCTGGAAATAGAAGTATCCACTCGCTGCCAGTGCAGCATCAACTGTGAACGAGTAAGTCCCGTCTAAGCTTGACAGAGTCTGGCTGTTGAAAATTGTGTATAAAGAGTCGATCGCATCATCAGGCCCAGTGCAAAGATTCAGAGTAGCTGTCGTCAGGTCAGAGTAGGCCGGATCCTCACCGGAACTTTCCCAGGTAATAGTGATCGCGGAGGATGCGCTATAAGAGTCAGCTTTCGCAGGCGTGACAAACGACACATCGGCCACAACTGCACGACAAACCAATAGAGCAAGTACAAGGAATTGCAGCATTACTGTGGCTATCGCGTTTATTGCTACTGTAATTGCTGTTGTTGGTGGTAATACTGTAGAGGAAACTGTAATCTCGAGCGATTTTACCGACCGCGCGGCAGATCAGACTATTGATAGATACGACCGAGCAAGGTTAAAAATATTTGGTGCTCTTTTAATACTCCTGTTGATGAGTATATTTGATATAATAGCGATTCCGTCCCGATATTCACTGATCTAAGCAGATAATAAATAAAAATTTAGAAATGAAGGCTGGAAAAAAGTTGCGGTTCTTTAGACGCGTAACGGGATTCTTGTAACTATCTTTGGACCTTCCAGTGATTCGTGGACATGTGATTTGAGCAAACACGCTAATGATTTTGCATATATGCTTTTGTAAAGCAGATTAATTCTCAAGCTTTATTTGATATTTCACTGTATATGTTTGGTATATGACTTAAAATAATATTAATAATAGTTCGGTAATTGATTGACTTGAATAAAATGATTTTTCTGAAAACATTATTGAATGTTATTGACAATTCGGTGCGGTGATGCTGATAGGTGTAGATATCTTTCTAACAGTTTTCAGGGTGCAGCAAGAGTCGAATGTGTTACTATACTTCGAAAAAACAACCGCAATTTTGCTCGAGTCGGTATGAGTGTGACTGAATGTATAGGCTATTTCGTGATAATTTGCTAACGACTATAGGCGATCGTATAGTGGTTGTTGTCCAAGAATTGCGAGGTGCACGACTCCTCTCACAGACTTCGGCGGCTAATCGTGTTCAGCGCGGTGATATTCGACATGCCGTCGTTGTCAGGACAAAGAAAGAGTGGCAGCGGCCGGATGGAACAGTCGTTCGGTTTGACGATAACGCATGTGTCTTGATCAATAAGCAAGGCGAGCCTGTCGGCTCTCGCATTATGGGAGTTGTTGCTCGTGAACTTGCTTCTGGATATTCAAAAATCGCTTCTCTTGCTCCTAAGCTGGTTTAGATTTTTTTCCGACTGGTTGAAATTTTGTTCTTATTTGGGTTGTCCTTTCCTCATCTACCATCATTATTCTCTAGGGTTGCATTATCTGTACATATCAAATTCATATTCTAATCCTACAGCTCCTATCGTACATGTATTCCATCCCAGGCTAATTAAATATTTTGTTGCAATTTGTACATACATAAAAGAGAACCTAATATGATATTAGTATAATCTTAGTGCAATGTCAGAATCAGTATTATACCATGTTCGTTTCTGCCTTTCGCTGCTGGCTCTGAAAAAATACAGCTTCTTTACCGTGACAACGAGGGCATTCCTTGTTTGACCGAGGCTGCAGATATTAGTCTCTTGTGCTTGCTTAATTTGATATTTGATGAAATCTTACCAATGTTGGATCTGAAGCTACGTCGAGAGTGACACCTGCTGTTTCACTTTGATCTGTTAGCCTGATCTAGAATTGGATTTTCGTCTGAGAGCTTTGAATATGACAATCATAATTAAACACACCTAACATCAGCTAAGATCTCGTTCCTATAAACTCGCGCATCAGAAGCAAGTTCTCTATAACTGCAATTTCGACAAGCATATAGTAATCGTTGGTTTTGTTCGTCGACTTTGGGATACAGCATGTTGTTGCTACCTTTGTTAGCTTTAATGAGATGTCGAGCTTGGCTTTATCCTACTTACCATTCTGCGCAAAACCTGAATGACGCCATATTTAATGCTTGTTGTGAGGATTTATAGATTTTATTTACAGATATAGAAATACAGCCAAGGATATTACCATAATATCGAATGGATAGAGAGTTTAAGCAAATAGCAATACTCTTGCGCCTTAAATATCACACGATTTTACACTTACTTTGAACCAAAAATTCTCGAGAATCCCGATTCTGTTCTATAATAAAATACGTTATTTTAACGCACTATCATATTGCTTTGCATTATTCCCACTAAATTTGCCTTGCTTCAATACTTCGGCATTCAAAACAAATCATAATGTCTGCTTCTCTCATTCGATACGCTGTTCGGACGGCTTCTCGTTCCAGTTTGAGGTAAGTATTCTCGAACCGGAATAATTCCAGTCCAAATGCCAACTCTACGCGCGAACAGATACTCGGCTTACAGCTCGATTCGTTTAAATAGCACAGAAGTTAGTGTCGATCCGAAAATTTCAAGCATAGTGGACCAAATTGCTGGATTGACTCTGCTGGAAACAGCGGACCTCGTGTCGCATCTCAAGACAAGGCTGAATATCCAAGATATTGCGATGCCTGTTGCAGCAGCTGCGCCAGCTGCTTCGGCTGCTGCTGCTGCTGCTGAGGCCGAGCCCGAAGTTGTCGAGAAAACGATGTTTAATGTCAAACTAGAGAGCTTTGAGGCAGCGTCGAAACCGAAGATTATTAAGGAAATCAAGGCTCTACTTGGTCTCAACCTGGTAGAATCCAAGAAATTCGTTGAGAGCGCTCCCAAAGTACTTAAGGAGAACCTTGTCAAGGAAGATGCGGAAAAACTTAAGGCTACCTTGGAAGGACTTGGTGCAAAAATTTCACTTGAATAGATGTCTGACTGGTTTTGTTGGAGTGGTTCTACTTAGTAGATCTCTGGGTTCTGCTCTTGTCTTATGTCTAGATTATGTATATATTGAACTACATTCTATTGATATTATATAACATATATAATATATTATTAATCCTACTCCGTACACGATAGCTGCATTAATTCGTTCTCCTCCTGCATTTTGTCATAATCATCTTCACCCAGATCGCTAGTTGTGTTCCAGTATTCTTCAAACTCGATTTGAAAAGCATCACCCGATGGAATAACCCAGATGTTTTCTCGTAGACGTTTATGCTTCAGTACATTAGTAGGAAACTCTTTAATTTGCAAATAGATTCAGTGTATACTCTTTCGCGGTCTTCATCCATACGTTCAAGAATTTCAATTCGGGTGAAATGAGCATTTGCTTTTTGTTGCCGACTGTTCGTTAGATTTTTTTTGTATGTATATAGTAATCGTATAGTGTCCATACTTAGAAATCTCCCTTTCATCTAAAATCGATTCTAAATCTGTGACTTCATCGTCGTTGATGATTGCCTTGCCTCGTAGATTTTCCAAAGCCTTGGTCGATCAATATCAACCTAAGGCCAATGACATTTCAAATATGTATATCAAACTACACACCTTTCTTGCAAGCGCAATATTTGCCTGAGAGCCTTGCGACTTCGGAACGACTTTCTCAAGAATATCTTTTAAGTCACGCTTGATCATCTGTACGTAATCATCTGCGCCAGAGCGAAGACTGCTTTCGCAAAGCGTTTCGAGAAAATATAATATATTTATTCTTGAATTAAGCGAAGACTGGAACGTTAGTTTATAAATTTCACTTCAAAATCATTTTAATCTTACCTGGTCTAATTCCTCGACAATACAAGAATATAGATCTTCGCTGAGATCTTGATATCTGATCGCGAACTGTGCGCACTTCATGGCCGACTGAACAGAGGCGTTGAGATGGCGTAAAAGTTCCGTAAATGTGAGTCTGGCTTCGAAAGCGTCTAACGGCATTTTTGCTGTAATTTTAGACTGGTTACCATCTTTAGGAAGATTGTAAAGTAATGTAATTGGATACTAGATATAATAAGACAAAAAATGATTCTGCGGCGGACATTCACATGCAACAGTAAGCTTATTATTACAACATCTAAGAAATCCTAACAAGTTATTAACTATTTACAAATCTACTTTTTTTTTCCAAGTCCAGAAGCGATATTCGTCGCCTCTTGGATTGACCGAGCAATCGTACTGCGGATCTTGCCGTCTTCCATTACCAGCAATCCTCCAATCGTGCATCCGCCTGGAGTAGACACGGAGTTACGGATTTGTGCAGGATGATTACCTTCGAGAACCATTCTTGCAGCTCCTTGCATGGCTAGCTAAGTTAGAGACTTTCTCATATGATATAGCTTTCGTATTATAGACTTACTCTGAGCTGCCAGTTCCTGGGCTACCGTAAACGGAAGACCCATCATTACTCCGCCATCCGTCATGGCCTCAAGCATGACGCACGCAAACGCTGGTCCGCTTCCACACAGAGCAGTGCACGCGTCGAAATGCTTTTCATCAAGAAAAACGGCCCTGCCAATCTGCGAAAATATCCACTGGACCAGCGGCTTGATGCTGGCAGGAGGAATAGAGGCTGATAAATCTGCGCTTGATGACGCTGGAGAGGGAGGGGATGGAAAGCAGATCACAGTCATACCTTGCCGGATCTGGATTGTTAATCATTCTGTAATTATCGAGGTCGTACGAACGACTCACCTTGCATGGTGTGTTCGGCATCGCTCTTAAAACAAGCGTATCGGGTCCAAGTATGTCCTGGATCTGGTTGATCGTCGTACCAGCCAAAACACTAATCAGAAGCTTTCCTCTGAATGCTTCCTTCATGGCCTTGGCCGTTAAGATTTCCTCACAGAGTTGCGGTTTACATCCCAGAACAACGACATCTGCGGCAGCAACAGCTGAAGCATGATCATGTAGAAAGACCTCCACTTTGTCGCCATATGTCTGCTTGATTCTGTCGGCAGACTCCGGTCGCTTAACACATGCGAGAAATCGCCCTGGAATTGCTACATCCGTTCCAGCCTCTGTCCTGGACGACAACAATGCAAGTGAGTCCAAAACCCCACTCAGAACGGCAGAACCCATGGTTCCACATGCCAACATACATAAGGTATAGTTAGTTTGAAT
Source organism: [Lipomyces] oligophaga (assembly GCF_038497815.1). NCBI lineage: Eukaryota > Fungi > Ascomycota > Lipomycetes > Lipomycetales > Lipomycetaceae > Lipomyces > [Lipomyces] oligophaga. The sequence goes on along the minus strand of NW_027117789.1, from coordinate 1,228,466 downwards.
TTGAAACTGCGCTGATGAGACAGTCATTATAATTCTTTGTCTGATTTTAAGCTTGAATATTCCAATACGAGGTCGGCCAAATTCTTCTTAAGAATTTTGTATTATTCCTGGCAATTATTAGCGAACACTGAAATAAAATCCTGTAATATATCGTACTATTTTAAGATTTATTGATATTGCTTTGAATAATTGTCTGTTAGCGTAAAGATAGCTTAAAAATGGATGAGGCGAAATTGTTCTCGACTATCCGAAGTTGGGAATTCTTGAGATCGTGATCAGCTATGATCGACTGGCAGTTTAGATTAAATTCAACTTACACTGTCAGTATCAGTACAAATAGTAATCTTAGTATTTAACAATATTGGTAATACTAGTCTATAGTTCTTCAATATCCAAGCGATGCCAGCAATCACAGATTCACAGGCAGATACGCCTGACTCTAGCGTGCTTCCTCAAGACGTCATCAGTCTTCTCCAATCGACAAGATATGTTAGTATTTCTAGACAAGGACCAGCCAATGTAATTTGGTGATGGAAAACTAACAGACTAGCTTCAACTCGGCACCTCATATCAAGATTATCCACACGTTAGTCTAATGAACTACACTTATATTCCTCCTGGAAGTGCTCTGCCATATGATGCGGAAGGCGTAATTGTCATGACGACCGAGCGACATACGAAGAAGTTCTTCAATATCACAGCGGTGCGTATTTTTATTTATTCAGAGATCTTTGCCCGTGATTAATTCAACACAATCAGAACCCTCGAGTCTCGATTCTGGTTCACGATTGGGTCTCGAAACAAGCAAATCCGACATCCACTAGCAGTCCGACTAGCGGACCGCAAGGTCTTTCCCAGCTTTTGCTCTCTATGAACCAGGCCGAGTTATCGAGCATTTCAGCAACCTTAAATGGAATAGCAAGGATTGTCACTAATCCTGACGAAGAAGCATTTTTCAAACAACGCCATTTGGCCTCAAACCCCGTCGACGCGCGAACGTTCATCGATGCCGACGATATTGCACTAATTGTTGTTAAGATATCGAGCGCTCGCGTTGCTGATGTCGAGAACAATGTCGTCAAGTAAGATATTTCCGTCTGTCCTTTATAAAATTCTAACAACATCCTTAGATGGAAGGAACCAGGGGCGGCGTCTACTCCTCTACCCGGCGGAGTTTATCAAAATGGTAACGGATATGCTTGATCTACATTGTATAAAAATAATCACTTTTCACTTCTCATCGCGTTTACATATGATTGGTCCATCTCCAACCCATCACTGTTGTCGCCTTCGTCGTCGTCCGAGTAACTCTGCGCCGGTCGAGCAGATCTTATCGACTGATAACTCTCATTTCCTGTTGGAAAACTTTCCATTTGACTACCCTCTGGTATCTCGTCATCGATGTCGCTCTCCCCGTAGATATCCGTCGGACCCTCAAGATCATCGTCTTGGTCGTCTACTTTCTTAAATGCCCGTAGCTCGTTCATTGTCATCGTTACCAGTGGACGGATTTCGTTCAGTTCCATAGCACCAACGTTATCCAGCTGCACATACACTGCGTCTAGCGCTCTCAGTCCTTCTCGGACCTTTGACTGCCGAATCTCTCGCAAGTCTCTTAACAAATTTCTAACTACATGCGGAGCACAGTCCAAATCATCGGCCGCACTGCTCAATATCAATTCTCCAATTTCGATCCAATTCCACGGTAGATCAGACGAGAACCGGTGCATGTCTCGCGCTTCCGAGTCGTACGCTTCTAGTAACCGCTTCTCGTTCAACCACTCGGGCATTATAATGTTGCACCGAGACTGCTTCTTCAAAATCATGGCTATCCATATCGGAACTTCTACCCGCCGCATCGTCCGTAAACTAGACATCTCTCCCTATACTGTTAGTCTGGAATTTGTGTAATCATCTTCGCCCCTACTCCTATCAACTCGATCGACGACACATTCTGCCGCGGAATTATTGTCACTACACTGTCTTCCGCCAAAAATGTTAGCTCAGACGGTGTGAAAGTGCCCATTTGCTTTTCGGGTAACGCCATGGCAAATTATTTACTGATTTGCCTCAATCTTGGATAGCTAGCATTCAAAATACTTGTGGTCGTTTTTCACGCGTCTTCACGCGTTAGGACTATTTCCCAAAGGACCCATTTTCCTGTTTAGGAAGTCTCATCAGTAAAACATCATTATATTTTGGCATTTCTACTTTCCCACAGTTACTAACATAAAGCCTGTATCTCCTGTGCAAACAATAAATTCATGCATACCAAGTCATTCTAAATTAACATACTCATACTCCTTATAATCAATCAAACAGCTATCATTATGTCATCATCAACACGCTGACATTTCAGATTTCAAATCCTCTCTTCTTTTATCAATCTCTTGCTGGACTCCCATTCACCATTACAGCCCCTATCGTACTCGTCTTGTATCCATTTGTATTTTGTTGGAATCTGAACGAAATCTTGCGAACAGCAGTCGTCTCCATCGCATGTCTAACTCCAATAGGAAATGTAAATGCCTGAATCTCAAATGGAAAATTCAGATCATATTCATATGTCCCAACTTTGACAAAATTCTTGGGTAATATGACGCGGCCATGATTTAACTTCATTTCGTTATATGAGAAATCTGCTACGGATAGTTCAGATAATGCCCGCTGAGTATCCACATCGCTAACTTCGACAAAAACCTCAAACTTCGTTGCTATCGCTCGTCCCTTGGATTTAGATAGTTCTTTCGGTAAATTAGCGATGGCTACTTGTTCTATATAAATTGGCTCCGATAAACAGATAGTTAGTGTGGCTTCATCACCCTGAAACAGCCAACCATTAGTTATGGCAAGCTCGTCTAATAGTGCCAATTCAAAGGTTCGTTCCTCCTGATTGCTCAATAAATTTAGAATCGGATGATAGTAGAATCGACTAGACAATTTTCTCTCACATAGTGTTTCGCTTGTCAGTTCTCTATCTGTCTGAGATCCCCGAATATTTGACCCATAGTTGCCTTTACTCAAGCTCTTGCTTGCAAATTTGGACAGCGCTCGTCCTAGACCAGAGAGAATTACTTCCCTAGTAAGCTCTGTTTGTTTAAAGCCAATTTGGAATATTTCATATAAAACAAGCGTGATTTTACGAGGAGGATCAACAAAATTGAGAACGATGTCACCAATATAGGAAGTGAGCTCTTGATTGACAAAATTGATAAATTCATCTCGATTGAGCACAGCGGCATTAACCGCAGACGATTCATAAAATTGCAAGTACTCGACAGCTCGAGCGTTCGTGTATAAATGTAACAACCAAAGTTCATTGAAAACTCCGTCGGCTATTTCCGTGCTAGGATAGTAACTATCAAAGAATTCTTTCGTTGCAACAAGGATATCAAGAGAGCTATCGAGATTCTCATGTTCTAAAAGGGAAGACTGAAAGCTTTGTAAAAAATTCGGATCAAGGAACAGAGCTTGGCTGTTTGGTAGTCGTCTAACAGCTATGTATTCGGGAAGAGCCTTTGCAAGACTTTTCAAAACACGGTCCTGTCCTCTCTTGACAAGAAGCATTGCAAACCCACTTGTCATTTGTTCTGTAGGGTGTACGGAATGTCTGTACGATTCTTGAATTGACTTAACAATATCAAAATATTCAGTCGACGTAGAGGAAAAATATTCCCCATATTCTTGTACAAGGAAACCAATATCGTCTAAATCAGCTTTGTGAGCTTGCTGATCAGCAGCAGAGAGAGCATTAAATTTAGCAATTCCTTGCTGCGTTGCTTCAATATAGTCCATCATTCTTCGGCGATGCCGCCAAAGCTCGAACGATGCAGAAGAAGAAGAGTTTAATAAAGTTTGTGCTTGGTATGAGCCCTTAAGACAGTTTGCCAAAGCTTTGACAGCTTTGTATCCGCTAGCATCAGAAAAGTGGGATACACAAACAGATTCTGAATCAGCAATCTGGGCAATATCTGTACGAAGGGCGGAGTCAAGTATACCCGCAAATTCAAGTCTATTTTGCAATAATGACAGGGCATTCCAAAAATCAGTAGAATTCTCGATTTTACATTCTTGGCATCCCAAGTAATGTTTTATACCACCTTTCAGCTGTGACAAATTGGAAACGTGAATAGCACCGGCAACAAGGTAAAGGATAAGAGCGAAGAAGGAAACCAAGAGAATCAAAACAAAACGGTTTCCCTGTCTATTTCTATTACAAATAGAGCTATGATAAGCTAAGGATATCAGTTGTTTATCGTTGTAGTTTGAAGGACGAACAAACCAGAAGCTGGGAAAACGAACGTCTCGGTGGAACAAGAATCGAGACTAAGCTGAGAAGAAGCAGAACATGAAACAGAACGCGTGGTATAACGATGAGGAGGAAGCTTGGCCTGCAAAAGATTGAGCGATTGGTGAGAATAGGTAGGAGTAGGAGATGAACGAAGGTTCATTTGAGCGCCACGGCGGATTCCCATAATGAAGCAAAATCAAAAATTCAATAGACTCAGAATGGAGATCAAAATTGGAATCAAGGGTGATGTATGAAGACAAATAAGACAAAAGACAGAAAGAAAGAGCAAGTCAAGGAATGAATATACTCAACAGGCGGCCACCATATGGCAATGTCGCACCAAATGGTAGTCCTCTGCAGATTTGAAATCGGCCCGCAAATAGTCAGAACAACAACAGCAACGGCAATAAAGCTAGCGCGTCAGCACAATGACAATGGATCAGTAAAATAATATCCAAACGCATTGTTCTGTAGAATCGATCGAAAAACATATACAGTGCTAGTCACAGTGGTATCATGAATGTCCGTAGTGTTCAGTTGAATTAGTGATATGTCAAACAAGTAGCGTCAACCTTGACCAAGCGATGCTAGCAGGGATGACACACGACAATGCTTGCTTTTAAACAAAACTGTTACAGATTGGTCAAAAAATGACTTAACTTGCTTTAAGCAGCACGCTTGTAACTTGTAATCTTCTCCGACGGTGATCTCAAATTCTTGACTTGAATTTTGGGACTTCCATGCTTTCATGGAGCTGGAATTCCACGTCGACCAATTTCAGTTCCACTCCTAATAACCAGTGAATCTATAGAATATTGAATTTATAGTTGATTAGATCGCTGAGACAACAATTGTCTTAACATTGCGTCTTTTTTGGCTCAATTGTTAAGCAGAATCTGGTAGGCATTTTTCATAAACAAACCAAATCTACAGTCTTCCCCTTCTAACTGAACTACGTCAGAGGTCTAACCGACTGTGATCTGCCATGGTTTCGTATAGTTTACTCACGGCTTTACTGTTGCCATTACAATGCCTGGGCTTGTTATATTTTGCAAAGGGATTTTTCCCGTACAAACCAGTGTTCCATGGATATGCGCCGTCAGAAGTGGAAACACCAGCGGCAGTATTCGACGGTGTAATTTTTATGCTAGTGGATGCGCTGAGAACGTACTAAGTGGATTTTTATATAATTGCTGTTGAATTGAATCTGATATTTTTTAGCGACTTTGTATATTCAAATGAGTCCTCCATGCATTTTACGCAAAGGTATGTTCCGGACTCCGTGGTATCAAGATGAACAATCTAATTGCGATCCTCTAGTTTAATAGCTTCGGGTCATGCTGTGCCATTTACTGCTATTGCCTCCCCACCTACTGTGACACTGCCCAGAATCAAAGGAATCACTACAGGATCAATACCAAACTTTCTCGACGCAGTGTTGAATATTGCCGAGTCTGACGAGACTTCATCCTTAAAGACACAAGATAGTTGGCTAGCACAATTGAAACGCAGACCAAATTCAAAGAAGCAGATCATGTATGGTGATGATACGTGGTTAAAGCTGTTTCCAGAAATGTTTGACCGTTATGAAGGCACTTCAAGTTTTTTCGTCAATGTATGTGGTTTATAGTCAAGAGATTTCAGCTTATAACTTACCTGTTAGGACTTTACGGAGGTTGACAATAATGTGACCCGACATATAGATAAAGAACTCTCCACAGAGGACTGGGACTTGCTGGTTCTACATTATTTGGGTGTTGACCATATAGGCCACAAAAGTGGTCCAAAGAGTCCGTTTATGCCTGCCAAACTGGCAGAGATGGACAGAGTTGTTGAGAAATTATATGCCTATACTGAACTTCAGATGCAGAAGTACGGTAAATCGATATTATTTATATTATGTGGAGACCATGGCATGAACGAAGTTGGAAATCATGGTGGCTCTTCATCGGGAGAGATATCGGCAGCTTTGCTCTTTGCAGCGCCCTCGTTTGAAAGGTTAAATTTAGCCAATGCGATATCTCCCTTACCTGTTAGTTCAGACTTTCATTACTACGACAAGGTTTACCAAGCCGATGTTGTACCTTCTATTTCTGGACTTCTAGGAGTTCCATTTCCGCTCAACAATATTGGAGTATTTATTCCGCATTTTCTATCATTATTTTCAGGTCGGTTTTTCTTGAAACTTAGTTTACTCTGATTTTTTGCTAAAGTATACAGAGGATGACCAGATCCTGGTGCTAAAACAAAATGCAAAGCAAATGTTTCGAATACTCAAAGCTGCGTTTGCAATATTTGACAGACCAGTGTACAATAGAGCAAAATTCTTGAACAGTGATGATGCACTGGAAAATATTCGAGGAATGTGGGACGAGATAGAAGAGTATGAATTTGATAATTGCGAAGATGCTATTGAGAGAATGTACAGATTTTTGATTCAAAGTCGAGAATTACTTAGCCGAACTTCATCTAATTATGATATTCCTAGTATGATCTTCGGAATATTTACTGTTGCCTGGATAGCTTCTATCACCGTTCGACGTGTATTTACAGCTACATATGAAGACAAAGCTAGTCGACTATTTTTCACTGTTCTATTAGCTTTGCATGGAATTTCGCTTTTTGGAAGTAGTATGGTTGAAGAAGAGCAATATTTTTGGTACTGGATTGCTTCTGGTTGGATCTGGACACAAATCACAATTAGCGCTCAAAGTAAATCAAGAGACTCTTTATTGCTTTGGTTTGGTCAATTTTTTATGTTGACATTCGTACGACATTACCACCATACTGGACAGAAATTTGTACCATCATTTGATATTTGGCAGTTTTTTTCCGAAGACTGGTCGCGGGGTTTATTATGGACTCTTGTGATAGCTGAACATCTCCAAATAGCAAAAAATTTGCGATATTACGTTTTTTCTGATTCGGCCGCAATTACTGGGTTTGTATGCACTTTCACTCCAATTATTAGTTTATTTACGTTTAAATTATCGGTTGCAATTGAGCAGGGAGAGAATCTGCCCCCTCTATTAGCAATGATATCCTCTTCAAATACCGATAACGATAGCATTCGAAAGCAAGCCCAAGCTGCCTTTATATCTGCAGGTCTTTGTTTGGTATTTCACGTTACAGATACGATATGGAACAAGAGAAAAAGTAAGCTTGGCGGTCAAGATGGTTCTTTCGAGAAACTTGTTAACCCACTATAGATCCTTTCAAATTCATACGTGGAGTGTTCTACATCTTCGAATTAATACTCGTTATGCAGACCAGTCTTGATAACATTCCGCTATTTCTGGCATTCAACGGGGTCCACTCGGCTTTGAAGAGGTACTCTAAGCTATCTGGCGCATCTCCACTAGCGATTGCAGTGTCTGGATTGATCTGGCAGCATGTTGCCTTCTTTGGCTCGGGCAATTCGAATTCACTTGCATCTCTCGACCTGACAAATGCATATAACGGAATTTCCGGGTATTACATGCTCCCAGTTGGGATTCTACTTTTCATCAGTAATTTCTCGGGGCCTATATATTTCACTTTTTCTGTGTTAGTACAATTAGGTACATGGAGCATGTCACGAGCCAAATCAATCAGCATCAGATCAGATCCCGACTCCCCATCAGAATCCCAGATTTTGATTGAAGATCTGGTGACGTCGAATTATCTAACCGTTATCCATGCGTTCAGTTCGGTTTCATTGCTCTCGGTCATGGTTGCATGTACAGTTCTTAGGACTCATTTATTCATCTGGACGGTGTTTAGTCCCAAGCTACTGTATACGGCTGCTTGGTTCGTGCTACAACAAGGTGCTATCGACACTTTAGGCTGTATATCTCTGTCAGTGATTGCAGAGATGTTGTAAAATATTTGTATTATATATTTGTGTAATGTCATTTTGCCTACTTCGAATTCTGTAGTGACTCTCTTGATAATTGAATAATATCCCTGAGCCGCTGACAAGTTCGGTGACATTTCTGTCAGAAACTCGTGATCTTTGATCCCATGTGAGATCATCACTGTTCGATTTAAATGAAACTTGACATTTGTTATGTCCAATCCAAGAGAAGATAGGAATAGAAATCGCTCTAATCTAAGATGAATCAACCAGACAGGTTCGAGCTGTTTCTTCTGCCAGATGGCATGAAGAAGTGAGTACTCTTATTTCTTAAAATCGTTCGCGCAAAAAAACTCTGCTAACCTAAATCCTACTACGTTTAGACTAGACATCGTCGCCGATGCACGAATTCCAAATGCAGTCAACATCAAGTTTGAGCGAGAAGATCATACACTGGGAAACCTACTACGGTGTGCTCTGCTACAAGATCCTCGAGTTATTTACGCAGCTTATAAAGTCGAACACCCCCTTTTCGCGAACTTCGTTCTTAGACTTCAAACTGAACCTGAACATCCTCCTACAACTGTATTGCGCGACGTAATTATGGTCATTATTAGTCAACTCGAGGAGTTCAAAACGGAATTTATTAAAGAATGGGAATTGAAACGAATTGCTGACTCCGATACTTATTAATCTCGCTCTGGCTCTGACTCCACTCACATCTCTCTCAAATTGTATACTAGTTTCGACTTTGTTCATTATTTTGTTTTCATGATTCGGATTTCGGAAAGTATTTTTCAAGTATTTGCTTGTATATTAATAGATCTTAACTTTGGCATGGTATTGCTCAATTAACTGTATCCGTTCTAAATTACAATCTCACATCTTTCTGTTCACAAACTCGAGGAATTCTACCTCCTTATATCTTGCCTCTCAAAGAATTTCAGTATTCATCTATAATTGCTGTCGGATCCTTCCGAATCGACAAGTCCGAAAAGGAGTCATTATTCTCAATTGTCAATCCTTTCTCGTTTGCGAGATGTAGCAAACAGATAAAGCAAAAACTTGTGGAAATATCGCTCATCGCCTTGTTGGAATACAAACTTTCCAGTTGTCCCACAATTCCGGAAAATGTCTTCTCGTGCTCGGTGATTCCCCCGCTAGACTTGCTCAGACTTTTAGAATCTGCAGTAATGTATTTATTATCATCTTCGTAATCTAGCTTGGACCAAATGTTCTCCTTCAGCTTCTTAACGTCAACTTTCTTGGCCACCCGTGCATAATTAACATATTCCGCCTTGAATCTTCGGTTATTGTTCACAACCAATTGGCTTCCAAATTCGAACTCTTCCTGCGCTTCTTCTCGTCTAATCATTGTAGTCAGATTTCCAGGATGCATTTGAGTAATATCGGGAATAGTTTTATCAGATTCTAGGATGGCTGGTTCCTCTTTCACTGGAGTCATTTCTGCACTTCGATCTAGTGACTCTAAAGCATCGACAAACCCATCATCATCGAGCTCATCATCTGCACCTATAGATTGATTCTTAAAACCATCATCTTGGAAGAAGTCGGCATCATAATTTGGTAGAGCTCCATTGTTATCAGTATTGAATAATGGCACATCTCTATTGTTGTAATCGGAATTGGCAAAAGATCTGCTTTGTGTGCTTTGAGGCTGCTGGAGTACAAATTTTGGTCCTTTGGCCTTGGTTTCCTCAGGCTTCAAAAACCGAAGCTGCACTTTCGGCTTCAAGAATAATCGTAATAAAATCTTTGAATTGAATCTAATATCATCTGGTAAAAGATTTCTTGATTCCGACATCCACTGGGACTTGGGCATTGAAGTACTGCTAGAACTTGCAGGCTCAAAGAGAGTGTCTTCACTGACTGAGGAATCAAAATCCGTGAAATTTATTACAAGCTCTTCCTTCTTTTTGGTTTGCTTTGATTGTGCAGATTTTTTTGCTCCTTGAGACTTGTATCTTTGTATCTTCCAATGTAGAGCCCCAGTCCAGTTCTTCTTAATCCGTTCGTCAAAGTAGGCAAAGAGGTCGTCATCTGCTTTTTTTTGCTCTTGTTCACGATTGACAAACTGCAAAATGTAAGATCCTGGGACTTGAGCACCCTCGTTCTCCATGAGATCTTCCATTACGACATGTTCATCATCAAAATCAGGTAATTCGGTACCTGCCTTTACATTGGCAAGCCATTCATCACCTCCTGCGCCAAACTCCTCCTTTGGCAGAAATGTGTCGTAATCATCCATACTTGTCTCCTGAATAGGATCATTGTAGTCTTGGTCGCCAAAGGAAGCCATATAATTATCTTCAAGCCCCTCTTCTTCTAGATTCTCAAAAGTTCGCAAAAATGAAATATTTGCTGGAACTTGATTTGGATCAGCGGGAAATTCAAAATCCTTCAATGAAGGACTAATGAAGCGACTATCTAGATTCTCTAGATTTTCTCCAAAGTAACGGTCTACTATGTTTGTAAATGATTAAGAAACTCAGAAACTTTGTGCTTACCTCTTAATGAGTTTAAGTCTAGTTCCTTAAACTGTAAAGTGTCAAGTGGAAGAACAGACTCGTCGTCGACATTAACTTTTGCATCCTGGCTCGTATCAAAAACAACTCTACCAGTACTGTCTATGTCAAGTTGATTCAACAAGAGTCCCTTGGTACCACCTTCATCAAAATCGGCTGTAGCTTTTTTGAATAGAGGATCGACAGAAAACTCCAAATCGAGTTTCTTTAACTGAAGAGCATTAAAATCTTTGGCTAGCGTATTTTCCGATCGAACCCGGCGTCTGGATTTGGACTTTGTATTGTCTTCACCCCCGTCCTCCGTGTCTTCTTCCACCGTCGAATCATCATAGTTCGCATTTTGTTGAGAATGTTGTTTGGATGCATTTTCAGAAAGTCCACTCAGAAGTTTTCCAGTTTCGCTAGCGACGGAATCGATTCGAGAAGTATATATTTTTACACATCCGTCGAGTGTGCACGAAGCCTTTTGAAAGTTTATGCCATTTCCTTCCTTTAATAACGACATATCATGAAAGTAGTCGATTAAAGCAAAATTCCATGTATTTGCAGCATTGATTTTCTGAATAGTGTGAGCTTCTCCCCCTACGTCCAATCAAAGCTCTAAACTTACATTATCAGTGGCTAGTTTCATCCATTCTTCAAAATTCGAGAGACTTGGAGGACGAGGTGTACTGTCTGCAGACGAACCATCACTGCTTATACGCCGACTTGGTGTAGCAGCCGCGATAATACTTCGATTCATTTCTTCCAAGGCAGTTCGTCTTGAACTTGCTCGCATTAGCTTTTCCGATTGATCGTCATTTAGAGCTGAAGAATTCGACATTGATGATAAACGCTTGTTTGGTGATAAATTTACGGTTTTTTTAGATCTGCGAGAAGTGGCAGCTGATGCATTAGGCGTTTCAATGGTCGAGTAGGACAAGCGTGGCATTGTAGAAATCGGGTAACGCACAAACGAACAATAGCTGAATAATAATAGCCTCTCGTTCAGGTATTCTCAATGGCCTGAAACAATAAATAATATATAAAAAACAAAACGAACTTAAGAAATTTTGACGAGATCAAGGATCCAGTTCGTTTAGAGCTCAAGACCTGTGATGGAACTCGCAGCTCTAGTTTCGCGTAAGGGAAGTGTGGATTTGTTTACCCAAGATACAAGGAAAGTGTTTCCATAGCAACAACTGAACCAAAACCAGCCCCATTATGAAACCGAACTAAAAATTCCCAGCAAATTCTCTGCAAATGTCATATGATCGTTGGGACGGATAACTTTAAAGCACAGGCAAGCGGAGACTGAGCATGCCTAATTGGGTAATTGTTACCAGAAAAATGTATTGCTGAAGCAAAAAGCAAGACATAGGAACTGTCGCCGAAGAAAATTACTGCATGCGTACTATAAAAATACTGAGAAGGCTAATTGAAATAGGACAGCCAGCAATTGGGGAAATGGGAGATAATATCGAGATTCATTGACGACTGCGTAGGGTTGCAGAGAGAAACTGAGAGTCGAAGTGCACCCATCTCATCTCGTAATGTATACTGTGCTATTGTTGTAAGAATTCCGCTGACCAAAGCCTGTTGACTCTAAGAATCGGGAGATCCGAATTCTGTGCTAATTTGCATCAAGAGGTGAGCTTTCTTTCGTCTCCTACCACAACTCATACGTAACAGAGCAATCACGAGATATCTGCTATTATCTATATTCAATATTACTATATATCTTCTACATCTCCTCCTCTGCCAAGCGATCTGTTGACAACTATTTCATTATACGCAGTCCCTGTCGTCCACCCGAGATTATAACCTAAGCCGGGAATAAATCTTCGGTCAGATCGAGAGACTGCGCCACCATTAGAAGAGCATTGATGTCTAGAGCTCGAGATATTACAAACCCGAGATATACAACGACGTTCCCTTCAGATTTGTGTTGTTGTCGCACTCTCGATTTCTTGTCAAACTTAGTCCTGCGATAATTGCTGTCTACAAGTGCCATGTCTGCCATACTCCGCGCGTTCTATTTCGCGAGCTGCACGAGCGCTTCTCGAGAAGTTCTCATGCTTGTAAATGCTGTGCGTGTGACAAGCTTGTTCGTTCGTCCCATCTTGCACGTGCTTTCCGAAGTCTAAGCATGTGCATGTCCGAGATCTCATGTATTTGAACACCTTCGTTCTAATCGTAGTTGTAGTAGTCCCTACTCTTCTCTTACCGTCAGCATTTTCAAGGAACAGATCGATAATCACATAGACTGAGAGCTCTTCTGGTGACAGTCTCGTCGGAACCTGGAAGAGAGCGTCGAGCGCGTTCAACGGAATATCAGTTCGTTGTTCTCTACGTCACATCGCTTTGGACGTTCTTGCGCCAGCTGCACCTTCTCCACATAGAGCCCTATCAAGGAGCAACAGTGCACGAATTTTTTAGCGTTTTCAAACGAAGAAGTAAGTCGACTGTGCTTGCTTTTTTGAATTCCTCTTACTTGCTGGTTTTCCGTGACCGTTACGTCGAAACTTAATATCCGGTTCTCAATTGTAACTACTCTATCCGCCTTGTCTTGTTTGTCTCTTTCTCCATTCAAGGGGACTACCGACATTTTTCGTTCTACTTAGTATCTTTTCAGACTATTTTTCGACCAGATAAAGGCAATGATCCCAAGACATCTTTCTTTTAAAAGGCGCGAGAGCCAGAAGGAGCTTTTACCTCTTTTGCGACCTTTTCTTTTGCTCTTGTTTGTCCTTGGCATATGGTACACAAAATCGGTGCTCACTGCAGCGATTTCCAATACTAAAATCGCCCAATCATCTCCATTCGCGACTGTCCAGAAATCGCCTCACTCTCTCTTCTCTTTCCATACTGCTGAAGACGGACTCGAGGTATGTATGAAATTAGCCCTAGATGAATCACGATAATGACTTGCTCAGTGTTTAGATGTCCGCAATGCGACAGATCAATGCGCGTTCGTCAAGCAATATTGCGCTGAAGATGTAATAGGTATATTCAATTACATTGAATTCTATTACTGCGTACTACCCGATTTGAGAATAGTTCCGATTGTTATCATGGTGGTCTGGCTCATCATTGTGTTCACCACCATCGGTATTACTGCTTCGGACTTCTTATGTACAAACCTGAGCACGATTGCGAATATATTAGGCATGTCTGAATCCTTTGCTGGTGTCACACTTCTAGCTCTTGGAAACGGTTCCCCTGATGTGTTCAGTACATATGCCGCCATGAAAGTCGGAAGCGGATCTCTTGCTATCGGCGAATTAATTGGAGCTGCTTCCTTCATCACTTCTGTTGTTGGTGGTTCCATGGCCATTATTTGCCCTTTTGTTGTTCATGGAGGTTCCTTTATCCGTGATTTAGCTTTCTTTACCATTTCCATCGGCTTTGCGATGTATTGTTTGAAAGATGCGCGAATTACCTTATGGGAATCGGCAGCTATGGTTGGTCTTTATATTGTTTATGTATGTTTCGTTGTGGCTTGGTATTGGTGGTTGGCTCGAGTGGAACATCTCGAGTCACTGCGTCAGGTTACTACAGATCACCAAACTGCCAATCACGCTTCCACGAACATTTCCAATGATTCATTACCTTCTTATCACTCGGATGTGATCAATAGTGGCGGTATCATTGAGGAGGAAGAGGAAGTCCCTCTCCTTGCTGGCGAGGAAGGCGACGAGCATACCTCGACTGTCCATAATGAAATAGAGCGAGCCATTGATAGATATAATTTTCGCGGCCAATCCGAGGAAATTGGACATACTATTCGTCCTCGATATAGTGAGTCACCGACCAGCATCACCTCTTCTACGCCTATTCGACCGTCGTTGATGAGCGCTCTCGAATTTCAGTCTGCTGTCGAACGAGGTCGCAAAATGCATCATCAACTTGATGAGGAAGTTGTTTCAAAGCATTTCAAGCGCTATCGATCTTCTAGTCAAAGCGGACCTGTCCATTCCACTGAGTATAGAAAGGATCGAATTGGACATCACAAGCACAGCAATTCGACTATTTCTCACAAAACCCATAATAGACATAAGGCTAGTGCCCATGTTATCAGCTCCTCGAACAAAACGAAAAAGCATTCGCGTCAAGGTAGTGTGGATCCGGATCTGGCTTATTATAGCGATAGCTCGACGCGCTCAATATTGAGCCCTGGAGTTCGTTCGGGCCATCCGTTTGTATCCAGAAATCCTTCTACCAATCCTAGCGGTGCCAATGAAAGAGTTGCCTCCTCGCTTTACTCTTCTGATACTCTGTACACCGTTAGGCGGAATTCACCAAATAGACCTCCATTATCTATTGTCACAGGAGGTCGTCATCGATCGGACTCAAGTTTAACAGGATCGTCGTTCCTCACACCATCATCTCCACGGAGAAGCCGAAGGTATGCAGGATCTAGGTCAGCTCGGTCACCGTCGCCATACGATCGTTTTCTGGCGTTCCAGCCTGCTTCGGCTTTTGTTCAAGAACACCACGAAAGCCAACTCCCTGTTGGGGCAAGTAGGCTGCATACTGATGACTTGGTTAATGCAGCACCGGATCGACAATTAGAAGCACAGACGTTATTGTCACCTCTTTTACCATCAACAGCGCTACCTCAGCAGTTGACTATTCCGGCTCAATCTTCCTCAACCGATTTGCATTCCGATGTTTCAATGGATGACACTTCATTTTCGACCATAGACAAGAACCCCTGGCCATTTGGCTGGTTGCCCTCTCCAAGTGAACTCAAACAAACCTTGTTTCCTACGTTGGAGCTTTTAGAGGAGAAAACGTTGCTCAACAAGTTTATCAGCATCGTTGCCGTTCCAAGTGTTTTTTGTCTTACCGTTACAGTTCCAGTGGTTGAAATCGAGCATGCTGAGTCGGAGCCAGAAGTCACCATATGTTCAGTTCCAGAATTGCACATCGAAGAAGCAGATAGTGACCATAGGTCCGAAGATATTAGTATCAAGGAATGTTCTGAATCCTCTGGCGGGAAATATAAGGGATGGTGTCGGTGGCTTCTTGCGATACAATGTATCTGTTCTCCGATGGTTATGTATTATGTCAATATGTATGACGACGTAGAATTGTCAAAGCATCTAATCTGGATGTTTTTGATTGGTCTTGCGATGATGGCTGCGATTTTATACTTCACAGAGTCGCGTGATCCACCATTGAAGCTGCTTCCTATTTTATCTTTTCTAGGATTTTTCGTCAGTATTTCATGGGTTTCCGCTATAGCAGTTGAAGCAGTAGGCGTTCTCAAAGCGTTTGGAGTTATGTTCGGTATCAGTGATGCCATTCTAGGATTGACAGTATTTGCCTTGGTGAGTTCGACATAATTTAGGCCGGTATTTGAATACTAATATTCATGCCTTAGGGAAATTCGCTTGGTGATTTTGTTTCGAATGTGACGATTGCTCGGATGGGGTATCCAATGATGGCGATATCGGCATGTTTTGGAAGCCCGATGTTGAACATTTTGATTGGAATTGGGGTTTCAGGATTGATTATTCTTCCGGGGATTACTGACTACGAGGATGACGACGCGTATGAACTGGATATCTCGCCCACACTGGTTGTTTCTGCATCCACGCTTTTCTTGAACTTACTCGTTTATCTGTCATTAGTCCCCTTGAGCGGCTGGCGAATGACAAGACTGATTGGAATTGTTAGTGTTTCCTTGTGGTGCGCGGGGACAATTGTGAATGTACTTCTTGAAGTTCTGGAAGGTCGGAATACTCCATGACTTGTATGTCCTATCATTGCACTGTTGGTTTGTTCCGGCGCTTTGGGTTTTGGTGGAGTAATTTCTGATTATATATAATTAATTTTATTGTTTTACTATTTACAAAAGCTGAATTCCAGTTCTTGGCTCTCCCAAATATGGTTCCAGTTTCAGCGTTGATTATCTCTTTCCAGTTAATCTCCAACCAATTCCTATCGGAGTTTCAAAAGGCTCTACCCAGCCTGCGCCTTTACATTCTAACATGACCCACTCGAATCTAACACCTTTAAAGTCTCTCCAATGAGCATTAACAGCGGCATCCCATCGTTCATGAATATTTTTTTCGAGCATTTCTTTGAATTTTGACCGTTGGAGTAATGAGATGAGCCATTTCCTGGTGTTAAAGACAAGTTTATGAAATAACCCAATATTCGGTAACGACACTTTGTACACGCCGGCGTGTCCTTCGAGTACGAGAAATCCAGACATGGAAAGTAGCCCAACATCAGAGTCGTTGGAAATAGACACAATCTCGAAGTCGTCGTTAGTTAATTGCGTTGACTCTGGTTTAGACCTGAGTAAGGCTTCAAACCGGTCTATAAGAATTAGTATGCCGAATCCGTCTATGAAAGGAGGATCTAATACTGCCCTACCAAAAATTTCTTGGCTCGGCCGCGGATATGATTTTTTACTCGTCCGTAGAATTCGAAAATAGTATTTGCTTTCGATAACGATATCGCCTGAATTGTTGTTTGTGGTTATCTTCCGGACTGATCCGGCCTCGATAGCTCGTTGCAGCTCTCGATCGATGTATGTCGGATCCGTAGGGTAGATGGCGTGTAGATGTGAAATCATAACTATTGGCGGAATTGACTTCAATGAAAATTAGTAGTGAACTGAATGCGGTGGCTGAGCTGCTCTCCTACCTTTCTGAATCGCAATAAATTTGCAATTCCCTCGCCGTTCAAACGTGATCCTCGCTCAGGAATATCATCCCACATTTGGATCAGCGACGAGTTTATTCCAAGAATAATATCGGAGAGTTCGTTCAGTTCGCCTTCTAGTTCACAGGTTAATCATGGTCGCATTTGTAAGGAACTAGATGTCTTCATACTGATCTTCACAATGCGCTCAATCACTATTAGCTTTGCCTCTTTGACTCTCGGTCTCTTTGATGATAACGTCACCTCATGTGATTCAGTATCGCTTTCGTCATCAGAAATAGGTCGAGCTGTTTCAGAACCGGGTTCGTTGTTTGTTGTGGCCTCACTGACGAGGCGGTTGAGTTCGTCACCGAGATTTGAATCAAGTTTGCGCTTCTGCCGGATTGTGGAAGATTTGGATGCAGTTAGGCGAACTGGCATATCTCTGTTTCTCGCAATTGTGTACTTGTGCGTTTCCGGATCCCTTTTCGTGCAGAGGTTTGATTTTGTTCAAAAACTCGCTTAGCACAATTATGAAGTCACTTAAAGATTCAAATGTCTCTCAACATAGCTACGCGATTGTGCGGCTAGTTCACGAATATCGGTAGGTTAAATCCAATCCAACATTTCCTTAAAATCTTTTCATCGTCGTCTTCTCAATAAAGATTTTAAAAGCACTAAAATGGCTCGTGGATCATCCAAAAAGCAAGCACAAGCTAACATCGAAGCTCTTAAATCGTTGCATATTTCAGCAGCAGCCATCAATGGCTTGTATCTACTGTCGCACTTTCTTCTCCGTCGCCCAAGTTCCATCAAGCCCTACATCATTTTTTCTCTGCCTGCTTGGATTATTGAATATCAATTGGAACGGATAGGTATGCACTCTATATCAGAGCGAAATTATGAAATATGAATATTTAACATCCAATCAGGTCGACCAAAGTTCTCGTCTTCAAATGGATCATTAATCTCAGCTGGCGAAGATCTCACACAGGCTGGACTTACCGAATGGCTATTCGACATTGTCTACGTGACGATGATCATCGATATTTTGGCAGTTGTATTTGGGCGATCTTGGGTCTGGTTTTTATATCTTGTGGTATGTTGCAAAGTTTACTCTCTGACGAGCTATCGGGAAGACGTTAACTTTAATGATTTATAGATCCCGGCCTATGGCTCTTATATGGCATATTCATCTTTCATTGGTCCGATTTTGAAACAACGAGCAGCTGCTAGTCGAGTACAGGAGGAACCAGAATCGGAGCCTAATAGTCGGAAGAAATCAAAGAAGGAAAAAGTTAAATATATCCGTTAGTTAGATTACTCGAAGCGAGCTATCCTAAAAGATATCACTTGAGTCTCCAAATAGGAATTAAGCTGCAATTGAAGTTTTACGTTTATAAGGAGACTTCATAAAGGGATTAATATGTACAAATTTCGCATCCTCAGTACAGAGAAAACAAACTGCGAGAAGAAAGACGTAAACAAGAGGAGGAATTCAGAAGCAGAACAATTTGTAACACCCAAGACTAGAATTATAAATACAGCAGAGCCAAAACTGTATTGAATATTTTCGTTTTCGTTACAAGCCGAATTGAGTTTGGAACTGAAATGAATGCGTTTGGCTCGATCACCATCCAGGCCAAAGGGAAAGTAGACGGCATTTCTAGAATGAAAAATTAGCCTTTTAAAACGCGCTGTTGATATAATTCCATAGACCCATTGTCCCGCCCATAACTGCAGCTGAGATAGCCATGGGTCTGAAGCCATGACCAAGACGGTAAAAACCACCAGTAAGAGCACCTGCAACCACCGAATTATATATATCATGATAACTCCGCGTAACATCTATCTATACGTTAGAACATATTAGATTCCGCAAAAGTACAAAAAGTATACCTAAGAATCCATTGATCATATTGTACGAAATAGCAAGAACACCAGTCGTATTGCCAAGAAAGGGACCTCTGCGAGTGATTCCATTGAGAACCGAGTTCAGTTTAAGCTTCGCAGGGGCATTAGGAGGCTGCTGACGGAGACCTTCTGCAAAACCATATACACCACCGATACCAAGACCTGGGTTGTTCCATTAACATGAGACCAAATGGGGAACATAAAATATAAGTAACATACCTCCGAGATATAGGAAACCGGTTCCGTAGCACAGATCGTCGACAAATCCTCGAGATGCAAAAATACCGTTGGAACCCGGTAATGAGCTAAGTGCATCATCCTCAAAATCCAGAATTTGGAGATCATTTCCCAGACCTGCTAGAGGATGCAAAGTTGAAAGGTCAATGTCAGTCATAAACGAAGGCAATTCTGGTGTGCCTGTGGAAGCTGATGATGAGCCAGTCGTAGTTGTAACAGCGGGTGAACTCGCATCGTTGACAAACTCAGAGGGACTTGCAAGCGAAGGTTTCTCGCTCGTGGCCGATTTAGATCCAAATGGCCAAACCATGATGGATTTCAATATTGAATTATGAAGGCGCAGAGTTGTCGATGTCTTACGACAGATTCAATCTAGATACTAGACTAATATATAATACTCAGTCGCCACGGAGAAAAGCAGCAAATTTTCCGAGTATAACAGGTTAAAACAGATTATAGCTCCAACGCTGTTGAACTATTTTCTTTAAGAATATTCAGCCAAATGTCTGGTCTCGCTCTCGATTCTGCGCTGAGAGTAGGTCGCGGAATTTTTTTGGGCTTATGGCATGGTAAACAATGGGGATTGTGTAGAGTGGCCCTATTGAATCGAAGGCAGCAGCAATTTCTGCTGAAGACTGATACAATCAGAAAGAAAAGAACTGATCGGCAGTTACTTTCTGGAGAAGAAATATACGGCAATGTCGTTTTATTTAGCTATAATTGGGTCTAAAGACAACTCTGTTTACGATCTTGAGTTTGGCACGTACAGACTGGGTGGTGATGGTACTTCAAGAGTAGGTTTATAACATGAATGCCATGTGAGGAGAGCTAACACTACAAATTATCAGTTCGCACCAGACATGAAACAGTTGTGTCCATTTATTGTTCATTCTTCTTTAGATATTGTCGAGGAGGTTCAGTGGACGAACAATGCAATGTGAGTCGCCAGAGTGAATCACTGAATTACATGATGTTTACTTTAATAGGCATTTGAAAGTTATCGATAAATTCTACAATTATTTAATTTCTTCATACATCACTGCTGGAAGTATGCTAACCGCGTATATAATCTGAATATTAGCTAACTCTTTAGATATAAAATTTCTGCTTCTGCATGAATCGCGTGTCGACGACGCGATCCGACAATTTTTCATTGATATCTACGATCTCTATGTGAAGACTTTGATGTCTCCTTTTTATTCAGTTGATCAACCCATAACGAGTAAAGTATTTGATCAACGGGTCCGCATGCTGGCCAAAAAGTACCTGTAGGTCAGACCGATTACGAATTGGTATAATGTAGACATTCAAAAGGCGTTAGGTGCATTTAAGGTTTCGAGTTTTGTTTTGATAAAAATACATCGCGATATTATTAAAATTATTTTATCAAGCTCTGAAAAACGATAGTGACTCAAGGTAGCGAACGTGAATGGCGGTTTGTGTTCTCTAAAAAGGTTGCAGAGAATTACTAAATTGCTCCTTTTATCCACAGACTACCGGTATATGTGATGTTCTCTGGCTTGATTCTTAGTAGAATTCCCGTATATTGTTTGTTTTCAATTTGTTACTGAATATACAATAAATGTAATATTCACCGGAGGGCCTTCGCATATTCATTTAGCTCTCATTTGGCAGCCACGGATTGGGCATTCAAGTTAGCTTTATTTCCAGAGTTCCAATCAAATAAATTCCAAATCTTGATTCCTTTGAATATTGTCAGACTCCAAACTTCAACTATCTGTTCTTAATTTGATAGATAGTTGAGGCTTGATCCAACGGACAATCTTGCACTACAACGAATCACGTGCACAAGCTATCAAGCTGGGATCAAGACTGTTGAACTTATCAGCGATTAAAAAGCTCGGGAGAATGGCTCGAGCGTAATAGGCAAGAGGATATAAAGACTGATTGGAGACACGTTTGCCTACAATTTAGTGACTTTGAGTCAAGTTCAGACTAGTTTCGGCTGAAATCAAACACTCAAGTAAAGTGAGAGATCTGTTTAAGAGGAAAACGTGGTATTCGTTATTAACGCAAGCAGATGGATAAGAAAACAAAGTTGCAGTTCATTCAAGACCTTCCAAAGGTGGAGCTCCACATGCATCTGGAAGGTAAGAAGATATTCACGGACTACGACTAATTGGCTCAAAATCTAATGACCAATCCAGGATCGCTTGAGCCCGAATTAATGATGGAATTGGCAACCAGAAACGAAGTTCCAATTCCATTCAAGAGCGCAGCCGAAATCCGCAAGGCTTGTGAATTTGAAAGTCTGGAAGAGTTCCTGAAGCTCTACTACCTTGGCCATTCCACTTTCAAAACACGTAAAGACTTTTACGACCTGATCTACGCCTATTTCAAGCGTGTTTCGACTGGCAACTTGAAATACGCAGAATTGTTTTTCGAAGCACAGGAACATTATGAACGTGGTGTTCCTTTGGAAGAAATTGTCATGGGCTTGTACGAAGGATGCCAACAGGCGGAGAAGGATTTCGGAATCAAAAGCGGCCTAATCCTCACACTTTTGAGACAATATTCTGCCGAGAAAATGATGACTTTACTCAAGGATGCTGTGAAGTACAAAGAGTACATCATTGGTGTCGGCTTATCGTCTAGCGAAGCAGGATGTCCTCCCAAATTGTATATCGAGGTTTGCGACTTTGCTCGCTCTGTAGGGTGGCACGTAACATCTCATGCGGGAGAGATCGGTCCCGCAGAGTACGTTCGCGACAGTATTGAATTGCTGAAGATCGAACGCTGCGACCACGGCATTGGATGCCGTGATGCTCCTGAGGTCGTTAAGTTGCTCGCAGATAAACAGGTCGGAGTTACCATGTGCCCGATCTCAAACGTTCTGCTTAAGGTCACCGAGTCGATTCCCAAGTCTCCCATCAGACAATATTTGGACGCAAAAGTCAAAGTATGCTTCAATTCTGACGACCCATCATACTTCGGTAGCACGTATATCGACGAGAACTACGAGGCGGTCGAATTGGAGATGGGTCTCTCGGTGGCAGAGTGGGTGAAGGTCGTCCAGGACGCAATCGATATGAGCTGGGCCGCAGACGACATCCGAGCCGATCTCCAGGCGGATCTAGACGCTGTCAAGGAGAAATATAATCTGAAGGAGCTGTATGGAATTGCCTAGACAGACATGCAATGGGGGCGTAAATAGGTGGTTTTTGTATAGAGTCGGAAAATCGAACACTACATATTGTATAATGAATGTTGTATAGTATATTATGATTCGTATGAAATCTTGTAAAGTAGCTCATATTTACTTCGGGCATACAGACTCTTTCCCAGCTAGCACAGTCGCCAGCAATAATCAATCAAGGACTCAATCCCAGTCTCCTTCCTCAAAAATCCACGTGATCTGATCCATCACAAAACACGTGACCAAACATTGTCCGAAACTTCAAGGAAAATTGCGCTCCCGTTCGTCGTGCAAAAGTGAGCTTGTTATTTGAGAAAAAGCGGCGGCGAATTTGGGAATAAACGACTGCGCTTGTGATTGGCTCATTGTGGGCGCGGCCGGCCGCGGGGAGGCCCTGCTGATGCGGAATGATCGAGTTTCAGTATAAAATGGCAGGGATTTCCCACTTTTTCTATTTTGTTTTTCTGTTGCCTGTCGTGCTATTTTCTGTGCTCTGTTTGTGTGAGAATCGCATAAACGCAGCTAAATTTATTTAATTTCCTCGCTTTACGATATTCTGTTTAGCCGATTGTTTTTTTAATTCCTTGTTATTTTATTTATCTGATAATTAAATCATGTCTGGGTATGTATTTTTGTGTTTTTCTGCGCGGCCGGAGCTGGTGTTTGAGTTGGTATTTGCTGCTTTATCGTCACCGTCACCTTCGCTGCTGCTCTCAGCGTCAGCTTCTCCCGCGGTCTTCCTCACTCAGGCAACAAAGCAACTAACGCTCCTTCATAGACGTGGCAAAGGAGGAAAAGGACTGGGCAAGGGGTAAGTTAACATCTTGTTACATAATATATATGTCATCCATCACATGACTGACGTTCACGTGCAGCGGTGCTAAGCGTCACCGTAAGATTCTGCGGGACAACATTCAGGGCATCACGAAGCCCGCTATTCGTCGTTTGGCTCGTCGTGGAGGTGTCAAGCGTATTTCTGCGCTCATCTATGAAGAGACCCGTGGCGTTCTGAAGTCCTTCCTTGAGTCGGTCATTCGCGATGCGGTTACCTACACTGAGCATGCGAAGCGTAAGACTGTGACTTCGCTTGATGTTGTCTATGCACTCAAGCGCCAGGGACGCACTCTTTACGGTTTTGGTGGTTAGTTTTCTCGAACTGTGTTTGATGATGTGGTTTGTTGTTTACTATGGCTGGCGTTGGTTTGTGGTTATTGCTCGTGTCGGCTGTGCTGTCGATGGAGTTCTCTATAATGTACGATGGTGAGGGTAGTAAGGGTAGAGAGGGTAGTGGAGGTAATTATGGACCTTATACCTTATTTTTTTTTGTTTTCTTCAGATATCTACAGCTGCAATGCAATACATTCTTATATAGTTAGTTTACTTTCTCCTTGCTGCTGCCGGATTTGGCTCCGTTCCGGCTCCCGGATGCTCGCTTGTCTGTGTTTGCGCTGGCGTTGCGCTCGTCTGCCGCATCCCAACTACGTACTCGGTATCAAGCTTTGCTCTAGTACTGTGCCGTACTCTACCATGGTTTACCTTACTGTACAGTAAAGTGCCATACGAAGTGCGGCGACCACAAGGTGCCGTTCAACCAACCTCCAGCAACTGCTACACTACTGAGCCGGAGATCGTAGTTGCCAAAAACCACAGCCAGCCTGGGTGGAGAAAAAAGTGGAGGGGAATTCAGACAGGGTCTTGCTGGGGACGCGCAAAGCGTCCCTTTCCTGCTCGCCTTTTTTAATTCTGTAATTGTTGAGTGTCTTTTATTGCGCAGCCGATCCCTGTCGAAAGGCAAACAATAGTAGTAATTTCGTCATCTCTTATCGTCGTCATGGACATGACAACCTGTCTTGCATCTGTCTCCGCGCGCCGTCATTCACCGTAGTAGTTGAAGATCGACCGTCCTTACTTCCCGCTGGGGCATCTTTGTTGAGCCCATGCCCCCGCCGCCGTTGTCTTTATGCCCCATTCTTCCTGGTCGCTGTGGCACGAATCGCTGTGCGGCTCCGGATTCGTGCGCAACTCCCCAATACAAGCCCCGGTAGGACAGGCGCAAAGTGCAGGCGTTCCCCAAAGTAAAGTTTGATCAGAAAGAGGAAAAAAAAAAAGTGATCGCGTAGCTCTTGTTTGTTAGGCGGCGGGAGAACAGGGAGCTTTCTACTACGTCGCGTACTCGCACTGCTACTGTCGGCACTGGTCTTGCTACATTTTTGGCTCACTCGTTCTCCACCCCATTATTTGTTCTTTCCTTCTTGTCTGTTCTTTTTTGTTTTCCTCTTTCCTCTTCATTCATATTTTTGCTGAGTTCTGCTTGGTTTCCCTCTGATCAGTGCTTTCTGGCATTTAGAGTCTCCTGCTGCTCAGTCAATTAGCTACTCTCTGGTCGATCTGCCGGACTATACTGCAACTGCGAGGTACCTCTTTCTGCGCTAGATAGTACAGCACAGAATCTCTGCTCCGCTGTTGCTTCGGTCCTGTTTGCGCTGGTGCATTTCTTCTATAAAAGACCGCCCTTCGCTCACCTTCCGGCACTCTCGGTCCGCCTGTCTGCCAACCACCCGTACTCGTTCACGCGTGCCTCCTTTGTGAACCAGCGCCAGCAGTTTGGGTCCGTCTGCCACTCCCGGCTTCTCCAGCAGCATCTCATCTGCCTGCCTCGCAATTCCTCTATATCTCTCTCCGCCATGGCTCCCTCCTATGCAGGACTCCCCGCCCACTTTATCGGTCTCAATACAGTAGATGTCGCACCCAGCGGCGCCGTCAAAGACTTCGTGCAGGCTCACGGCGGCCACACGGTTATTACTTCTGTATGTGCTTTCACCCTTGTCGAGATTGTCTTTGCGCGCGAATTTCTAGGATCTCTAGACATTCGATCGCTCGATCTTGCTTCTTACTTACCCGTCTCTCGCTAATATATGCTAGATTCTCATCGCCAACAATGGTATCGCTGCTGTCAAGGAGATCCGCTCAGTCAGAAAGTGGGCGTACGAGACTTTTGGTGACGAGCGTGCAATCTCCTTCACGGTCATGGCCACGCCGGAAGATCTCAAAGCAAATGCCGATTACATTCGTATGGCAGATCAGTATGTCGAAGTTCCAGGCGGCACAAACAACAACAACTACGCCAACGTCGAGCTCATTGTCGACATCGCAGAACGTATGAACGTTCACGCTGTCTGGGCTGGCTGGGGTCACGCATCTGAAAATCCCCTGCTACCCGAGTCTCTCGCAGCTTCTCCAAAGAAAATCGTATTTATTGGTCCTCCAGGATCAGCAATGCGTTCATTGGGTGACAAAATCTCCTCCACCATTGTCGCTCAGCATGCATCAGTGCCATGTATTCCATGGTCTGGCACAGGCGTGGACCAAGTTATTGTTGATCCAAAGACAAATCTGGTCACCGTTTCTGATGATGTCTATGCTTTGGGTTGTACCGCTACTGCCGATGCAGCCCTCGAAAAGGCTCGCAAGATTGGATTTCCGGTCATGATCAAAGCCTCAGAAGGAGGAGGTGGTAAAGGTATTCGAAAAGTCGATGGCGAAGCGAATTTTAGATCTCTTTTTGCTCAAGTAGCTGGAGAGGTCCCTGGATCTCCCATCTTCGTCATGAAGCTTGCTGGAAATGCTCGCCATCTCGAAGTTCAGTTACTTGCGGATGAATACGGTAACAACATTTCCTTGTTTGGTCGTGATTGCTCGGTTCAGCGTCGACATCAGAAAATTATCGAGGAAGCTCCCGTCACAGTTGCTAATCCCATAACCTTTAATGCCATGGAACAAGCCGCTGTACGTCTTGGAAAACTTGTTGGCTACGTTTCCGCTGGAACCGTCGAATATCTTTACTCTCATGACGATGATAAGTTCTACTTTCTTGAACTTAACCCACGTCTTCAGGTCGAGCATCCCACTACAGAGATGGTTACCGGTGTCAATTTGCCTGCCGCTCAACTTCAGATTGCTATGGGTATCTCCCTCCACCGCATTCGGGATATTCGTCTCTTCTATGGAGTTGATCCGCATACTGCAACTGAGATTGATTTTGATTTCTCAAAGGAAGGCTCTCTACAAACTCAGCGGCGGCCTGTTCCGAAAGGTCATACCACAGCCTGTCGTATTACCTCTGAAGACCCTGGAGAAGGGTTTAAGCCGTCCAGCGGTGTAATGCATGAGCTGAATTTCCGTTCAAGCTCCAATGTGTGGGGTTATTTCTCCGTTGGAAATCAAGGAGGTATTCACTCCTTTTCAGATTCTCAATTTGGTCACATTTTTGCATTCGGCGAAAATCGAAGTGCTAGTCGGAAACATATGGTGGTAGCTCTCAAAGAACTTTCCATTCGTGGTGACTTCCGTACAACTGTTGAATATCTCATCAAACTCCTGGAGACACCTGATTTTGAATCGAATAAGATCACTACTGGTTGGCTTGATGAACTGATTTCGCATAAGTTGACCGCCGAACGTCCCGATCCGATTATTGCCGTTATTTGCGGTGCTATCACAAAGGCTCATCTCGCCTCCGAAGCTTGTATCCAGGAATATCAATACTCTCTTGAAAAGGGTCAGGTTATGTCGAAAGAGATTTTGAAAACTCTTTATCCAGTCGACTTCATTTATGAGGGTCAGCGGTATAAATTTACAGTCACGCGTTCAGCTATTGAAACGTACCAGCTTTTCATCAATGGCTCCAAATGTCAGGTTGGGGTCAAGTCTCTCAGTGACGGTGGACTTTTAATTCTCATTGGCGGTAAGAGTCATAGCGTCTACTGGAAAGAGGAGGTTGGGACTACCCGACTTAGTGTGGACTCAAAGACCTGCTTGCTTGAACAGGAGAACGATCCTACTCAACTTCGTACCCCTTCTCCTGGCAAGCTTGTCAAGTATCTTGTCGAGAATGGCGAACATATCCAACATGGCCAAGCTTTTGCTGAAGTTGAGGTTATGAAGATGTATATGCCTCTTCTAGCCCAGGAAGATGGTATTGTACAGCTAATTAAGCAACCTGGAGCAAGCTTAGAAGCTGGTGACATCCTTGGAATTTTGGCTCTGGATGATCCTCTGCGGGTTAAACATGCCAAACCGTTTGAGGGCCAACTTCCTGATTTTGGTCTTCCCTTGATTACCGGTAACAAACCAGTTCAGCGATTCCAGCTTCTTCTTGGTACCTTACAAAATATTTTAAAGGGTTTTGATAATCAAGTTGCGATGTCAGCAACTTTAAATGAGCTCATGACTGTCCTAAGAAGCAGTGAATTGCCTTACAGTGAATGGTCCGCTCAATCTTCAGCCCTGCATAGTCGTCTTCCACATACTCTTGATCAGAATCTGTCAGGCATTGTTGATAGAGCAAAGTCGCGAGGATCTGAGTTTCCTGCGAAGCTTCTTCTGCGCTCTATTGACAAGTTCTCAAAGGAGATTGTCGGTCAGGATCTACAGATTTTCCAGCAGACAGTAGAGCCATTGATGTCGATTACTAAGCGATACGAAGATGGCTTAAAAGTTCATGAGTTCAAGATTTTAGGAGATTTACTCGAAGATTATTTGAACGTTGAAACGCTCTTCTCCGTAAGTTGAATTGTTCTGCTGATTCGTGAATTTGGTTTTTAACAGATATAGGGTTCAAATATTCGTGAAGAAGATGTAATTCTCAGACTTCGGGATGAAAACAAGGAAGACGTCGCCAAGGTTGTCATGACTGTTTTCTCGCATGGCCGTGTTGGTGCGAAAAATAATCTTATTCTTGCTATTCTTGCTCTTCTGAGATCTGATAAAACGGATTTATCGGATGTCGCGAAATATATGCGCCCGATTTTACAACGATTCACAGAGCTTGACTCTCGAGCCACAGCTCCTGTGGCGTTGAAGGCCCGTGAACTTCTTATTCAATGTGCTTTGCCATCCCTCCAAGAGCGTACTTCGCAGCTTGAACATATTCTTCGGGAATCTGTTATCGAGTCGCGATATGGACAAACCGGGTTTGAACACAGACTGCCCAGTTTAGATGTTTTGAAGGAGGTCATTGATTCGCAGTATATTGTTTTCGATGTCTTACCAAAGTTTTTTGCTCATCCTGACCCATACATTACTCTGGCAGCTCTTGAAGTTTATACTCGTCGAGCTTATCGAGCTTATAATATTGTTGATTTACAGTATCAGAATGCTGGCGAGTCTTCTCCTGCTGTTACATTTAAGTTCTTGCTGTCTCATATTGCAAATCCGGCGTACAACATTGTCGGGCAGAGTGAGATGGTATCAGAGAATGGAGAACAGGTTCGTCGTGCAGCATCAGTGTCTGATTTGACTTTCCTTGTTGGCAAATCTGACGGCGAGCCTTTACGGTCCGGCGTAATCATTCCGGCCGATGATATTGATGATATCGATGACGCCTTACCTCGTGCACTTGAATATCTTCCCCGTCGACCAGGTGCTCCTACCAGTGGAGGCCTTTCCTTTGGTGTTCAATCCATCTTGGATTCTGCACGTCGGCCACAACAGCCTTCGCAGCCTCCTGCTCTGATTAACGTGTGTAATATTGTCATCAAATCCACTGCCAATGTCGACGAAGAAGAACTATATGCTCGTATCAAAGACATTGTTGACGACAACAAGGAAGAATTTTTGGCTCGTTCTTTGCGTCGTGTCACTTTCGTTTGCGGTCATGAAGACGGCTCCTACCCAGGCTACTTCACATTTCGTGCCCCTGATTATGTTGAAGATCAGAGTATTCGCCATATTGAACCTGCTCTTGCCTATCAACTTGAATTGGGAAGATTGTCGAATTTCAACTTTAAGCCTATTTTCACTGATAATCGTAATATCCATGTTTATCAAGCTATTGGAAAAGATGTTCCTAGTGACAAGCGATTTTTTGTGCGCGGCATCGTTCGTCCCGGTCGTCTGCGTGATGAGATCCCTACTTCTGAATATCTCATTTCGGAGACCGATAGATTGATGTCTGATATTTTGGATGCGCTTGAGGTTATAGGACCTCAGAACTCTGATATGAATCATATTTTCATCAATTTTTCGCCAGTCTTTCATCTCGTTCCGGAAGAGGTTGAGGCGGCCTTTGGACAATTCCTAGAACGATTCGGACGAAGATTATGGAGATTACGTGTAACTGGAGCTGAGATTAGAATTATGTGTACAGATCCAGAGACTAATGTCCCTTATCCTCTTCGAGCGATTATCACTAACGGTAAGTTTATATTCTATTTTTTTTCGCTCCGATGCTAATGAAAATGTTTAGTTTCTGGTTATGTCGTTCAGAGTGAGCTCTATGTCGAAGTTAGAAATGACAAGGGCCAATGGGTTTTCAAGTCACTTGGAAAGCCCGGAAACATGCATCTTCGGCCGATTACCACCCCATATCCTACAAAGGAATGGCTCCAGCCTAAGCGATACAAAGCTCATCTTATGGGTACCACATATGTTTATGACTTCCCCGATTTGTTTACCCAAGCCATACGTGCTAGCTGGAGATCTACGAAGGCTAAAGTACCTGAGAAAATTTTATCGTACAAGGAGCTCATTATGGATGATTCAGGTGAACTTTCAGAAGTATCTCGTGAACCAGGCGCAAATACTTGTGGTATGGTTGGTTGGATTTTCACAGCTATTACTCCTGAATATCCTCGTGGTCGTCAATTTGTTGTCGTTGCCAATGATATCACGTACAAGATTGGCTCGTTTGGTCCTAATGAAGATAACTACTTCAATGCTGTTACAAATTTTGCGCGTAAGCTTGGCATTCCCCGAATTTACCTTTCGGCAAACTCTGGCGCTCGGATTGGTGTGGCTGATGAATTTGTTTCTTTATTCTCTATTGCTTGGAATGATCCCGAACACCAAGAAAAGGGTTTCAAATATCTTTATCTCAGTCCGGCGATCTATAACGGACTTTCCGAAGCTGCAAAGAAAACTATTGCTGTTGAGCGTATTGTTGAAGATGGAGCCGAGCAGTTCAAGATTGTTGCCATTATTGGTGCTGAAGATGGTCTTGGTGTAGAGTGTCTTCGCGGGTCGGGCTTGATTGCCGGAGCTACTTCCAAGGCTTATAAGGATATTTTCACGATCACTCTCGTTACTTGCCGGTCTGTTGGTATTGGTGCTTATTTAGTCAGATTGGGTCAGCGCGCTATTCAGATTGAGGGCCAGCCGATCATTCTTACGGGCGCTCCTGCTATTAATAAGCTTTTGGGGCGCGAAGTGTACACATCTAACCTCCAGTTGGGTGGAACACAGATTATGTATCGCAATGGTGTTTCACATTTGACCGCCAACGATGATCTTGCTGGTGTAGTCAAAATTGTTGAATGGATGTCTTACGTCCCTAGCAAGCGGGATGCTCCTCTTCCTATTCATCCTACAACTGATTCATGGGACCGTGATGTTGTTTATGAGCCGCCTAAGCAGATGACTTACGATGTCAGGTGGTTAATCGCAGGTAAAACTGATGATGAAGGATTTGAGCCAGGCTTGTTCGATATAGGCGCGTTTCAAGAAACGCTGAGTGGATGGGCTAGGACTGTTGTTGTTGGCCGATCTCGTATTGGGGGTATTCCAGTTGGTGTCATCGCTGTCGAAACTCGATCAGTGGAAAATGTTACTCCTGCTGATCCTGCTAATCCTGATTCTACTGAGCAATTATCTATGGAAGCTGGCCAAGTCTGGTATCCTAATTCAGCGTTTAAGACTGCACAGGCTATCAATGATTTTAATTACGGTGAGCAACTGCCACTTGTGATTCTGGCTAACTGGCGTGGCTTTTCGGGTGGTCAACGTGACATGTACAACGAAGTGCTAAAATATGGCGCCTTTATTGTTGATGCTCTTGTTGCATACAGACAACCAATCTTTGTTTATATTCCGCCTAATGCTGAACTTCGTGGTGGTTCCTGGGTTGTAATTGATCCTACCATCAACGCTGATCAGATGGAAATGTATGCCGATGAAGAGGCTAGAGCTGGTGTTCTCGAACCTGAGGGTATGGTTGGTATCAAGTATCGGCGAGAGAAACTTCTCGACACTATGGCACGTATTGATCCTGTCTATGGCGATTTGAAGCGTCAATTGGCGATAAAGGATCTGGACCCTGCAACTATGTCTCAGCTGAAGGCTAAACTCGTTGAGCGGGAAGCTGCACTTTTACCTGTTTACCGTCAAGTGAGTATCCAATTTGCTGATCTTCATGACCGAGCTGCTCGTATGAAAGCCAAGGGCACCATTCGGCAAGTTCTTCATTGGCGCAATGCCCGACGATACTTTTACTGGCGTATCAGTCGTCGTTTAGGTGAAAACTACATACTTCGAGATCTAGAGACCGCTAATCCCAAGTCATCTCGTCTTGAACGGAACTCGCGTATAAAGGCATGGTATGCGGAAGCCGGACTTGACGAGACTTCAGATCGGGATGTTGCGGAGTGGATCAAATCCAACGATTCGACTATTAAGGCTAAGATTAGTTCGGTTCGCAAGGATGCTAAAGTTGCTGATTTATTGGCGACTGTCCGCACTGATAAATCGGTTCTTGTGGAGTCTCTTAAGGCCTTGTCTGTGTCTGATAGAGAGGCCATTTTGAAACTTGTAGATAAAGAGTGAACACTCTAGTTTCTGATTAATTCATTTGTGTTGTCATATTTTTGAGATGTAATTTATTTTTTAATTTGCTATAAGTTTGATACTTGAATAAATATATAACTCTATAAGTTAAGAGTTTTTTGAATTAGTTTAGGCAATAGAGCGCTATTTTATCGATAGCTTTGAAGGACTTTTATTCTTAGCGAACGCCAAATCACGTGCAATTTGTTTACTTATTTGTTTACATTCAGACTGAATTTGGGTTTTCTCAAAGGTGATGAGGTTGCAATTCTCTTGATTCAAATTGGCTTGCTGATAAGTATATACAAATTTAGACTATTCTCGTTTACATGATCTACAGCTGTCCGTGAAAATAATTTGGATTGAAAAGTTTTGAGAGTTAGCGCTGAAGCATACTGTTCAGCGACCTGAGTATAATTCGACGCGTGGACAGAACAAAGACAGTCAAAATTTCTATACCAACTATTGAACATCGGTCATGGAAAGCTCTTTGATATCTCCAGTAATGGAGGAAGATGAACCGAGTACATCTGTTGCGTCACTCGATGTGGATATTTTAGGTCGTCGCGAAGATGGGCCAGCCCGAATCAAGAGCGGGCAGGAGGACCAACAAGTGGAGGAAGAAGAAGAGGAAGATTTGCTTTCAAGATATGAAAGATCAGTACCTGAATGGCAGGATCCGGAGCTGTCGGAAGAATGGGTCGCGAAACCTGCCAGACCTGTTCGACAAAGTGGAGCTGTTGCTCAGAGCAATGGATCGCCAGATCACAGCAGCGAATGGGAAGTTTCTTCCGAGGACGATCAAGAGGCAGACGGAACAACTAGAATCTTACCGGATACAAATAATGGAGTGGCCGGAAAAATCGCTCAGTCACACTATAAGTGGATGGCCTCCGAGCCAAAGGATTTATTCAGTCCACTTGATTCGGATAGCACATCCCAGCAAATCCATGGCGGTAAAGATGGGTAAGTCAAGCCATTTCGCTAACTCTGAGGCTGCATATTAACGAGATGCATTTTCAGAAATTCGTCAAGTATGAGGATCCGCCGAGCGAAGGACATTCAGCAAAGGACAAAACTCAGTCTTCATCGACTCAAGACACAATTGAGCAAGGTCAGCCCAATCCCTAGTAGCTCTTCTCGCCGACTTGTCTCTGCAAGTATTACTCATGGTACAGAGCGCGGAATCAGTCGGCAGTCGAATTTAGTTAAATCTAGTGTTTCTTACGGAGAAAAAGACACAGAGGATGAAGTCGCTCTACCTGGAGGCAGTGATGCCGATGATGAAAGTGAAGAAGATGAGATAGATGATCGAGCAACTAGGCCGAAAGACATTCGAGCAGACCTTGATATAGAGCCTTCTAAGCTTTACAGCAGTCCGCATCCACCACAACGCAAAGATTTTGAGTTCAGAATTTTTGAAGACGAATATTCCAAAAACAGCCATAATATGGATTCTTCTGGACCTGAAATGGAAATTGTGAATAACAGTCCTAGTCCCCAACGAAAATTGAAACTGTTTCAAAAACACGACACATATACCAATTCGAAATTGGATGGACTGATTAACGAGAGTGCTGGGCAGGATTTAAAGCTACGGACAGACAGCCAGCAAGAGCCTGATCCAAAGTTGGAAGAGGATGACTTGTTCGATTCATCGACTCAACCATCGTCAAAAACTTCTCCAGTGAAAGAGAGAACTCCTAAACGATTGAGGATTGGTACTTCCCCAGATATTCCACAAGAACAAGAGGCGGTGGGGGAAAAAGACGAAAAAATGAAGGCAGTTGCACCTACCGAAAAAACATCGAAAGACTTTTTGTTTGACGCTGATAAAATGATGGATTATGTAAAACTTCTGCGGCCCAATATTGCTGAATCTATTACTACAGACGATGCTGACTATTCGCAGCGCCAAAGTGAATTTACTGCCTCGACATTTTCCCAGCGCCGGCCCGAAAAGCATGAACATCGTCTTAGCATAGCTTATTCGCAATCTGCCCAGGACGACGAGGAAGACGAAGACGAAGACGAAGAAGAAGGAGAAGAAGAAGAAGAAGAAGAAGAAGAAGAAGAAGAAGAAGAGGAAGAAGAAACCCGAGAATACAGAGCTGGGGAGCAATCTGGGCCACAACACTCCCAAGGTTTTCCGAAGAATCAGAATTCAGCTGTTTTTTTTGATTCTATTCGAAATAGGTATGAGACAAGTAGTGCAGAGTTGAAACCAACGAGAACAAAATCGAATAGTACTCGATCCAAACGATCGCTCGCTGAGATCGGCTTGAGTCCGATACTTAGCGAGAGAGCAGGAGCTTCTGCCCGTCGGCCCACTCAGCAGTACTATAATTCAGGCGCAAATGATATGCCACTTAATGTCAGAGATATCAATGAGCAATCTCGAAGGTCAGAATCTCAGAGACCAAAACAGCAAAAACCGAAACCGCAAGAAGGCAACAATGATATAAATCCAGGGCTGCGCTCTTCTGCTATGTCAGAGAATCGAGGAATGATCCGACCAGAAGACTATGTGGAGCCGACAGACGGTACAATGATTTTTGATGTCGATCAGCACCGTTGGGTCCGAAGAAGGCATAGACAATCTTCCGGAGGCTTTGATGATAGCGGATTCCCCGTTTCTGATGATGATTGGGAAGGATCTGACATTGATCGTGAAGATGAAGAGGAGATTCCGAGCGAGCATCAGAAGCAATCAGCTGTACCGTGGGGAACAGTGGAGCAGTACAAAAATTCCTTGCGCAAAAGTTTGACTTCATTAGAAGAAAAATTTCAGCAAACTGATAGTTCTGCTGCGCTGGCAAACCAACGTCAAGAGGATCCATCGATTGGACATAGCGAGAGTCGTCAAAAGTCTGGACTGGAGCGAAATACAAGAGTAGCAGCTCCTCGACGGCGTGCAGAAGTTGGAACTGTTGTATCGTTTGCACCGTCGCCCTCGGAAAAGTCATTCGCCTTGAACCAGGAACAGCATGCTGATTACTCTCTCGATATGTCTTATATCGGGGCACGGCATGAAGCTACAGAAGTATCGCAGTTAGAATCATCGTTCAGTATCGCAGTTCAATATCTTGTGAAAGTTCTTTCTGATAAGCATTTATCAGTTTTATTCTGGGAAGAACTCACTTCTGTGGAATTGCGAGGACAGGATTTGGAGACTTTAGTTAGACTCGATGAGTTCTGTCCAAATATCACGGAGCTAGATGTTGCACAAAATAATCTAGGACACCTCACTGGAGTTCCACTGACGACTCGGGTGCTAAAAGTATCTCACAATAATCTTTCTCGACTGACTGCTTTTGGACTATTACAGAACTTGCAGTATTTAGATGTTTCACATAATCAATTAGAAAACCTCGATGGGATGTCGAAGCTGGTTCATCTCCGAGAATTGAATGCAGATGACAATGAATTAGTTGATATCACAGGGATATCACAATTGGATGGATTGTTGAAACTGAGCTTAAAGCGGAACCGACTGGAAACCGTACGTTTGGAGAAGAGCCGGCTGATCAGACTGGAAGAACTTGATCTATCGTCGAACCGATTGAAAGATGTTACGGGCATCGAAACATTACAAAGTTTAATGGTTCTGCAATTGAGTAGGTGCTGTTTCATTATTTCTCTGTGATGAGAGACTAATAAAGTATAGATAATAATAAGTTACATCGATTTCAGATGAACACTGGTCGGCTACCGAGGTTGCGAGTTTTAAAGATATGCAGAAACGAGCTTAGGGAGCTAAATACAACATCATTTCCAAAACTTCGAGTTCTTTATGCGGATGAGAATAGACTTGGATTAATCAATGGTCTCGAGAAGCTAAAGTTTCTTGAGAATCTTAGTGTTCGAGATCAGAAAAAGGAAGCTCGAGAGAGCAGCCAAGTTGAGCACCAAGAGGCAAATTTATCGGTTGGCTCGATTTCAGACGTACGAAGATTATATATAAGCGGGAATCTACCGCGTGAGCTACGCTTTTCGAAGACTCTTCCATTTCTGAATCTTCAAACTTTAGAGATGGCGTCGATTCAGCTCGAAACACTACCAAAGGGTTTTGCAACAGCAGTCAGTAACTTACGAGAATTAAACATTTGCTTTAACCAGATCAGCAATATTGACAGACTCTGCGGCATTCGCAAGCTACGGAGATTATATCTTGCCGGAAACCAACTCTCAAAACTTGAGGATGTTGCTGGTGTGATTTCTACATTGCCCAGTTTACAAGTGATGGATCTTCGAATGAATCCATTGACAGCGCAGTTCTATCCAGCAGTAGTTGGATCCGACTCTGATGGACCAGGGGGCACGGCTAATGCGATCGAGTCTCGAGTTCCACGAGCCTTGAAGGCCGAGTCTAAGTCAGCAACTTTTAGTCGGCATCTGCATCGCCAATATAGTGCAGAGATGGGTACCCCGCGTGCACAAGAATTATGGACAAAGCGTAACCAACTGTTTGAATCACGGTTATCGAGAGCTTGTCTTGTTCGTGTCCAGGCCTATCAAGGATTAATGTTTTCATGTGCTGAACGGCTGGAATGGTTGGATGGAGCCAAGTTTGACGCTCGTGCTGTTACAGAAGTAACAAGGGTTTTAGACAATCTTGCGGTGAAACTTGACCAAAAGAAGAATCTGGAGTATCGATGAAGAGAGATGAACAATTGATCGGCTGGTTGTTGGACTACATGGATGAATGGATAGCACTTTCAGGTCTTGGTAAATTGGATCTGTACAAACGAGAGTGGATGATCATTATGTATTAAGTAAAGAAACTATGTAAGATAGTCAGGACAAGTTTGGGCTTTTTTAGTAAGATAAATATTCAAATACTTTGTAAAATATATCATATATTACAGCTTTTGTTTGCCTTTCGGAAGACTAACTTGCGCTGACCTATAGCGCAATCGAAATTACGCACGACGAGTCTGTTTGGCACGCACGCGACGCAATTCCTTCTCTCTTTCCTTTGCCTGAGCTTTACGTTGTTCCTGAGGAGATAGCTTCGAAATGGCTTGTTTAGCGGCTTTCTTTTCTTGAGCTTTGACTTTCGCGGTTTCCTCTGCACGAGCGTCTTCCTCGGCCTTTTTCAGCTTGTTTTTCTCTTCCGTTCGAGTGGCAGTAAGCTTGCGCGTGATTTCGGAGCGGAATTTACCCTTTGCAGAAACAAAGTCAATGAGACCAATGAAAGCGGCAATGATTTTCGAGGTAGCTGCAAGGTCGTCGGCAGATGTGGAAAGATGCAATACCATATGTGCCCGTTTGTGAGGGACATACTCTTCCGAAGTCTTTGGACGATCAGGAGGAAGATCCGATATAACAAAGTATTCTAGAACGTTCGATAATCCAGAGAGTGAGGAAACAAGATCGGGAGTTGTTAGAAGCTGATCGGAAATCTCAGCGGCCTCAGACATGATTGTAAACGTTTGAGGAATCTTTGCAGAGTCCGTGGTCCGGGTGAGCGAGATATCGTAGTTTGAATCTCGGACACTTTTCATGTAGTTTTTGTTGACAATCGAGAACACAAACCCATCGTAAGTATCACCAGAAGATGGCGAAATTAGAATCTCGACCCTATCTGAGGGGAATGGAGTAGACAGGAAGAAAGAGAAAATGTAATCGAACGCAAGCAGCACAGGATTATGCCAGGGCAGAAGTGTGATCTTGATATGCAGACAGTAGGCGTTCAGCCGGCCGGTCGCATACATAGCATAATCCACCGGCCCGAGTCTTTTTAGAAATTTGTTTACAGGCATGGATGCATACGCAGCCTCAGTCTCTGCTACTGCGCTGGCGTCAAATCCAACCTGGTAGAACTGCTCTCTCAACATGGGGACCATCGCTTTGGCCCACTTTGTAACTCTTCGTCGATTATAATACGAACCGATAAAATGCGCGAGTAAAAACGCCGTCACTACAGCAAAAAACGAAAATTCATTCATCCAATTGTATACTAATAGACGGCGGTAGATAGGCAGCTTATAGAACTGCTCTGCTGAAAGATTGCCGCGAACTGGTAGCGGGAACGACGACACAGATGCAGACTCTGCAGCAGCAGCAACAGCAGCCGAAGAAACAATGTCCGCTGCTGGCGTAAAGGCTGCGAAGTCATCTTGAGCACAAACAACTGTCGGAGTAAGAACCAGAGCGAACGCTGCCAATGCTCCGAGACCTGCAAAAGTAGAAAACACACGAGTCATGATGGCAGTGTTCTTGCAGTCGATAACGATCAGATGAGCTGCAAAAGACACAAATAAAACACCAGAGTAGATGTTGTACCCTAACAAAGACTGATTGCTCAAATATACGGTAATTGTATCTGCGGAATTCGCTGAATCTGAAAAGACTCTCTTTAGTTCGAGGTGGGTCGACCTAATCTCCTCTCTTTGTTATGGCTCGGCTCGGCCAATGCAATCTCTAAAATCTGCCCTGCCTTTTCAGTCCAAGCGCTTTCAACTACAACCCTGAATATGTGATACACACGTGATACTTAGCGTGACCAAATAAAAGGATATTACTAAGCTACGACTAAACATATTCTCCAATATTCTTCAATTCAAATTCATTTGTCTGCTATCGAGCGACTGCCTGCAGTAGCCACACATTTGAAATTTTGTGATGATTTACGCAAAAGAAAAGGCCCAAACTCCTTCAATACAAATAGGAAAAGAAATGATACTTCACAATCTCAAAATATTTAGGCAAGATTGATATTGACAGTCTTGACCTGGGTGTAGTTGCGAAGGGCCTCCTTTCCGAGTTCACGGCCAATTCCAGACTCTCCGTATCCACCGAATGGCAACGCAGAATGGAAAGAGTTGTAGCAGTTGACCCAAACAGTACCGGCTTTGAGGCGGTTGGAAACCTCAATCGCAGTGTTAAGATTCTTGGTGTGGATAGCCGCTGCAAGACCATAGTTAGTACCGTTACCTTTGGCCACGACATCATCGATATCTTTAAACTTTGCGATGGTGCAAACAGGTCCGAAAATTTCCTCCTGCATGACACGCATCTTCTCGGTGACGTTTCCAAGAATGGTGGGCTTGATGAAGTAACCCTTCTCACCATGACGTTCTCCACCGGCTTCGACAGTAGCACCCTCCTTCTTTCCGATGTCAATGTAGTTCAAGATGCGCTCATACTGAACTTTAGAAACCTGGGCTCCCTGGAAAGTATTCTCATCGAAAGGATCGCCAACAACATTCTGGTTTGCACGCTTCTTAAAAGCAGCAATAACTTTATCATAAATACTCTCCTGAACATAGACACGAGAGCCAGCGGAGCAAACTTCTCCACCATTGTAGTAAATACCAAAATTGATCCATTCGACAGCACGGTCGATATCGACGTCATCAAAGACGATATTAGGGGATTTTCCACCAAGCTCAAGAGTGACCTTCTTAAGATTGGACTCAGCCGCATTCTTCATAATAGTGCGACCGACAAGGGTAGAACCGGTGAAAGCAATTTTCTTCACCTTCATATGACGAGAAAGCGCGTCACCAGCGATACGACCAAATCCGGAGACAACGTTAAGAACACCAGGAGGGAAACCGGCCTCCTTGATGAGCTTGCAGACGTAAAGAGCTCCCAAAGGAGTTTGCTCCGCAGTCTTCATGACAACAGTGTTACCGCAGGACAAAGCGGGTCCAATCTTCCAAGCAAACATAAGCAACGGGAAATTCCAAGGAATAATCTGACCGCAGACACCAATGGGCTCCTGCTTGGTGTAGGTAAAAGTCTCTGATCCGGTATCAACAACTTTGCCGTGGATTTTGTCAGCCCAGCCAGCGTAGTAGCGAATGCAGCCAATGCATCCAGCAATATCGCCCCGAGCGAGCTGGATGGCTTTGCCGTTATCAAGGGCCTCAATTGAAGAAAGGATGGAAAGATCTCGCTCGAAAAGATCAGCAAGCTTGTTAAGAAGAACTCCTCGCTCAGCGGGAGCGAGACGGGACCAAGGACCATCGTCGAAGGCACGGGAAGCAGCATCGACAGCGATATCGACATCAACCTCAGTACCCTCGTGGACTAGGGTAACAAGATCGCCAGTACTAGGGCTGTGGACTTCGAAAGCCTTGCCTTCCTTGCCAGGAACGAATTCGTTATTGATGAAGAGACCCAAAGGCTGATCGTATTCAATGCCATTGGGAAGTTTCATGTGAGTGGAAAGTCCAAGACTTCCAGCGGGAACTGAAGCAATACCAGCCATTATTTAGTATTATAGATGTGAGGTAGAAGAGAGGTAGTGGTGGATTGATTATTAGTGGGTCAAGAACTAGGAAGAAGTTGGATTGGAAATATAGAAATGAGGTAATAAGATCAGGAGGGCCACGATGTTTATATATAAAATTGCATGCCTGAATGTCCGAGATCATAGGAATATGCCGGATGGGCGGATAAGCGGGGTAGAGGGGAGACCTTTGGCCATTCAAACCTCACTGGTTGTGCGACGGTTCCTGGACTTGAGTTCGAGATCTGATGAAGTCAGAGGACGAGGGTGAGAAGGAGCGGGGTGCGGGGGAAGCCACTGACCCGTCGGGGGAAAATTGGGTCGGAAGGGTCCTCACCCGAAGTATGGTGGAGGATTCGGCCTGGGTTTGCCTTATTGAAGGCGGGGTTGGAGCCCCGATCGCCGAAAGTAAGTCACGGGGATGGCTTGGTCAGAAGTACGCGAGCTGGGAGGAAGGAGGGGGTAAATAGCCTGGCTGGAACAGGTTGAGGTTCAAAATACGACGGAGATCCCTTCATCAAGCTCGTGGAAATACAACTGTGGACGATCGTCGATAGTTGAGCGCACGGCGGGAAGGATGAGATGACGAGTTGTCATTGGCTGGCCTGTCCGCTACAGGTTCCTGACTATACTGTTGCTGCTTGCGCTTGTCTGAGCTAGTATTTCTGAACAGTCCCCGTCGACGTCCAGACATGCTTCGCTCTACCGACATTGTAGGCCGCTCAGCTTCGAACAAGCTGTGGGACACTCCTGTTCCTGTTTCCGAACCCGTTGTAAGTACTTTTTCTGCGACCGCTACCGCTGCTGCTGCTGCTGCTGCCGTCGACGACGATCCACTCGTAGGAGATGTAGTTGAGAGTTTTGATAGCGAAGACGCCCTATCCCTCTTGGATGTAGATGCTGTTCTAGATGTCGAATTGCTTCTACTCATTGAGTTCGTGGCTGCTGAGGGTGCACTACTGTCGCTTGCTGCAGAAACTGCAGCGGCAGCAGCAGCGGCAGCCGCTACTACTCGTGAAGTGAGACTTTCTTGCTGTTGCGGTAGCTGCTGCTGGTTGGAATTGCTGCGTCCTCCGCTTAGAAGTCTCTTCATGCTGCCTACCCCACTACGCAGCAGCGATGGCTTTCGGTCGATAGATTTACTTTTGATCCCCGATACGCCGACTGTTGTTACTGAGCTGACACCTTGTGCCGAAACTGAATTCTTTCGCGGCATTGCTCCTGAACCCGTAGTAACTCTTGACGTTCTCCCGGTTGCTTGTCGCGCCGCTTCCACCGGCTCTGAGTCTCTTGATTCGCGAACTCCGACCCCGCTCTCTTCACTAATCTGTGCAGCAGCAGGAGTAGGCCCGTGAATAATCGTTCTTTCGCGTCGAATCGCTTGCTTTTCGCCGACGCCGCTATTATTGTCATTGTCTGTAGTTTCGTTTGCCGAAAGTTGAACTGCTTGATTATTATTGTCGTTGCTAGATTTCGGCCACACAGCTGAAGTAGCAGCGTTGCTGGTGCCCTCGCGGACAGTCCGAAGAGAGTCCATCCGCTTAGGGTATGCAGGTCTCTCTCCTAGTATGTGGACTTCCTCCTGATGTTGTGGAACTGCTGCTCTAGCTCGTAGTCGCGGTCGATCATTGACCAGCGTTAGAGTCAAATCAGGTCTCTTCCGCCTTCGCGCAGTCGTAGTCGTCGATCCAATACTGTTGCTACTAGTGTTGCTACTGATACTACTACTTAGGCTCTCTCGAGTCTCTAGCTTCGATTCGATATCAGCCTTTGTTTCACCGATATCAGCAGGTATTTCGCCATCGCCTGCTGCTTTGATGATCATGGGTTCTGGTTTCTGGATCCCCAAGCCTGCATCGCTACTTGTTCCCGTAATTACTTCTACCATCGGACTTGCCTCCACTCTTTCAATACTATCTTGGACACTTCGGGCGGGTGTCTCAACTAAGTGATAATCCTGGGACCTTGATTCTATCGGACTAAAATCAATTCCGATAGATTCTGTAGTGACAGCAGAAGTCCGATTATCTGAGGAGACATTTGCGCTCACCCACGCTAGAGCGTTGCGACACCGAGTAGCTATGCTTTCGGCTCCGATATCCATTGCATGCCTTTGCCATAGATCCAGCAAGCCAGCCACAGGCAATCCAAACAATAACGATACTAGCGTACCCTCTCTGCAAACTCAGGTTAACTCAACTTTGCTGTTTTGTCATATATCATTTTGAACTTACAGATAATAGGCATTATCAACCAGTAG
This sequence comes from [Lipomyces] oligophaga, assembly GCF_038497815.1. Lineage (NCBI taxonomy): Eukaryota > Fungi > Ascomycota > Lipomycetes > Lipomycetales > Lipomycetaceae > Lipomyces > [Lipomyces] oligophaga. The sequence goes on along the minus strand of NW_027117789.1, from coordinate 1,185,748 downwards.
ATCTCGAGCTTCCGCAAATGACCCAGAAGCTATTAGCATTCCTGTTGACAAATGCACAGCTTCTACATCGTCACCGTATCCGGGACGATCACGACCAAGAGCGCTTACAATAAAACTGTGAACCATTTCTCTGATGCTCTCACCATTGGAATTACTTCCAGCAATATACATTGCGAATATGAGCCAAACCATGGACACCGTCATTCCTCGTGTAGTCGCGTCAGACTGAACTTTTGTGAGAGCATCTCTGAAATTTGACTGCAGTTCCTCACTAGTAGTAGCTTCTACGCCAGCAAGCCATTGGTCCAAGACGATGAGAATAAACATTGCCATTCTGTTTCCATCTTGTTGTTCCTTGGCCACACATTCACGCTCCCACTTGACAATTTCAAGGGCAGTCTCGGCCTTTATATGACTAGGAATTCCAAATAAAATTTCCAGAAATTCTCTACGCTTTCCAAGAGTTGACTCGTTCGGCGCAACTTCAACGTCAGTTGCATCTACTTTGCTATTCATTTCAAGTCCAGAAGGAGAATCTTGCATGAGTTCGCCCACATTCATGAACATACAATCTGGTAAAATTGCTTCGGGTAGGTGCTGAACAGCACTCCCACCAGAACCTGCTGGAGACATTGGAGTTGTAGGTTGCTGAAGTAGCTGATTTTCTTCGGCACCAGCTCGAGATAACGGTAGGGCCGGCGATTCAGAAGGCGAATCTGAAATTCCACCAGACATTAACGGACCTGTTGGGTCGAGCAATTGCTGTTGTACCTGTTGTACTTGCTCAGCAAGCTCTTGGCGAGTTGCCAAAATGCTCTGTTCAGCAAATGACATCAAAGGTGATGCTGTTGCTCGAATAGCCGTGACTGGATAAACTACTGAGGTAGTCGGTTCTCCTGTGATCAGTTGTCGGTCGCTAGCTGCCGAGTGAATTGCTCCTTCTGCTCCTACCTGGGGTGTACCTGGAGATGGTTCGTCAAGATAATACGATAGCAACCCAAACGATGATCCTTGAGCTTCTTCGCGTGCATCAGAAGGTAAGTCTTCGGAGACATCATTACTAGGTTGAGCACGCGAAAGTGTTGCGACGGACGACTCAGCTTCATTTTCGCTGATATTGATTCGCACATGCTCAATACCTTCGAGAAGATCATATACATGCAGATCCATTGATGCATCTAGTACCCAAGCGACACCTGTTTCGCGCATGAGATCCATAGCGACAATAGGCACTCTAGCCGGTATAGAAAGGGTTTCTCGAGCGCCGTTATTTCTTCTAACGTCGTAAATTATGATTGTGCTTTCTAAATAATGTACAACTCGGCCATTTTTACTCCACTTCATCCAAGGATGAGAAGTAATGGAATTGGCTGCCGTTTCCTCGGCGATAGTAATGTCTTGTGGCGGATGTAACCTGCGGATCAAGCTTACCGATTTGCGCTCACTCACACACCATAGCTGGATCTCATGCTGAGGGGATATTGCAGTCAGTCCACCAGATAATCCCTGCTTTGCCGACAAGGACTGTTCTTCTGGACCAAAACAGATAGCAAGCATCAATGCGTCGGGGTCGACAGAAGTTGGATGGAAAGCAAGGGCAAGAACAGGTCGACTGGACAAATCAGTATCAGTATCTGGGATGACGTGGAGAATCTCAGGGTCGGAGGTTGAAGCATTCTCTGTAGTTGCATCGAAAGAGGCATAATAAGTTTTACCGGATGCACAAGCGACGGCAAAGAGATGAGGCGAATGAGGAGAAGCACATAGAGCTAGAACATCTGAGTTGTCTGGTGTGTTAAATAGCTGGATGGACACCTTCGACGCGGCAGAGAGAGGAGAATTGCCACCAGATACGGACGGTGGTATGAAAGGAATATCCAATAGGGCTAAAAGACTGTCGGAAATGACTAGAGAACATGTTAGTTGTAGTTCATGAGTTAAAAGTAAAACTATATGGTTCAAAATACCGATCAACATCTTTGATCCATCGTTGCTCCAGCAGGACACCACCGAGGATGGACTTGACAAAGAAACATCGACTCTGGGAATGACGCAAGTGAGATCATCCGGACTGTTTCCTGAAACAAATCGCCAAACAGAAAGAGCGAGATTTGGCTGGACCTGGATGCAGGCGAAGGCCGAGGGATCATGAGGTCGGGGACGTATGGAGGCTAGGAAATCAAAGGAAGCGGGCTGACGTTGCGGGATCAGGGTCGAAGGAGCCAGGAAATGGAGGGTCGACAGATCGCGCAGGAGTATAGTGCCGGAGGGCAAGATATGAAGAGAAATGTCGGTCATTTGGCGCGAAAGGCTCGCTTCTCGAGCTCAGTCTGTCTTCAGGGCTCCTGGAATAGCATCCCAGGTCCCAAACAAGAAACGCGGCGGTTGGGAAGAGAATGGGATCCAGGTCGCGACGGAGCAGGTGCGAGTAGGTAGCTGCGGAGAGTGAGCGATTTTGCGCGAGATAATATATGGGAACACACACAGGCTGGACAAGAGCGGAGGAACAAGTGGACGCGGATTGTTTGATATAGGAATTTATGGTCGGCGAGGAGGAGAAGAAGAGGAAGGAAATGAGCGGCAGCAAAACACGGCGGGATCAGGGTGGTCGGCGTAGGTGGGATCGCAGAGTGTGGCATCTGCAGCCTTGCTTTTAGGATACAGCCAGAATTGACGACCAGGTTCGAGTCAGATTACGTCCAGATTACGTTGAGATTACAGTCAGATTAGCAACGTTGAAAAGCGTATTTTATACCAAACCGCGTTCAGTCTTTCTCGGACCGTAAAGTTAGTAGAGATATCCGTGCTCTGAACAGCCCAGATTATTTATTGATTCATGGAGCGACTTGGATTACTGTTCCGTCGTATCACCACCGTGTTCCTGCAGCACGGAGCAGGGCGTGTAAAACTAACGAGACCAATCAAACAGAGCCACTTTTGCTTTCTTTCTCCGGGCTGCTCATTTTAAATGACATTGCGCGCGTTCACGCTTGGACGGAGAAACCACGTTTGGAGTCTGCACAAACGCCTCCTGTCTCCCTGAAATTAATGCTGTTCCTGAGTTTATCTGTCTCTGGTTTCGTTGTTTCGATCTTTGCCTGCCGTCTATCCTCCGACCTGCTGGACTAACGGTCGGCAAGATTTAGGTTCCAATGGACTTTGAACCTGCGAAACTGGTATTTTGCACCGGTGAGCTCTCATCAACAAACTAATCCAAATCTATCCAAAACCAAAGCAATCCCAAACAAGTCCAAACAAAACAAAAACAACACCTCAAGCCTCGACCTGCGCGGCGAATTACTGACTGGCTGGCGTCCTGGACGGCACGCCAGCACGCCAGCACGCTCGGCAGCAAGAAACCTCGTTTGGTCACCACCATTCCTGTGCTTCAAACTAATGAGACCATCTCGTCTCGCTAACCTCGCTCCGGGAAGGTCGTGCTAAATTCGAAATCATCGCGGAACCGTACCTGCATCGATCTAACGGTCCAAACCTCATAGGTCTACTTGACAGACTCTATTTTCGCGATATTTACTAACTAGCCCCGCATTCCGAGCGTAAATAATAAATAGTTTTTAGTACTGAATTCTGTTCTACACTCCGTCCCTTGGCTGATTTATTATTGTCCTCTTGATCTGTCCCATTGGTCCCTCCACTGCATTCATCAAGTCGTGCCATACACTCTTACTGGACCCTTCTATTCGATCTAGCACTCGGACTAAACCACAGCAACCGTCTTCTCTTCTCTTAAATCCTTCCCCTCCTCCCTAGTGGCTATTGACCCCCTTCTCTGCGCACCCAGGCAGACGCAGCAGAATCGATTACATAAGCATCTACAATGGGAAATGTATAACTAGATATCGAAAAATATATATATGCTCGAAATTTCCGTTTTGTAGGACATTTGGGCTTTTCCACAAGCCAGATATGGCCGGCCAAACGTTGCAATCAGTAGAGACAAAGAAACACAGTTTTCGGTTATACCCATACTGAGAAGCCTCATGGTGTTGGTATACTCTACAGCAGCCTTGCAACGAATCAGTCGAAATCGTGCATCTCTCGTTCAACCAGATGAAATCGTAATCTAAATTGTTTGCAAGCCTGCTGGGCTTGCAAACAATTTATATAATGATCCATTTTTAAATCTAATAATAAATGTTTCCAAACCTGCATTAAAAAATGTATAGTCTTTCGCTAACTGCCGATTTCCATGCTATAGGTATATATCAAGATAGAAGTTGGGCACGTGTGTAGATCCAGCCCGGGGTCACCTACCAGTGGTTGAACCGAAGTTGACATACTAATCTGGCCAGCCTTCGGTTCGTCCTTTCCTTCCTTCATTTTTGCAGCAATATTACAAGTATACAACTTGGCTTCTCTCTCTAATGTTCTAGTGCGGGTGGATCTGCCTACGTGCGCTTTATTGGACCTGGCGACTGGGAGATCAGACTTGCATCAAATAGTCATTATCTGTTATCAAGCTCTAGTTATTTTTCATACACAAAGCCAACTAGTGACTACCTGAGAGATGGCTCCAACTGGCCAGTCATCTTCCAGGGTCGGATTATTGTCACTACCTAATGAGATCCTTTTTCAGATTTTTGCGGATTTCCGAGGAAGTGATTTCTACGGACCGGTGCTTGTTAACAAGCTGCTGTATAATCTGTTTACTTCTGAGATGTATCGCCATCTAAGACTCTATCTGCCACTTTGCCCCTCCAACGTTGAGAACCTCGATCTCAACTCAAAAATTGTTGAAAATGAGCAATCAAGCGATGTTTGGGGGACAGACGATGATTGCATTCTAGATTTGTTTGAAAACTTTTCTATAGATAGCGAGCAGACGGATGTTTGTGAATCTACGCGAGCTCAGGGCACATTTCGAAAAGGGAGCGGAGCGCTTTTGAAAAGAACATTTAAAGAGTACGTCTTTACTTCGAATCAGTTCAATCTTGCCTGATATTAACTGATGCTTTAGAAATGCCTGCTTGGCACGTTTTGTGAGGATGTTGACGATCATTGGCCATGATCTCAAGCCGGAAGATATAGCCACCACCGCGGACGGCATTACTATACTTCCTTCTCCGCCGGATGGAGCATTACGGGGCGTTCGGAATCTTCTGCGTCATTTGACTGATCTGGAGTCGCTTACGTTTCGAGGCGATTCCTCACAGTTATCTGCAATCATCGAAAGCATTCCCAAGACGATTTCTTCGCTCTGTCTCGAACAAATGTCTAGATTGCAGTTTGGTGATTTATATTGTTTCCATAATCTACGGCGCCTGACAATTCGTTCTAAATCACCAAATGATTTGTTAAACACCAAACTAAGCAAATCTTCCTTTTGGGAATGTTTTTACTCGATCCGCATGCTTCTGGAGCAAAACGCACAAACTTTGGAACAGCTTGTTTTTGGAAATTTGAATTTGGCCATGCTTTTTGAATCGTATATGCCACTCTTGCCACGTTTGCGCTGTTTGGCTGTCGAATTTGATCCTCCCTCAACACTTGTTCCCTCTGGCGATCTTGTGCGAGGAGGCGAGCTCGATCCTCACATATCACAGCTATCGAATTGGTCGTGGCTTCCTGATTTCGTTTGCACAAGCCGTACAACCCTCAAAATATTTATCTTAGTCCGCCCAGGATTAGCGCAGGCCGAGAACGTTGTGGACGAATCTCATTTTGCTTTGATCAAATCTCTAGATTGGAAGGCACTCAACAAATTAGGTCATGGGCGGCGACTTAAAAGAAAATCCATTTTCAAAGGTCATTCAATGTCCTCTTTCATGGATTGGTCCACAGAAAAACCATCTGAATCTTCGACTCTTATGGAGCTCACTATTCGAAGACATCGGTCTCGCCATTCTTGATTCATGTACGGGGGACAAAAAGTTTTGGCTTTTAAAATTTAGTACGGCTTTTGGAGTTTGACTTTTATTTCGGCATTTCATCATTTTTATAATTTTCTGTTTAAACTTTGTCGACCTCTCGATTGTATGTTGAAACTTGAATCTACACTATCCTGTTGGTACCTAAGAAAAATCTATATAGGATAAATCAAATATAATCTCAAAAGTTTACAAATAACTTATTAAAAATAACTACACAACCATCGTCCCATGACGCGAGACGTCTAATCGAAACAGAGGCAAATTCATCAAAACACCTTACACAAAAGGGAAAATGTACTAATACAACACATTGAAATCACAATAAAACAAAAACGCACTCATACAGATGTACATAAAAAGCGAGTGACTAGAAAACTCCGTTCCAAAAAAGTTGATAAATGTAGATGCATACATCTAAATAGGAAATAACGAAGAGGCTTTTGTGGTTCGTGAACCTGACCTTGTTCAAAATACTTTGAGGTATGCTATGATTTTGAAAGATTGATAAAGCAAAAGGCAGCCAAATCGATGATGCAAGAAAATATGAGGATAATAGGTCTGTAGAAGAATAATATGAAAGCGGTAGATAATCGAGAGTTATGAGATCAATCTTAATCTTGATTTACAACTCGCAAGATCTTCCTACTATAATCTTGCTCGTCTGAAAGACTGCCATCGCTAAAGCGTCGCTCCGTCATCATCGGATTAAGACGCTGGTCGACAATTGCAACTCGACCAGAATTCAGTGATCCTGAGGTGGCGACATTCTGTCGCGCAGGAGCTGTGTCTAGAGCGCTTCCGCCCCGAGTAGGACGATTGGAGCGATTATAAGCATTCTGCGCTCCTGCATACTCTGGCCAGTCGTCATCTTCCTCGTCTTGTTGTCGTCGTCGTCGTAGGAAGAAAAATATCAATGCAGCCAAAATAGCAAGACCGAGCACAACACCCACAACAATACCTCCAATAGCACCTCCACTAAGACCTGATTTAGAGCTTTTCGAACTGGAACTGTTGGAACTGCTTGAATTGCTCGAATTATCAGCACTACTAGAGCTCGAACCAGATGTCTCCGTGCTCACATCAGCAGATGAAGACGAATCAGCAGTAGACACGCCAGTATAAGACGTCACAGTCTGATCAGCAGAAACTAGAACAGACGAAATAACAACAGAAATAGGAGAAGTAGATGTCGCATCCCCAGTTGTTGCGGGGACATCTGAGGAAGACGTAGACGAATCGGTTTCAATAGCAGACGAAGTTGTCGACGAAGTGGTTGAGCTGACTGACGTAGTGGAAGAATCAGATGTAGTGGAAGACGTGCTCGAAGATGAGGTGGAAGAAGTTGTCGAAGAAGAAGTTTTTGCCGCGGTGGAAGAAGTGGTAGTTTGAGTTTTACTTGACGTAGCAGATAAAGCAGTGGAAGAAGCAGTGACAGTCGTGCTGTAAGCTAATGCAGACTCCAGTGCTGCAGCATTTTCGACTTCGCCCACACCTGTAAGATAAACAGAGTAATAAGTGAGCCCACCGCACATATTAATACCATATCCATAACATCCCACATCGCACTCATCGTCCGAAACTTGTCCTGACGGGATTGCGTTGCCACAGTAACATGTAGAACCCTGAATGAGACCCAAAACAGAGCTGTCAATGCCAGCACATTGTTCTTGGCAATATCCGTCAGTTTGAAATTCATAGGTATCGTTAAACACTAAAGAACCGGCACTGGAAAAGCAGCCGACATATGTCAGAACTGCAGAAGTGGACTTTGCTAGAAGAAAAACTGCTGTTGCCGACGCGGTAAGAGTCGATCTTAAAAACATTTTGATGGTCGAGAAATTTCAGACAAATAACCAGAAAGTCGAGATAGCTATGTCGGTTCGCGTCAGATAAATCTTAACGGCAATCACTCGTCTATATTATCCAAAAATAAATGACACGCCAGTGAATGTATACAGACTGCTACAAGGGTTCAAAATGTTCGGAGCGATATCAAAATTGATGTACGAGCAAAGAACCAGCAGAATACTATACTGAGAATAAAAGACAGGAAGTCGCAAAAACCAAAAAAAAACTGCGGAAACTAGTCTGTAGGAGTTGTCGCTGACGCTTCCAGAGTTGGAGGAGTTGCGAGATTAAACGGGGGAGGAAACGTTAGCGAAGAATAAGCAGTAGCACGCGCCTCGAATAACACGCGTCTCAGATTCTTGTACAACACAGCCAAAACGAGCGCTGATTATTCGACAAGTGTCGGCGACAACACGAGAAATGCAAAAGCGATCTTGCGGAAAATAACGAAGACTAAAGAGCGATTCAACTTGAACACAACGAGATATGGAAAGGAGGCGAAGATCGTTGTTTGGAAGGTGGACCGAACGACCGCCTGGACATCGAACTGGGGCAGAGAAGATTTGCTCAGAGGGCAAGGGTGCAAGGCAAAACGCGCCCAGAATTGTGCTCTTCGGCAGTTGCGCGTCAGCTCGGCAAACTTGGGTACTGGAAGCAGTCTATGAATAGTAGCCCCTGTCTCGGCAGAGTGAAAATACGATCAAAAGCATAAGGCATAACTGTGAAATTCATCACTCGAATAAGGAATAATGCGCAAGTCCGTAGCACGAGTCATCGTTTTCACATACCAGTCACCAACTCACGGTGTTGGCGCAGGGTACGCGGCGCTTGTGACTCATCACGTGCCTACACGATTCCCTCAAGAACGAAAGCCCAGCCGTACCCAAAACCCGTACTGTTGTAATCGTGCACGTTCGATTGCTGGTCGAGTCGATTTTTTCTCTTGAAATCGAGGTCAGACCTGCTTATACGAGGGATCCAATTATTTGCCAATTCATCAGTACTGTTCCTGATTTATTCACACACTCATCTATTCTGTCATTTGGTTTTGGAGTAGATTTACTCCATTATATTTGATTCCCCATGAGCACGTCCGGCTACGCGACACGCTCGCGAAAGCAGAGAGTCGAGCCCGAACCTGAACCTGTTTGTACGTCTACTCCGATGGAAATGTAGTATGGCTAAATGGGTGCCAATTGCATGACCAGCCTGATTTCGGTGTGAGACAGAATTTGTGCTAACAGATCACTAGCTGACCTGGCAACCGACCCCGAGGTCACCAAGGCACAGCAACTCCAGGCCTTCAAATCTGATCATAGACATCTCAGTCTTATCAGGTACGTCATATCGATCTACCTGCAGTTTGTTTATTATTTTTACTGATCTCAAATAGAACTCTTCATCTTGCTGATTTTATCACTCTTCTCAATGGTAGTACTCTTGCTTTTAGTTTATTCTGTTGGTTTATCTTCAATTGTACTGACAAACTAGGTCTGTGTGGAGTTATGAGCATATTTTCTTCTCTCCGGTACTGCCTTGCAGACGAAGACGATTACTATTATCTTTGGCTGGCTATAGGATTTACTCCATTTGGCCTGTTTTTTGATTTTCTGGATGGTAAGGTTGCCCGTCTTCGCAAGAAATCATCTCTTATGGGCCAAGAGCTTGATTCATTGGCTGATCTTATTTCCTTTGGGGTTGCCCCATCCGCTTGCGCATTCTGCGTCGGTTTCCGTACTGCTGCTGACAATATCGTTCTTCTCTACTTTGTTCTTTGCGGCCTCCTTCGTCTGGCACGTTTCAACGTAACCGTGGCCAATCTACCCAAAGACAAGTCTGGAAAGTCAAAATACTTTGAGGGCACTCCTATTCCTACCACCCTGTCAATCATCTTCCTCATTGCTTATTGGGTCCATAGAGGTTGGATTCACGACGATATTCCATACGGTGTTATTGGCGAGGACGAATGGTACGAAATCCATCCTATTATCATCCTGTTTTTCATCAGTGGTTGCGCTATGATCAGTAAGAGCCTTCATATTCCAAAAATATAGCCTCAAAAGAATTCCTTTTGGCGCTTAATTTTTTTCGGTGTTTTCTGTGATTGGTCTATATCTATTGTCACCTTCCTATAGTAGGTCCACCTCTTCTATCTATTTCCTTCTCAAAAAGTACTTGATTTTCGGTTACTCCATATTCAATTTCTCTCCTGTAGACTGGTCCAGTTCGCACAATTATCTAATAATCTGATTTTCATCAATTAAATCATAATCACGTGATCCAGTCCGGGTAATCGAATTGACTCTTGCTAGATGAGTTGAGAAATTGGTTCACGCAAAGACAGGCTCTTGCTGCAGAATTAGTCAACTGCGATCGAATTTAAGTCACAATTGGTCCTACAAGTTGAACTTTTTTTGGTCATAATGGCTACTGAACCGATTGAAGAAGTTGCTGGAAAGGTTGCCGAGGTTTCTCTTACTGAGGTGGATTCTACCGCGAGCAAGACAGTCGCGCCCAAACCGAAAGCACCTAAAGCGAAGAAAGCAAAGAAGGAAGTTTCTGAAAGTTCTTGTCCTCTAGAGGTGAGTCAATTGTTCGCTGAAATATGAAAAAAAGATTTATTGAAAGTGTATTGACTAGGATATTACTAGATTTCTCCTCCCCCCGCGTATATTCCCCATCGTATTGAAATCTTTGAGGAGCTGAAGAAGCAATATGATAGCGAGATAGCGGCGAAGCCTCGTGTTGATATTACTATCACCCTCAAAGACGGTACTACGAAATCTGGTACAGCATGGGAAACTACTCCGATGGCAATTGCTCAAGGTATAAGCAAATCTCTTGCAGACCGTACTATTATCTCAAAGGTAAACAATATTTTATGGGATCTGAATCGTCCATTTGAAGAAGACTCATCAGTTGAGTTTTTTGATTTCGAAACTCCTGAAGGCAAGCGTGTTTTCTGGCACTCCTCGGCACATATTCTGGGTGAGGCTACTGAAAGGCATTACGGCTGCCATCTATGCGTTGGTCCACCTACGGAAGATGGCTTTTTCTATGAAATGGCAATGGCTGATGAACGCGTTGTCACTCAGACTGATTTTAGTGCTCTTGAGACCATTGCAAAGAGTGCAATCAAAGAAAGACAGCCATTTGAGCGTCTCATTGTTTCAAAAGAAAATCTTTTGCGTATGTTCAGTCACAACAAGTACAAGCAAACGATTATCAATTCTAAGATTCCTGATGGCACCTCTACCACTGTTTACAGATGTGGGCCTCTGATTGACTTGTGCGTAGGACCTCACGTTCCCAACACTGGTCGAGTGAAAGCGTTTAAGGTTCTCAAGAACTCTGCTTCATATTTCCTTGGCAATGCTGAAAACGATTCGTTACAGCGTGTCTACGGTGTCAGTTTCCCAGATTCGAAACAGATGACCGAGTATCTCAAGTTTCTTGAAGAGGCTTCTAAGCGTGATCATAGGAAAATTGGTAGAGATCAAGATCTTTTCTTTTTCCATGAGCTATCTCCGGGCAGTGCGTTCTGGCTACCGCATGGTACTCGTATTTACAACAGCCTTTTGGAGCTAATGCGATCCGAATATCGTATTCGTGGTTATGAGGAAGTCATTACTCCTAATATGTTTAATTCGAAGTTGTGGGAAACCTCTGGACATTGGCAACATTACAAGGATGATATGTTTTCAATTGCAGTCGAGAAAGAAACATTTGCTTTGAAGCCGATGAATTGTCCGAGCCATTGCTTGATGTTCAAATCTCGAGAGCGATCGTATCGCGAGTTGCCATGGAGAATGGCTGATTTTGGCGTTCTCCACCGAAATGAATTTTCGGGTGCGTTGACAGGGTTGACGCGAGTGCGTAGATTCCAACAGGATGATACTCACATTTTCTGCACGCAAGATCAGATAGAAGATGAAATCACTGGTGTTTTTGAGTTTTTGCAGCATATCTATGGAATTTTTGGATTCCAGTTCAAATTGGAGTTATCTACTCGACCAGAAAAATATCTCGGAGAGCTATCTACCTGGGAGGATGCAGAGAGGAAACTCAGTTCAGCCTTAGATAAGTTTGGTGCTCCTTGGGAAATCAACCCAGGTGATGGTGCCTTCTACGGTCCAAAGATTGACATTACTATTTCAGATGCTCTGCGCCGCCAGTTCCAGTGTGCTACCATTCAGCTAGACTACCAGCTACCTCAGCGATTTGATCTTCAGTATCATATTGCTACGTCGGAAAACAAGGAGGAAACAAAGGAGGGAGAAAAGGCGCAGTACGCTCGACCAGTTATGATCCATCGCGCTATTTTAGGATCCGTGGAGCGAATGACTGCAATTTTGACAGAACATTTCGCAGGCAAATGGCCATTTTGGCTGTCACCAAGACAGGTGCTGGTCATTCCAGTCGGAGTAAAGTACATAGAGTATGCAGAACAAGTGCGTCAACGTCTCTTTGAAGCTGGACTCTATGCAGACGCGGACTTGGGTGGTAATACTCTCATGAAGAAGGTTCGAAACGGTCAGCTCCAGCAGTACAACTTCATTCTAATTGTCGGAGAAGAAGAGCTGAACGCTAAGGGAGTTAACGTTCGCAACCGCGACGACCAGAGCCAGCAGAGTAAAGGTGAAATGGTTGGGCTAGACGAAGTTGTAGAGAAGTTGGTTGCGCTCAAGGCCAGTAGACAGCTAGAAAATAAGTTGTAAGGGAGACCTGTTGCGCGTATATTTTGCTCTTATATCTACTGTTTTTAAGCTCTGCTACTCTTTAAAAAACATCTTTTCTGTATTTTTTTTTAACTTGTTTGTCGTACGTACATATAGAATCAATCAAGACAGTGATACTCATCTTCTGGATCCCATTACGTGAACACTCGTTTGTGCCCAATCCGGGACGATCATGTGATCGCCAGCCACTTGCGTTTAGCCAAATGACCAGGACAGAGGCAGGGCGTCGCCGCTCGCGGCTCCAGATCCCAGGAAGGCGGGCGCAAAGCGGTGACGGACTTTCTTTGCTGCTGCTGCGGATTCTTACTTCCTTGAACCAGCTGGAAGGGCCACGTTCTGCGTCCTTTGTTCTTTCGTCCTACCTCCATCGTACTACCACGGACTGAAAGATTTATTTTCTTCGGGCTTCGTTGACTTACCGACGGACTGTTAATTTCTTCGGACGCAGTTTCTCCGCTTTTGTGCGTGTTCCGTGATTTCTCACTTTTGTCCCGCTAGTTCTTCCACCCAAGCAGAAGGATAAGCAGCAGGGTTTCGCTGAGAGTTACGATAACTGTGCATACTCTCTTTCTCTTTCAACTATCTACTTACTGCTTGCAATAACATTATTCTTCGTCCTCTCTCGTCATGGTTCTTGAAGCCCTTTCCCGGACAGACACAGTTGTGCATCGGTCTGTGTCACCGTCTCTCTCCTCAATGCACTCTCATATCTATTCTAATAATGGTCCTCTCGCCGGCGGAGACTCGAAGTTGTCACCGACCAATACAAGCTCCTCGGTGGGATCATTGCAGCGCAGGAATCAGGACCCCGATCTTCTAGCACCCCGTGCTATTATGCCTCCGAATCCCAATTCCGCTATTTCTCTCGAGCCTAATTCCCCTTATGATATTAACGGTCGGCGAGACCAGGAGGATTCCCAATCCAGCGATGCTCCAGAAACCCATGATTACGCTTTAGGCGACGAAGACAACTCATATTCTCACCGTGGCCCCTACAATTCAGACGTCTACTCGCCGTATAATGTTTCCGACGATGCTTACAACCGTTACAGCACAACCATTCCGCAAGGTGCAGACTCTGGTCTTTATTCGAACGGTATCTCGAACAATAATCCCTCTCACAATGATAATGATGACGACGACGACGACGATCTAGACGAGGACAACGATGCTCGATCTTCCAGTTCGACTAGGCCAATGACCTCATTTCCTCAAGTCCCTATGGTTCCTTTGTCCGCCCATCAACACCAGCCAAATAGTGAATTGGACACGCAGCCTCCTCAGTCCGATGGTCATATCTCCCCATACAATGGCTTCCGAACCCCTAGTTTGAACCCTCAGCCAAAACCTCAGCAACAGTCTCAACAGCAGCAAAATTTTGTTTCAAGCCCTGCTCTGGGACCGTCGTCGCCTACTGTTGTTGCCAGTCGTCCTGCTGTTCAGCAAGCTACCCAGCCTGCTTCATCAGCTTCCCCATCAATGCATCCTGTTAAGCCTTCCGCAATCACTCGGAATGCTCCCAATCGTGTTTCAATCCGCGTCTCTCAAACTGCTCGAGCTGCTCCGGCTCACAATGGTGTTTCCGCTCCGACCGGTCCTATCTCAGAATCAAAGTCTGTTGACGAGCTCACATACGCACTTCGTACACCCGTACCCCTCAATGGTGCGCCAACTGACGTTCTGTTTCAGCGTTTCTCTATTTGGAGAAAAGTCCTGAAAGAGATTATTAATTATTTTGATGAGATCGCCTCTGCTCAGGACGCGCGTGCTCGGTCGTATCATAGACTCGCTGGTCTAATTAATGCTCCCTATCCAGAGACTGGTGACATGTTTCTGCGTCGCGGTGGAATTCAAGATTCTAGCTTTTTTCTACGTGACTATCATAAGCAGGCATCACTACATTCTGCCGATGCTGCTAAACAAATTAGTGAACAGATCGTGCCTCGACTCAAAGATCTTCGTCGTGATCTCTCTTTCAAAATCAAAGAGATCAAAGGATTGGCAGGAGATTTCAAGAATTCTGTTGCAAAAGAGCTTGAACTTACGTCGAAGCAAGTGAATTTGCTAAGTGAGGCTTTGAGTGCTACTGCTGTAAATCCTCACCTGGTCTCCGGCAAATATGATCCTTATATTGTAAAGTTGAGTGTCGAGAAGCAGCTTCGGAAACAGATCGAGGAGGAAAATTATTTGCATGAAGTAAGTAATATCAGAATAAACGAGAGTAATATCTATACTAACATATATAAGGCATATTTAAATATAGAAAAATCAGCCAAAGCGCTTGAAGAAATTGTCGTTAATGAGATACAGCAAGCATTTAATACTTATTGCAAATTTCTGACTCGCGAGGGAGACGATAATTATGGAACTGCCCAACGATTGAAATCATCTGTTGTGGACATACCAGCTGCCAAGGAATGGACTGAGTTTGTTTTGCGAGACAAGAAAAATTTCATTGATCCTTCGATTCCCGTTCGTAAGTTTGAGAATCTAGTATATCCTGGTCGCGACGATCCTTCGACTGCGTTTATTCGTGCTGGCCCGCTAGAGCGACGAACTAAATATTTGAAATCATACAGTAGTGCTTGGTACGTTCTGACGCCAAACTTTCTGCATGAATTCAAGACGCAAGACCGGAAAAATGATTTAACACCTGTCATGTCTCTGCTGTTGAAGGACTGTTATCTCGCGGATCATTCTGACAGTACGTCGCATTCGTTTAAATTCCTGATGAAGGGTAAGCCTTCGGGCCAATTTCATAGGGGACACTCATGGTTGTTCCGAGCGGAGACTTATGAGCAAATGAAGAACTGGTACGACGATATCAAGCGATTTACTGATGACACTTCCAGTTCATCTGTAAGTCATACCAAGTCTTCCTCAGGTCGTCCTTCGAGTGAGTACTATCCTCGTGAAGGCACAACAGCCCAAAACTCGGGCTCTAGACTTGCTGTCGTGGACAGCCGACGGAGCTTCGAAAGTGCCAATTCTGCATAGTTTTACTTAGTCATTGATTTGGAGGAGAACGATTTCACTACTTTTTCTATTTATATTTTTGGGTTATTATGGTGTCACTGTTCTGTCTATATTTATTATTGTGTTGTCTATAGAGCTATAGCAGCTCTGCTTAGCTGCGAATGATTGATGTTCATGTAAATTTTCTCGCTTTTTGTACTTTATTTACGGCATTGTGATTCTATCTCGATTCCCTATGGGGCTGAGAATATATTGGAATTTCACCATATGTACCTTTATCAAGATCATCAGGTATGATCGTAACTGGACCGGTTAAGATTGACTTATCCCTTGTGGATCTCCGAAGTTTGAGAAATTTGAGTCCCGCCAGCTGTATTAAAATCAAATTTAGGCGGCTGAGAACGAAATCTAACTGATTCTTCAATTCCTAAACTGCGCTTGAACGTGCCAATCAGATTGGTCTGGTGTCCGAACGGTTCCTTGTGGTTTTCGAGCAGCGAGAGAGTCCTGCCTCTGTTCGTTTCGATATTGCTGGAGCCTTCGGTTTTGTTCTAGTGCTTGCTCACGCTTGTATTCCTTTTCAAGCTCTGCTTTCTTTTTGTTTTGTCGCTGCTTCTTTGTGAGCGCTTCGGGTTGATCAGGTTTTACTCGTGCTTTAGCAACAGCAATAGGCTTCGAGCTGATGATGCGCAATGTCGGTGGTTTTGCCGCAATAGTAACGGGGATGGAGTCGCTAATAGTAGGATCAAGCTTTGAAAGTTGCGGTTTTTCTTGTATAACTTCCGGATTTGCTTCCCGTGCGGATTCTAGATTTTCTGTAGGCTGTGGCTCTATGAATTCCGAGGAGCTGGAGTGCTGGAAATCGACGCCGTTAGGAAAGGCAGAAGCACCATGATCTGACTGTTTAGCAGATTTTTTCTTGTTGTGTTTCTTGCTTTTCTTTTTCTTTGAGAGGGTAGAGTCTTCAAATCCTTTTGATGACTCTCCAGGACTTATATCCGCACCAAAAACTTTCCAGACAACAAATCCAACTACAGCAATGAGGAGTAATGAACTGAAAAGAGACATTACTTCTCTGTGTAGTCACCTCAGAACTCGTCCTAGCTTAATCTAGTATCAAATATCCAATCCACCAAAATTTATTGGCATAAACTAAACAGTATCTTATTTATTTCTGCCAACTTTTACCATGTGCTTGCATTCTTTATCTGATATCGATCAATTGACGGTCATAGCCCGAGATAGTTGCTGGGAGAAGGATCGCCACCAACACCCTCCCCGTGTAAGTGATAGCGCAATGGCTCGCCCTCCTTCCAGATCTGTCGAGGACGAGTTTAATCAGGGCTGCTCACGACCGTGTAGACGAGGCAGAAGACCAGATTGTGCAAAAACTTGAATAAGCGTTGTCCAGGCGGCATAAATAGACACTCTTGCACTCCTGCTACTTTAAACTCGTGCTTAAAAGGGTTTTCTGTGTGCCTCTCGCCTAAATTAAGTGCTCATTAGCTCCGGTCTCATGTTGCGAGCGTTCGCTCCAATTCCGGTAGTAGACCTCAATTCGAAGGAGCGAATAGAGTCGCTCTACAGTCTTGGTATGAATTTATTTGGAGGGGGGAGAACTTTATTGGCTTTCTTGCGAGTTTCAGGCGACTAATATATAAAACAGAACACAAGCTCTATGTGGGCTTGGCTTCGGGTACTCTCAAGGTCTATGACCTCTTCTGCGAGGACGAGGGGAATGCTGATGACCCAGATAGCACAGTGACTTCTGCTCCAACAAGTATTCTACCCGATTCCTCGGCAATTCTTCGTGAAACTGTTGAAAAGTTTACTAAGGGCCCGATAGAGCAATTGTCGGTTATTAAAGAAGCAAACGTGCTCGTCGCCCTTAGTAATAGCTATGTCTATCTCTACAGTCTCGAAACGTATTCGCTCCAAGAGCGATTACAGCGAACTAAAGGTGCTGCTGTATTTGCAACTTCATCGACAGAGGATTTTGACTGTCCTTTCGTTCCACCACCCATTATCGGTCAAGAACCTAAGATTGCCGACAAATCAGCTCTTGCAGTCGACTCTAAGCGAGTCGTCTCTCGACTAGTTGTGGCATCCAAAAAGAAGCTGCATTGCTTTGAATGGCAGAATTCGGAACTAATCGGCTCCCGCGAAATTGCGATCCCAGAACGTCCTCGGTCAATTACTTTCATTAAGCAAGATCGAGTTATTTGCGGTCTAGCAGTAGAATATTTCATTGTCGATATCTCTGCCTCTTCAGTATCTCCTATCTTTGCTGCTGGTAGACCTGTTGGTGCCATTGATGGTGCTCTAGCTGGTGTCGCGGCTAATATTGGAAGTTTGACACTTCCTGGCTCAGTGTCAGCTCGTAAACAGAATTCAGCCCTCGCTACTCTATTGCCGAGAGATAACTCTGTTGCACTGGTAAACGAGTTCTCTTCGGCCTTCATCTCTGCAGATACAGGATTATTCATGAGAAAAAAGCGACCAATTCGATTTAAAGATGTTCCTGTTATGCTCGGATATTCTTATCCTTTTATTCTCTCAGTTACCTCGAGTGGAAAAAAGTTCGAAGTTCGAAACGCAAAGTCACATTCTGTTATTCAAGCAATCAATTTCCCGCAGCTGCTGCATTTCCAAGATGGCAGATTTCCCGTCGTTGCCTCATCACGTCAAATTTGGCAATTATGTCTTCGACCATTCGAAGATCAAGTTCAATCATTGATTCGCACTAACCAACTAGACGAAGCGATTAATCTTATCGAGGATATGGGTGATGCTTATGTGGCTGACCGTTTGGCTAGACTTAAAGATCTCAAAATGCGCAAAGCAGAAGAGCTATTCAAGCGAATGAAGTTCTCGCATTCGATGACTCTGTTTTCAGAGGTTTCGGCACCTCCAGAAAGAGTCCTTGCACTCTATCCGCCATCTATTTCAGGAGGTTCCATTGATGAAGATGAAGATGATGTGTTACTTCAAGGATCTGAATCTGGATCTAAAACTCACGCACCGAGCAAGGCCGAGGCAGCTTCTGAACAGTTAGACTCTGGCCGTCAAGACTCTGAAGTAGCTGGAGCAAGAGATAAATCTGGCATTCAAGAAGAAAACACGATGAATGATACAGATAAATCGATGCAGCAACCTACTACTATGGAAAATAGGGCCGATAGTCAAGGTCAGGCAACCTCAATGGCAGCTACTACAGCCTCACCGGAAGATAAGGAAACAGGCGAGATCGAGAATGCAGAGAATCAGACGCGAGTAGAAGTTCCTGCCGTAGTACTGGAGCCAAATGAGAATAGTGATTCGCAAGGTATAGCACCTGAAACTGCCTCTATTGCAGAATCAATGGGAGAGTCTCAGCGAAAGAAAGATGTTGAGATATTTAATCGATTTTTACGACCGTCGACAAGTCGGACGTCTTCTGTTAAAGTGGATAAGCAGAATTCAATTCGATCTCGATTACCGAATGGAGATTCCACTACAGTCACAGAAAGCTTAATTAATTTTCTATCGGGAAATAAAGGAACTTCCAAAACTTTACCATCGGAGATCACTAGTGTAGCAGACTATTTGGGCCCCGAAGCTATGGATATTCGGACCCTCAATAAAGCTGTTCGTTGTTTACTTATTTATCTGATTGATGCACGACGGAAACTTGGGCGTTTAGCGTCGGTTGAGTCTGGTGCTATTTCTCAAGAAGATTTTGAGCGTGTTTCTAGTTCAAAAATTCTATCAAATGCTTATGGTGAAGATATTGAACATGAATCAATTGTGGTTGATACAGCGTTGCTAAGATGCTATATGCTCATTAATCCGCAACTAGTAGGTCCGCTGGTCAGACTATCAAATCATTGTGACAAGACCGTTGTTCGCAAACAGCTTCTGATGTACGGTAAGTACTCAGAGCTAATCGATTTTTACTTTTCAAAGAAATTTCATCGGGACGCGTTAGAGCTGCTAAAATCTCTCAATGGCAGCAAGAAGATACCCGAGTTTGATGGCCCGGAGCCAACTGTGCGATATTTGCAAAAGTTGGATAACGATAATCTCGACTTGATCTTTGAGTATTCGCCAGATGCAATAAAGAAAGATGAGCAGTATGGCATAGATGTGAGTAATTGACTTGATCACATTGTTGAATGGTTTAATAATATTATTTAGATATTCATGTCTCGCACGCCGGAATCAGAAGGCTTATCGCGACCTTTCGTGGTCAAGTTTTTGAATTCTCAGTCACGGAGTTTAACAATCAAATATTTGGAGTATCTTGTATTTGAAGTTGGAGATTTGTCACCAGATTTCCATAACGATCTTGCGCTAGCGTATTTGGAAGAAATCAAGTCCACAGCGCAAGATAGCACTATTGACGATCCGAAACTGATCAAATCAGTTGAAAAATTGGAAAATCTCCTTCGTGATTCCAGGCAGTACCGGCCCGAAAAAATATTGGCTGCTATCCCGCGAGCTTCGGAGTTGTTTTTTGAATCGAAAGCAATTCTGTTTAGTCGAATTGGAGAGCATAGACGTGCTCTTGAAATATATGTGTTCAGAATGAAGGATTACAAAAAGGCTCAAGAGTACTGTATGAATATTTACGACCGCGATAGCCCGACCGATAAGACTGTGTTCTATACTTTATTAGAACTATATCTACGACCCCCACTTCAGTCTGTGAGCCCGGAAGGGAAGATAGTGGATGACTCCGCTTCAATTCGGAATTCAGTAACTAACGGTATAGCAAGTGAATATCTGCAAGTACAGTCACCGGATTCGTATAATCAGGCCACTGATTTAACGTATGCAACACCACCTGTCAATCTTGACGCTGCTTTGGATCTTTTGTCCAACAATGGATCTCGACTGTCGGCTATTGACGCTCTCGAGCTTCTACCTCCGAATATTAAGTTGACGTCGTTGAGTCAATTTTTTCAATCACATTTGCGGGATACTACTTCAACAATGAACCAGAATCGTATTTCCGCAGCATTACTTAAATCTGAGCTTGTGCGCACGCAGCAGACTCTTTTGAATTTGCGAAGCAAGAATGTCGTTATCACGGATGCTAGAGTCTGTCCTGTGTGTATCAAACGAATCGGCAACAGTGTCATATCAGTTTTTCCAGACCAGACAGTAGTTCATTATGGATGTGCAAAGGCCTATAGGGATAGGATCGGAGCCCGTCATGACCCAGGGAGCGACATCGGTGTCAAAGATGAGGTTGCAGTTCTCTCATAAAGCCTTCTGCAATTTGGTAGAGTGATTTGTCTACGTTTTACTTACTTTCCTTTTTTTTTTTGGAAAAGCCGGGAGTCGTTCAATCTGTTTTACATGTTTGCGTCGATTATTTCTGTTTATTTCTCATACTATCTTTACCTCGAATTGTCTAATTCTAATAATATATTTCATATCCAACAGCCCAACAAGATCCAGCGTAATTGAGTGCTTTGTAGGCTGGCAATTTGGGCTTAGGGTCGATAGAGACCTGGGAACAACGGAGCCGAGATTCAGTTGGGAAATCAAGCGAGGATCCGGGATACTTTCCAGGTTCAGTAAGACCAAAAGAGAATCAGAATTTGAACTTGCCCGAGAATTGCTGGAAGTGATATCAGTTTAAACATCACTGGTGGATAGTTCTCCTAGGCAGAATGCTGTTATACCGTGCGCGGTCATCTGTGAAAGTTGGTCAGCTGCAGCGATACATCATCACCTATATTCCAGCAGCAGATAATGTGTTTCCTCCGCCCAAAACGCTCTATCTCCGGCTGCGCAACAATGAGATGCTTCCGTTGCGGGCAGCATATCTTAACGGCCCATTTATGCTGAATGTTGATGTTAAACCAGCTCATTATGATCCCTTTCTCGACACCCTCAATCCATGCGACAGACCGGCCTACGATGCTCAAGTCAAAGCTGCCCAATCGTTCTATACGGAACTACGGATGGATCCGGAACGTTCCGAGCATTCCTGGACTATAGATGTAGTCAGTCAAATGATTTTTTCTTCCTCAGCCAAAGTTTCGTTTGAATTATCGATTGGAAGGGATCGAGAGTCGCTTGGTATGGACTCAGATCCCGGCATTTTTTCAAACGGTTTCACTGTCATCAATCATGACACGGCCGCAATTTGGAGCTCGCCAAAACCGGATCTTGAAAAGCCAGTCCATCTGGTTGTTTTGAGCCATGGCCTTCACTCTAATACTGGTGCTGACATGCTCTTCCTCAAAGAACAGATCGATAAGGCCTGTTCGTCGAGCGGGGAAAACGTTATTGTCAGAGGATATTTTGATAACGTGTGCCGAACCGAGCGAGGAATCAAATATCTCGGTAAACGAATGGCCACACATATAGCCACAAGTCTAAGAACACCCGAGGTGAAGCAAATATCTTTTATTGGACATTCTCTGGGTGGTCTCGTGATGACTTACGCTATTGCTTATATACATGCACACTATCCAGATTTCTTCAAGGAAATTGAGCCTATAAATTTTATCACACTTGCAAGTCCTCTATTGGGGCTTTCAAATGAAAATCCGCTTTACGTGAAGTTCGCCTTAGATTTCGGTTTTGTTGGCAAGAGCGGTCAAGATTTAGGACTCACTTGGAAACCAACGCCGCCGTTTGTTGCTCCTCTAACGGGATCCAAACCTTTACTTCGCATACTTCCAACTGGCCCAGCAGCAGAAATTCTACATAGATTTAAACGCAGAACCGTGTATGCGAACGCTGTGAATGATGGAATTGTTCCTCTGAGGACGTCTGCACTCTTGTATCTCGATTGGAGAGCGTTGTCAAAGGCAAAGCAGGCCCAGTCAGGAAAGGAGGTTGCTAATACAGATAGCGACTCTCAGACAAGTTTGTCGCAGACACAAAAGGATGCTGAAGATCGTGCCAGCCATGGCGGCGATACAACCGGAGAAATTCAAGAAGACACTGGTCCGCTAAGTCCATCGGCCGAAGCTCCCTCATCATCATCGGCTTTTGCTGAGACCTTGAGGCCAATTCAAACAGCGCTTTCTTTCTTGAAGCCACCGCCCGTTAAGCGACGGCCAAGTAAGATCTATGGACGGAGCCAGACTATTAGTACGGATGATTCTGTGGAAGATGACGATAGCGAAACCAAGATCTTACCGAAAACATCCGTGCTAGAGTCTGCTACCTCACTGATAAATCCACCGACTCCGCCAGACTCGTTTTTAGTAGATGTTAAGTCGCGGCCGAAGACTATCTTTCATGATCGAATATATTATCCTGAGGACCTGCCGCACAAGCACTTGTCGTCACATCGACGTCAGACGTTTCACACTCTTGAAAAAAGCAACAAGTCAAGTAGTACGTTCGACCTGGAAAGTCATCATACGGATCTTTCTTCCAGTGTGGACAAGAGGAATACTACGGAGGAAGGCAACTCCGCCGAGCATCGTGAAAAGGCCATGGTGGAAGAAAAGCTAGCCCGCGCATGGCACGATGGTGTCCCATGGAGAAAAGTTTTAGTTCAGCTTGAGCCCGATGCCCATAACAACATAATTGTAAGGCGAACTTTTGCAAATGCGTACGGGTGGCCGGTAGTGGACCATCTCATTGAGCATCATTTCAGAAATCCATACGATTCCGAATTGTCACGTCCCAAACGGATCGAGCGGTTACAGGCAGATATGAAGGCAATGGACGATGGGTCAAGAAATGGATCTTTTTCGGCTAAGGATGGAACGACATCGTATGATATGCAAAGTCATAGTACCGACGAAGTGGGCGGAGATCGGCCGGCAGGTCATAATATGCCCTCGCCAACACTTACAATGATGTCTACAGCTACGATAGATAGTGTCCAATGGGACGAATCCGCCTTTGAACTCAGTGAGTCGGACAGTGAAGACGAAGGGCCTACGGTAGATGTTAGCGATGCTTCTTCTGCTCCAGATCAGTCCTATGGGACGGACGAGCAAACTGTAGTGGCTGATGGAAATGGGTATTTGCAGAATTTCATGCCTACAGGTGTAGCAAATTATTTTGCCGATTGGGCACCTATGAAACTTTACTCGGAATTAGTCGCCAGTGTCTCCGCCGCTTCGATATCGTCATCGCCTACCTCTCCAGGAGGTACACAAGAATATTCTCCTCTACAGACTGAAGATGTTCAAGTTTCTAACGAGGCTGATGAAGTAACTGACGAAAGCGGCGAAGATGACGAAGGTAATACTCAACGAAGGAGAGTCCAGGTCAATATATTTCCGGAGACAACAGAGGCAGTAGAAAATGAGTTACGCCAGGCCATGACTACTAGGCTTAGTGTTGCATCTACTTGATTTATTTCTACTCTATGGCAAGCAAACGTTTAATGTATTCCTTCGTCTCGTTTAAACTATTTTTTTTAATTATATTTGTTTGGAAGATTGCATTTTTTTGCAGGTGCTATGTTGCATAATGGATGGTTGCTTGGTTTCTACTTTTTGTAATCCGTTTTGATCTGTTTTGTACTGTATTGTATTGTAAATTACATCATGTATTCAAATTCAGTCCTGATTCCTGTGATTTACATTAACAATACCAACTCCCAGAAAACACCAAACACCGATTAAATCCAAAATCCCGGCCATGCCCTTGAAACCAAAAGTTATGCCTCCAAAGTGAAGTATGAATGATATCTCAAACGAGGGACTACATTGAAGACATATGTAATAAAATATGTGAATAGAAAAATTTGGAACAGTAGGATCATCGCCTGCGACGTCCAATAAGAGGATCAGGACCGCTCGATGGAGGAGGCCATTGACCAGTGCTTTGCCAGCCAGCCACAAGGATTTTCGTTGCGTCTGCTAAATTCACTGGCTGTTTTAGTCTCCTACCTTCGTTGACAAGTATGTGATAAACACGAGCATATGAATCCTCGCTGATAAGTTTAACCGGGTGCGGAGGAGCATCGACTTCGGATTCCTTTGTAGTACTCGGCACAGTACGTGTAGTCCAGCGCTTGCGCTGCGCTTTCCAGTGACGATAGCCGGGATTCCAGGCCTCCTCTTCATCAGAGTATTCAGCGGTCTCGTCGACAGGAGAAGCATCAAGCACAACTTGCGGTGGAGACTGGGGTGGCGAACCGTCGCCGTCCATGGATCTAGAGGCATTCTGAGAAGCAGAAGATATATTATTGTTTGCGATAGATGCGCCCTGTGTGTTAGAGTCCCTTTGCTGCGGGGTACTGGACTGCAGCGAAGTTGAGATAAAAGTGTTGGAAGCAGAACTTGGGTATGAGTTCGAGTATATGTCGTCATTGGGATCCACAAATAAATTCTCAATCAGCTTGCGATCTGATTTGCGCTTGAGTACACGAGCATGCAGTGATGAGAGGGCTGAGGCTGCATGGGAGGGCTGAGAAGACTTCTTTTTCTGCGAGCTTGTAGCAGGTGCAGAAACAGGAGCAGCAGTGGGTGGTGGAGGCACAACAACCTGCTGGGCGGTGGGTGCGGGCAGGGAAGGTGCAACCAGTGCTGAGTGATATGAGGACATTGAAGTGGCACTTGTTCTATCACCGACCATGCCACTAGAGCGGGTGTGGGACGGCGAGACAGTAGAAGAGGATAGCCCTGGCTGGGCAAAAGAAGGCGAGGATGCAGAGGGTTCTGACGAGGAAGAGAATATTGCTGACAGAGAATCCTTCAAGAACTTGATAGAGTGGAGATCCGGTAGGATATCTCTCTTGCGAGACTTGCGCGCCATGGCTTCTGAATCAGATTCCAGGATAGCAGCAAGAACAGTGGCGGTAGGCGAGCGTGATGAGGTAGATGGTGAAGGATAGGACGGGGAGACAGGAGACGGCGCCGACGTGAGGAAAATAGATTTGTAGGTGGAGGAGGAAGGTGATGGCTCGGGTAGAGCTACAAAGCAAGTTGCAATGGTGGGTGGGGCTACCTCGCCCTGAGAAGAAGCAGCTGTGGGAGATGAGGAGGAAGCAGGGTCAGCTACAGCAGCAGGACAACAGGCAGTGGATGAAGAAAGAGGAGGTGCAGGAGAAGCAGGAGAAGCAGAAGAAGAGCACGAACTGTGACGGGAGGGAGTGGAAGGCGAGGAAGCAGAAGGCAGAGGGAAGCCAGACGAGCGGGCTGAGGAGCGGACGAGACAACCGTTGATTCCACAGACGAGTTTGGACGAAGATAGTGCGGAGGAGGACGTGAGCGAGATGATGGTGGTCGACGGCGACAGCTTTGTTCTGAAGCAGGTGCAGGGAGAAGCAGCGAAGTCTGGAGAACAGAAGGCCGAGCCCGCAGACGGAGCGGTCTCGACGCAGCTCGCGGAGGGGGAATTTACGACGGTCGTGGGTAGTGAGGGGGAGGATGGGGAGGAGGGGGAAGAGGGGAATGGAGCGGCAGTAGACGGCCTGGCCAAGGAAGCTTTTGTGAGAAAGATGATGTTTTGTTGAGGTGTCGACGAAGTAGTGCTCATCGTCGAGAGAGCGGGATGAGGAAAGGACGTGGATTGTGAAAGGAGGGGGGAAGACTGAGAGGTAGAGAGAGTAGACGAAGAGTGTGAGCGGGAGGAAGTGCGAGCATGCGAGACCAAAATAGAGAATGAGTGGGCGATAAGAACAATCTATATCGCGAATGGCTTGGAGATCAAAAGTGACGGCATTGATACTTATTTTTGGTTTCGGTGTCTTTCTTGGGTACTTTGTCTGGCTTCTGGTTACTGGCTACTGGCGCTGTAAACTCCGAGAGCCCTTGTCTAGCGCCCTTTGGTCTTCTTGTTTTCCGGTCCATCAAGACTCGAAGCCGGTTACTTTCGCCGTATTACGATACTTGCACAAAGACCTCCTTAAGCCGAGACCTGTCTACTGACCAGCCGCACTGCCCGTGACGAAGGAGCGAGATAATAGGAAGCTCGACCCCGCCTGCCCTGACCCTCAACTTCCAGATCTCGCGTCCGCTCAGCACCCCCTTCTCCGCCGAAGAGACGAAGAGGTCTGCTGGTCTCTGGAACAAATCCCGCGTCCAGGAATGAATTGCTGAGTCATTACTTAGTAATGTCTTTGCTCACACATCCCGCGCTCTGCGTGCTGCCGTCCTGACCAGGCTTGTCCGTCTGTGCGAGCGTGTGTGCTGATATATAATGAGGGTATTGTACTAGATACAGCACCCTCAAATCTCCACCAACGCAAATCTGACGTTCATCAGCACGCTGAAAGTCTGGCAGAGCGGTTTCCCCGACCTGACAAGATTTGTTTCTTTTCATCTTGTTTGGTCCATCTTCCACTGGATAGCTCGACACCGAGGATTTTAGTTCCTTTCCAGTTGTTCTCCTTCGCATCTGTTTCCTCCATCCCTTGGCCTCGCAGCCACCGCTGATGCCCGATTCTTCCTCTCGCTCGCCTCCCGATAGACCCTCTCCTGCGTCCTCTGCCACGCACCCGTCTACTCCCTCGCCGTCTGCTTCTCTAGCTGATCTCGCAACCACCGCCAGCAACACCCTCATCGCTCAGTCTTCCCCAGAACCGTCGCTCCACCACTATCCTCATCACCACCACCACAATCATAACCATAGCCACAACCCCCTGCTGCACTACCATCATCTCCACCACCATCATCATCCTGACCCTCTTGACTCGCCTGACTCTGTCCCCGCCTCTGCCTCGCAACCGGAGGAGCTGTTGCAGGAGCAAAGCAGTCCACCGAACCCCTCCGCGCACCACCACCACCACCACTACCACCACCATCACCACCAGCACCAGCATCCAGCTCACCATCACCGCCATCTCCATTCTCCTGCTGCATCTACCATGGATCCTCCAGCTTCTTATCCTCCTGTCTCCTCCGCCCTGCCTTTGCAGGATCCACGGACCAGCTCCTCGGCAGAAGCTCCACAGCAACATCCGCCGCAACCTATCCTCCAGCAGCATCCCTCACACACTACCCAGCTTCCTTCCTTGGTCGCTTCCGTTGGCTCCCCGGCTCTTACTTTGCCTCCCCTGACCGGGCAGCCCTCTCAAAGAGATCTTCCTCCTCCGCTCCACGTCCGTCGGCCCTCAGGCATGTCCATCTCGTCCATCCTGGGCTCCTCTTCCCCCCCACAACCCGCAATCCACGGCTCTCTTCCAAAGCCAACATCCCTCCATTTAGACCAGATGTCTGGTCTTTTTCGTCCGAATCCTCCGTCCTCGTCTGCCTCCCAATCAAATGCTGTCTCGCCTTCCCCCATCTCTTCCCAACCCGCCTCGTCGTCTTCTCTTCCTGCCTCTGTTTCTTCTCCGCATTTCCATCATCTTCATCATCACCACCACCATCATCATCATTTTCATCCTCATGCTACCCACTCTCACTCACCCCACGATCCTTCGGGCCACCCTCTTCCCCAAACGCCTTCTGAATTGCCGTCCTCCTCGAATTCGTCGGCGTCTGATCTTATTTCTGTCCGACAGCTCCAGCAGACAACGCCTCCTCTGGCTACTCCTCCTATCACTTCCCAGTCGGGCTCTCCTTCGCAGGCTTCGCAAAATCTGCCCGTCCAGACTTCTCCCGCCCTGTCGCCTATGAAACTGCCTTCAGTCACGTCCACCTCTATTTCTGCCTCTTCTGTTCCCTCTCCCTTTACTGTTGGCCCAACTCTTCCTCCAGTTCAGTTCGACCCTAGTTTAACTGCGCGCCGCACCACACCACAACCATCCCAGTCACAGTCAAGTATTCAGCCTGGACAACTCTCCCAATCTCCTTCTCTCCCCAGTCTTCTTCCACCACAACAGCCTCCTTCTGCTCCTACTGAGTACGAAGCTTCTCAATCTTTGCAACCGCTTGATTCTAACTCGGATCAGCAACGGCAAATTCAGGGTCACCAGCAGTACAAGCAGGATTTCCAGCAACAGAATCCTGGTAATCATATAGGCTCGAATCTGCTCTCGGCCTCTGAAGCCGCTGCTGCTAAACAGATACCAGCAATGACTCAGTCTGTTTATCTTCCTCTTCCGCATTCCACATCATCGGTTATGAATCAGCAGCAGTTTCCGGACACGCCTGTTCGAGCAGAGGATGCTGTCGCGCGTGTGGTCAAGAAAGCGCAAGCTGCTGTCGCGTCTGCCACATTTTCCGACCCTTCCGCCGAATCTCTTGCTGTATCCTCCTCTGCCCTTGGATCTCCTGTTCACGATGATAGACATCGGAAGCGAAAATACCATCGACATCGGTCGGAGTCTTTACATCATGGTGATGGATCGTATGCTTTCTCTTTTGAATACAGATGCAAGTTTGCAATTGGCTAACTATCAATCTAGATATCGATCAGCGTCCCCAATTTCGGGTTCACCCACGCTTCCCGTCTTATTGACTGTTGAAAGTTCTGCTGTGTTTGAAGCTGCAAGTATGTTTCCGGCTGATAATCTTGGATTTTTGATTTACACGCCTACTCCTGCGAAGCGACCCTTCTTACCCCGACTTCCCACAAAGATCAATTCAACTATCCAGATCCGAATTCCGCGACAGTTTTTGCTGCGACATGCTAATCCTCACATCGGACGACGTGAAGTCTGGGGTACTGATATTTATACAGATGATTCGGATATTGTCGCAGCCTTGTATCATACAGGATATTTAGCGAAGCTATTCGAACCGGATGTCGACGACGTTGTGACCAAAGGGGATTGTCTAGCAACTATTCGGTTATTACCATTACTGGAAAGGTATCAAGGATCTTGTCGAAATGGAATGAATTCGCGGTCGTGGATTATCCCACACGATGGAATTAGTTACAGTATAGAGGGAGTTGAATTTGTTGAAAAAGGCAAAGCTCAAGATCGAGGTTGGGAAATGAAGAAGCGAAGGCTAGAAGAATGGCGGACCATTCGAGAGCTTAAAGATGAGCATTGGATAAGCGAAAGAAGCGCTGTAGATGAAGCTGCAGAAGATGAAATGGATACTACATCATAATGTACGATACTAATAGTTTTTGTATATCTTGTTTGTCTGTATAGTTACTACAAAAGTTGTGTTTAGCTTGGGCGTTGTTATGATAGATATAATGTAATTTATAGATTTGGCTTAATATTTATTAGCTTTAAGGCGAGTGCCAATGTATGGCTAGATCATTTACACTCGTCCACCAGCTTTCATTTCGTGCAAGTTCGTCATTCAATTTCACTCTGTTCCAGCCCCAGCTTTCGCCGGCACATTGATGAATGCAATTTCGTAAGTTGTCGTACACTAAATCAATATGACAGCTTAGCCGTTCCTTGTAACCCAAGACATCATTCGCAAAGACAAGCTGGACACCTTGTAGACCTATGATTTTATCCATGAGGGAAATAGGTGCGTGGGGCATGTAGTAAAGAGTTGCTGCTCGCCGAGATCGATCAGAAGAAGGCGAGCACTCCTCTAACGACATATTTTTCAGAAGTGCTTCGACGGGTGCGGTAGGATTTGGTATATCTGTTTGTTTAAAAATTTCCTCCTGGTCCCATATACCAACTCTGTAACCTAACTTGTTAAACACATCGATATCCTGAGCTATGAAATCAGGATCGTATAAGGAGATGTTCTCAGATGGCAAATCCCAGTACTCTTGCATTATTTTGAGCAAAGCCAGCTGGAAAAGCGAGTTGTCGCTTTCCGTTATCCGTCCCAGAGCTAGACATCGAATATACGAAATTTTAGAATCCAGTTTCTGCATCGATTCCTTCAAAATTCCGGCTGTCTCGCTGAACAAGTGGATATATATTGGATGTCTTTTCACAGCTTCTACTTTTTTATCCAACCTGGTGCAGTAGTCATCAATAGTCAATGGCGTTTGGGCTCTGTATTTTTGACGTTGTGCTTTCTGTCGCCGTCTGCTGGTGCTTGACTGCTGGCACTTTTCTCCGGCGAGGTCTCCCCGATACTGATTCTTCCGGGAAACCACAAGTGTAAACTGGTCGCTTTCTCGCAATGCAGAAGCATCCAGCTCTGCAGAAAGAGTTAAAAGCTCGCTATCGGCCATTTCTCGCTATTTGAACAAATTTTGTTCCTCTCTAGAATTTGCTGAACGTGTCTGTAAAGTATAGTAATTACATTGTAGTGTGCGATCTGGTCATCGGATGGGAGAAATATTTGAAGCCGCAGGATGTATATTCATCGATTCTTGCACAACCGGTCGGACAGTGTACCAATTGTTTCCTCGAACGAGGCAGACAGAATGGATACGAACAGCGAATTCATAGCATTTGAAGACAGTGACGAGGATCAAGAGAACTCGGTCGTTGTCAACTTAGAGAGCAATGAATCTGTGGCGGCAGACCAAGGTCAGACTCGAGGAAAGAAGCGGAAGCATGACGAGACCGAAGAATCCGTAAGGTCGAGTCCCTGGACTCAAAATAGCGATTATTCACTTGAGGGTGAGGTATCTACGTGGCTACATCGGGAGATCTTGGATCTGACCGAGTATTTAAGTCTGGATGGGAAGGCGACTGCGGTTCGTGGCGAGGTCGTGGCTAAGATCCAAAAAACTGTGAAAAGACTGTGGAGTGACGCTACTGTGTGCGTGTTTGGGTCGTTTGCCACGAACCTTTGTCTACCAGAGTCCGATATTGACATGGTTATCATCTTTGCTTCTGGAAAATATGGAGATAAGTCAAGGCTCCTATATCAGCTGGCTAATGCTATTAAAACAGCCGGGATCGCAACCAAAGTCGAGGTAATTGCCAGAGCACGGGTACCAATTATAAAATTTGTCGACAGCACGAGTGGAGTGAGCATTGACATTTCGTTCGAAACCTATAGTGGTGTTGTAGCAGCTGATACAATTATGCATTGGCTAGCAGACACCCCTGGCCTTCGTGAGCTTGTGCTTGTCGTGAAATATTTCGTCGCAAAACGAGCTATGAACAACGTTGCCTTAGGAGGGCTTGGTGGGTTTGCCATTGTTTGCATGGTTTTATCTTTTCTACAGGTATGAATTCTGAATCTTCAATACTCTACTTTTGTTCTGCTTGCCTTCAGCTGACAAATATCCTAGATGCATCCCAAAGTCGCTTCAGGCGATATACTGGCCGACAAGAATCTAGGTGTATTGCTCATTCAGTTCTTTGAACTTTATGGGAAACATTTCAATTACGATTCTGTCGGTATATCAGTCGTTGGAAGCGGCAAATACTTTCGGAAGAACACCTCGTTTCTTCAAAATACCCGCAGCAGATACGGCATATACATCGAAGATCCAAACGACTCAGCTAACAATATCACCCGTGGTACTTACAATTTAGCCGGAATCAGGAGGATTTTTAGCGGTGCCTACGATCTGTTAACTTCAACTTGCTATGAAATGGATGCGCTAAGCAGGAAAAAGTGGAAGAATAGATCATTACTGGCTTCCTTGCTGGGCTTCAAGTGAGTTCCACTCGTTATCGGTCCACTCGCGCCTGCAAAGATATCGAAGAAATTTCTTTACTTGTATAATAAGCTAAATACTGCATAATAGATATAAAATATTAATTTATGTTGAATACAATCCCAATACTTTCCTGACCGAACAAAAATTACTCAACAGACCGCTCGTTCTCAATACAGGCCAAATACTCGTCCCAATACTTCACCAAATCAGTCTTCTCCTGTCGTTCAACTTGCAATTGCCTTTCCAAATCGGTGATTTTTGCTTCACTTGATCCCAGTTTGGCCGTGAGCTCCTCAATCCTCCGGCCGTTTGCTTCCAATTTTGCTCCCTCTTCTGTAAGCTTTGTTTCCTTAGCCTGCAGACTGTTTTTTAGCTCTTTGATGATCAGTTCGTTTGTTTCTAAGGTAGCTTGCCTTGACTCGCTAGTTTTCATGGTCAAGGCTCGTTCCTCCTCCGCAGCTTTCAATTTCTCCTCAAGAATTTCGATTTTTGACGCCCACTTCTGCCCAAGCTGTTTCCGAAGCGCCGTGATTTTCAACTCGTGTTTTTTACTATATTGCAAATGTAGTTCCTTAGCAATAAGCTCCAATCGCTCTGTTTCATGTTTGGCGCGAGTTTCAAGAAGTACATTCCGTTCTTCAAACTCTCTTAGTGATTTATGGAGTATCCCAAGCTCTGTTTGCTTGCCCTTGAGTTCGGCTTTCAAATAACGTATCTCTGATAAACTACCGGCTTGAGTTTGGTTTGCATTTGCTTCAGATGCAGCATCTTCTTTGTCTATCAAACACTCTATCGGACTTAGAACAGACCTTGAAGTATGTGATGCTTGAATGTTTGAAGTTTCCTGATTGTTGGTATAAGTGATACTAGAATTGGGTCTAGGAGTCCGAAAGTCTATCAATAAATCTGATGATTGAGGCGTGTTCTTAGCTATAAAATTCGGTTCTGTCAACGTACTATTCTTGACAGGTTTAGGAGTGTTGGAAGCTTGTTCATGAAGATTGACTGCTCGAAGTATAGTTCCTGAAGACTGCAGCTCACGTTCTGCAAATGAATCTTGATCTGCGCTCCGTTCATGCTGAATTCCCAGGGTGTCAGACTTTCTAGGTGTTTCAAAATCAATCAAAGGTTGTCCTGCCAATTGCTGAGGCGACTGCTTGGATTCAAACAACTGACTCGGTAATAACTTTGCAGGTTCAGAACTAATTTTTTCTTTGGATAGTTTTTCTCCGATAGGTGAATCATATGTCAGAGACATTCTAGGTAAATGCTCTCGATCAGTGGAAGGATGCTCTTCAAAAGGCGAAGACAGCATTAGATTCTCCTTATCCTGCAAAACCCGCCTCCTGGACACCACTGCGGATTTGATGATTCGATCATCTTCTTTATTAAAGCCACTACCTGAACCTCGTCGCTGGATCTTGCTTTTCTGTGGCGTCTTGAACTGTTTACTATCTATTGGTGAACTCATTACAGGCAACGATGTCGGTCGAGATCGTTTGCGTATTCGCACTTCTTCTACCAATGACAATTTGTTGGCTGCTTGCATCTTCGAGAGTACCCTAAGATCAGCCTGGTGACTCTCTGCCTTTTGACCATTCCGTTCGCTCATCTTTGTGATCCGAACCAACCGCGAATCAATTCAATATTAAACATATCTGAACTCAGAATTGAATGGTGTCGAATTGGGATTTCTTTGTTTTCAATTGTTGCTATGACAACAGGGCCTGCGCGCCGCACTTGATCACGAGAAAATGATTATCTGAAGATCTTTGATAGATGAAGCAGTACCAAATTACTTCCATTAATTATTAATTAATGCAGCAGTCAAACATCAGCTACCAAAAACTCCAATAGTAATAACAGCAAAAATAATAAGAGTAATAATAATAATAGTAACAATAATAGCAGTAATAGCACCAGTACTATTAAAAATGAATCATTACACATGATTGTAACTACAAACAGTCTTTCAAGACTTTGATTCTTCCATTGGTCTCTTGTTTACATCAAGAACCTTCCTCGGTGCGTTTCCGCTGGCAAATGTCAACTTTCCTAAGGCACCCTCTAGAACGTAATGTTCATGTTTAGGATGAGCCTTCGCTGCTGCAATAGCACGTTGCTGAATTCGCTGCATGCTTTCTTGTTGTTTGCGTAGACCGTTTCGAGACTGACGACCATACTCATTCAAATATTTCTCTGCTATCTCTCGATTACTAGCTCCAGCTTGTCCATCTTTAATTCCATGCAAGGCTGTGTGCACTTGATAATAAAAATCCTCCGCAGAAGGATCCTCAAACACAAGTTGCTGAAGCTGAAGCTTTGTAATGTGGTTCTTCTCATAAGGTGTCATTAAACCATTAAAACGTGCAAGACGCTCAGCTTGCGGATCAAGTGGTTTGGGCGGAGCCAGCGGTATTTGATGTTGTTGGTTAGGATATATTATTTGATAACTGGGCTGCATATTACGAGGAGCAATAGGGACCGCTTGTCGATCTTGCGAGTTTCGCACTGACACACTGGTTTCTTGCCGGCCAACTTGAACAGCTTGATTGAGTAATGGCGTTGTTGCAGAATTGGAAAATTCACCCGGTAATGTCCTTCCTCCGATCTGGGGCATTGGTAGAGGAACTCCCCGTTGAAAATCCAGAGCCTGTGTTTGACCTGACAATTGATCATTCACAGGACCAGGTCGGAATGACGTTGACATCGGAAATGGAGGCATTGTCTGTCCGACAAATTGTTGTTGCTGAAATTGCATCAGAGGATATGAAGGTTGTTGAAGTGGCTGAGCTTGCGATTGAGCTAGAGCCGGGGATTTAACATGAGTCTGAAATTGAGGTTGGAGAAGTGGTTGAGGTTGTTGCTGTGTTTGCACGGACTTTGGTCTGGCTGCAGCTTTAAGCTGAGCTTCAACCTCTTCAAGACTCAAAAACTTCTTGGGCTCCGGTTTCGTGGGCGCAGGATTCAGAGATAAGGTGGCAGAAGCCGTTGCACCTGATGAAGGTGAAAGATCAGAGCTCCATAGTGACTCCATGGGCTTCAGATCGGGGATAGTAAATATCTGCTGCTCAGCTGGTGCTGTCGGTGTCTGCGTGGCACTATTTCTGCTCGGGGGCACTTGGATCGGACTTTGATATCGGCTCGGACGGTCTAATGCGGCGGCTGCAACTGCAGTCTGTCGTGAAAAATCAAAATCTCTGCCCACATGCTCGGCAGCGGAACCAAAAGTCTCGTCATTCAGATCATCGTAATCTTGATCTAAATCTTCAGCCAGACCATCATATGCATCTTCGCCACTAAATATGAGTTAGATTCAGAGACTGCAGCTATAAAAGAAGAAATTATCAAGAAATTGGCAAATGAATTGCATGAGCGAGTATCAGAATAAGACTTACTCTGCTGTGGAATCGAAAAAAGACTTGGCTTTGTCCTGTGGACCTCGTGTCGCGTCGAATCCAAAAAAGGACATTATAGCAAATCTAGGCAAATGAATAATAAACAATTTCAATAGAAATCTAGTTCTGTCTGGGACCTGATCTCGGTAGCATAATCAATACAGAAGATGAGCTGGTCAGTCTCTATCTCCCTCATTCCATATCCACAAACACCATATAATATAAGCCATACCAGCCAGCCGAAGTAGCATAACAGAAACACCACACTCTTCCTTATGCTCAGGACTAAAGAGCTACTAACGCCTTGATATAGAGCATTTATCACGTGTGTGTAGGGCTTCTGATAGGGTTACGTGACTGCTATTCTGTGTCCCCGGTCGCAGCGCCCTCCTCGAAACGCATGCTCGAAATCCCAGTTAGCCGTGATCGTGTCTAACAAGCATTTTGGTTCAACAATTGATATTGCACTTTCGATCTTTTTGAAGTACCGTTACAAAGATAAAAAGGATCAGTCAAGATGGGCAGAGGACCGTAAGTAATACAGTTATTTCCGTCTTATCTTTTTATAAGAGAATCTGAAGGGGAAATTTGACAAAGAGCTATGAGTCGTGAATGCTAACCATCAAATAGAAAGAAACATATGAAGCGCTTGGCCGCGCCTTCGCACTGGCTTTTGGACAAGCTTTCCGGTGTCTACGTAAGTTTCTTGTTTTTGGATTTCACAAGACTGTTTTTCCGTCGAGCAACGTGAATTATTTTGACCGTTACTGACTTTGGAATCTTAGGCACCCCGTCCTTCTCCAGGTCCACACAAACTTCGTGAATCTCTTCCTCTTATCATTTTCTTGCGAAACCGTTTGAAATATGCTTTGAACGGACGCGAGGTCAAAGCCATTCTCATGCAGCGTCTTGTTAAAGTTGATGGAAAGGTCCGCACTGATTCTACCTACCCTGCTGGTTTCATGGACGTCATTTCTCTTGAGAAGACCAATGAGCATTTCCGTCTTGTTTACGATATCAAGGGTCGGTTCACTATCCACCGCATTACTGAGGAAGAAGCTTCCTACAAGCTTGGTAAGGTCAAGCGTGTCCAGCTCGGTAAGAAGGGCATTCCTTACCTCGTTACACATGATGGCCGCACCATTCGCTACCCAGATCCTTCTATTAAGGTCA
The DNA here is from genome assembly GCF_038497815.1 of [Lipomyces] oligophaga. NCBI lineage: Eukaryota > Fungi > Ascomycota > Lipomycetes > Lipomycetales > Lipomycetaceae > Lipomyces > [Lipomyces] oligophaga. The sequence continues at coordinate 1,149,373 of NW_027117789.1, read as the reverse complement.
ACGACACTGTAAAGATTGATATTGAGTCTGGTAAGATCCAGTCTTTTATCAAGTTTGACACCGGCAATTTGATTGTTGTTACTGGTGGTCGTAACATTGGCCGTGTTGGTGTCATCACTCACCGTGAGCGTCACGAGGGTGGTTTCGATATCGTTCACATCAAAGATCAGCTTGACAATTCATTTGCTACTCGTCTTTCTAACGTTTTCGTTATTGGTGAGGGCAGCAAGCCTCTCATCAGTCTGCCCAAGGGCAAAGGTATCAAGCTTACTATTGCTGAGGAGAGAGATAAGCGGCGCGCTCAGGCCCTTAAATAGATTGGTGATTCTTAAAAGACATTCATATAGAGCAATTGCTTGTAACGAGTATATTTAAGGTTGACTTTCTTATTTAGGGATCATACTATTTGTTGCGTTGTTTTTTTTCACTTTTAATGTTTGGTAGTACGCTTGTGTGTAGCATTTATGTAAAACTATGCTATGTCTCCTATGTTGAATAGGAAATGTAAATGGATCTAAAAAGTTTTTATTCCTGTTAAACTTTATAATTCTTCAATAAAATGACGAATTCCTTTATTTAATATTGGTGGTCTTTATCCTAGAGCATCTATATGCCTATAAAAAGATTTATATTTTCGTATGCTATACTATTACTGTAATCTTATCGTCAGCTCATTCGTGTACTCATAATCATGTCCTATGCCTCCTCACAACCACTTTCCTCTACCAAGAAAAAAAAAACAGAAAACAATAAACTATTAGTCTATTCAAGTTAAGAAACGAAGGAAATGAAATCAACGCAAGCACTCCATGCCCCAGCCACGAACATAGGCCTTGATCAATTCCTTGACTGAGATGCCGCCGTAAACCTTCACATCCCATGCTTCTTTCGGGATCGATTTATCGAGATCATAAAGAGCCTGAATAATGAAGGGTTTGAGGAACTCGACAAAGACGACGTCAATAACTTCAGGGTTGGAGCCGTCTACGGGAAATTTGTCCTTTGCGGCGATAGCGTTCGGCAAGTAGTATAGTGGGAAAGGCTTATGCGGAGTATCATCTCCATCCATACCATAGTCATCAATAGTAACATAGCCAGTAGTCATGAGATCTTGCTTGGACAGTCCATCCGACGATGTCGACGAGACGAGCGAGGCAGTGTAGGCATCCATCACATTAATATCAAAAGTATCTCCTAGATTCTGTTGTCGGACGAGCATGGTTCGGGAGATGGGAGTCGTGAGCTCCATGAAAATGTAATCCAACGCATTAAGACGATCAAGAATCTTCTCAGCAAGATGATATGGAACAGCATGAAGGTACAGCCACTCGTTTTCAAAGGGAGAAACAATATATCCAGAGTCCAGAGTAAATATACCCTTATACATGTCGTATCTCATGCAACCTGAGTTGACAAAAACCATCCGTGCTACTTCTGTCTTCTCCTTTGTTTCGCCTACTAGATTTTTCAAAACCTCATCCTCTAATAAGGAAAGTAACGAGTTGGGTCCAGGATATTTCGCTTTCTCAAGCAAATAGTCTCGAGGAACACAGCCGTACAGAAATGTAAGATTGAGGTTCTCACGCTCTGTCTCGATGATCTTGGAGATACTATTTCCAAGCGTAGTACCAAAAGTTCCAGCCTCACCAATGGTCTTCTTTGCATGATATGCAAGTGAGTAAGGGTTGAAATCGATATACCTGCGAGAATACTTGAGCGGTTTGGCATATGCCGGGTCGGATTCCTCTTTACTGAAATCCAAACCGTCTATGGATAACCAGCCAATAGTTTCCAAAAATCTGCCGGCCTGAAGTGCAGTAGCACGACTATCAAGAACAGCAAAATCACGAACATGGGAGTGTCCGCCAAAGAATTGGATAGGAATATGAGGGTGCACTGCACGGATAGCCTTGTGAATCGCCCACATCTCGGGCCAGAACCGGATAGGGAAGTGGCCGAATACAATGAACATATCAATTCCTTCTTCGCGGATCGCTGATTGGAACCAAGCTTGTTGTACGACCGTCTCGACGTCAGAGACGCGAGAGTTGTCGCAGTTTAGCTTGAAATCAAACAAAAACCCGAATGACATGATGTCTATTCCAAGGTTTTTGGTTTTGAAACGATAGGACCGCTTTCCAATGTGGACCCATTTACCATTTTTTAACCGAATCTCAACATTAGCGGTCAAATACCTGCCGTCAAAGTGTGGAGCGACAATGTCATATGTCTGCTGAGTCACGTCGCAATTATAGAGTTCGTGATTTCCAATGCTCATCAAATCAATAGGAGCCATCATGAGAATCTGTTGCGAGATAGCTCCATTGGGAAATGTCGCATCAGAAAGTCCGTTTCCGTCGTGCTGGTCGCCGTCGTCAACGACAATCACATCGACTCCGCGTTCATCAGCCTCGGCTCTAATGTGCTCAATGAATGAAGCGTAGTCGCCCCAATCAGCAGCGTACGAGGGCTGTAGAAGATGACCAGCCAGCCAGCCATGGGTGTCTGTGGTGGAAATAAAATTCAGTTGCCCCCATTCTATCATGCGAAGATCTGGGCCAGAGGTAATCGGTTCTGCTTCGGGCTGCTGAAAGCTGTTTAGCTCTTCCTGGACGAGAACCAGCGGAGTCTGCTTGTTCTCTATGCCAGTAACCGACACCGCGCAAACCAGCGAGCTCACAAGAAAAGCAACAAAAGATTTCTTCATAAATGTAGTATCAATCATTTTATCAGAATCTCTTCTGGCTTCGTACGATCGCTGCCAACTCTTCGCGAATATCTAAATTTTCGGCCAATTTGGACCAAATCGTCGTTGTCGCAATTGATACCCGCTGCTGTGGAGAAATTCCACCCAAATAGAGCAGCCGCATACTGCACGTGCAATTAAGTCATGTGATATTAACTAATTCCGTGGCAGTTGAGTTGCAGTCTTGGGGAAGAAATAAATTTTTCTTGGATTACAGATTACATGTCCTATCTGTTGTTGCAGATTTTTGAACACGTACAAAATGGCTACTGAAGTGTTACCAGCTGGTGCAGCTGGAAGTGATGCGTACTCAGTATTTTCTTCTTTGTCTACACATGTTCCGCGTGCAATTGAGCCGGTAGGGCCGCAATATCTAGCTCATGCTCGCCGTGTTCTTAGAGGACGCACATGGTCTGAGGACGAGCGAATCCAGGCGCTGACAGCAGTGAAGCAAGTCGAGGAGGAAGCGGATGATGAGGAAGAGGAAGAGGAAGATCCAGCTTTGCTGACTCGCGATCCTAAAGACTGGAAGTCCCAGGATCATTATCAGGTTCTTGGCCTTTCGAAGTTCCGCTACAGGGCAACGGATGAGCAGATCCGTCGTGCTCATCGAAAGAAGGTGTTGAAGCATCATCCGGACAAACGTGCTCAGGCGGGAAGCACAGAAGACGATGCTTTTTTTAAGTGTATTCAGAAGGCTATGGAGATTCTGTCTGATCCCGTTCGTCGTCGTCAGTTTGACTCTGTTGACGAAGAGGCTGATGTCTTGCCTCCTTCCCGTAAATCTAAGGGTGATTTTTACAAGCAATGGAGTGCTGTGTTTGATTCTGAGGGTCGTTTTTCAAAGAAGCAGCCTGTTCCTCTTTTTGGTGATGTGAAAGCAACCAAACAGGAGGTAGACGCATTCTACAGCTTTTTCTATAACTTTGACTCATGGCGTACTTTTGAATATCTTGATGAGGACATTCCCGACGATTCGGACAATCGCGATCACAAGCGCTATATTGAGCGCAAGAACCGTGCTGCAAGACAGAAGCGAAAAACCGAGGACACTGCGCGATTGCGAAAGTTGGTTGATGACTGCTTGTCGCTTGATCCCCGTATGAAGATGTTCAAAGAAGCAGAGAAGAAGGCCAAGGAACAGCGCAAGTGGGAAAGAGAAGCTGACTCGCGGAAGGCAGCAGAAGACGCAAAGAAGAAGAAGGAAGAAGAAGAACGTCTAAGGAAGGAGGAAGAGGAGCGCGCCAAAGCGGATAAGACGAATTCTAAAAAGGCCAAGGAGGCAGCGAAGAATGCAAAGAAGAAAAATAAGCGTGCTATCAAGGCTGCTGTTCAAGATGTAAATTACTTTACGGGAGATGGCGCAACTGCTTCTGCTGCACAGACTACAGCTGCTTTGGACGATGCAGACCTCATCATGGATAAGTTGGATGACTCGGAACTGGCAAGTTTTGCTTCCAAGTTGGCCGACAAATCTGCCATACAGACTGCATTCGAGGAAATTGCAAAAGATCTAATTGCAGCTGGTAAAGTCGCTTCCTTCAAGGTAATTAAATTGTAATCTATTTTTTGATAGTTCTCTATACACATTTATATAACTCCCTACATATACTACTTGTAGATAGCCTGGTGATGCTGTAAGGAGGAAGGGATTCGTGGAAATTGAGTTCCCCCCTCACCAGCTCGGTCAGACGCGACCATCCGGCACAGACTAGGAACAGCAAGTTTGTATACGAGTTCGTCACACCAAGGACAAACATTGCAGAATTCACAATGGCGTCTACCGGTTCAGAAACTATTTTACGTCGTCAACTCAGAGATCTCTCGCGAAATGGAGTTCCAGGTATGCTCTACTACAGCTGTGAGGGTCATTGCGGCCCTCTTCGAAGTCTCAATAATGAGTATGTTGTTAACTTACTGTCCCACAGGCGTGTCGGCTGGTCTTGTAGCAGATAACATCTATGAGTGGGAAGTAATGCTTATAGGACCTGAAGACACTTTGTACGAAGGGGGATTTTTCAAGGCTCGATTGTCATTCCCGACCGAGTACCCTTTGCTCCCTCCAAAGATGTCTTTCGAAACCCCAATGTGGCACCCGAATGGTAACGTTCTCGTCACTTATATCTCCAGCTTTTGCGATCCGTTATTTCTAATATCTGTCACAGTCTATCCCGATGGTAATGTCTGCATTAGTATTTTACATCCTCCGGGTGAAGACAAATTCGGTTACGAAGATGCCGGAGAGAGATGGTTGCCTGTCCATTCAGTCGAGAGCATCCTGCTTTCCGTCTTGGCCATGCTATCCGCACCCAACAGCGATTCACCTGCAAACATCGAGGCAGCCCGCGAATTACGCGATGATTGTAAGTAGATGCACTCCGCTCCTTAGGTAGACTTTTTGCTATGAGCTGTGAAACTGACTCTCGCCTCACTTTAGATCCGGCATTCAAGAAGCGCGTTCGCCGACTCGCCCGTCAAAGTGCAGAAGCCATGTAGAATCATGGCTCAGTATCATATAATCCTGGCTAGTTTGGAATTAAGTTTACATTCCTAAAGCCAGTTGGGTTTCTTGCGTGCTTACTGGTTTTTTGGAATTTTTCTGCTATGGTTTGAAAGTACTTTGGCCGGCTTGCTTTACTTTCATGAATTGGACGGATGCATCAGATACCGGATAGGATTTCCCTTTGTTTTCGATCGGTTTTTATATTAGGCGGCGTTATTTGTACTGTTTCTCTCACTCTAATGTTGTTTTTAATACACTTCTACATTCTACCCATCTTACCGCAATAAAAATGCTTGCATTGTAAACTCGACCAACACTCAATAGTATGGGAAACCCCTAGTAGATGAGAACATAAAAAAAGAAATTTTACACCAAGACTGAAAGTAAAAAGAAAAATAATCCAACCTCTCTAAATTAAGAAGACCATCTAATCCAGCACTGCCCTCTAAATACCAGAACTCCCCAATCGATTTATGAGATGCATACAACATCTTTTGATTTCTCCTATCGACAACATCAATGATAGTATATTTGTATATGGGTTAAAAAGATGGAAAGGAAAAGAAAAGTTAAAGCGCTGATCTTGCGCTTAGTTGTTTGCAGTAGCCTTGGTGTTGAGGATAAGAGCAACAATAAGGCCGTAGAGACCAAGAACCTCAGCGAAAATGAGAATGAGAACCATACCGACGAAGAGCTTGGGCTGCAGCATGAAATTACGAACACCGCAATCGCCGACAATGCCAATAGCATATCCGGCAGCAAGTGCAGAAAGACCAACAGAAAGACCGCACGCAAGATGCATGAAACCGGAGTAAAGAGAGTACTCCTGGTTGGGATCCATATCACCAGCAATAAGAACGGAGACAACGAGACCATAGACAGCCAAGATACCAGACATAATAACCGGAATCAAACTCTATCATAAATGTCAGTGAATCTCTACTACCTAGAAGCGAATGTCTGATAGATTACACATACTCGCATGATAAGTTCAGGCTTGAAGGTACCGACACCAGCAATACCAATGCCACTCTTAGCAGTGCCAACGGCAGAGCCGAGGGAGGAGAGAATGATAGCGGAAGCGCATCTATAAAAGTCAGTCTAAGAAATTCAAGAGAATACAATAGACTCAAAGCTGAGCGAAACATTCTTGCGAGATGCTGAGAATAAGATGACAAGGAAGTATCAAGTCGTGAAAATTAGATAGCAAGGGAAAATACTGTGTGCACCAAATATCGAAAATATGACAATATTGAACTATTAGATAATAATTCCAAATGATTAACTTAAATCAAATTAACGAAAAAGCACGGAGACAGCATCACCAATATAGATCGGCGATTGAAATCTGGTCACACACTCGGACATTCAGTTGATACTCTCCGCAATATATCGACAGCTAAAACCCATTCATCCTCTGATATTTAATCTAGATATCACAATGCATGAGCTGCAATGTCCAATCTTGCTATCCATTCCTCGTGCTGTAGACTGATTCTATTCTTCCTGGACGATCCCCTTCGTTATCAAAACGGTCTCGAATCTCGCAAAAGTACTTGCACACAGTTCTCGTCGTCCGAAACACGCGATAATTTCAACTTACCCAGCGAATCCAAAGAAGGGCGCAAAGGCCGGAGTGAGTTCGTTTTCCAATTCCATAGTGAATGCCGGTGTTAGTGAAAGGACAGACGACGAACAACGAAACAACAGAAGGGTGAAAAGAGAAAGAAGGAAAAGTTAAGATAGGCCACAGTGCAAGCAGCCAGCCCGCAACGGACCCAAACTCATTCCAAAAGGGAGCTCCTCCTACCACGCAAACTAAACCAGGTAGGGTAAAGTGGGCAAGGGTTATGACGGCTACGCGGGCGGCCAACCAGATTGAAGCGATAAGAAGAAGTAAAAGAATAGTCGTTGGGCATTTATGCCTTATAATTAGTTGCGAGCTATAAAGCATAATTGTCCAGACATTTCGAGCTACATATCAGGGTAACTGTTCTGACTACACGTGACACAGTTTGGTGTGCTTGATTACAGTCTGGTTAGTAGGTGAAAAGCCCTAGAGCGGTTCATGGTAGATGTTGAATTGCTGATGGCACTTTTCTGTCTGATTTCCTACTATAGATTCTCGTCTCGGTTCAGAGAAGATCTTGTCTCGTGTCATATTGCAATCCGGCTTGCAGACTGCAGACTGGGGCCTGTTTCCGAGTAGCTACGCCAGACCGGGTTGCGAACAGGGCACTTCGCGAGTTACAGTTCCGCTGCTCTCTGCCTCTCCAACTGGTTTTATCCTTTTAGTATCAAATTTGATCTCGGATCAGGCGAATCAATTCAGTGATCTAAAGTCGCTATTGACTTTGGAATTCTGTTTTTGCTCTTGGTCATGGTTGAACTCACAGATCCAGGCGTTGCATCGCCTGAGTATTTCCATCCTTTTCCGTCTCGTCCATTGAACGATTCCCACAAACAACAACAGCACCAACAACCACTACAACAACATGTAGAGCCCCAACGGCTTGCTCACCAGTATAGTCAAGGTCGTCTTCAACCTCAGTCTGCAACATCATATTCTACCCAGCCTTCACATCAGCAATACTCAGCTTTCTCTGTTCAGTCTCAACAGAATCAATCTCACCATACTCCACAGCAGCAGCAGCAGAGGTATAGTACTGCACAATCTCTCCCTCCCAGCTTAAATGTACAAGTTCGAAAGGCGTCTCGTTCTTCTATACGTGACGAAGCTCATCAGCAACACAACCAGCAGATCGCTCAGCAGTTAGCTCAGCAGCAGGCCCGCCAAGCGCTGGTTCCCCGTCCTGTCCATCATAACCCCAATAATGTTACATCGCGTTCGGTCTCTACTGCTTCGACACCTTCAACAAACATATCCTCAACCCCTCGAACTCCCGTGGCTCCTGCTCCTACTCTTCCAGTATCGTCATATTCCTTCCTTCATCACGACGCTCCTTCTCACTCTACAATTGTGACTGCTTCTCGTGGGAGACCATTGGTTTATCCTGCTCTTTTGTCTGCCGTTGCAGGCGTTTTTGTTTCACTTATTCAACCTGGCGATCGGATCAAAGACAGTTTGACGTATAAAAATTCGTTTACTGGTGCCGAGGCTGTAGATCTCCTCACTTACATTCTGCAAACTCCGGATCGAACGTTGGCGTTACTCCTGGGTCGAGCTCTCGACACTCTCAAGCTTTTCCATGATGTGACTTATGTCCATAAACTGCGCGATCATCAAGATGAAGTTTATCAGTTGCGGGATGCCCCTGAGGTCCCAGAGTGTGGTCCATCACCTTCATCCGGGATTGTCGAACTCGAAGACGATGAAGATTTTGAAGAGACTGATTCTACGCCAACCTCTTTCTATCCTGATCAGACGCAACAAGTCGCATTGCAGTCTCCTACGGAGGCAGATTCAGCTGAGACTGCCCAAAAAGAGGCAATCAAACGTATCACCAGTGGAGTTAACGGCATTTTTATGTTAATGACCGAGTGCTATTCTCCTACGTGTACAAAAAATCAAATTTGTTATGCTGTTCACTGTCCGAAACGTCTCGAACAGCAGTTCCGTGCCAAAGAGCATCATCCTTCTTCCTCTTCTTCTTCTCATGGCACTACTTTATCTTCCATGACTCAGGATTCGGTTCAAACGCTCGCTACCTCTGGTACGATTCGGCGTCGCGAGTCGAATATTTCTATAAGCTCTGAAGATGAGAAATCAGACAGCAAGCTTTGGAGTCTAAATGTCCCTAAAGAAGTTCTTGATTCAGTTGACGAACGTGAGAAAAAACGCCAGGAGGTTATCAGTGAAGTCATTTACACGGAGCGTGACTTCGTTAAGGACCTTGAATATGTTCGCGACTTTTGGATTATTCCATTACGTCGGTCAAACATTATTCCCGATCATCGGCGCGAGAAATTCGTGCGAACTGTTTTCTCTAATATTATGGAAGTTCATTCAGTAAACTCACGTCTTGCAGACGCGCTGACAAAGCGACAACAGCAAGCACCTATAGTTCGGCAAATTGGCGATATTCTTTTGGAGCATGTTCCTCGATTCCAGCCCTTCATAAAATATGGTGCCAACCAACTGTATGGCAAACATGAGTTTGAGCGAGAAAAATCCACGAATCCTCTGTTTGCTCAATTTGTCGCTGAAACTGAACGAAAGAAAGAATCGAGAAAGTTGGAATTAAATGGTTATCTTACCAAGCCAACTACTCGCTTGGCGCGTTATCCTCTGCTTTTGAACGCAGTCTTGAAACATACACCTGAGGATTCTGTTGATACTCAGGATCTCCAGAAAGCTGTTGACATGATCAAAGATTTGCTATCTAAGCTTAATGTTGAGACCGGAAAGGCATCAAATAGATACGAGCTGATGCTCTTGAGTCAGAGCTTGGTTGTACAGCACGGTGAAACTTTTGATTTGAAACTCACCGAAGAGGGACGAAGGATACTGTTTCATCAAGATTCAATGAAAAGGAGATTGCAGGATCAGCAGGGTGATATTACTATCTATCTTCTAGACCACTGTCTCTTTTTTGTTAAGAAGAAGGTGGTCAATCGTCGTGAGCAATTAAAGGTTTTTAGAAAGGTACTTATAATTTGATGATTTACCATTGTGGAGAGGATGAATTAACAGTTAATACAGCCTATTCCGCTTGAGTTGTTAGTTCTTTCGTTGTCGGAAGAGAGTCTTACAAAGCGTAGCTCGTCTTCCATTCTGCCGGGTAGTTCCAGATCCACACCTTTAAGGGCAGATAGTAGCGCTGGGAATAAGTATCCGTTGACTTTTACTCACCTCGGACGACGCGGTTATGATTTAACTCTTTATGCTCCCAATTATTTCAGTCGAAAGACTTGGGCAGACTTGATTGCTGAGCAGCAAACAGTTCTGAGAGATAGGTCCAAGATATTTGAGAAGACAATTCTGTGCTCGAACTACTTCAGAGACAGCAATCGCGTGAAATGTGCTGTTCCGTTTGACGGGGGTCGGAAAATGCTATACGGCACGGATTTGGGTATTTACATGTCGTATACCAGACCAAACCGTGGGGCTTCACGTATTTTGAAACCACAGCGATTGATTTTGATTCCAAATGTGACGCAATTGGATGTATTGGAGGAGTATTCCATGCTACTGGTGCTGGCTGATAAAACTTTGTATTATTGGTCTCTAGACGCTCTGGACACTGAGCTAAGCGGCGCTTATAACGGAAACAGTGCTAATGGGCAGACTTCTACCGCGCTTGCTGCTCGAAAACCTAAGAAAGTCGCCACTCATATCAATTTCTTCCAATCTGGTTTGTCTCTGGGACATGTATTGGTGTGTACAGTGAAAACCAATGGTATGACAGCCACAATCAAGGCTTTGGAACCTGAGCAGCCTCAGGCAAGGTCCAAGAAGCAGGCCACGTTCAGAAGATTCCTTCAGGGTCAGTCTGAGGGCTTAAAGTCATTCAAAGAATTCTATATTCCTTCCGAGGCCTTTTCGTTGTCCTTCTTGAAGTCTAAGGTCTGTGTTGGTTGTGCTAAGGGATTTGAGCTAGTATCCTTGGAGACGCTTGATACTCAGTCTTTGCTTGATCCTGCTGATACTTCTCTTGACTTTGCTATGCATCGGGAAGGTCTAAAACCTATTGCAATTTATCGCCTTAATGGAGATTTCTTACTCAACTATTCTGATCTGTCGTTTTTTGTCAACCGCAATGGATGGCGAAGTCGGTCTGATTGGATCATCAACTGGGAAGGTCTGCCGCAGTCTTTTGCGCTATCCTATCCGTACATTCTTGCGTTTGAGCCGAGTTTCATTGAGATCCGTCATGTTGAGAGCGGTGCATTGGTACATATTATTACTGGGACGAATATCAGGTTTTTGCATGAATCTACGAATGAGATTCTGTATGTTTACGAAGATGATGATGGAAACGATGTTGTTGCATGGTTGGATTTTTGGGGGTCTGCTAAAGAGCGACCTTCTGAGAACGGTGATGAGCATAAGGATGTTTTGACAGGTAATGGAGTGCAGTCTCCAGGAGCTCAGCGACTGGAGGATTGATTTGATTTAGTGATATGATTTGAGGATGTATATGTATAATTGGGTAGTTTTATTTGTTACGTATTTGAATTTTGAACCCAACTAATTTGTACTTCAACTAATATCTTTTCTATTCTTATGATTTTAAATATTTTTGGTCATTTTATTGCATTGATATCATTTTGGTCTAATAAATTTCTGGTTATGTTTTTAGTTCATTGATCTGTCAGTACGAGATTTGGGGCGTGATTGGGATAAATAGGGATAAAGTTCAATTTAAAGTGTTTCGACCCTAGAAATATGTGCGACGCTGATCAATTTTACTATTTTTGCTATACTCTGTGACAGCTTTCTCTTTCTGTTTCGTGAATTTTTTTGGGCAAACTGTGGAAGGCCAAGGGACTCAGCGTGAAACTAAAGTATGGATTCCTCTTCGGAACACAGCAGCAACGCAGAGCAAGAATGCACGTCGTCATCTGAACCGGATCTCACAAAGGAGAAAGAGATTCTGGAGGTTATTCTTGCAAAGATGGAGAAGAGTAAAAAACTAACTAGCGAAGCCAAAATTTCTGGAGAAAATTCTGTGGAGAAAACTACTGGGCTTTGCAACAAACTTGACCAGCACGAACAGGACGGTGAAGACGACCAGGAAGACTGGCGAGAAATGATAGATACAGCAAATACGATTCTAGAAAAATGGAAAGCCGAGTGGCATCAACTGGAAAGTACAGCACGAAAAGGACTTCAGGGTCCCTAATAATGCGGAAAAAAAAAGTCTATCCGCACAGGCGTCTGTACGAATCAATGCACCCCAGTCAGACAACTCAGTTGCGGCAGTGTTCGCACAAGAGCAAGCTGTACGAGAAACAGGTTATATTATACAGGCAATAGTTGCTGATACCAAAGAGGTTGCAACATTTCAAACAAATATTTCCAAAAGGTGATTGGCTGACTGGGATGAATGCCGAGAGTGCTACACAGAACTTAATGAGATAATAGAAGCGTACTCGATCCGTCATCTAAAAATCGATGTTTTCAATTTAGAAGTGCTATGCTTTGCAATTTCCGTGACTGTACGAAAGGCATACGTGACCTTCAAACCAAGAGGTTGCCTTTCAGATGATGCTTTGGAGCTTGAATTTGCTGGACATGCGTTCAGCGGTGACATGTCGGTTGGCGATGAAAGCATGGATTGCTCTGAGGAGCGAGTAGATGATGACAGAGTGAGTCGGGGAGGGGGTGACACAGCTCGCTCCTGAATTATACGCTCTAGCCTAGAAGTACTTCTCAGCGGAGATTTTTCATCGTCGTAGTATCCTGATTTTGCTAGCAAACACATCAGCTCGTCATCTGGGTCCCCTGGAGATTGTTCCGAAGAATTCTCAACTGAAGGCGGAGGTGACGGCGAAGGGTTCAAGTGCTCAGGCCATCGTACGACATATTGAGGAGGTTCAGATCGGTCGAATGCAACATCTATGATAGAGTCCAGGACCTGGTCCAGCTTGTCAAAAGCTGCTCTGGTATCAGTCTTTGTCAGTTTGGGCTGCTCTCGATCAACTGACTGATTTCGACTTGTGCGTTTCAAATCAAGACTGAGTCGTTCTGGTTCAAGCTTATTTTGACTTTTAAGCGTGTTCCGCAGTTTTGATGGCCCATGCAAAGCAGCTAGAGATCGAGAAGTTCGCAGCATTGGCTCACTATTGAGACGCTTTTGGTTCCCAGATGGAGGTACGGAGTACCCATCAGCGTCCAGAGATCGAGAATCATGACGCAACGAAGGCAAAGACGGATGTGAAACTAGTCGAGAATGAACAGATCCAAGCACATCACCGCCACGGTGACTGTGATGCTCTTTACGATGTTTTCTGCCGATTTCTAAATTCTCCGTGGATGAGGTTCCGCCAGCGACCCAGTACGTCTTTTCGCCGGCAGCTGTATTAATCCAGTATCCGTTCTCATGATTCTGCGAATCATACGACCGTCGAATAGAGTCTGTCATAAAGACCTTATGAATGAAATGTAATGGAAACTAGATGGATGGTTTAGACTGCAACAAAATAACTGTCACTAAAATTTCAAAACGCAATGGAGAAGGGAGCATGGGCAATATTACTCTCTTGGTAAGCTGAGGTCAGATATATAAGATGAACCGACAGTCGTAGAAGCTGGAAGGCGGGACAGGGAGGAGAGAAAGCAAATCTCGGTCAAATAATAGATAATTTGCGCACAGATGCGTAAGGGACATGGGATTTATTTCCAGACGGCTCCATTGTAGGCTAGTACAAAGCCTGAGCATCCCGTATGACGAGATAGATAACCTTTCTTGAGGAAGTCACCGGATCGGGACGATGCCAACAATAATGCGGTTCAGATTGTCGGACAGGTTGATTTCTGCTTGAGTTGAGGCATTCGTCTTCGTATTTCGATCCTGTACGTGCTATTTTCTCCTCATACGGTAACTCCACAACAAGCGAGCCCAAGCCCTCGATAGGCGAGAACACAAGCACCTTGCGGAAAACGTTGTGCGCCGCGCGCGCCGCATTCCTACTTTGAGTTTGTCAACAACCCAAGAGCAACGCGCTTTCTTTGGCTCTCGAGTTTTGCGCGTCGAGACTCGGGTTTGCACGCTCTTGTTTTTCTGCTGGTTTGAGCTGGTATTTCTGTTTCTGTTTCTACTGTTGTTGCCGCTATTTGAGTACGGAGACACCAAGGAGCACAAACTTAGCCGGGTCCCATAGTGCCATTTCCTAGCTGTGTTTGGTCCAGGCTTGTGATCGCGTCGACATCGCTCGGTTGTGCTGTTCTGTGCGACATCTCTTTTGTCTGTTAGTTTTTTGCATCTGCCATCGCGTGCTATCGACCAGCAGTTCGTGTCTGGCCCTCGTATCGCTATGCCCCAGACATCGACGACACCTCGTCGGGCTCTTTCGGATATTTCCACAAATGTTTTGCCCTCTCCTTTGCTCTATGAGAAAGCACAACCTCCTACTCGTTTAAAGGAGGGTCTGAAGTTGACTTCCAGAGCAGCTGACGCTTCTGCTGCTGGAGGCCGCGCGGTTCCCCCTCCTGGTCAACAGTCTAGCTCCCTTCTTCAGGAAGCGCTTTCGTTGGCAAAGTCTCTTCCTAGTAGTCCTGATAAGATTACGCGTGAGGCCGATCTTGTAAGTGATTTGTTTACGTCATGCTTAGTTGCGTCAGATCAGAACTTGCTCCTAACAATCCGCCAGCCTGTCAAACAAGAACGTCCTGATCATGATATTCAAATAAGCCCGCGAAGTCGACAGGTACGCGCTTTATAATAGAATCATGTATGATATTTCTAACTTCGACAGCATGCTGATACTCTTCGTATGCGTCTCCGTCTGGCTTACTATAAAATCCAAATCGATCGCGTCTCTACCCCACTCTCAGAGTTGCCTCTTCCTAACCGTACCAAGGACAAGTTAGAGCAGCCAGAGGACAATGAAGAAGCATATACACGCAGCTATGTAGCTTCTCCCTCAGCCGCGAGGGTGGCTGGAAGTCTTACGTCCCTCTCGACTATACGCGACTTTGCACCCCTAACACGCCAACCATTCGGGCCGCGTCCGTCTGAACCTTCGCGAGCTGCTGCACGACTCCACTCGCTTCCTGCTGTGATGTCCGAAGCTGCTATTAGAATGGCATCTTCGGGAGATTACAATCTCCCCAGTCTGGGCAAATCCACACGTCCGTCGCTTTCGCGACCGATTTCGTTCACCTCTAACACCACAAGAAAAGTCATTCTTTATTCACCCATCAAACGCCATGGCAATAAACAAAACCGATCTGGAGCTAGTCGGAATAATTCCGAATCGACTAACCGGCGCCGTTCTGCATCATCTCACACTAGCACCAAGGCAGCGAAAAGGATATCATCTGGTCGCGTCTCTAAGGAGCATAGATCATTCAGCAGCTCGGCAGACTCTTTCACAGCGTCAAAGGGGACGTCTACGAAACCACGCAAAACTGGAACTACTGAATTCGTCACGCCAGCTCGAAAGACACGCAGTAGACTATCTGATAGCCAGCTTACTCAGCGATTTAGAAACGAATCAAGCAATGGCCAACAGTTTAGTAGCCCAGTGAAAGCTGCCCTTCCCAGCTCGGCTATTAAAGGGACTCCTAATCAATTGGGAGCAGCACGCAGTCTTTTGGATCTCGGAGCATTCTAGATGAAGTTTCAACCATTATTGTTATTCTATACCATTTTGCTAAGTCATTGTTCACTTTTGGCTCTCTTCGTCTCTCCCTCATTTTTATAATGTGAATAAGAAATTAAACACAACATAATAGTAATAATTCAATTGAACAAAGAAGAAATTATCATGTTTTCAATTCCACTTCATTTTACTGTAACATCTCCTATTACCCAGCTTTTCAAATCATCTCGTTCAGCCCAGGCCAGAACCTCTCCGTTTCTGTTTCGCGACCGGACTCCAGCATCGGGAACACTACCCTTTCTTCCTCTTCTTGTGCCAATATCCATATCTTCGGATTCTGTGGATTCGACACCAATAACCCAATGTAGGGGTCTAGCCGCATTTCCCTCTGAATCTTTACTCCAACCATCGCCCCCGGAAAAAATGTCCTCAATGGATTCTTCAGCTGGTAATTCACCTTCTTGTCGTTGCCAAGACGCAGTCAATGTTTTTCGATACAGAGACGAAGAGGACTCACTCATCACATTGGTAGAGCCAAAGGCCGAATCTGAGAGTGGATTTCCGTTAGTCAGAGTGGATTTCAAAAGGAGCTAAATATGTGTCGATTAGGACAATGCTAGAAACTTACGATGCTCGACTTCCTTGTCCTTATGCTCTCCCATGACACCTGTTATACCGCCAAATACTTGACCAGAGGTTAAAGGGGGACTAGATATATTGATATTAGCTGAATGAGGAAAGCATTAAAACAGGAAGTCACGTACACTGAATACGAAATATCTCCGGATAGCTGCCTCAAGTCTATGGTTATCTTGCACGCTGGTTACTCAACTGTCGAACGAAGGCACAATTTTATTCTTATAAACATACTCTGAGTGTAGAATTCACTTTACTATCTTGAAGCAAATATCTTCTTGCTGTCGGTTGTTGTTCTTTAGCGTATTCCGCCAAATTTAGTTTCAATTGACCCAATTCGACTCTATCATTATCGTGATCCGAAACAACTTCAACAACGATCCACTTCGAAGACAGCATACCGTCTTTATCAATAACCATCCGGACTTTCTCGATCTCATGGGTATACGACCACGTAACTTTATGTTCCTTGATCGGTGCTCTGTCTGTTCGTCCGTGAGAATCGCTCCGGGCGGAGTCCTTCAACTGCCACCGGACAAAGACGTAGCCGCTCACTAGAGGAATATTTGATAAATCATGGATGATTAAATTAAGTGAAAACTTCGGCCTTCTCGTCCGAGGTATTAATACGTTCATTATCTTTCAGTCCGGCTGACCCTGTAAACAATTCAAGTAGTTGTGATAGGGAATTTGAACTTGTTGAAACACCACTTACTGTATTCCCGCGCTCATGAACGCAGAAATGGGAGAATACAAAATTAAACTTTAATAGCAACCAAGCAAACTCTAATGTAACCTCTACCTCAAACTCACAATAAAGAAAATAAATCTACCACATTGAGCACCATCCTATGTACATAGAACTGAGACGACCTGGATCCGTAGCTTCTTTGATCAGCATATCTACTTGAGCTTCTACACCAAGTGCAAACGAATCCGTCACTACCTGTCCATCTAACCGCTGTTTGATTCTTGTCAGCGCTTCTGAAGGTCCTTTCGGGGATGGACCTTTCTTCCTCTTCCAGTCGACAATCGGATCATAAAGAAATGTCTCAAGAAAAGGTAATAACACTTCTTGATGCTGCCGAAGGATTTGCAGTGTAATCTCGCAGCACTTGCGGAACGGGCCTTCATAACCGTACGGACCCAATGCATCGACAATGTTCTGAGTTAATCTAAATGGAACACACTCCGGGATTTCCAATTCGAGACCCTGCCTATGGTTAAACCAAATCGGGATTATGATTTCATACGAGACTCATACCTTTTCAAATAGACAGCTGTAGTCAACATGAAGTATTTTTCCTGTCTCTTCGTCGCACAATATGTTGTCTGAGTGCCGATCACCTAAGCCGAGAATATATCCGACAATAGACATTACAGCCGCTGTTCGCGCAAATGATGTTCGTGACTCTAGCCATGACGAAGGGACTGGGAAATTCTCGATAAACCACTCGTATAATACTGGCGGGAACCTGAATTACTTCCTGTTAGTTATTTCAAGATCGTCTTGATATCAGAGTGGACTTGCATTGGCAATATCTTGTCTGTAAATGTTTGGCTACGTTCTTGACGGCTATGCTTTTTTGTGTCTAACATCTCCCGCAAAATTTGAACCTGCATATAAATAAATATCAAAGCCAGACACTTCCATAACAAATTTCTTACTGGAAAAGATATATTACGAGCTGAATATCCTGCTCGAATTATATCTCTCACTGTTCGCGTATTATCCACCCATTCAATCAATCCTGTATCCTCAGTGAGAACCACAACTGCATAAGTCATGATTTCTGTAGATTATCAGTAATCCAAGTCAACGAACAAGTCCATTCAACCATAGCCTACCTAGATTTCTCTTGCTGGATTCATCTTCCTTTTGAAGAAGCTTGTTGATCATATCGTTGAACTCCAATAATCGAGCGTCCTTTCTTAGGTCGTCCCCTGGTTTGCACAAGATTGTATAGTACTTGCCATCAGTGCCTATGAATTTCAACTTTTTAGGTCTCTGCATAGAGCCCATGACATCGACAATGTCAGAGATTTTGTGAATAGTCACTTTGTGGGCAAACGGAGTATGTTCTTCGTCAGATAAACTCTGCAATTTGCTTGGCCACACTATTGTCATATTCCTCTGGACTGGAACTATTAAGTCAGACGTAAACAAGCGATCCACATCTAAATTCTTATCGAAATTTTGACGAAACAATCTTCGCAGATCAAAGGAAGTATTGGCATCGCATCTAACTCCACAAAGCCAATCTAATGCCTCCAACAAGCGACTTGCTGAACTTACAATATCCTTCACAGCTGCAAACTTACCAACACTTCGTGATCTTAAATGACGAAGAATGGGTTTACCGAACTTGACTCGCTCAGCATCGCGTCCTAAAGACAGCGCAAGTATCTGCCAGAACGACTGTGAAGGATAGTATAATCCAACTTGAGTCAATACATCTCGAATAATTTTGAATACTGTGCTGTCTTGTTCAAGTCCTCTAATTCGAGAAATAATTTGAGACAATACAGGAAAAAACTATGAGATTCGGAATGAGCATGTGAATCAAGTCCTTAGACAAAACAAGCCACTTACAATATACTTTGGCAAACTTGCAAAGGTACTTTTAATCTTACCCGTCAATTCATCAATGTTTTTTTTCAGATCTCGTTGCTGGCCACCTTCATTTGCTTTCGGATCGGCTAGCAGTAACCACAAAGTAAGCAACTTTGGTAATGTTTGATAGACATGCTTGACACCTCTAACAAGGCCTTCACAATACGCGTTGACTGCCATAACATGGTATTTTCCTTTGATACTATGAATATTTTTAGCGTTCATCCGAAATAAGAAATCATATGTAATATGTACTATTGTGAGTTCCTCTTATCTTCAGGAAGCAAAGTCTGAGCTTCTATGATTTTCACGCAGTATTTACCATAATGATAATATCCGCTCTCTAAAGAACTGGTGGTCTCCGTGACAGTTGCATATTTTAATAGCACTTCGGACCATTTGCCTTGGTTTGATCGATCAAACCATTTTGCATATTTAAGTTGCATCTAGAATAAAAATGAGCATTTTTCAAGCAGCTAGCTCTAAGTTTCCGTAAACTTACCTTGGCTTTGAATAAATTATCTGGCAATCCATCCGCTGATAAAAAATCTCTCGTCTGCAGTAGTGTGTCTAACTCTCTAAGGGCCTGTTTTTGATCTCCTTGAATCCATTGAAGTTTTGCCAACTCGAACAATGCAAACTTGGACGCACTCGAATATCTGCTCGCTTGCATACAATATCCGTAAGCTTGATCGTAATAATGTGCTTTGTACGCTTTCTGTGCCAGAAGGAGCCAAATATCTGCCGCTGCGCGAGTATTTGCTGGGTCCAAGCTGATAACAGCTTGTTGTAGAGTTAACATGTATCGAGTCTCTGGGTAAGATCCCTTAAACTTCTCCATTCTTGAATGCAAATTCGACATATTGTCCTTCCCACGCAGTCCAGATAAGTATATTTCCTCGATATGCGAGAAAGCTTGGAGCTGAAATATTAGATTACGAGTCTGCTTCAAAGAAGAGCTCCCCGATAAGGCGATGTTATTCGCAAGTTGAGACCGTCCTTCCGAAATCGCTTTGTAGACACCAAGCAAGTCACCAGTTTGAATTGAAAGTAAAGACTGGCCAACGTAGGTCTCAAAGCTTGGCTTAGGCGCATTCTTGATCCATTCTGCAACATTCTTCCACCGCCCAAGCGTCCATGCCGATTCTATCGCGAAATTGATCGCCAAGGACTTCTCTCTCTCAGCGGTTACGTTCATCCTGTTTAACAGAGCATCTGAACTGAGGTCAGTACTAAATTATCCAGTATAAAAGGTCTCTTACCATGGTCATTAAGATTTCTAAGGCACTTGATTATGTTATACTCTCTTAAAAGTTGCTTGTCTAGCTCAGATGACTCGTTATCAATCTCATAGCATTTTAAGGCCAAATCCCATCTTCCAAGCGACTCGTGCTCCAGTTTCTGGTTTTCTAGATTAGATGACAGAATCATAGTTGACATTCCTAGCACGGAATCAGAATCGCCTAACTGAGAGTAGATTTGCTGCAACTGACTGTACGCTTTATCCAAAGAATCTCCGGCTGTCCGATTCAAGTTCAACAGATTTCTCAGAGCTTGCTCGTTGTAAAACAACGCCCTTGCATAAGATTGAGACTCCAGAGCTCGAGTAGCGACTAGTTCTGTTTTAATCTGCGATAATGTACTTTCTGTAAGAGTCGTAGCATCGTCCTCCCGGATAACTGGAACTGGGTCTATTGGCCGACGTGTCCGTTTCGTTGAACTAGCAATCAGGGCTCCGTTTGCCTTCCGGCGGATGCGAAGCCATCGACTGCAGTAATCTAAAATTGAAAATACAGTCTATTGCTGGTTAAGATAATCAGGGGTTATTGAATACAACGAAATACTAACCTCATATGATAATCGAATATCAGTTCGCTCAATCTGAGTCTCGGTTTCGTGTTGTTCAGAATTCAGGCTGAATTTTGATCGGTCGCTCAATACTTGGTTTAACTCTATTGCTATAGCCCCTCTCTCCTCTTCAGATCCATGAACAATCAAATATTGGACCACAAATGGCAAAATAACGTTCGAAACGCGCGGATCTTGAACACTGATTGCTTTAGAAATAACCAAGAATATGTTTTGCGATGATCTAACGAGGTTATTTTTTTTTTGGATTAGAGCAGCCCGGCAAAGGCATTCATATGTAAATTCTCTCAGCCAGCTTCTGTGATCTGGAGTGCGCGTAAATAATGGATATCCCGATAGCGGAACTAAAACATGACCGTCAATGCAATCTTGAACTTCCGACGCCTCCTCGTCTTCTCTGCGAGTGAGTTCGTATCGCGAAGATAAAAAGGGAAGAAGGGTGATTTTGGAAATCTCAGAAAATGCAGACCACGTTCCATAAGCAAATCCACCAATTTTCACAGAAGTTGGACTCATTCCAGATATTTCCAGCAGCTGTTGCATGGCATAAGCAAGAAATAGTTGATATTTAGGATCTGCAGAAGACACAAAAGCTGGCACTATATAGAAGTCTAGCAAAAAACATATAAATTGGTCATTCTCCTCTTTAGCATCAAAGTTTGTGAACAATAAAATATCGGTTCTAGATGTCGACTGTTTGAACTCAGATAAGTCCTCACATCCGACAAGTCCAATACATTCTGCAGCTAGCTTGGCAATCCGAGGATGCCCTTCAAAAAACTGTTGAGTTGCTCTGATACACACCTGCAAAATTCCCGCTGTATTGTTGGAAATTGCTGAAAGAATGGACGGAATAGTTGAGTCATGAAATTGAGATTCCAGCAGCAATTTTCGTAGTTCCAATAACGCTTCATGAACAATACTGAAATTCTCACTGCGACAACGGACAATAATATCGCTCAATCGCTGTTCATCACTAGTAGGCTCCAGCATCAAACTTCTCAACACACCAATAGTGCCACGCAGTTTTGCTATGTGATTATACTGAGAAGGGATCTCTGAGCTTCTTAAATGTGGTTCTGAATTCTTAAGCCTGTCAACTAAAGTTTGTAAGACGACCAGGGCGACTACCTCGGATCTAGGTGAAAAGGATTTCCAATGAAATAATATCAAGGACATACTCAAACCCAGCAGGCTGATAACCTCTGTCAGAGGAAAATATTGAATCATTGTCTTCCAAACAAGCAGAGTTGATTCCTGAAGGTCGCTGTCTGTTATAGTAGTTTGTAAGATCGAGCAGACCTGCAGTTTGAAGTCGCCAGCACAATCCCTGGCTAACCGGACAGTTGCTCCCAATCCTTTTAAGTAGTGCTGCTTCTCCGGCCAATGTGGACTTTTGTATAACACATCTGAAAACCTGCATATTATGCCAAGAATATTTTTACTCATGAAGAGATAGAGATTACTTAAATCATCAGCTTGGACGTCTTGCCGATCTAAATTAGAGAGAAAGGTCATGGACTCAAATATTGATACTTCATGATCCAGTTTGGAATCGTCTTCTTCTCGATACATTTTTAACAGCTCGACCGAAACTACTATAGAGTTCAAGCGAACAAAGCTCTCATCCACCTTTGAAAAGGTGCTCGATATTTTCATCAGACTGACCTGAATATCGCTTATTGGATCATTGCTGCTATTAAGCAAGAAAGTGGCCATTATCTGACAAATCGATCCCCTGCATAATGAAGCTGCCCTTACACCAAGAATTTCTGCAATTCGTTTGATGTCATCCTTTCTGTGCTCCCAGACTAAGAATGGAATGATATAATCTTTGGTTTTGTCCAGAAAGCAGTCTAGATCGACGTTCAAGAGTTCTGAGATAATTTCGATTGTTTGAAATTGATGAGATTTCTGATGCTTAAACAACGAAATACTAATAGTTTCCCAGAATGGGGAAAGTAGATCGAGTGTAGACAAACGGCGAAAACGAGCAATGGATCTGATCTGTAAATAAAGTTAATTTCCGACACTGACTTCCAATTTTATAGCATTAGTACCTCATGTATTACAAGTGAAACCGTGAAGACATCGTTGGAATCGAAAAAGGCTATTAATTTCAACAATGCAACATTGAGATTTTCACCATGCACTATCTTCGCTATTTCAGACCAACATATTATAGAGGTCTCCACTAACTGAGGAAATTGTGGTAGGTCAGTCAGCTTACTAAATACAGCTTGACTGGATTTGAAGTCGGATATAAACCATGGTAGCGCTCGGCTGAGTTGTGTTAAAACCGGTGAACCAATCTCGGATAGTCAACAAATTACCTTGCCATCATTCTGACAGATCTTGAATTATTACTCATGCTCTCTATGCAAAATTTGAATAAAGAAGTAGATCTTAGATCTGCCACACTGTCCGAATAGATAAAATGTAAAAGATAGTGCCGGATAGCTGCCAAAATCCCCACTATCCATTTTTCATCGTTAATCTTGAAATTCAACGCAATCAGCTGATCAATGACTTTATATATCTCAATCCAGCTATTCCGTCTAAAATAAGGACCACGGTAATACTGTGAGTTACACTGGATACAGTAAATGTCACCATTATTTCGTATAGTCACTGCGCGGGCACAAGGTAAGTAGCTTATAGCTCGTAAAATACGTAGCTTTGCAGATAGATCCAATTGAGAAAAGTCCTTAGAGCTATGCAAAGAATATTAGTCAAATGTATTCAATAACTAGTATTTATTAAGTAGATCTCACTCTAAGTAGTGGCAAAGAGCCTCACAGTTCAGAACAGTTGATCCATCTTTGTAGCAGTAGAGCGGTAACGAGGATCGCAAAGATTCTAACCCTGACACCAACGAATTAGTATAATTATAATTGTCGATACCAAATGCTAAACTATAGTTCCTCTTTCCCAAAATATTTTCATTCATTTCATCATTATCTGATTCTAGGTAACGATATCACGAAGGCAATTTATAGTACTTTCGTTTTTCAATCTCGATCTGCCAACGCGTGTTCCAGTGAATGACTCTCGAGAGTGCGGCTCACACGCGCTCATGTTTTGATACCATTCTAGTGGGACGCCGCGGGCTCTTTAATGGACTTGTCCAAATTAGGAGATCACTAAACAGCTTTCAGACTGAATCATAATATTATAATCTACTTAAATTAGAGAGTGGTCATTTCTCTGTTCTTCCATTCCATATTCATGATTGCAATATTCTCGTTCCATTTGTTCCATTTGTTCCATTTCGTTCAGGGTTATCAGAATGAAGTTACCAGACCGGATTGACCCTGAAAGTATTCCTAGACCACCACCAGGAGGGATTCCTGAATGTGAACCAAATTATCCAGGAGGATTTCGGGGACTCTTTAAATCTCGCATTATTCTTGGATGGGCGATATTTGCCAGCATAGGTAGTTTTCTGTTTGGCTATGACCAAGCTGTATTTTCAGGAGTCTTGGTTTTACACGGCTTTCAGCATCAATTTCCTCGCATCGCTGGCAGCACCCAACTCCAGGGATGGGCTGTATCCGTTTTACAAATTGGCGCTCTCATTGGAGCATTTGTCAATAGCCCCATTGCAGATAAAATATCTCGTCGATACAGTATTAGCATTGCCTGCGTAATCTACTTGATTGGAACCACTCTTCAAGGAGTTGCCCTGAACGAGAGTAGGTCAGGTGTAAATTGATCCCAGACAGCTCCTAACGGCCTTTAGTCATGCTTCTTATCGGCCGAATTCTGAGTGGCTTCAGTATTGGTCAACTCAGTATGGCGGTTCCTCTCTGGATTGGAGAAATCGCACCGTTGAATATCCGCGGCTCAGCTCTTGGTCTCCATCAGTTGGCAATCGCGATTGGTATTATGACCGCTTTCTGGATCAATTACGGAGTACAGTATGTTCATAATGACCAATCCACATTACTGGAAGCAGCTTGGCGCATGCCTCTTCTGATTCGCGCTCTTCCTTGCTTGGTTTTGTTAACTGGAAGTGTGTGGTTTATGCCAGTAAGTCATTGTTTTTAGAATCGAGGACATTAGCACTAATATATTCTGTAGTTCTCGCCTCGTTGGTTGATCAAAGTCCGCCGTTCTAGAGAAGCTCTTGATACTATAGCAAGATTGAGAAACTGGTATATTGATGGTAGCGAGGCAAACAACGAATATTCCCAAATCAAAGCAAGTGCTGTGGCAGAGGAGGAAATGATGTTAAAGAAATTCCCAAACGCTAAGACACACTTTCAACGTAGCATCAAGCTGTACCGAGAAATGTTCACTCAGCGACATCTACTTAGGCGAGTAATTGTCGCTTGTGGACTACAGGTATTTCAGCAGTTGAGTGGCATCAACGCCATCGTCTCCTATGCGCCTCAACTATTTTTATCCCTTAAATTAGGGAACACTTCTGTATCTTTGTTAGTTACAGCAATGATTGGTATTGTCAATGTGTTGTCTACATTATTCGCTATTTCTGCAGTGGATAGATTCGGTCGTAGACCGGTACTCATTATTGGTGCCACGGGAATGACCATCTGTCACTTGGTCATTGCAAGCTTGTACGCCTATTATGAAAGTAAATGGGCGAGCAATCCAGCTGCTGGATGGACGACCGTGATCTTTGTCTGGCTATTCGTTGTGAATTTCGCCTATTCGGCTGGATGCATCAGCTGGATTTATCCATCCGAAATCTTCCCACTTGGTGTCCGATCTCAGGCTATGGGTGTAGCCGTTGCTGCTAATTGGGCGTCTAATTTCCTGATTGGCTTGTTCACGCCGGTGTTACTTGCGAAAATCCGCTATGGCACCTTCTTCTTGTTTGCTGGATGTACACTGGCCCTCTTAATTTGGGTCTCAGTTTCGTTACCAGAAACAAAAGGTGTGTCGATCGAAGATATGGATAAACTTTGGGGAGCTCCTTCGAACGAAAGCTTCGACGAAGAAGTCAAACAAGAATGCCATGTCTCAGAAGCAGAAGACAAAGAAGAAGTTGAGACTGCAGCCAGTTCGATCGTAGTAGGCCCCAAAAAATAATCAGGGGATTACTGAATAAATGTAGCCTTTTCTGTATTGTAAATTAAGTTTGTGATTATCAATATTGTACTTGTACTGAATAGTGTTGCATTCAGATATATAATTAATTGCCGTAGAGTGCCTTCGGAAAGATTCTCTTCCAATCTGCAGTCTGTTCTGGTTGACTTTGGCCAAGCACGTGCAGGGTTAGGCTGAAGCGAGTGTAAGATAGAAGGAGCTCAAGGGTGTGCGACCTCACTAATGTTTGAATGGAATACTTTTATCTTAAAAATTCAAAGCCCTACGATCTTTTCTTTTGAGCTTGTTTTAACTGTACTGGACGGTTCTTATTTGTTATCGAGCAGTTGCTTTTCATAAAATGGCAACTCGAGCGGCCCATAAAAGAGTATGCTGATTTGTATTATTGCCAGACAGATTCTGACATGTTCTACAGCTAGTGAGAGATTATAAGCAAATAGAGGAGAGTCCACCGCCATATATTGTTGCGCATCCCAGCGAGAAGAATATATTGATGTAAGTTTATTGGATCGTTTTAATGATATTTGTAGATCGACATTAATGCATTTCTAGATGGCATTACGTTATTACGGGACCTCCAGAGACGCCATACGAAGGAGGACAGTATCACGGAACATTGACCTTTCCGAGCGATTTTCCTTTCCGACCGCCTTCAATAAGGATGATTACACCTTCAGGTAGATTTCAAACTAATACTCGCCTCTGTTTATCGATGTCGGATTTTCATCCGGATACTTGGACCACATCGTGGTCCGTCAGCACAATTTTAGTCGGCTTATTAAGTTTCATGACTTCCGACGAGCTTACGACTGGCGGACTAAATACCCCAGCTCCAGAAAGGCGGAGGCTTGCAGAGATGTCTAAAGAATGGAATGCACTTCATAGTCCTCGATTTGCAGAGCAGTTCCCCGACCTTGTAGAGAAGAATTTAGCAGAAGTCGCTGCACAGAAGAAACTAGCTGCTGCAAAGATTGCTAATCAAAGAGTGACTTCTCGCGGTCAAAATTGTACTTCATTAGACGGGTCTAACGAATTTTCGAATGGCCCTAATGGCACGGCTAGAAGCACTGATGGTGCAGTTACAGCGAACGGTTCAAATGCGGGCGAAGGTGGGAAGGAGTCTGGCGATGAGGCAAATCGAAATTGGATGCGCTCACATAAAGTAATGTGTGTGCTAGTAGTATTATTTGCTTGGTTGGTAGTATCTCGGATATCATCGAGCATATAATGTGAGAAATTGTAGAAGCGTGCTTTGGAGGATAAAAATTTATGCATAGGTAGGAGCTTGATAGTCGGGAGGTTTTAAAGGTATCGACAGGAAAAGATCTATTAGATTTTAGTGTATTATGGAGTTCTATTTAGTTGACTGGAAATATAACTGTACATTGGGTTTGGCCATTCTCTCTGCAAATCAACAGTTAGGATGGTAAATTGATCAAAGGAATGTAACTAGAGGTTATCGCCATATTGTAGGGTCATAATCAGCCGTCAGTCGTTCATCATCTCCAAAATCTTGCTGCCACTCGGTGAATCCCCCCTTCAGAACATAGATTTCTTGTTGCGGTTTCTCCGAATTTTGTAAGTCGCCTGTCATTTCTAGATAACGAGTATACATTGCAGCAGCAGTAGGCCCACGTTGCTGCGATAAAGCACAGTGGAATATCACAGCTGGATGCTGCTCAACTTCTTTCTGGAGGTATGGTAGATTAGAGGCAAAAGAAGAAGATGGGTGGTGCAGTGCGCTCACAATATGGCCCTAAACAGAAGCATGTTAGAGATTAGACCTGGAAAGACGCGCATCTGAACCTACGCCTATGAAGTCATCATCGCGAACATCTACAATGGCAAACGAAGAAGGCCGTGTAGCTGAACTCTGTGGAGCCGAAAGCATCCACGAGCTAAGCGTGTGTTTGTCAATGACCTTTACTGGCATTCGCACCTAGAATCAATAGATCGAGCTAATTTCACTATCCAGGTTGGACAGTGCTAAATGAGAAGCGGCTTCCAGAAGGCTAGGAAAATAAGTCTCATTAAGTCATGCCTATAGTCATGTGATATAACCTAACATCGGACAAGTTTGGACCAACCACAGTGCAGCAGCAGTGAGCCGGCAGTCTACGGGTGCAATCGACATTCTACTCGAACCAAGTGTTCTAAAACAGGTTTTTCTTCTCATCGACAATCCATTTTGTTGCTTTTAATTGGGTAAGCTGCTATTACATCAGAGTGATGTTATCTTCATTGATTAATTGGAGGGGCATTTATTCTGCTATTTCCTTTGGTTTGTACTAATGATCGTCATCCATTTAGATTCATTTCAGATTATATAGATACAATGGCTGGACAGATTTACCACATAGCAGGTCGTGCATTCAAGCCTCATCAGGTATGTTTTATCTGATTGTGTCATTTTGCTTGAGTGCCAGCGTATACGAGTTTGAATGTAGATCAATTGCAAGTGCAATGTCTGTCGCTCGGACTCACCCTTTCCATTGATCATTATGACATGACATTGTTTCTCTAATGGATATGCTATCTAACACTTATTGACTGACAGCTTGCTATTGCTACTCTTTCATTAGGAGCTTTTGTTGCGGTTGCTGCAACTTCTGGCAAGAAGCCTGAGGAGGCTACCACACTCCCCCCGATCAATGCTTCCAGCCCTGAGGAAGAGGACTTTGTTAAGTATGTTTTTGTTAACGGGTAGTGATGGAGTACTAACTTTGAGTTAGGACTTTCCTTAAGTCGCTTGACGCCGAAGAGCCCAAACCTGCTGCTCATTGAATCGAATTTGTTGAATAGACCTATACTTTCTGGAATTGGCAACCTGAGGATCGTCATCCAAAATTCTTCTGATCTGATTCTAGCTAATCTCATAACACTAGTTGGTTTAATAGAGTTGGATAAGAATTATGCCTAGTATGTTGTAGACTGCTTCCGCGTATATCTTATTTTTGTCTCAGAGATTTCTCCGATTCTCTACTACGTCACTGTTGTCTAGAGGCTTTAACATTATACTCGTGTATTAAACAACGAAAACAAACCGATACATAAACCATTTAATACCTATTACAACATGGTAAACATTCCAAAAGTCACCAAGATAGCTTCCGTGTTTGAGGCTACTTGTATGAAATTGCTAATTAGCAAGGATCATACGCACGAAATCTGTTCAAATTAATGTTGGAGCTGTCTCATAAGTAAATTCAAAGTGTGATAATCATACCTGTGTAGTTTACGTTACCATCTTTGGTAACATTAACGCTTTTGAGAAGCTCGTCAACTTCGTCATTAGAGAGCTTCTCTCCGAGTGATGTGAGAACTACATTTATATTAAAAATAGTCATTTGTATGTGCAACAATCTAACTTACTGTAACGCAATTCGCCAACACCAATGAAGCCAGATTTATCCTTATCGAAAACTTGGAATCCTCTGACGTAATCTTCTGGCTCTCCAGGAGCACGGAATCCATCTGGTCTGTTAAGGACTTGCAAGAAAGTATCAAAGTCAACTATCAAACGTCAGTTTAAAAAATTGCGACAATAAAATTTTAATTCAGATTATAGACGGAGACATCTGATATCTCGTACTTACAATCTCCGCCAACCGATTCTTCAAGTTCCTCAATCTCAGCTAACGTGGGATTCTGACCACAGGCCCGTAACAGATCTCCAAGAGCCTGGAGGGAGACCTTTCCAGTTCCGCGCTTGTCAAAAAGTGCAAATGCATTTTGATAAGCTTTTGTGGATGCCTAGTTCATTAGCAAAATGCTTACTAAATTATATCTAGGCATATGGGTAACATACAGACTTCGACGACATTTCGCTCGATATTGACTAACGATCCTTTGTTAATACAGTTCGGCGATAAATCCGGTGATCTATAATATAAAATTATAAAGAAACCAAGATAATATAAACTAACCTCGTACAAGTTTTTGTAAAAATAGCCGCAAATTTTATGTATAAATCAGTTTCTGCGTGAAAGATTCTAAAACTGTGTAACTAAAGAGTAAATAAATGTAAACAAACAATGCTTAGACGCTACCGTAACTATGACCCTAAACCTGAAATACTTCACCGCGGCGCGTATACAATCACTTTGACGCGTCCTGCACTCTCTAAGGAGACTTGGAATTATACAAAAGGATAGATATGGGTCGATAACTGAAATATTGTATGGTGTAATGCCACGAATCGATATCTCTGAGGTGGTCGATTTATAAATGAATGTATTTCTTTATCTATCTTAATCGCGATGGTTTCATATAGTGGTACCATTGAGTGCAGCTATATATAATGCAATAACATGTTTTCGACTAGGAACTTGGAAATATCATTTCTCATTAATTCGTAACTTATTGTCCTCTAATCTAGCGACTATTTGTTTCACTTTTCATCAACTATTTTATTCATATGTGGCTGACTGCGCGTCAATATCTTATCCACCAATCGCCCCCTTTGGTCTAGGTACCTTTAGCAACGTTCATATGAAACTAAAGATTACTCGCATGAGAATTTGAAGATTTCTCAATTATTTTACTTCATGAGAGTAGAATGCCAACCGAGCCCAAGATCGATCTTTTCAATAAAACTAGTCTTCCAAGACAATATGATTTTGCTGGCTCTTTGACAACCACCAAAGACAGTTTCCCTTAGTTTTACAAGCATCATTCCAAAGTTTTTGATGTATTTTGAAAGTTCGAGAAAATAAATGTTCTGAGGTATTATCATTGCGTCACAAAAAAATATTTATTCTGTAAACAACATTTTACTGAAACAAATTCACTGAAGATTATGTAGATTCTAAAATTGCTTCAATTCGTAATTGGTCTTATGGCCCAGTTGGTTAAGGCATGGTGCTAATAACGCCAGGATCCGCGGTTCGATCCCGCGTAAGACCAGCTCCAATTACTATTTTTTTTTCCATAGAATTCTCAATTTTTGCTTGCTATATAATCGCATTACATGATATTACTCCTGAATTTTGCTGGAGCATTCATTGATCACGAGGTTCTTTCCATTCTATTGGTTCTGTTTTTGAACAAATACGAGTTTTATTTGCGCTGAGCTTACTCTGTGTTGACATGGAGTCACATTATAATTGTCATAGTAGTTTAGAATACTGTGATCGGCAGCCTTGAACAATAATTTAGGCTTCCAATATAATTCCAACTAGAGTTACAATTGCTTGATATACTAAGGGATCTATCAGGGTGGCCTGAAAGAATGATCAACTTCCGTAGTACACTAACGTTAAGTACGAAGAAAGGTCGAAAAGTCTAGCACAGAGAGGCATCGATAAACATATGCTTTCTGTATAGTTCGCTATTCTATCATCCAATACTAGCCTTGAAAACAGAAGACCCTTTGCGACTGGCGGTGATGAAGACCCACAGAACTAGTGAGGTAATTCTTTAGAACCAAGGAAAGCTTGGATTGATGGAACAAGATGATATTGATAAGGTAGCAATAACTTCTATTCCACAAAACAACCCACGCTAGAATCATGATAGTAAACTTAGGTGATATATAAACCGAATTCAGGTTGAGACCTCAAAAGTACTACATTCTATCGGATATATGATAAGAAAATAAAATTAGTTACAGAGGAAAGTCGAAAACGCATACGAAGATTCGGCAAGCCTGGCGATCTAGAAGGCTGTTGGCGGCGGATCGATAAGCAGATAAGATGCATGAGAAAGCTAATCAGGACGAACTGACTTTAAATAGTGAAATAAATCACATACAGACATCAACAGACCAATGTACCAAAATATACAAATTCTATCGGGTTGGTAGGTCCTCTGTTAACTTAAAATACATTCGTCTCTGTTGAAACTTTCTTACAGTTTCTCGCTTCCTTGTTGTCTCTTGTCTGAGCAACTCTCGGGCCCATTATGAAGACAGTGCACGAGCCAAGGAGGTTGATATTTCGGGGTTTGATTGCAAGCATTCAAAAAGCGACTACCAGAATGATAGACCGCGCCGTAGATCAGACAACTATGTATTACAATTGCTAGTGACAAGCCTATAAAATCAGAGTAGAAACAATAAAGGCGATGGCCAATCAAAGGAATCTGGGACTGGGCAGAAGCTTCGGTGGTTGAGGCGTCGTGCACGCGATATCAACGAAATTCGACGAGTCATCCTCTCATTCGAACTATGGCCAAAAGAGCACGCAAGGGAATTGTAGCCTAAAGTATAATATACCTGGCGATATCCGGTGGTCTGCTTTTATATATTCCTCTATCCACTAAACTGTCTACTGCTGCCTTGTTTTGTTCTCAGAAAAGTTTATTCTCTAACTGCATTATGACATTCGGTGCAATTAAGCGAGTAGCCGTCATTGGTATGTTATATTTAAATCCGAACGCATGTAAATGCTGGAAACATGTGTATTAACTGCAAAACACTTCTAGGCGCTGGTGCAAGCGGTATAATAGCTGCAAAGGCATTTTTAGAAGAGAAAAGTTTTACCGAAATCAAAGTGTTTGAACGCAATGGCTATGTCGGTGGTCTTTGGAATTATAGCAGCGATGTCGATGCGGAAATTCAGGTACCATCTACAAATCCTCACAAGTCGTTCCAGCCGAGCCTGAAAGACCATGAAGAGAAACCGTTTTGGCCCTCTCCTGCCTATGATTCTTTGGTATGGAATAATTATATGCTTACAAGTGAGGCAGTTTTGACCCGCGCTAGATTACCAACGTTCCGGGATACCTCATGATGTATACGCCTCTATCTCCCAAAGAAGACCGACCATTTTTCATTCATCGATCCGACGTCGTTGATTACATAGTATCATACGCAAAAGACATTGAAGATCTGATTGAGTTTAATACGAATGTCGTCGACGTTCACAAGAGGGACGGAGAATGGGTCGTCTCGTTTCAAAAGTACGAGGGAACAGCTCCGGGACCAATCGAAACGGAAACTTTCGACGCTATAGCAGTAGCACCTGGGTATTTCAACATTCCATTTACTCCTGAAGTGAAAGGCATGAAGGAGTTTAATACACAATTTCCCGGTCGCATTACCCACGCCAAAACATTCAGACGTGCGGATGAGTTTAAAGACAAGATTGTACTAGTAGTTGGGAACGCGGCCAGCGGAACTGATATTGCAAATCAACTGGTACATGTAACAGGCAAAAAAGTATACAAATCAGCACGAAGCGAGTCGACTGCTCCTGGACGTCCGTATGGCGAAATTATTGATGTCGGAGTTATTGAGGAGTTTAGGCCGGACGGATCGATTCTGGTCGCTGGAGGAACTGTGCTTGACGACGTCGATGCAGTTATCTACGCTACAGGCTACCTAAGAAGTCTACCGTTTATGAGTGACTTAAACAAAACAGACAAGCCTCTCATAACCAATGGAATTTATGTTCACCATCTCTATCTACATTTCATATATATTCCTGACCCTACTATTGTCATTCTTGGTACTCCTAGATTCGTACTACCCTTTAGAGTATCCCAAGCCCAAGCCTGTTACATAGCTCGTGTGTGGTCCGGCAGATTGAAGCTTCCTCCGACTCCCATTATGGAGAACTTCGTATCGAGGCGATTCAAGGCTGTCGGGGATTCTTATCAATTCCATGATCTGGCAGCGCCGTTGGAAGATGCCGACTTCTGTGATTGGATATCAGAACTATGTCGCCTTGCGCCTGGGGACTACGGCATGTTTCCTCGACCATGGCCAATCGAAGAACGAGAAGCACGAAAAAATATCGGCAAGCTAAGGATTGCATTTGCGGAATATTATGACGAACATGGCGTTTATCCCTCTTCAATAGAACAGATCAGATTAGCCTTGAAAGATGAACTTGAACCAGTGGATACTGATCCAAACTTCGAATCGTTCGGAAAAGTCATCCGCGGAGACGAGTATTCCCAAGAGGATATTTTACAAGCTGAGCAGGAATTAGCGGAGACGAACGCATCATCAGGTAATAAATTTGACTAGATCTTGGAGTAAAAAACAAGTGAGCCGCAGTATGGGGAACTTTTAGATATGGTTATAGATTATTATAAGTAGACTAGTAATCATACAACCTGTACTAGTAGTAGTAGATTGGCAGCCAAATCAGTCAGTTGTTTCCAGCTAATATCAATTCAAAGTGTCGCTGCTAGAGCGTGGAGTGTCACCAACTGACTTTGTGATCGAAACTGAATCCTCACTAGACTCTTCAGGAATGACAGAATGTGATGCAGTATCAGGGCGTCTGAACGGATCCACCAGCTCTGGATGTGCGGTTGAATCTAATCTACGTAATTCGATTGCTGCTTCTCCATTTTCCCTTAGAATCTTTTTCTCCTGTTCGTTCGTCTCCTTGTCAAGTTTTCGACGAAGCTTAGCTTTCTTCCGTGCATCGTGACGTTCTTTACGCTCGTCCATACGCTTATCGTTCCAGGCCCGAATAGACTCTCCTTTGTAATATACCACCAGGGGGAATACTGTGCCAATTCCGATAGCACAGAAGGCCAGCATTGTATTTCCCCAGCCATAGCCCATAGCAGTATACATTTGGCTTGCAAACAATGGCATTGCAAATCCAAATAATGAACGAAAAGTTGTCGCTGCAGCAGTAGAAGACGCAGCGTATTTTGGGTTCATGTCAATCAAATATGATTGGATACATTGGAACACGGAAATCAATGCTATGCCAAATAGTCCAGCCCCAATAAGAGGCATAATCCAAAACAATTTCTTTTCCGCCGACCAGCCATACCAAATCAAACCAATGGGCATACAAACGGCACCAATGGCCACAGCTGGAAGACGAAACTCCGGTTTCGACACGTTATTGTTTCGTTCCACAAGTTTGCGATAAATGCGCTGCGAAGTAGGAGTAACAGTCAAGAGCCCAATAATAAAACCTATTCCTGGACCGATATACAAAAGTCCGCAAATACTGATGCTGTAGTGGTATTCAGTTCGAAACACTGAAGTAAACGTGACTAACAACAGATAGAGGAACCCATATGTAAAAGCCATATAAAGTCCAAGACCAAAGACGATTGGGTTTGTAAACAGCATAGTAATTGGTCGAGTAATTGACGTAAGAATCCTATCTGACAGTGACTCACCCGTAATCGCAAAAACAGTATGAAGAGAACGATTTCCCGACTCCTTACGTAAAATGGCCGCCTTCCGCTCCAAGAGAATCGGAGCATACGTTTCTTTGATCATAATGAGTCCAATCATCCAGACAACGCCAGTGACGATAGTCAAGATCCAAAAGACCCAGCGCCATGATAGATATTGACTAATAAAGCCAGAGATAACAGGTGCAACAATAGGACCTAAAGTCGGACCGACTGAAAACAAACCAATGGCTGCAGTGCGTTCATTGTCATTCCAGATATCGGCAACACAACCAGCTCCAATTGCGAGAGGCCCTGCACCACCACAGCCGGCCAAAAAACGGAATATGAGGATCTGTGATAAAGACTGAGACAACGCGCAAGCAAGATTAAAGACGAATAAGAAAAAAATGGCAACAGTTAGTACAATGCGGCGACCGTACAGCTCAGACAGCGGAGCAAGAACAAGAGGCATGATTGCCCAGGCCAATACAAAGATCGAAACTATAAGAGAAGCAAGAGTAGTATTTGTGATATTAAATTGCAGGGCAATTGACGATAAAGCAGGTGAAAGGATGGATGAGGAGAACGGACCGAGAAATGTGTAGAGAGAGACAGCAATGGTAGCTCTCCATTTCTTCGCCCGGGGCCAATTTCGAGGATTGGCTGGATCATCGGCACCTTCCCAGGTGACGAGTTCTGGATCAACAGCAAGAAGACTGCTGCCATCAGCTGGCGTGGAAAGTTCACCTTCATCCTTAGTCAGATCAGGATAGAGAGTCAGAACGGTCTCGTATGTCTTGAGACGTTCAAGCTGAATAAGATCCTCTGGGATATCTCCATAGAGATCTTTGACAGAGAGGCCTGTAGCAACAGGAGTGAGCGCAGTGGAAGGTCTTCGTGAAATTGCACCAGCTGTGTTTACCCGTCGAAATGAGGGTCGTCTTGTATACGACTCAGCAGTCGGAATCGCCGACGAGGACTCTGCAGGTGTTTGTTGCCAATCAACGGGTGAAGGAGCTGAGCTTGATGAGACACTAGAAATTCGAGAACGCGCACGGGTCAAAGGTGGTGCCTTGCCTGTTGAGGCGCTTGCTCGACGAGGAACTGACATTAGTTATAGAAGAGAGTAGTAAAGGAGGTTGACGACAGTTCGACAGCTTGTCTTTATTGTCTGTTCTCGTCTTTGGTTGCTTGATTCTTTTTTTTGGTGATTCCTTACTAGCCAAATAGCACTGGAATCTACAAATTCAATAGATGTCTGCACTGAAAGCTACTCTATATAGTCCTCTTGCAGCCTCTTGCAGTTTTCTCGCGCAGATCAGCGTTTTCTAGTCGTACTTAGGCGCACATTTGCTTCTTCTCCGAGCGACTGCTTCGTATCCGACCGAGCACAATCGTCAACGTCTCCGAGCTTGCGACGCCTCACGATTGTTTGCGGGGCTGATCACAGATCAAAGTGTCTTGTATCATAATCACGTGATACGAAGACATAATAGTGATCACGTGAATGCGGCGAGGTGATCCAAGACCCAAGATTCAAACGCGCGTAGGAAGCAAGAAACTGGCTGGCGGGCTGAGACTGTTCTTACTCGTGGAAATTTTTGGCGGCGGATATCTAGATTCCGGACGATCTTGGTGAAGATATTAGAAAATTTTTTGGTCGTACGAGAATCTAGTGTTCTGTTTGTTTTCAATTGCGCTCTTATGGGCGCCTCCGCAACTGTGCACCCTGGCCAGAAGGCTGGGGAACAAGTTCCCGCGAGGGTTAGCGGAGATCATCAGCAGCATTCAATTAACCATAACTCAAAGACCGCAAACGCAGTTGACGATACAGTTGATAAGAAGGCTTCTAGCAAATCGCGTGCGTCTCAATTGTTTTTGTCGACCAGCATTGCGAAGACGTTATTAGAGAAGTACAACTCAGCTTCACCGAACACTGCTGCAGACGGGAATGGTGTGGATCCGAGCACTGTTGATCGGTATGGCTTCATCAAGAGCAAAAAAAATCAGCATTCGTACAATCTTACTTCAGATACCAAACGAACTCCTCTGTTGCGTCGTGTTGCGCATCCGACAGATGTTGTCGTTCGAGCTCCATCTGCGTTAACGCCTTCGCGGCCCCTTTCCGTAGAGCGCGAAACGCGTCGCCAGGCAAAATGGCAAGCAATGGCTAAAGCTGAGTCGACCTCACCTGGATCCACTGTTTACTCCTTCCAGATCGATAACACTCTCATATCACGCACCTACAAAGGAATTCCCGACGCCTGGAGATCAGCTGCTTGGTATTCTTCAATTACTTATTCCGCTAGAAAGGAGAAAAACTTTGTCACGGACGAACAACTACTCAGTCGCTACGACGAGCTTCTTACTACCGACTCTTCTGCAGATAACCAGATCGACTTGGATGTTCCCCGAACAATTGCAGGCCATGTACTGTTTTCCGCTAGATATAGTGGCGGACAGAGGCTCCTATTCAGAGTGCTCCATGCATTCTCTTTAACTCGAGAGGATGTTGGTTACGTACAAGGTATGGCACCTTTAGCTGCGACTCTACTTTGCTATTATGACGAACGAACAGCATATATAATGATGTGCCGCCTTTTTTCTGTGCGACATTTCGACATCCTTTATGCGCCTGGTTTTGGAGGTTTGTTCGACGCCTTTGAAGTCTTCAAGACTGCTCTCGAGGCTCGTCCGGCTGGTCGCAAAATCTTGAATTTGGGTATTGATCCAATGCTGTTTGCCACCAAGTGGTATCTTACTCTTTTTCATTATGCCTTACAGTTTCCTATGCAACTTCGCATTTGGGATGTATTCTTTCTGGGTCCTCCTAATGGTGACTCCTCTGTCGCTGCTACTTTTAATATTCTTCATGCCACTGCTTTGGCTATCGTCGATGTCTTTTCCGCTACAGTTCTCTCACTTGACTTTGAGCATTCTCTTACTCTACTGAGCACGATAGTCGACGTGAAAAATCCTGATTTGTTTATGCGCGTTGTGAAACAAGAGTATAATGGTCTTTCTAATGTATTATAATGCTTTGCCTGTTCTGACATCATCATCTTTTACCACTCAAACTAATTTGTTTTCCTTTACAAAGCTTCTAGGCTTTCTACTACGTTTAATATGAATCTCATTATGCATTTAGAAAATTTCCTTATCTCCTAACTCAAAGACAGACTCTTTATCCTCGCTACATCATTGTACATATCAAAACAAGTCAGAAGGCATGATGCCACTTAATTGTCTATTCATTTGTAGAATTCAAACTTATCTACATCGCTAGATGTCTTAACTTGAGAATTATAGGCCTCCTCTAAATCAGAGTTTAACACAACATATCGATTCTTGCGAACTGCCCGTAGTCCAGCTTCCTGCATGATAGCAGCGATAATGGCACCTGAAAGAGGATCATTCCGCACGATCAGTGAATCTAAGTCAACTTCAGGAGCAAGTGACATCTTGGCAGCAATGGTCGAAAAAATCAATCTTCGTTCTCTTCGATCTCTTAAAGAGGGGAACTCAATCTTACGATCAAGTCTCCCGGGTCTCAGCAAGGCTGGATCAAGTGTATCAGCTCGGTTGGTAGCCATGATAACCTTTACGTTACTGGACTGGTCAAATCCATCCATCTGATTCAGCAGTTCAAGCAGAATGCGCTGAACTTCACGATCTGCGCCGGTCTGCGCATCAAATCGCTTGGTTGCAATTGCGTCGATCTCATCAATGAAAATAATAGCGGGCGAGTTTTCTCGGGCAAGTCGAAAAACATCACGAACCATTCGAGGACCTTCGCCGAGATATTTTTGAACAAATTCAGACCCGACCACTCGGATGAAAGATGCCGTGGTACTGTTTGCGACTGCCTTCACAAGCATTGTCTTACCAGTACCAGGAGGACCATAGAGTAGAACGCCACGAGGCGGATCAATACCAATCTGCTTATACAGTTCAAAATGTGTCAATGGAAGCTCAACAGCTTCTCTAATTTCTTGCTTCTGCATGTCCAGACCGCCAACATCTGCGTAAGAAACATCCGGTTTCTCGTCAGCACCGAGCATAGCAATCGATGAATCAGCCTCGGGCGGTAGAATGTCCACGAGCGAGTTGGAATGTCGATGAAGAGCAACACTGCTAGATGGTTTCAACAGCTCGCGGTCAAGGGTGGATAGAATGCGAACAACATAGTTTGATCCGGTCGTCGAACCAACAATACCAGTATGCGTATCAATCGGCTCCAGAAACTGACCAATGACTAGCGGAACAGACTGGATTCGCTTTACTTCTTCCTGCGCGCGCATAAGCTCTCGCTTGAGATTGCGCTGTTCATCCTTAATGTACTCTTCCTGAAGATTGATGTATTCCAGATCACGCTCCAGCTTTTTAAGTCGACTGTAAGGATCTATCGACATGATCATAGGCTTTGTAGCCGGCGAAGTTGACACCGCAATGTCGGTGACGAGCGCCTTTTTCGGAGCGATCTTACTCTCTGTTATAATACCTAGCTCTTCCATTTTGTGACTTCGCAAGATCGGACGTTAATATTCGACGGTTCAGCGACAAATAAGACGGTAGATTTATATAGATTGAGATAAAACCTCAACACTATTCGACTCTGTCTGTTCGCCGCCACAGCTGTCTATGAGTGCAACTAGTCACGTGCCAATACACTACGTTGCTGGGGTTTCCACGCTTGCTGAAGCAATATTCTACAGTGCTCTAACAGAGGAAATCTGTATTATCATATATAAAACCAACCTTACAATGCTTCAGAGAATAAAACAAAATAGCGAAATACAAAGGAAATGATTTCGGTAAGCTTCACGTTTTAGAATTCTAGCGGGCGTGTACAGCGCGTGAGTGTAGACTATGACTGGATCCAGACTGATCACTGTTACTGGTGGGCCCTTCATCAGCCTCTTCCCGTTGTCGCTTCTTGGACAAAACGTCGATTTCTTTTCCTGACGGCCAATTAGTAAAATCTTTTAATTTTCCGTCTTTGTCCGCTATTTTGATTCTCGACTTCTTCGTAGTTATTTTCCCGTTAGGGCGACGCGGGTGAAGATACTGCTTCGGACGGCGCAGTTCGACTTGAAAGGTTAACTTCTCATTTTTGTTTGTCTCTCGGAACATGTCAATGACATCACCATTTTCAAGCTCAACCTCATTTCCCTGACCAATCCTCCTTCCGTTGACACTGCAGCCGTTCAGAGAAAAGTCGCATAGCAGCATGCGATACTTTGCATCTGCATTCGGACTATAACTAGTAGTCGAGCCTTTGGTATCATTAACCTTGTAATGCAAAATACAGCAATGAATCTTCGACGCTCGAATGTCATTCAATTCTATATCACAGTTCGGCGCTCTTCCAAACCAAGATATCTCTGCTGTAATCACTTGATCCTTGTAAGGAATGCTTTCCTCCATTGTCCGCAAAAGCATCCACATAGATGGTGGAACTTCTGCCTCCGGAACTATACTATCATCACCATCCTCTTCATCATTTCCATTGTTCAAATCCGAAGCTGGCTGCTGACTAGGAATGAAGTCGCGAACCCCATCATGATATTCGTGGGCAACTGCCAGTGAAGATTCGTCTTTTTCGTCACTCTCTATAATCATAGATGTCATTGGCAGTTGACTACCTGACTGGACAAGTATTGCTCCTGTATAAAGAGGCTGTTCTAATGATAGATCCGCCGTCGCTTTCTGGATCTCATTAGGGATATTCGCGGCAGATGTAAAATCTTCCAAAGATTGAGCTACGGGATTATGAACCAGCTGACTAAGTCCCTCATTTATAGGCATTAACCACCTCAGCAGCATAGCTGATTTTGCAGTAGGTCGAAGGCTAGGATCCACTTCAATCAAAGCCCGAATAAAGTCACATGCGTCAGAAGATAGCGAGGAATGCTTCAGTAAATCAGTATTATACTTCCCAGTCATGATTTCTGTACATAAACCTCCTTGTGTACTTGCAGGAAAGGGCAAATAAGTAGTTAGAAGAACATATATAACACATCCCAAGCTCCACATATCTACCGCACTAGAATACGACTGTTTATCTCGTGGCTGCTGAGATAAGCGAGCTGCTTTTGCAGATTCCCGAGTTCGAATGACTTCTGGTGCTAAATAGGCCAATGTTCCGCAAAATGTTTTTAGAACAGTTCCTGAATCTGCAATCTTCGCTAGACCAAAGTCCGCAACCTTGATCTCGACCAGCTCCGGCGTCTGCTTGCCAGCTCGAACAAGCATAATATTATCTGGTTTGATGTCTCGATGTGAAATTCCTAAACTATGTACGTAGGCCAGCGCCTGCAGCGTCTGCTTAACAATCACTCTGGTCAAGTCTTCCGTTAGAGCACCATACAGCTCGATATAGTCCATTAAATCTCCGCCGGCAGCATAGTCCATGACCAAGCTAATCGTTGACTTGTCTTCATAGTAATCTTGTAGGCGAACAATGTTCTTATGATCGAGCGACTGTAAAATCGAAATTTCTCTCGCAACGGTGAGTCCTGCCATAATGCGTTTCCGAGGAATTCTCTTAACAGCGAATATTTCACCCGATGTCCGATCTATTGCTTTGAAGACAGCTGCAAAGGCACCCTTTCCTAATATCTCTCCAATGTCGTATTTTCCATGGATTCCTTCTTCTCCTCCAATTGCAGTCGAAGTTCCGGAACGTCTAGAGTTCATATTCAAATAAGCGGAACCCATTCTGAACAGAAACCGAATTTCGTCCGTAGGAACACCCATAGCTACTCCTATTTCGTCTCCATGTGTAAGAACACATGATCTACCTTTCGGTAATCGCTGTTGGTTAAGAAACGTTCCGTTCGTAGATAGATCCTCAATCAACACAATTGGAGGGTCATTAGGATGGTCTTGAACAGGACCTCGCTTAGAGCCAATCAGTAAAACAAGACAAGTATCACAGACTGCTAGATACTTACCGTCCATATTCTGAAATGTCTATTGGAGACTCTTTTAACGTTTCCTAGCTGCCCATCACAAGTATTATGTCGACCAAAGATCCACTCTTGCTTAAATCTTATAGCGTGTTCTTCGTCCTTTCGCTTGAGATCCTCCGATACTTCGACTTCACTAGCCGGCTCCTCTATCATTCGCAAGTCCATGCTTTGAGCATTTTTGGTTAAGCATGTGAGTGTGCAGAGAAGAGTTGGATCTGCTGCTGTGCTAATTGATTCTGCAATCTTGACTTCTGGTGCCGTTGAAGGCTGGGTAGGCGTATCATCCATAGCAATCTGCAAAAAGCTGAAACCTTCCGCAATCACACGGAATGTAATATCAACAGCAATACTAGGCAGCTAGTCAACTCTAATAGCAGTTCCCGTTCATGTGTACTGGATGCTTCCCAGTCGTATTGTTTACGCGATGGGCGACTGTCTTAGAGCGGCGCGCCGTTCGACTACAGAACGCGTCTTTTCTACTGCCTCATGTAAGCCAGTTCCTGTCTTTGGTCGTAGCACTGACTAAAAAGGTGTAAAATAGCTCTGACGGGCCTAATTATTGCGAATACTGAGCGACTAAATGGATAACTGAACAAGAGATGAACTATGCTAGGTTCCTATACTTCTCCAGTGAATTCATCATTGACCTCAGCAGCTTCTTCATCTCCTGTTTTGCTATCACCTGCTACAAGACAGCAAAACACAGATCCTCCTGTGATTCTTGATATTGGTGCACGAGGCATCAGAGCTGGAATTGCTGGGCATTCTTCACCTCTTGTTGATTTACCACTAGCAAAGGATCCTCGTGGCCGCATCAAGACTTCCGTGATATGGCCGCTAGATCTGACAGATAGCCAGGCGGAGTTGAAGATCAGAGACCATTTATTTGTTTTATTACAAGAAATTTATTACAGGTGTGTCAAATCATTTCTTACAGAAAAGCATGATAGTGATAAATTTAGGTGCCTTCTTCTTGATGGACGAACACGAAAAGTGGTCATTCTCGAAAATCCCCGAATGTCTCTCGTAATCAAGCGTGCCATAGCCTTTGTCCTATTCAATAACTTCCAGGTAAACAAACATTAGGCATGCTAATTTCTTTGATTTCTCTCTTACGTACTCTAGGCTATTTCAGCAACTTTTTTTTTGTCTCCTCTGGCAACCACGATCGCTGCTGGTTCAAATTCTGCGTTGGTTGTGGACATTGGCTGGCATGAGACCACAGTGACGCCCATACTTTATCATAAGCCTTTGATTCCTGGTATTGTATCGACACAGAGAGGCTCATCTTACCTACATTCATTAGTT
Source organism: [Lipomyces] oligophaga (assembly GCF_038497815.1). NCBI lineage: Eukaryota > Fungi > Ascomycota > Lipomycetes > Lipomycetales > Lipomycetaceae > Lipomyces > [Lipomyces] oligophaga. The sequence continues at coordinate 1,106,324 of NW_027117789.1, read as the reverse complement.
CATAAGGCGCTGCAAGAAGCTATCTCCGACAAAGTATCTGTGCAGGCTGTAGATGACTTTGTGTCCTCATCTCTATTCATGACACCACTCTCCTCCCCGATTCCAGCGGACAGTGCATTTACAGCTGTATTAGACGGGGTCACGCATTATGTTTCGTCCCTAATGACTCGCTATCAACCTGTATTTTCATGTTTTTTTGCTCGGGCACAGGATGGATTTGATGACTTTGATTCTATACCCCTTCCAGAGTTAATTTTATCTTCAATGCGTCGGCTTGGTCCTGATGCTCGCGCTAGGTTATCCGGACGAATCGTAGTCACCGGAGCGGCAGCGGCTATCCCTGGCCTACGTCTGAGCATTCTAGATTCTCTGAAATCTGCGCTGCCATCTTCAGAGCCAACGAACTCCAGAAGCTCTATACCGATATTTAGACCAGAAGACTCTGTTAGCATGTCTTTAATTGATTCACTGGGTTCTTGGGTAGGCGCTAGCTTATATATCACTGCCGAGCGTGACTATAATCTGCGTCGAACTGCAAAATCCACTTCATTACGTTCACGATCGACTGGAACGTCTTCCGCAGCTACATTTCGTATTCCGGGAGAAATTGAGCGCGATAGATTTCTAACCGATGAGGAATATTCATATTACCTTTACGACTGGACCCAACCTACATCCACGAACAAAACATAACCGGCAGACAATTCTATTAATAGCAAAACCAAAAATTCAAAGTCAGGAATCGCCCAGTAAAAATCATAGCCTGTATAAAAAATTTTTATCTTGCCCAGCCAAATTTTTTTGACCAGCCTGCTGGATTAGCGGTGTGTTCGCTTGCGGAAGGTGCATGCTGAAATCGACCTGAATTGCTCAGTCGACGTGACGTAACTCGCGGCGGTGGAACGACAGGAGGGCGTTCTCGTGTCGAATTTTTAGCGTATTCTGCAAGGTCAGATGTATCAACAATCATAGAACGTTTAAGCTTCTCCAGTTTATTCCGCATTTCATCGCATTCAGATCGAGCTACTGCTTCAGATGTTTTTGCCTTAACAAGCTCTTGCCGCAAAGACTCGCAAGACTCACATCCGCTAGATATTTGTCGACGCCGTTCAATGTGCAAGCTATCTGAAGTCTGAGGCATGGATGCACTTCTAGGAACAAGGCTAGGCGAGAGTAATGAATTTTTCATTTGCTCTTCCTGTTGGACAGCCAAAGCTTCGACCTGCAAAGCCACAGCAACATCATCTGAAGCAAAAAGAGAACTGCTACGTTTGCCAAAAGAAACAGATAAAGACCTGGCTCCTTGATTATGGCGTGCAAGTCGTAGCTCACGAAGGCCAGCGCTGGACGCACGAGCTGGTGGAACTGGCGGCGGAAGCGGAGGTGCCACCACTGATTCTGGTGAAGTCGGATCGTAGTACTCAAACTCTTCAGCGCTTTCAGCGAAAGTTGGTGGAACAACAGCAGCAACATTCTGTCGTTGACGAACTTCATACAATGTTCTCTCTAACTTTGATCGCTCATTTTGCAATTCTTGGCAACGATTCCGGACTTCGAAAAGACGGTCCTTCATATCACGTACTTCAACACACTTGGAATCAAGATCACGCTTCAAAAATTGAACTCTCTCTCTTTCAAAATCAGCTTCTTCTCTAGCGATTTCGACTTGCTTGACCATATTATCATATGCATAGATATGCGCGGAGGTGTTTTTGTCCACCATTAGCTCTTCACGAAGAGTATTAGACATATTAACTAGGCTGAGTGCATTTTGACTTTCCGTGCCATCTAGCATTGCCGGTGTCTGAGTCAAAAAATCGACAAACCTCGACCTGTCTTCGATTCGCTGTTCTTTTTCTGCTTGGAACTGTTCACTCAACGATGCATTTTGCCTCTGCAAAGATCCAAGAGCAACAACAAGATCTTCGATTTGCTGGTGTAGATCTACAGTATTGGATGCTTGGCGAACCAGACTCGCAGTTTCACTATTTTGACCACTTCCACTTTTGAAGAATTGCGCTCCAGAATTTTCATCTCCATCGATAGAGTTTGATGTAGAAGCAATCGAAGACCGAGAATTAGTCCGTCGTAGCCGAGCTCCATTGGAAGTCAAACCTGAAGCAACAGAACCTATAGAGGTTGTTTGCGGTGAACTATAGCTATTCCAAATCCGGCCGATGAAGCGAGATGCCACTTGATGAAGTTCGGAAGTTTGATTTGCTAATCTTGTGGGTGAATTATCCTCAGCGTTAGACGTTTGAGACACGCCTGATGTAGAAAATCGAGCTGCAGTCGTTTGCGCATAATATTGTCTCTCAAGTTCAGACAAAACTTCCTTCGTTGCGACTGAGGTCAATGACATTGCATTTACAATCAGTCTATCTTCATTGTCTTCATATATTTTCCACAAGTTGCGTCCAAGAAAAAAAGACATCACCTCGTCTTCCTCGTTTAGCTGAAGTAATTGCTCTTCATTATCCTTCATAAGAGAAAGAGAAACGCGTATCAAAGTTTCAATCGCTCCTTCGGCAAATAAAACATCATATATACGAAGTAAAATATTAAGTGGACAGGTGACTGCGAAAAATGATAAAAACCACTGTGTAGCATAAATTGACTGCACTCCCAAATCAGCCAAGTGCTTTGAGATCTGTGGAAATGTTTTCTCTAACAGATTCGTAAATTGGAATATACGTAAATGTAGCCCTCCCATATCAGCAGTGAACATTGTTCGCAAATCATACTCATCCATAAGTCGTACAAGGACACAGAAGGCTGACCGCTCGTCCATGTGCATAAGAAGAGGTCCTACAATGAAAGCGAGGCCCTGGCAATAGCCAACTTGCATATCGTAGAGAGAAAAAGCGCGGAGAACCTGGCCCAGCATTTGTTGACCGTGGCCTCCCCGTTCACGGAACATTGGTACTTCTGGAAATGTTCTGTGCAGGTCCCGCAAAATCACCTTGTCGTACGGGGATGACTCTGCTATGAGGGTATTGAATAATGATTGCAAAGTAGGGTCTGCTGCTCCAGACATGCTTTGCCATACTACTCCGCGAAGCGATGGGGGAACACCTTCTTTGATCTAGAAATAAATAAGTAAGAATATATCTAAGAAAATTCCAATGAGTAAGAACCTTTTTGGAAAGAAGGCATGGCAACTTAGCGGTCGTTCGAGGATAATCTGTGATCAAAGCAGCCCAAAATTGGAGATCAGTAACGATAGGCGAGGTTGATTTGGAAGTGTGCATAGCAGGAAAATCCGCAGCCTCAATTAATTTGTCCAATTGCTCAACAGAAACCAACAGAGATCGACGGCCAGGAAAGTTTGATAACCGTGAACTTTTTCGGCCTTTATCGAATCTTGAATTTGCCCTCTCAAGTCTGGCAAGAAGAAAAGATATGTTTATATCATCGTCTGCCGTATTACGCATCTGTACTGCTTCGGATTCTTCGAGTAAGCTCCAGTCCACTGATTGTCTATTAGGTTTGTGCTCCTTGCTTTGTGCACCGCTCCCTGAGGTAAGAATTGCTTGATCTGGATGCGATTTGCTTGCAGATATAAGAAGTTCAAGAGGCTGCCGAGTATCAACTACAGTGACAGGAATAAGATCTGCATCATATGAATCCGGATCAATATCGATATCAGTATGTGGTAGTGATGCAGGGAGGCTCGAGCAGTCTGAAAGCGAAGAATGGGCGGTAGACGAGCTGTGCGACGATGGCTCTGATTCAGAATCAGTGGATGGAAGCTGCTCGGGTGACATCTCAGTATGCACTGGAGGCTGTTCTATGGGAATCTCCGGAGAGAAAGCACTGATGGAAATCCTAGTGGGTTCCTCCGTAGCCAGTTGAGCCATCTCAATGTAAGATAGTCCGTTATGAGTGGGAGTATGAAAACGAGATTATCATGAGCGAACAAATTGATATCTGGTCAGTCGGCCGATTCGTCAAAGTACTATTATCACAACTAGATCGCAACACGGTAACGATATTGCCAAAATTTCCGCAGATTAACAAAAAAAATCACTTTTCAGCGACGATCTCAAGGAAGTGGAATGAATTTGTAACAAAGACCAGGAGAACTTACGCTGGGAATGGCGACGGGGCGCGCGTTCACAGTTTCGCGCGATTTCACAACGCACGACGCTTCAGGATCTAAATCGTAATTGTTATGTGTTTAAGACTTTAAAGGTTGTACAATTCCGCGTTTGCGCTGATCTGCGGCGCTAGAAGGGGCGCATTCCCCTTGTCCAGGTGCCCCCTCCGCAAGTAACAGCTGTATAGGAGAACCTAGCTTAGTAACAGTCAAAACTCATTTTTCAAAAGGAGATTTACGCGAAGTAGAAGATCTTGAGAACTGCAAGAAGTTTCCTGATGCTTAATCCGAAAATGGATAAGTTTGTCCAGCTCATCCCTCAAGGGAGCTCCAACCTGTTTCAACGCGTCTGCCCCGCGTCCAAGACCCTTGTCATGTGATTATGTTTATTTCGCAGTAAGTTGCCGTGGCAACTGCTACGTTGTTTGCACGCCGCAGGCCGTTTTATCCTTGCAGGCATCTAGTGTACTGATTTTAATGTCGCTGGAAATATAGACATAGCTCGAAGAACAGATTCATTCAATTTGATCGGATCCGATTTCCCTCCTGTGAAGCTTCAAATAATGACAGCCGCGAGAGCTTTAATTGCTTTCGATGATCGAGTCGCGTCTTTCAGAGCACACCGAGCGAACAATGGATCTCGTCGCACCCAGACTAAAGCCTGGCCTCACTCAAAGCCTAGTGCGATTCAGGTACGATTCTACTCATAAATTCTGGAAAAATTCTTATGGAATGATTAGATGGCAAAGGCTGGGTTTGTTTTCACTCCGTCTGCTAAAGCTCCCGACAACGTGACTTGTTTTCTGTGCGACAAAAGTCTTGATAGCTGGTCTCGCTCTGACGATCCCTTTGCCGAGCATCTCTCTCATTCTTCAGACTGCCCATGGGCGTTAGTACATTCTGACTGGAGAGCTGATCTTAATCACAATCCAGATAGTACAGAGATGTTCAATGCCCGGCTAGATACTTTCGAATCATGGTGGCCACATGATGGAAAACGCGGCTGGGTTCCAACAAGCGCTGCGGTAGGTGATTGAGTTCCAACTTTGACTATACACTAAATAGTCTAGATGAGTCGCGCTGGCTTTTATTATAATCCCAGTCGGGCAGGCGATGATTTTGCCGCTTGCATGTACTGCGGCATTGTTCTTGATGGATGGGAACCAAAGGACGATCCTATGTATGTTGTCCTGATCAGAATACAATTAGTTAAAATCTAACACACATGCAAGCGAGGAGCACAGACGCCGAGGTGCAAACTGCTTTTTCTTTGCTCATGGACATCAGAATCCTCTTCAAGTGAAGAAGCGCAATTCCAAAGCACGGTCATCTTCATTAGCAAAGGATTCAAATCGCAAACGTTCTAGTTCGGTCTCAGTCGCGGACGATTCGGAGAACGAAGAGCCTAAGCCAAAAAGGCGTCTCAATAAACGCAATAGTCGGGCTCAAATACGCACGATAGCTGAGAATTTGTCGGATGCAATGGCTGGATCAGCAAGCCGAACTTCAGCCCGCGCTACCATCTCGAAAGCTGCGGTCCCTACAATCGCTTCCGACTCGGTTTTGGAAGTTCGTAATCCTCAGCGCGGTACTGGCAGAACAATGCGAGGACCTCGTCCGCTAGTTGATCAACCAGTATTCAAATCACCGCATACAGAGCCTGCCACCGAATTGGAACTGGCACCGTTATCATCGCAATCAAGTTTAGCTCCCTCTCAAGCAAATATTTCACAGAAATCTTCACCTTTATCTGATTCATCTCAAACAAAGAGCCTTGAAAGTTCTGTAAAAGAGTCAACAACGGAATCGGATGATGATTTGGATGAGTTTATAGCTAGCTACTCTGCGAACGATGAGTCTCAGACTAACTCAACCACTGTCGGGTCTGAGTCACCCACAGTGAAGCCTGCAAGATCTCCTGATAATTCGATGCAGAGCGGCAGAGTATTGCGATCTGGAAATGTTACAGCTTCCTTTTCAAATATTCCGACCGGGAGTGCACATAGAGTACCAAAGGTCGCTGCGGTTGGCAGAAATGAACCAACTCCTAGCAGACCTCCAATCGTGAAAAATTTAATACAAAATGAAGTGAACGTGCCGTTATTTTCTCCTCAAATCTCGGGTGCGACACCAAAATCGACGACTCCAAGAAGTGGCAGATCTGGGGTAAAGGGACCTCGGGCTGCCCCCGCTAGTACGAATCGTCCCTCGCCACGATTAAAAGAACATTCCGAGATCAATTCTGCTTCAAAGGAGATTACACCATCAAAACTCGGCCGAACTCTTTCACTGCGCAATAATAATATAATGGCATCACCACCCAAAACTGAAGAAATCACACGACTTGATAGTGGCAAAATTGACCATGAGACTTTTAAGTGGGATTCCTGCTATTTTGGGCTTTCAAAAGATCTTGGTACAATCGACTCGCTTTTAGGATTGGCATCCACCGTGCCTGAACATAAAATGAATATGACAGTGGAGGAATGGATACGAGAAAGTGCAAAGGAACAAGAAAGGATGCTTGCTGATGAACTTCTTGAGCTGGATAACCAAGTTCTGGGTGAATTTGCCCGTGCAGGAAAGTATTTAAGAGATATTCTACAGACAAGTCTTTCAAGTAGGGAGATGACATTGGGAGATATCGGGCTGGAAGCTGAACCATATTTTGAGTGACAATGCATGATATAAATTGATTTTGTACGATTGATCTAAATATATAAGAATTGGCATCTAAATGCAGCTAACATGGCTCACTACCACAGGATGATCCGGTTATGGTTCGTAGAGCGGAGCAGTCCGAAAAAAACGTCTGTTCTGGTGCTCATCGAGCGGCGCACTAGCCCAATTTTGGTTGTCCAGCGCTGCCAACACCGTCATAACCAATCTCTTTCCTAGAACGTAATTTACTGGTGCACCTAAGCAGGACTGAGTACCAAAAAAAATTGAGCTTGGTGTGTTTCGCCAATTAACTGAAGAGATTATTGTATCTTCTCTCTCTTCTATTTCTTTGGAGCTGTCGCCTGTAGTCATATTTGACGGAGAAGCAAACAATGGCTGCGGGACCGGTTGCTGCAAACACTAGTGCCAATCTGGCAATCGCTGCCATGATGCGTCTGAAAATGGGAGCGACATCTGAATTGGATCCGAAAATTGCTTCTGCTATTATCAATGGTAGTGGCTCAAGAATGACCCCTTCTCGTGAAGACAATGGCGAAGACGGCAAGAAATTAACACATGTACTGTTCCCCTGCTCTACGTAGAAAACTGGGAATTCACGCTAACATTTTCTCGACTAGATGACTAAAGGGCGTGCTCGCGGACCGAAACGAAGATTACCGAAGGCATCGACTCTACCTCTTGACAATCTTTCTTCTCCTGTCATCCCAGCGAAGCCAAATTACTTTGCGGAGACTTCGAATGATCACGAGATAGCATCCAGCAGCGGTATCTCAGACAAGCCTCCAATCACTCGTTCGAAGTCTTATCCTTCTAAAAGAAATGACGGGTTTTCTAGTGTCAGGGATCGCATGGCATTGTTCACCAATTCAGATAGTCAGGCATCTGAACTCGTGGAGAGAAAGAACAACGCACAGTCAAGTTCCAGGCTAGCGCCATCAGGGCCATCCTTACCTCGAAAGCCGGAATTTGTATCTACAAAATTGGGCGACAAGCCTCGTAGATTTTTTGATCCCATATCGGACGATGATGATAGTGGAATGCCGTTAATAGTACGGGCCAGTCCTAGAATGGATTTCAGCAAGCCAGCTACAAGGCGGTTCAATATGTCCAAACTGGATGAGCGTCGGGAGATTGCAAAGAACAAAGTAGTTCCTGACAAAGAAGCTCCTGGACATATAGAATCGAAGTTAATTTTGAGACCTGAACCTCTTGAAAATGAGTCTTTGTCAAATAACGATGTTTCGTTGAGTATCTCTCAATCAGATTCTTCGGCATTGGAATTGGAAGGTAATCCTACTAAAGTAGAAACTCCTGGCAAAACTAATTCCCGAATATCAGTTCGTGAATCCGATGAAGTTGCGAGTTCAGTACCATTTTTGTCTTCAAAGCCTGCGGGACTAATTCAAATTTCTAAATCATACGACAGGCCTCTACTTACAAGCCAAGTATCCCTGGATGACGTAACACCCCAAAAAAGTACATCTACTCCATCTGACGTCTCTATGGTACGCAATCCAGTTCTTACTACAGATTTGCGTGGAATACCGTCTTACATTGAAAAGTTTAGTGAGTCATCGCCAATCAACCAGTCAGCATTACGAGATATCTTTGAGCAGCATTCTAGCAAAACCACTCCTCCCAATATTTCTGCTAAACCAAAATTAAGGACTGAGCCGAAGAGATTTGACATTAGCTCAAAGACTTTCAAAGAGAGTGAGACTCAAGGGAGAACAAGAGATACACAAGATGAACTATTGGTGAAAACTGTCAAACTAGATCTCGCGAATTATTCGGAGACTGCACCAAGACCGGCTGCCATTCCCAACCGAATTAAAGAAGTTTCAAAAGAAAAGTCAGCCGATTTGCTGCCAACACTGCCTTCGAAGCCGGTGAAATCTTCATTTTCTCGCGAATCGTCTACTGTGCCATCTCTCCCTTCTAAGCCTACGTTTGCAGCCGGCAGGGAAGCAAATCCTTCTATATCACTTAAATCAGGTATTGACAAGAACTCTGTTGAGGCTTTGCTTCCTGCAAGAAAGGAGAAGTTTTCACCTAGGAGTTTTGTTTCAAAACAGGTTTATGATGATATTTCCAACAATCATAGAAGTCTAAAGCGGTTAGACCGGAGTTCGGAAGAAGCCCAAGAAGCCAAGTCTGTTAATATCAAAGACCGAGTTAGTAAACTGAACGGCAATCCTGCTTCCAGCAAGGCCAGTTTGTCACCTAAGCTGACTCCTAAACCGAACAAACCAGTTTTGTCTTCTTCAACCCCGGTTTTGAGTCCTAAGCCATCGCCTGGGAGCTTTAAATCACCGCATCCTTCTCTTACTCCGAGACCGAGAGCGGCAGCAAAGGTTAAAGAGGATGCCCCGACATTGTCTCCTAAACCAACATTAAACGCTTCGAGATCAAAAGTTAATGGACCGTCTCGAACCACAACTGACGAGCCTGATATAATGCTGCTTTTTAATAGGCCAACCAGTACTTCGACAGCAGCATTGGCTAGTCGATTCGAAGCTGTGGACGCGGCTGCTAGTCGTCCTAATTCTACCCTCTCTGTCAAACCTCGTTAAATTGTCACTAGAAATGGTTTTATGAGTTTTTAAAATCTCTATTGTTATAATAGGCGTAGTTTTCGATACTTATTGTGTTTTTGATCGTCGTGAATAATATGATTTTATAATTTTGGGGTCACCGATTTAAGAAGTCCAATTATCTCTCACAAGCATTTACTAGCTACGGTGTGCTGCTCTTGTCTTGGGAGTTGAGCTCGCTCACGCGTAACTAGTCGAAACGCGTAAACAGATATTTTCTCCCATACTTTACACATTAAGCTTAATATTTTAAAATCATTTACATTCCTTGCAAAACGAAGAAATCGCACGAGTAGACGATTTTGATGTATCGTCCATTCAAATCACCTTTGCTTGTCAGGAAGTCTGACCTAGTGATCAATTGCGATGACAACTCGGTGAAACGTCTGACTCTCAAGCGTCCAGTGTCCTATCACGGACCTTTTGAAGAGGACAATAGAAATGTGATAGAGGATGATGCGAATTCAGAATTTATAAAAATCCCGAATTTGGGACAAGCGTCAGCAGTGAGAACTGAAAAGATTGCAGAACGATCTGTCGCTCAGTACGGATCTACCAAGCGACTCGCCATGCCATTCACAGTTCCACGAGTACGAAGAACAGATTTCAATCTAGAAGCGAAATCCACCCAAAACTCTGTGGTATCATCTAGCCCAATCATCATTGACGAGCTTCCATTGATTACAAGCGAAAGTTTGAGTTTTCCGCAGCTTTCCTCTGGCTCACCCAAACCTATCGATGAGATTACTACTTGTTACACAGTGTTATGGCGGAAACCTTCTTCCAAAAAAAACAAAACCTGGGAAGGAGATGGTTTTTTAGTAGCAAGAGAATCAGGAGTGATACTGTATGATCAAAATGGGAAAATGTAAGTTTCTCTCGGGATAGAATCAGAATGCAAGCTCACTTTTGTAGAATGGGGAAGTCGAGACGATCAATCGCAAATCTAGAGGATAGTACTATTATTTCAATAGGTAGTTACGAAATGCAGATTGATTATAAACTTGACTCTCAGCCGAGCATAATTAAGAATGGCCTATATTCAGATACTTCCAAAATCGATATTAAGGCACCTTCACCAATTTCCATTTTTCAGCACAAGTTACCTATTGCTCAGTTCGACAGGCCGTCCAAGCCAACAGCATTTCAGCCCCCATACGTTAGAGAAGATGTCAAAGCTAACCTTCCAAAGTCAGCTATAGCTCCAAGGCATGATCCTAGTAGACCTGATGCACTGGTAATGCCGCGGCCTAAAACAAGATCAAATGCCGTCCCGATCGTCGATGTTGTCGTCGATCCTCACATTTGTCAATATCTACGAAAGCATCAAAGAGAGGGAGTGACTTTTTTATATGAATGTGTTATGGGTATGAACGGTCTGGGTCATGGAGCACTGCTGGCTGACGAGATGGGACTGGGTAAGACTCTTACTACAATTGCGCTGATCTGGACTCTCCTGAAGCAAAATCCTATTTCAGATCGATTGCCTGTAGCCCAGAAGGTGATTGTTGTTTGTCCGGTGACACTGATTGGAAACTGGAAGCGCGAATTTCGGAAATGGTTGGGTCGGGAACAGATGTCACTGTTCGTAGTTGATGGCAAGCTCGATATTCGCGATTTTTCGAGAGGGAAAGTTTATCAGGTTATGATCATAGGGTATGAAAAGCTACGTTTGGTACAAGATTCCTTAAAGAACATGAAAATCGACTTGATTATCTGTGATGAGGGGCACAGAATAAAGAGTGCGTCTAATAAATCAGCGCAAGCACTACGTGCATTGGACTGCGAGAGACGGGTTCTTCTCACCGGTACCCCAATCCAGAATGATTTAGGCGAATTTTTCCGTATGATTGAGTTTGTGTCTCCCGGTCTGTTCGAGAACTACAATGCCTTTAAACGTGAATTTGAACTACCGATTGTACGATCTCGGCAGCCTGAAGCTACAAAATTTGAGATTGAATTAGGACGAGCACGATCAGAAGAATTGTCCGGACTCACGAAGAACATCGTACTTCGACGTACGGCAGATATTTTAGCTACTTATCTACCACCGAAAACCGAATTGGTGGTCTTCTGCAAGCCAACGATAGGCCAGATCGAATTATACAGGCATTTGTCGCAGTCGACGGCGTTTGAGTCGCTGGTAGCTAGTGATGATATTTCTAATCATCTACGCGCAATTACATCATTAAAGAAAGTTTGCAACAGTCCGGGACTCCTAGTGAAGGGGCTAGACCTGGAAAAATCAATGATGGATCCCATAGACGTAGAACTAGCGCGACATGGCAAGAGCGGAAAGCTTGTGTTTTTGGGCAGCTTCTTGAAACGGTTACATAATGAAACAGACGAAAAAGTTGTACTAGTTTCTAGTTTTACGCAAACACTCGACGTACTTCAAAACTTATTAATGTCGATGTCTGCATCGTTTTTACGCTTGGACGGGACTACGGCGACAAAGAAACGACAAGAAATTGTCGACACGTTCAATCGTCAAGATCAACAAGCTAGTTTTGCTTTTCTACTGAGTGCAAAAAGTGGGGGGTGAGTAGCTGAATAAGGATTATAGGATCTCTATGCTGACATTGAAGGGCTGGTATAAATTTGATAGGAGCTTCAAGATTAGTACTTTATGATACAGAATGGAATCCATCAGTCGATTTGCAAGCAATGGCGCGGATCCATCGGGATGGTCAGACAAGACCTGTTTTTATTTATCGACTTCTAACGTAAGAGAGATGAACGTAATTCTAATCTACAGAGAGTGACCTAACAAAAAGCAGAACGGGATGCATCGACGAGAAAATATATCAACGGCAACTCACCAAAATTGGACTGGCAGATAATTTAGTAGATGGCAAGATTGACTCAGCAGAAAACTCATTTTCTACGAGTGACCTTAGAGATCTCTTCACGTTGCACTTGGATACAAAATGTCACACACACGACCTATTAGGATGCCAATGTGATGGGTCCGGAAAGAGATCCGAGCATGATGTAATAAACGACCAATTGGAGGTGGTACTTGAAGATCAAATGGAGGAAGACACAGATCAGGCTTGGATATCGGCTTCGCAACTACTGGCAGGCCAATCCAAGATAAGACAACAGCCACAGTCGCGAATGAAGTCATTATTGGACTTTGCACACATTGATATCGAGAAGTTACGTGCTAGAGAGAGCGCAGGATCGGTGGCTGTAGAGGACGTGTTTCACGATCGCCAACTGCATGAAGCGATACTACAGCAAGACAAGGGGATGGAAGTTGTGTCGTTTGTGTTTCGACGCCAAACTGGGCAGTTATCAACGGTCAACGATGCGGATAACCTGCAACATATCACTGTGGTTGGCTCCGAATAGAGGACTTTTCGTCTTGCTGTCGTGCACCCATACGGGGGCTGTACAGTGGATATGCCGGTATTTCAGCCGTACTGTTTTAAGCTCATAGTTTCGAGAAGAATGTCTAGATCGCAGTTAGCAAGGCAACGTTAGAAGAACAGATGACGAGCCGTGCGCCACAAGATGGAGATCTTAGCTCATATATTACGTAAATTTAGGGTTTAGATTAGATAAGCCTGCAAGAAGTTACTCCACTGAGAATAGGTCGGGTGGTGCCTGACACATGGCCGCTGGCTTTGGGCATCACTGCTGGGGCACAGGCCCTCCCATCTCCTTTTCACAGTTTGTTTTCTTGCACTTCGTCGTTTTCTGTTTGCACGACTTACTTTAGTTCCGATAGTAAAGTAAAGCTGTTTTGCTTAGTAGACTTGTCAAGTGTGCGTTTGTCTATTTCAACCGCTGAATTTTAATAGAAGAGCCAGGTTTCTAGCAAATGGTCATGGCCATTTCTTCTTTCGAACTAGAATATCGTCGACGATTTCCCGATGCCGCTGGCAGTCTGGACGATGATAATGCTCAGTTGCTTCCAACAGCTGAATCATCGAGCACACATCACCAGCCCATCTCTGCTCGACAAATAACGGATGTTGCGCTTAAAATCAAGGTTCTGGTCGACACAATTATACCCATCGAGATCAAGGAAAGTCGGATTACAAGACCTGGTAGCGCCAATGTGATCACCGACGATGTCATTAAGCTTGCTTTGGATGCTGCTAAGGACTCGAAGGGTTGTATTATCTTCGCTATCTTGACGGTTCACGATTGGTATAAAAAAATAGGTAAACTCGAGCTATTCGATGCTGACCTATACGCCCTCAAGTGCACGGCATGCGAGCGGATTGCTAAGCTTATCATCGAAAATGAAGAAGATCAGGAATTTTTATTTAAGCAAATGCTTTGTCGTAGATACTCGACTGTTATTGATGGAGGTGAGGATATTTCGGAGCCTAGATCAGCGATAGAATTGGCAATTGATATCCATTGTGTCGCAGTCATTGGTTCATCGGGATATCAACGATGCATTGACTGGATTTGGCGCGGTTGGCTTATTCCGAACCCTCACAATACCTCAGAGTACATGAGCTACAAGAACGTGGCGGATGTTGATTTCTGGGCTCATTTTGATCCGGATCGGATAAAAACTCCTCTTTATCAGAACGGTTTGCAGCTTTTCATTTCGATCTTGTATCTTGCTCTCTATTCTGGTGCTGTCAACACTGCGAACCCGGGCGGCACATTTGATCCTGTCGAAGGTCTTCTGTACATCATCACTCTCGGATACATTGCAGATGAGATCAATAAGTTCTATCATATTGGCATTTACTACTTCAGTTTCTGGAGTGTTTTCAATGACACCTTGTACTCTCTCCTCGTTGTTTCGTTTATTTTCCGGTTGATTGCGCTTGCAAGTCCTGATGGAAGTCATACCCGTGAAGTCAACGACATTTTGGCATATCGATTTCTTGCTTTCTGTGCTCCTCTTGTGTGGTCGCGACTGCTTCTTTATCTTGATACTCAAAAGTTCTTTGGAGCGATGCTTGTTGTACTAAAGGAGCTTATGAAGGAATCAGCAGTGTTCTTCGTTTTACTGATTATTATTATGGTTGGGTTCTTGCAAGCATTTGTTGGACTTGATTCTGCGGACGGATATTACGATGTTGGCTCTATGTCTCTTGCATACATGGTTCGATCAGTGCTGGGATCGCCGGAATTCGAACCGTATGAGTTTTTTGCTGCACCATTTGGAGCACTTCTCAACTACTTGTTTACTTTTGTTGTTTCAGTATTGTTGCTTAACATTCTCATTGCGTTATTCAATTCGGCATATGAGAAGGTTTACGACAACGCTATCGATGAATTTATGGCACTTTTTGCAGGGAAGACTCTGCGCTTTGTTAGAGCACCTGACGAAAACGTATTTGTGCCTCCACTTAATTTGATAGAGATCACTATGCTCATTTCTCCTTTCGAGTGGTGGATGTCACGCGAACGATATGCTCGTCTGAATGACATTGTTATGCTGATTGTTTATTCTCCGGTTCTTGCGATTACTGCTTCGTATGAAGTTATAGTAGCTAAGCGAATTGTTAGGAATCGTGCGATTGGCGAAGAAGATGACGATGTGCGCCATGATTGGGAGGATGCGAATGCAGAAACAGCTATTGAAGAAAGTGGATGGAGTGAAAAGGTTGAGAAATGTACACCGCATGCAGAGCTGGAGCCCGGAATGTTCGAGCTACTGGAGCTCCGCAAGGAAGTTGCCGAATTGACTAAGCTTGTGAAGGCACTGAAGTCCGAAATGGATGGTGGCTCAAACAGCAAGTCTTTGAAGTCTGCTAGTGTTCAAGATACTGAGACTGAGACCGATACTTTATTGGATGTATCTGAGACTAAAGGCTCAACGTCATCTTCAGCGCAGTCAGAAAATTAAGGTGAATAAGGCTGTATAAGATACTGATCATGTAGTTGGTTTTACAACATAAGAAGATATTGGTTTAATATCACATGATGGCACGTAGGGTTATATATGATTTGCCGATTATTAGGATGGAAGGCGTTATTATTCTTTTATTCATTTCATTAGATATTGTTTCAAATGCTAATGAAGGACAACACGACGATTTTATGGATATTCAAATACTTCTGGGAAGATAGTTTACCAATGAATTCCAGCATGTATCTGATGAATATCCGAAAGATATGAGGTTAAGGTATACACAAGATTTTTTTCGATTTAGTTTGAAATAAAGAACACATTTTGCCTACTAATAGTAATTTGGAGGTTTTTGGACACAAATAAGTACATGCAAGCTTTGATCTAGAACTAGAAATATATGAGCTATTCCAGCGAGGTGATAGCAGACGATAAATAGTAAACAAAGACATGGTCTTGATCGTAAAAACACTAATATACAACAGGGACATGGACAAAGCTAAATGCCCACAGAACAAACGAGAAGAGCAGCTAGTAACTAGGCATGTAACCAGAAACTCATACTAGATATGAGATCGGTGATCAAGATGAAATAAATGACACCACAAAATAAATGATAAAATACGTGATAGAAGCTAGAACAGCAATCAAAACAAGAAACAAAAAAACTTGAACTCCTTAAACAAAATATAATCTAAGAAAATATAAAATGCCGATCTCTTAATTCGTAGAAAGGGTCTGATATAAATGTCTGAGAATATTACAAAGGATTTTGCTGGTAGGCCTGTAATTTCTGCTGTTGCATTTGCTGGAGCAAACGCTGCTGTTGCTGCTGAAACTGCGGATTAGCTGCCGCTGAATTTGCACCATTTGTTTGTGGCCCTTGTTGCTGATGTTGCTGTTGCTGTTGCTGTTGCTGTCTTGGAGTAGCCATATTCAGCTGCATCTGGGACTGCTGCTGCTGTGCAAGCTGCTGTTGCTGCTGTTGAAGACGCTGTGCAAGTTGCTGTTGTTGAAGCTGAAGCTGTTGCTGCAACTTTTGCTCAGTCTGTGGATTATTTGCCTGGCGAATCTGCGCTTGTAAAAGCATTTGCTGCTGTTGGAACTGCCGGAATTGTTGTTGCTGCTGTTGATGGAGTTGTTGTTGTTGTAATTGGAAAAGTTGCTGTTGAGTTTGTGGACCTGGCTGTTGTTGTTGCTGTTGTTGTTGCTGTTGTTGTTGCTGTTGTTGTTGCTGTTGTTGTTGCTGTTGTTGTTGCTGTTGTTGTGCTGTTTGTTGTGGTGGTGCCTGTTGGTATTGCTGCTGTGATTGAAGAGAAGCTTGCTGCTGAATATTAAGATTGCTAGTTTGCCCTGATATGCTTTGTTGAGGCTGTGTTTGTGGTTGCAGTTGCTGTTCCATTGGCAGTTGACCAGGTAGATTTTGGTTTGTCTGAAGCGGACTCTGCTTCAGTCGCTGCTGCTGCTGTCGAATCGCAGCTTGCACCATGATATCACCAAATAGTTCTTGCAATTTTCGATATGGCTCTACCAAACTGGCCACATCAGGTGGCGGCACGAGAATCACTGGAAACGGGGGTGCGGTCGTAATTTTTCCGCGATCCGCTACACCAGCAAGATATGCCAAATTGCACTGGAGCCGCTTCATACACTGCGCAAACATGGGGTCGAAACGCGCTCGCTCTAGTTCGGATGCTGTCGCTGTGGTCGCGGTTCCGCTTGAAGTCGCCGCGCCGGCCAAACGCTGTTGAATTTGCATGGTTTCACGGAACAGCTCAAGATTGATTTCTAACACAAGAGTCACTCGCCGACGATCAAGCTCGAGTCGCATCGCCGGAGTCATATTCGCCTGCGACAAC
This sequence comes from [Lipomyces] oligophaga, assembly GCF_038497815.1. Classification (NCBI taxonomy): domain Eukaryota; kingdom Fungi; phylum Ascomycota; class Lipomycetes; order Lipomycetales; family Lipomycetaceae; genus Lipomyces; species [Lipomyces] oligophaga. The sequence goes on along the minus strand of NW_027117789.1, from coordinate 1,089,260 downwards.
TTTGAAGAAGCAAGCGCCGCCTGAGGAATCACACCCGACATCCCAGAAGACATAAACAAAAGAGATCTGGAAATTCCGATCCAAAATGAGCCAAGTTAGATAAAACTCTGCGGACGGACCAACTTGGAACGAACAAACTCAACCAGCCTTAACAGTGAAGAGGAACCAAAAATTAGAAGTTTCAATAAAAAGACTAGCCCGTGCCGACGAGAATAAGAATTGCAGCTGCTCAATAGACAAGCAGACACACAAACAAACAACAATCTCCGCCAGCAAAGCCGTCGACGCGTAGATATCTCTTCTACTTCTCACCGTTTGTGAAAACCTTAACGAGAAAGAGCAGAATCGGAACGCCTTAAAATGCGAAGACGCGGATTACCGATTTCTACAGAAGAGCGTTAATAATAGTACGTAGATCCCATCAGGCTTTGCCGCGCATGGGCAATACTCAGCGGCGTATAAGGACTATTTGCACATACTTATCCGCATTTATACCACAAATGAACATATAATTTGTCGAGAAGCAATTTCACTTCCGCGTAGAATCGATCAATACTGCTACTATCTTACACAAACGACTACGAGTCTCAATTAGACCATTAGCATATACACCACGAAGGAACTCAAAGCATAGAACAAAATACAACTATTGCGGGATCTTATTGGCCAAATAATGCTGTCGTTTCCTGTAAATTTTAACCTCCTGCTCATCAATCTTAACTGTTTGGCTGTCATATTCAAGTTCGCCGCTTACAACTCCATGGTTCCACTGGTTCGTGGGAATGAAATTGAAGTTGTTCGAAATTGAGTAGGCAATTGATCGGGTCCGAAAATGAATGATACCTACTTTCTGCAAGTTTCTCTATTAGCCACAAAATTCCCCTTCCTCCCTGGATCAAACAAGAGAATTGTCTACTTACGGGATGTTTTTCTCCCTCACTATTCGTCTCAAACAAAGAAGAATCTTGTTCTGACCAGCCTGTAATATTGCGTCGTAAAAACTTTTTTATTTCATCCGGGTCGCTGATAATTTTCGCTGTGCCGGCAAAAGAAGCCCATTCGGCAGTCTCACTATTTTGAAAAGACAGATTGACGTGCGAGTCTTCGTCAAGGTCTTCCACCTTACAGGTTCTTGTATTAGCATGAAATAAAAAGTCAATGCCATACTCCTATAGCAAAGTTAGTTGTTCTATATATAAGCGGAAGTTAAACCGTATGTCATACCACTTCTGCAACAGCAATTGAACTGGAAACAAGCCAGCCCTTGATATTCCGAGTAGTCATCATTCCTATTCGCTGCTTGCTCACAAACTCTAACAAATCTCGCAATTGATGACGAGTATGACGTTCTGCGTCTGTTTCTGGCTCACTGGGATCGAACTTCTTGCCGAAGAATGAATATTTTGGCTTTCGTTCACGAGATGTAGATTCCTGGGTTGGCCGTGCCCGGCTCCGATGGCCACCCGAAAGAGCGGATGGAGCAGGCGACACAGCAGACCTCCGCTGACCGCTCAAGGTATCATCGCCCAAAAAAAAGCGGTTAGTTCGCTTCTCAGAGGAATCGCTCGAGGAAGCTGCTGCTCGTGGAGTAAGCAACTCTGAGTCTCCTTCGGCCCCGTCGCGCTCGTCGTCTTCGGAAGTCTGGTCTTCATACTTCGATCTGCCAGCAGGACTAGGGCTTCGACCCGACCATCGAGAGACTAATCGCTCACCGAGAGACTGGTGTGAAGATTGCTGTGACTGGGTCTTTGAACGGGTCTTGTCTGAGCTCTCGGTCCGTTTTTGCCGGTGGTGTCGGGGATCATCAAACGAAACGTGCAGCGATGCCTGACGTCCACGATCAATAACTGATAGATCCGATGAAGCAGACGTAGTCCGGGAAAGTAAAATGCTTTTGTTGTCATTATCCTCTGAATCTACAGAGTGCGTAGAAGGCACTCTACTCTGGGGAGCCGGCGAGGTCGTGATAGAAATTTGTGGTGCCGGAGTCTTGGAAGAAGTTTGCTTGTTTCCGGAAGGTGTCAACGAAAACACAGCAGGAGATTTTGAGCGTGATTTGGAAGATGCCGACGACGACGAGCCAGATGTGGATCCCACCACAGGGCTTACGGACGGTCGGACTAGATGCGACATTCGCTCAAGATCAGAATCGGCGGAGCGCGAGTGCTATGCGCTGAAACGCAAACTCTCGCTCTCAATCAGCCCGTCCAGAACGACAGAACGGGAGCTGAAGTACTTAAAAAAATATCAAAGTGAAACCTTGGGCAACAAATAATTGCAAGAACGCTCGTGGCCGCGTAAAGGAGCTCAGGAAAATGGCAGGGGTTTTTTGTTCCCTCCGCCTCAGCCTGCCTCAGCCTGCTCCGACTGCGACAAGAAAGCTAGAAGTGGGAACTTGTCGCGGTGTCGTGACGATCGTCTAGCCAACCGACATCTGCTTCAGCCAGTATTTATCTTCTTCCTTCTCCAGCCAGCTGTTTACACAACTCGCAGCTGCTCGTTCCCGTCGCGCTGTTCTGCTTGTTGGACCTAAATTTAAATCCATGCACGCGCCAAACTCGTGCCAAAGTCATCCCCCTACGCCGTCTCGGATCCGGACGCCCCGGTCGATATGTCCCTGTCACGTAAGATCGTCCACGTAATTTTTTTATTGGCAGATATTTTCTTATAGAATGTCGGTGACCATGGGTAAATCTTAATTTGAGGAATAGTTGGTTGAAATCTTTAGCCCGTCTCTAGATAGCTATCTGCTCTCTTGGTACTGCCTAAATAAGCTCATTAATGTCCAGGTTAAGAGCCAGCTCTACAATATTATGTTTAAGTCGTTCACAGCCAATTAATTAATTCCATTTCTTTCTCCATGCTTTCCTTCAGCTAGTATCTAGGACTTCGTTCCCCAAGATTCGTTCCCAATGCATTGTCGAGCCACGAATTGCCCTTGCTGCCGTTGTGAGAAGGAGAAACCCATTTTCCAGGAGACAGTGAGCCCGACCGACTGAGTCCTAAAATGCTGTTTCGATTACGTAGACTTGGTGAGGGAGTCTGCACGCAGCCTGTCTGGCTCGTCTTCTCCACATGATTTCGTCCAGGTGAAGCCATATCGAGTCCTTCATTCTCTTTGTTATGCGCTCTCGTTAATGAATGGCCGCTCCCGCTGCTTTGCCGTAGCTGCGCTATACCCTCATTCGAACTATATTGTGCATTGGCGCGTCGTAGCTTGGGAGTCCCTACTTTAGACTGTGACTCCGGAACACGCCTTGCCTCACTGACTTCCGTATCTAAATCTAAAAGTGCAGTGCGTACTGGCGTAGACTGTTTACTGTCTTTCGGATTCTCACTGGTATCTAATATGTCTTGCTCCTCAGATACTCGTACTAAATGCAAAGTCGATGGGGAGCGTGGCAGTAGATGACTGCCTGCTCTCTGCAGCAGCAAATGCGATCTTCTCGGCGAGGGCGAATGTACAAGTCCCTCTACTGGTTTCTGTTGAGGTTCGACATGGGAAGCTGCCGGGTATACAGTACTACTCTCTGGCTCGTCTTCTGGAATCGGTTCAGAAATTATACGCTCGTTTGCAAGCCTGATCTCGCTTCTCGGGCTTTTCATATCACTGCTCTCTCTGTCTTGCAAATCCTCCTCTTCCATTATAGCTTTCGCCTGAGTAGACTCCAAAATTGCCGGTGCCGGACGTAGATTTGCAATAGACAGACGCTTGGACAAAGGACTGCCATCTTTCTTTAACATCGCACTCTGAACGAATCCAACTTTGCTCGGACTAGGTGACCGTGTAAGTGTGTACGCTTGCGGACTGTTTGGCGAATCTTCAGTTTCAACAGCTTTTTGAGATGTATTAGATAGCATAGAATTGCTTCGGCGATGTGATCCTTGCGCAATATATGCTCCTCGTTCAAACTCTGCGGGGGAAAATCCATTATTAGCATAGAAGTCTGAAGAAGAGAACGTTCCAATGCCGGAATACCTGCCGGACCGAAATGGAGACGGCTTTTGCCCTCCAAATGGCCGATCTGGTGATGCAGATGGACTTCTCGAAAGCGCTTGAGCCTTTGAGCATTGTTAGAACATCCAGGTTACCAGAAAGAAGAGCTTATATACTTACAACTGAGGGTGAGGGGAATATGGGACTGTATGCATTGTGTATTTCTCGTGCTGGACTCGATGGTGCTGATCGCACGTTCATGGTACTTGCTGAATGGCGCTGAGAAGCTAGAGGAGAGCGCATAAATTTGGACAGACGCTCTTCCTCTCGAACATCGCTTACCTCTGACAAAGCCATAGCGACCGCATGATTAGACGACTCGACCGGACTATATCCGCCAGACCTTTCTCGTCGATGGCTAGAAAGGTCAAGACGTGACATTGCACGAGTGATACCTGTAGTTGGGGATTTTACCATTCCCTGTTGCAGCAAGATTTTGGACGGCGGACTTCCCAAAGTCGACGTTGGGGAGTTGGATCTTTCGGCATCTAGGCGAGCCTGCTGAACACTTCGTAGAGGTATACGACCAGCGGATTTAGTTTTAGGAGAATTTTCTGATTCGTCTGATCGCAATTGGCTGATGTTCTTGGGCGATGAAAGAGATGACTGATTTGTAGTTGTGATACCATCGATGTCAGACGGGGATTCTTTGGCCGTCTCTGAAAACTTCAGCGCAGCCGTTTGCATTGCTAGTTCCTGAGCTGCAACTTTGGTACTTGGCGAATGTTTAAACTTTGGAGTGTAATTCACTGAATTAATGGAGAATATTTCGGACGGGAAATCTGACCGAGCAGGTCGATTCGCATTCGTGGGTGATAGGACGGGAGAATGCTCGAGAGCTAGTTTCGGGGTAGTTCCTAGCTTTGCGGTTGCTCCACTATTGAATCGAGACGCGATAACACCAACATTTGAAGTGGGAGTGCGAGGTCCAGATTGAACGGACTCTAGCTTCTTAGGTGTCGAAACTTCATTCTCACAAGGTGACTGCAACAAGGGTTGTGAAGGGCTCTTGATTGTCGAAGCAGTAGCAATGGGCTGTCGCGTATCCTTAGTTGGTGTTCTAAATGGAGTAGATTTAGCCGGAGAAGTTGATCTCGACCGAGCAATTTTTCTGGCCTGTCGTTGACGACGAGCTTCTTCTATTTCCTGCTCGAGATTCCGAGATCGAGCTTTGGCACGTTCCGTATCTGCTTGAGTCTTCAGTGCCTCCAAATGCCTGAGAAACTCTGTGGATTCTTGATCGTATGTCGATTCAGAAGAAGCCATTGCTAGCCCCTACTGAAAATTTATAAAAATGGTATTTAAAAAAATTAAGCTCCCCCGTGTGTCCGGTCAATTGGAAAAAGTGGAAATTCGTTTAGTGGAGGAAGACCCAGAGATAAAATAGAAAATGTAAACAAAGTCCGTGCGGCGGATTGTGGACCTTTATCTAAAAACGGCAATATCAAAACACCACGAGTACAAAAGAACCAGTTCAACCCCATAGGTTCATAAAGCATAAAAAATCGATAATTAAATAAAAGTTTTATCTTTTTTCAGCTTGGAAAGTTCAGATGTGCAAATAATCGTGTACGTTAGTCTATCTGTCTATCTGCCGAGATTCGTCTAATCTTTCTAGCTGTCTGCACGACGCCAGATTGTGCAGACAGCTATACATCAGAATTTTATTTCGTCAAAAACTTAATGAGGCTATTATTTATAAAACTATGGAATTGCAGATTTCCAAATGTTTCCGAAACTTATATTCCTGGAGTGTTAACTCGATTTTTGATACATGTAATATGTTCAAGAGTATGCAAAGGAAGCCTTGATTAGACTCCAAGGTTTTTATTTGCATCAGAAAATAGTCCAAATTTGAATTTCCTTGCCTAGATCGCGGTAGTTTGCTACATTGAGACTGTTTATGGAAGGTTTATATACTGAGTCAGTTTGCATAAAATATATAGGGTCGTTGTAACTGTTCTGCCATCAGTTATAACAGTAAAAAATTAAACGACAGTAACCAATCCTAGTTTTCATTATAGGATGCTGCGTTAGAAAGAATCTGGCCTTTACTTAGTATCAAACAACTACAGATTGAAGTAGCGTTAAAATCATTCCGCCGAGATAAATCATGATCAGCGGATAAATATCGTAATCTGATATAAAAAACCGCTTAGCTCTAAAGCTTAAGACTAAAGTTTCAATACTAGTCATTTACCGTAACGAATTTTTTCTGGCTTGTTCTTTTAATCTTATGGTGCTAAAATATGATCACCAGTGTAGTTGGAGAGTGTGATATTTGGACCAAGTGTTGCTTGCCCTCAACCCGGAGACTACAAAGTCCCAACCCAGAATCATGCCAGAAACTACTCGTAATCCAAACACCTTTTCAATCAAATCGAAGAATAGCAAGGATTTTATTAGCGGTCTAAGATATTATCGTAAGTAGCTACTGTGTCTAGCCTTTCAAGCTTATGTGGTTTTTTGTGTTCAGACTTGTAGAATCATGCTGTCTGTTGGACTAGACTGTTCAGAGGATCGCACCTGCAGGTTGCAAGATTGCTTGATCAGAACTACAGTTTCGCAATGTTCTGATTCAGCTTCCACAGCCACCACAAAAGAGTCCTTAGATATCAAGGCAAGAATTAGTACGCATTGCTTATCAACAGGAAATCTGGCCAATAAAGACTCCATCGAAGATGAAGATCAAATAGTGTCGTCAATTGTGGAAGTGTTTTTGCCTGTGGAAACAGATGACCGCGAATGCCGATCTACATCATCTACAAGAGACGAAAAATTGAGAGATTCAGTACCTGATTCTACAGCAGAATTTGAAAGATTTAGATCGATTAGTGCGTACTCCGCTGTTGATAAGTCCCAAGGATCAGAAGGTCACAATTCGCTACACCAAGAATCAGATACAAACTTGCTCCAATGGTCTCAAGAGCAACCTGAACGCCTACATAACCTTGGGCAACCCAAATCCCCTGCAACTCTGTTTATTCGTCATAGGTCAGGCGCAAAAAGAAACAAATTTTCTACAGATTTTGAAGATATACCAGGTGATAGATCGCAGATTCCCAGCCGTTTTGAGGGACATTTTCGCCGAGGAGGATGGACTGGACTTCTTCAAAACTCGTTAGACGAAAGGGCAGATAATTTTTTTACGGGATCTCGATCAATAGATGGATGTGAATGCAGTGCGGTAGATGAACTACTAGCTGCTTCTGAATTGAATTTGGACGCGCAAATGATTGCTCCTTCAGGTTCGGAGTACTTAGTGTTAGATAACTCTGAAAGTGATTCTGAATTATCAGGGGAACATGATTCATCAGATGAACTCTTTGCTTCAGGATTGCATTTAGACCAAGATAATGGGGACGATTATTTTCAAGACTTTGGATCTCTGTTGAGTGGATATCAAGACATTTCACGCCGCTCTTCGTCAAGCTCCTCTAGCTCCACAGGACATATGAACGGCCAAATTGACTACGAGATACTTCCGGTAAATGAGAATACCGAGGGCTATCAGATGGTAACAGTCAAAGGATCACTGGATCTTCCTCTGGCGATGATCCATTCTTTTAATAATGAAGCCATCTCAGAAAGTGAGATCTCTCTCGGTCGTCAAGCAAAACTCGTCCATAATTATTCATACAATCCTAGTCCCTCAATAGAAGCGATAATGTCTGTGGAATAATGTTGAATCTCTTTGTCTTTTTATTTATGCATTCTCAAAAGTTTGTTACAGTCAAGTGGGTCAATTGGCGTTTGTGGATTGCATATTGATTTAATGTAAGATATTATGGTTTTGGGGATTTCTGGTAGTTGGCATATTGTGCACCCAGAATGGGATTGAAGTATTCTATTAAACAAGATTAGACAAATCAGATGTCTGCTCATTCAACGTATACCAAATGTATTGCTCGAAACAATGGAGCTCTGAACTTTCCCGGCACACTGTAGGCGATACTATCTGTTCACGTGACAAAGTCTTACAAGACCATTTTACCCGGTTTCCGCGACCTTAGAATCAGCCAGAGCAAAACACGCAAACTTGTTTTTTCGCGTCGAATGTTTACAAGATCCATCGCTGAAACGGAAAGAAAGACGAGAAGAGGAAGTGCAATCTAGAACGTTTTTCTGTGACAGGATATGTGCTTATATATTAGAAATTATTGAGACTTCGATTAGCTCAAAAGACCGTTTTGACAGCAGACGTGAAGCAAGAAGATAGGCCACATTAGCAATCTGATTTTTGATTTGGTGTTTCGTGGCAGACTTTGCTCAACCATTGATTTTCGCACTGAGTTAGAATAGGGGACTTAAAATCACTGTATCAAGGATCAAGTCAAAAAAAGAATTCATGATGTTTGGCTCTCCATCGAAGCCAAATAACTCGTTCAGCTTTGGAAACCAGGCAGGATCAGGGACTGCGCCTGGATCTAACTCGAGCTCGTTTGCGTTCAGTCCAGTAGTCGGACAGGCAAACAACACCAGTATGGGTTTTGGTCAGAATACTGCTCTGAATTCAACAGCACCAAATACTCCACAATTTGGAGCGAGTAACAGTAGCAATAATATCAGTAATAATACTGGAAATCTCTCGTTATTTGGAAAGAGTGCAACACCAACTACATCGCTCTTTTCGAGCTCCGCTCAGAATGGCAATCAAGCCACTGGTCAGCAGTCTAATTTCTTTGGATCAGGATTCCAGTCACCACAACAACAGCCTCAGCAGCAACAGCAGCACCATACAAACACGCCCGCTTTTGGAGCCTCTGCATTTGGAAACTCGAGAAGCACCGGCGGTCTGATGCACTCACAATCTTTGTTTGATATTCGGAGCAGCATGACTCCACAGCAGCAACTGCAACAACAGCAAATGGCGAATGTGAGCCAGCAATTTCAATCACAAGGCCAACAGCAACTGCAGCAACAACAGCAATCAACGGCAGCTTATTTGACGTCATCCCCCACTCGACATGCACCCGAGACGCCATCATGGGCAACTATGGGCGACCATAGCCGACGCTACGTACAATCTCACTTAGCGCATATGCGATTTCGTAATTCTCCAGGCCCCGACTCACAGGGATCTTTATATCTCGGTGGAGGATCATCGCTTTCTGGAATGCCAATGTCGCCTGGCACACCATCTGCCGTTCCCTCTCCGCGCACCGCTGGTACGCCATTGTCGGCAACCAAAGGGTCATATGGCCGTAAGTATGGTGGTCAGTCATTTGGGACACCAAAGCCACATAATTTACGATCAAACCATCCTTCAGTTGGTACTGGATCCGCCCAACAACAGCAGACTGCTGCATCTTTACTGGGTGGCGATTTTGCGGACGATCTACCGCCCACAGAGTCTATTTACGACTCGAGCACCGCATCACCATTTGCGTTTCAGGTTCCTACAGCCGCAGGAACAGCGTCGACTTCAATGTCAGGCTTGCGAACTGGTAGCATATCGGTCACGAGTCCAAGTGCTGCATCTGGAGGAACTCTCCCAGATGTTATCGCCGAAGCGAGCTCTCCATCAGCGGGAAACAGTGGACCTAAGAGTTTGTTTCCACCAGATTATGTACCAACTAGCGTTATTGTGTTTGGCTTTCCAGCCGAGATTACACATGTTGTTGTCGATCATTTTGCCCGTTTCGGGAAGATCATGGAGCATCTGTCAACCAGCTCTGAAGTCCAAGCTAGACAGCAGGAAAAAGCTTTGGCCAATAGTGGTGTCAGTAATTCAGACACTGGTCCAGCGCCAGTTGTAACGGGCAAGAATTGGTTGAAACTCACCTATACGACCTCGACAGCTGCCAACCGGGCGCTATTGGAGAACGGTCGTGTGCTTGGTGGACAAGACGACTTTGTCATTGGATGTATTCCCTTTGCAGGGAGCGGATTCGCGACCGAGAATGGACTTTCGCCCAGTAAAATGTATTTCCAGTCACCTGCGAATGACGGTAACTCAGGAAGAGGGATGCGGAGAAGTACAAAGTCTACGGGAGCTAGCTTAGATATCCACGGGTTATTGACTACAGATGGAGTAACAAATGGAAGTGAAGCTGGTAATAATAGTGGAGGAAGAGAAGATCCAAGTACACCGGCCGGACGAAGCAGTTACGTGTCGACAATTTCTCGTCGGCGAGCAGCAGGAGGAGGAGCACGAGGAGAGCCGGTGTCTCACTTATTTACGCCGGTATCAGGTGGTGGGTCCAACGAGAGCGGCGAGGGCGATGACAGAAGGCCAGGAGTGAACAAGATTGTGAACGCGGGAGGACTTCCCCGGACTATCTCTATGCCTGTTGGATTAGCAACGGTAACAAGCAGCGGTGGCGGCGTCGGACTGAGCGGTCGAATGAGCGCGGGAATAAATGGTTCATCCGGGTCGAGAACAATTGGGGCGGGTCGCAGAATGGCAGTACGCGGTGCAGAAGGAATTTTTAAGGAGAAAGAGAGAAAGGGTAATGGGATTCTTCCTCAAAGTTTGTCTCTTCGAGGGCTTTCATCACTGTTTGTTGGTGGTGGAGGTGGAGAAGAGGGTGGAGTAGCTCAGGTTGGAGCTGGTCCGGACAGCCATAGAGGACCTGTTGGCGGACGTGGTGTTAAGCGAGATGCCAGTACGCAGGAAGACGTTAACCGAGATGGAAAGAAAGCGAGCACTAGTCAGAATGGTGGTGGAGGCGCAGGAGGAGGCATGTGGGGCTCATTAAGTCGGCGGGCGACAGAAATGATTTTTGGATGGGATGACCTTTAATAGAGTCGAAGAACGAGAAGAACAAAGTAGCGACTGAGAGAAGTGAAGAGTCTGCAAGTAAGGGTCATTAGAAGCTGTTTAAAGAAGAAAAGTTTTGTATTATAAACATCTCAACAATTTAAAACCTCATGCATAGAAGATATTTTCGACATCTTGCTTTTTTTTCATTGATCGAATGTAAGATGAACGATTGTCAGGTCGGAAATGAAACTCATGCCCACCCGAATTATTGCTATTGTCGTCATTATCCATTTGTTCCCGGAAATTCGCTGCACTACGTCTAGAATAACGGTGAATAACTTGTGAGTTGTATCAGCAAGAGGCGATATATTGTTTTTTTGATTGTGAATTATGTGAAGTGGTGAAATTCAACTGAAATTTAGATTAAGCCGTTGTCAATTGGGCAAGTCGAATCTAGAAGGAAGGCAGGCGGCATAACATACTACTATATGTATGGAAAGTGCGCAATTCTGTGCAAAAATTGAGTTAGTCCACCTGTAAGATGACGAATCATCTGGGATACCGGCTCCGGTGATCCTAATTACAAACTTTTCACATATTAAAATATGGTTGCTTTCAACGGAAAGTGGGTATCTGAAACGGCTCTGAAAGTCAACAGAAGTTAGGAGGAAGTTGAGATGGCGGAAGAAGCAGATGGGAGAAGGCGGAACAAGGGATTTCCACTTTATATGAGTAGATGTACAAGCTATTTTTGCTTTTATTCTTTTTGTAGATTATGTCGACTAGGTGTCGTATAACTTTCCCGAATTCAATAGGTTTGGACCCAGAATCCCGAGACCTGTCTGGAAGATTGAACATCAACGGCCGTTTACCGGCCGCGACCTCTTTTAATATTTCACTTGCTAAAAGTCCAATATTTATCCAAGTCAGAAAACATCTTTCCCATCGCTCCTTCCCCCTACCCATCTGTATAACAACAGCAGCAGCAGATCGGGCAAAATGTCGAAAAAACGTGCAAGTCTGTTTCTGAAAAAAAACCCACCAAACATCAGGATTATATAGCATCTTCTAAACGTGCAACAAATTCATATCACATATCTATTTTGATATATATTTATTTCCCTTGGGCTAGCTGGAATTTTACGCTAGTAGTGAATTATTTTCTCAAGACTAATTTGAATTAAAGTGAGCAGTGAGGTCGCACCTGCGACCACAAGTAAGGAAATTCCTTGAACTCGCTTTCGCCCCGTTCTCGCTTCTAGTCTTAACTTTCGGCCATCGTTCCTCTATAGTCTTGGCTTGTCTTACATTTCTTATTCGGGTTCTCTTTCCGCTAAACTGTTCCAATCAATTTTTATTGTACAAATAAGTATCTACTTTAGCAACTTCGTCAAACTCGGAACGGATCGGATCGGATCCTCCGCTGCAATCTATCAGTCCGTCGATCGTGGGCTCGAAAACATGGTAAACTTAAGGTTTTCTCGGCTCAATTAAAGTTTTAGCAGTTCCGGATTAACTTCCTGTCGATCACTTATTTTCGTGTTTAGAATTTTATGTTTTGATTTAGTCAACCCTGCTTTGCCAAGCTTAGGCGTCCGATAAACTGGCCAGTAAACAATCCACTTCTCACAACAATTCATAAAACAAATCATAGATAATGCAAAAAAACATATAAAGTCTATTATTATTAAATGCAATCAAACATAGCTAAACCCTGTAAAATAATATCTGGTTCGTTAAAACTAAATATATGTATATCATCAAAAAAATCCACTCAGTTCTCATGAATAATCAGGGTAGAAAAAAATTAGCATGTCAAACAAAACGTAGTATAAAAAACGACTGTGAACGATTGGAAATAAAAACACAAAACTCCAATACAATAGGCGAGGAAAATGGATATGTTGATTGTGGTTATGTAAAAAATTAGGCGAGAAAGATAAACCACTCAGAAAATGTCTATGCGAAAAATTCATGTCGACAGCTCGACCCACATAGAATCAGACCCTCTATCCCAATTTCTTTTTTTGGTCTGGTTAGCTTAGATCGCTCCCTTCTATTTGTGAACTTAAGCTTTCTCGGCTACTGGAGCACTAAGAGCGTATTGCGCACTATTGCCCCAAATAGAACGTAAATGACTACCAAATCTATAGAAGCAAAACGGAATTAAAACCATTGCCAGCGAAATGAAAGCAAGCAGCCATGAAGCCCACTGAAGACCTAATCGATGATACATCTGTGTAGTGAACAGAGGGAACGCAGCACCACCGGCTGAACGAGTGAACACTTTTGCGGCTAACGCAGAAGCGGCGCATTTCTCATAGGAATCGATAATGTAGTTGTTCACCGAAAAGTAAATCAGAACCATACCGTATCCGAATGCCATACCCGAGGATGCAGGACCAACCCAAATAATATGTTTATACGAAGTAGCACCCAGAATGAACAGAGCAATAGGGACAAAGGGAGCGCCAAGCATAGATCCAACAAGACGATCTTCAGGAGTAGGAGGTCTTTTGGAGATAGTGCGAGTATAAATTTTCTCCAGATAAGGAGTAGTAACAAGTGCAAACATAGCTCCCATCAAAATAGGAATGAACATAAGCCCTATATAGCCATCGTTGTAATCATGAAGTTCACCAAAGATCACAGGATAGGCAAAGAAGAACGCGTACAAAAGCGAGTAGATCAACACAATGTACATATTCATCAGATTCAAAACTGGTTCAGTAGCAATCAAGTATACTGGCTTAATAAGAACCGTACGGATAATCTCAGACAAAGGCTGTTTAAGACGTTCTTGTTCAGTCATAATCAACGGGTTGCCTGTTTCCTTTCGAAGCTTCTTGGCTCGGTTCTTGAGCACGACAGGAGCGTATGTCTCAGGAATAGCAATGATGATAACGAACATCAAACCTGCGAAAGCCAAATTAACCCAGAAAATGATATCAAGACGTCCACAGCCAATTTCAATCCAACCACAGATCAAAGGACCAAACACGGGGCCGCAGTAAGGAGCAGCAGCAAAGTACGCAATAGCATTTCCTCGCTTAGCCATGGGCCAAATATCGGCAATAGAACCACCGGCAAGCACAAGACCAGAGCTTGCAAAAACACCACAAATGAATCTGCATGCCAATAAACCACCGATATTAGGTGATAACGCGCAAGGGATGTTAAAAATGGTGTATAGTAATAGGGAAACGAAATAAACAGGACGACGTCCATATTGTTCAGACAATGGAGACCAAGCAAGCGGGCCGACAGCGAAGCCGACAACCATTAAAGAACATGTCAAAATAGCGACTTCTAGCGAAACATTGTATTTTTCCTCTATGAGGGGAAGACCACCAGTAACACAAGAAGAACCAAAGGCCACTGCAATAACGAGCAGGGACACCATAAGGGTGACATACCATTTGTATGCGGTACTCCAATTCTAGAAAAAATAAGTCAGCCACATATTCATAAAAAAAACGAATCAGTAGAAAATGCCACAGAACAATGGGAGATGAATAACAAAAACAGTCAAAGCCTCGGCTTAGAGCGCCACGTCAATGCGGGCCTAGTATAGAGGTGTACCCAGAGTGTGACGACAAGAAAAACAGAAAACATTGGAAAATAAAAGGAACTAAAAAATTGAAAACTTACCATTGGATTACCAGGATCATCAATTTTGAAAGTGACGTATTCAATTTCACCTTCTTCGCCTTTTTCTTCTTCTTCTTCAGAAATATTAGGCCCACCTCGGAAGGACCGGATGGTCGAGACAGGAACAAGACCAGTTTCGGTCTCAGTAGTATATTCTTCCGGGAACTCTGCACGATCTGTGTTGGCAGTGGCAAACTGGAAGTTTATGTCTGTAGTAGCCTGGCGCGATAATCGGGAGCCAATGGTTTGGACAGTCTCGGTGCGATAGAGGCGCGGACCGGTCGATGCGGTGTTTGATTGTTCCAGATTCGCACCGCCGTAGGAGGCAACAGTAGATGCAGGAACAAGACCAGTAGGAGTTTCAACCTCATATTCATTAGGGAACTGTGAGCGAGAAACGTCGGTGGTATCGAAAGGATAAGTAGTATCTGGACCAGAGAGCCCCCCGGCAGAAGTGTGTGTGCCAGTAGGACCAACTGAAGCGAAATCGCGGGCGGCTACACCGTGAGGTTCATAGTCTAAGCTAGCGTCGTCCTTCTTGTCTGCCATCGTGTTTGAATCAGTGGCAGCGTAGTAAGTAGAGGAATCAGAAGAGTTGGAAGCTTTCTCGTCGTCTGCAAGAGCCATAGAATCGTGAGTGCACAGCGAAAACGTGTGTATTTATAGTATAGTCTATGCGTCGAGAGTGTGATGAAGGCCGGTTGGGAGGAGTTGGGCTTGAGCGACGGTGATAAATAGAGAGTCTAAGATCGCAAGGCGACCGTCGAAGCCGGAAAGGTGATAAAGTCAAATGTGAATGTAAAGCAGTAAGACCTATTGTCGAAATCTACTTCTGAAAGAAAATTAGACCAGGTCCTAAAAGTAGAGAACCTCGTGTTTAAGTAGTCGCAAGCTCTCGCGGGCTCTCGTCGGAGGCCTCGTCGCGGTCTTGTTTCGTGCCGGGCATGACGCGGGACCAGACGTTGGCCCGTGCTCATTGACTGTGCGGCGGCTGCGGCGACTGCGGCGCTAGGCGAGATCACGCGTGGTGAGGGTTTTGAGTGCGCGGAAATGAGATGGGACTGTTATTGTATGAAAAAGCTAGATGGCCGCGGTCCACAGGGGACTGAGGGTGTAGTACAGAGAAGAATCGAGATGGATATTCAGCGGTAAAATGATGTGCACACAGCGACAAAAGAGGAGGAGCGAGAGTGTGATATGGGTCATGGAATGCCGAGTAATAGCGATCCATGTTGGACTACTGTAGAAACGTGAAGCACAATTGTCTATGAGGATATATTTTTTCGCAGTCTTGTCTTTGGCATCCAATCTGGAATCTTCTGTTTTCTTGGCTGCTTTTAGCAGTCAAACTACGGTCGTAGCTGTCAGTAGAGTTTCTACAGAGATGATGCACCGCTGGCGCTGCTGTTAAGGGTGCAGCTCTCTCATCGTCACTGTCTTTTTCCTGGTCTGCCACAAGCTTCTAGCTAGCTCTCTCCGAGCGCTCGCCGAGGCATCACATTTCTTCGCTTGTGGCAACAACAAGCACATGTTCGCGCATTTGCGCCCCAGCCGACCAGCAATGTGGTCTCAAGCTCGGAGCTACGTCGGCGCCACACTGCTCTAGATTGAAGTTCGCCGCGTGGACTGTGGCGTGGACGCATGAGCCACTCGATGAACCGGACGCTCCGGACGTTCGATTTTGCGCTCGATTTCCTTTGTTTTGTTTGTTCCTTGTCTGAAAAGCGGCCATGGGGCGGGAGGACAGCCTAGTACACAAGGGATCGCGGGTTGTGTCTGGATTCCGAAGAACTAGCTGCAATTTGGTAGTCCATTTTTAGTTCTGTGCCGGAGCATTGCGAGCAAACTAGCTATGTGCGAAAGATCCCAGTATCCGCATTGTCTTGCAATCGGCTATTGTATTTTTTGCTCGTTCGCGCACAGTGTTCTTGGTTGTTGGTCCGGTAAGACAATACTCTGCTTGTCTAGACCCTGCACTCTCGACCTGGATTCCCGCCGTAGAGGAGAAATGCTTCTCCGATCCAGCTCGATCACTGGTAAAAGTTGACAATAATATATTTTGGCGGTCTCATGCCCTAAGCTGTTCCCGTTTTCTTATCCAGACCTCTTCTGATCAGATCTTATCCAGCTCTCTTCCTCTCCCCTCACTACCAATAATTCTTACTTCTCTATCCACGCGTTCCTCCTCTCCCACTGACCACAATCCAGATGCCAATTCTTCCCCCGTCTTGTAGTGTGAGCCGCGCGCTCCGCCTACTCCGCCAGACTTTAATGTCGTAGCTCATCCGCTCGTTCTTGCTCCTCCTCCACGGGTGCACAAAGAACAGAATGTGACTAGTTGGTGGTCTGCTGCCGACGCACACTACACTTTGGATGCTAAGGATGATTGGAATTTTAAATTAAATAACTGCTTTCTATTATAATTCTTGGAAATCAGCAAGCGCTCATTGCACGACTCGCTCAGATACTGTCCGCAACACTGTGGACAAACTCGTTTTTCTTCTCCGCAGAAACGTCTTCGATCACCCCCGCGCTCTGTAAAATGGTCACAGTGTTGTCGATAATGCTGCCAGTGTCCACTTCGCCCACGTTCCGCACGAACTCAACCGTCTTTAACCACGCCTCCGCGTCCTCCGCAGTGTAATCAAGGTTCTGCGAAATGTAAGCTACCGCTTCGTCCGGATTCTGCTCGAAATACTCGACCCCCAGGTTGACGGCTTTCAGCCATCTGGCCAGGGTATCTGTTTCGGGAGTCTCTTTAGCAATCAAGTCTACGTGAGCCGTAATGGTCCAAGAAGGCCATGGTGTATAGATTCGGTCGACGTATTTGATCTCCTTCGTATCATAATATCTCTTCGATGTGAACAGCTCCCACATAAATGCATCTGCACGTTTGTCATTAACGCCATCTCGAAGATTTTTGAAGTTTGTGAGCACCTCGAATTTGAATGGCTCCGTCCATCCCCTTTCTTTGGCAAGCACAAACGGCATCACATATGATCCACTACCGATCCGGCTGATGCCTATCTTACCACCCCGTAGATCATCAATCGACGTCACATCCGTTCGGTTGATTCCTGTGCTGATAGCCCAACCTTGTTCCATTAGTCGCTCGCATATCGTCATCACCGTAACCGATATTCACTTACATAGCGGTGATTTAACATATGTTCCCACGATTTTGAACCAGTCCTGGCCTTTTCCCAGCCCCGCAACAAACCCTTCCGTCAGGCCGACCGCGACGTCAATATCTTTATTGCGCAAGGCTTCAATCATATGTCCTGTCCCAGATACATATGGAATATACTCAGGTTGGACTTTTGCCGCAGCGTAGTATCCTTGTTGTTCCGCGAACGCCAGTGGGGTTGAGAAATGTTCAGGCACATAGCCTACCTTGAAAGCTCTGGCGAGTTTTGATTGTCCGATTTTACTTGCTCGAAGAAGAGACATGGTCAATTGAATCCGTCTTCTAAGGTTCTGTTCGATTTTTGTAATATCTGCGGATCTACCACTAATGTGGAGGCTACAATTGACTAGTAGATTTGGTGGTTTATCGAGCAAGAATGATAGACATAATTCGAACAAAACGAGGAACAGCGCCGCCCGAGATTTCTTGAGTCATCTGTCCCAACAATGAACGAGGAATGCAATTTTGAATAAGTCAAGAAATAATTGGCTGCGTTTGAATTAAATACTCACAATACAATAAACAGGTATAAATGGCACTAGAAATGCCTAAAATTGATATGAAATATAAGAAAGCAACAGGGAATGACTGAATTAGAAATAGGAAGCAAATAGCCGACAGAAGCTACGTATAATGGTTGGTGCCGGCTGAATAATAGTGCGAATTCTTCTAGAAGTTACACTACGCTTGCTATCATTTAATAACAATACATCAGAAAAAGTGCACAATAAGTCGAGTAATCAGTTTCAGACCAGTTAATTCTGAAGTTATGCCTGGCTCGTTAGATCAATCATTGACAAAGCAAAGATCCAGTGATCCTGGATTCACAGCTCACAGATTTCCAATGAGCGCACGTGACAGAAATGTCGAAAAACTTTTTGCGTGCAGGCAGAAAATATTCTCGGAAATTCGTTTACGAGACTTGCCAGCGATCCGAATTCTGTATATTGTTGATCTCTTTTGATCAGGAAAATTGCAGAAGGTATTCATTATCCACAACGTCGACTCTAATTGGACGCAATTGCGTACAAAATAATTATTGCATTTTGCTAGGTCATCGGCAAGTTACTGCACAGTTCTGTCATAGAATTACGTATCAGTCTCAGTATTGGTTCACAAGAAGTTACGCAAAGAAAGCAAAAAAAATGGGTCCCAAAAAAGTCGTCAAAGAAGAGAAAATTCTGCTGGGTCGACCAGGAAATAACTTAAAAAGTGGTATTGTTGGACTCGCTAATGTTGGTAAATCGACATTTTTCCAGGCTATTACTAAATCGCATCTTGGTACTGTAAGTATGAGTTTTTCTGTTTTTTTTTGGTAAGGAATCAATAAATTCCCTACCTGAAATTCGAAATGTATTAGAAAAGGAGGAAGAATTTGATTGCTTACCTATACGATGATTAGCCAGCAAATTATCCTTATGCGACGATTGATCCCGAAGAAGCTCGTGTGATTGTGCCCTCTCCGCGGTTTGACTGGCTAAGTGATCTATACAAGCCAGCATCCAAGGTACCGGCTAATATCACCGTATTCGACATTGCCGGTCTTACAAAGGGAGCATCTACAGGAGCAGGATTGGGAAACGCGTTCTTGTCGCACATCAGAGCCGTAGATGCTATCTATCAAGTTGTGCGATGCTTTGACGATGCAGAAATCATTCATGTGGAAGGTGACGTGAACCCTGTCCGCGATTTACAAATTATTCTGGACGAGTTGAGATTAAAGGACATTGAGTTTGCGGGCAAATTCCGCGAGGGCGTGGAGCGATTGGTGAAACGTGGCGGTCAATCACTGGAAGTCAAAGCGGCCAAAGAAGAGCTTGCGACAGTGGATAAGGTGATCCAGTATCTGGAGGATGGCAAGCGAGTCGCTAAAGGCAGTTGGACATCAAAGGAGGTGGAAGTAATTAATCAGATGCAACTGTTAACAGCCAAGCCGGCGATCTATCTAATTAACTTGTCTGAGCGAGACTACGTCCGCCGCAAAAACAAAAATTTGTTGAGTATCAAGGAGTGGATCGATGCGAACTCTCCGGGCGACACAATCATTCCACTCTCGGTGTCTTTTGAGGAGCGTTTAACTGAGTTTGAAACCGAGGCAGAGATCGAGGAGGAGTGTAAGAAGGTTGGAGCGCAAAGCGCGTTACCTAAGATCATCACGACGATGCGGGCGGCGCTGAACTTGATTTCGTTTTTCACATGTGGACCTGACGAGGTGCGCGAATGGACTATCCGAAAGGGCACAAAGGCGCCACAGGCCGCGGGGGTTATTCATACGGATCTCATGAACACTTTTATTCTGGCGCAAGTGACCAAGTATGAAGATTTGAAGGAGCTGGGCGACGAGACCCAGGTCAAGAGTAAGGGCAAGCTCATGCAGAAGGGTAAAGACTACGTAGTCGAAGATGGCGATATCATCTACTTTCGGGCAGGGGCTGGAAAGAATTGAACTGGCAGCAAAGAATTGAACTGGCAGCGTTTTATTTCTTGCCTTTAAGGAATATGATTGAGAACGCGAGTGCGTACGGGGACGGCTACCGATGGGGGGGGCGGGGCGACAATCGCAGAAGGTGGAGATTGAGCAGGGGAGTAAAAGAAAAAGGCAAAATACAGAACTAAAATTTGAAATAGAATAGGTTTGAAATAATAAGATTCTGACGAGAGACGCATAGCAACGATAATAGGAGGTCAAAGATGCAAGAGGTGCATGAAACGTAGTTTTTAACGAGCAGACGGAGAGCGATGGTGCGATTGGAGGTTGACAGCAAAGACTGGCCGGAGCCAAAAGCGAGAGAAGTGGATAAAGAGTGACAGTTAATATTATATAATGTCAGTAATGTGGAGCATTAGTGGTGATATTGGGTATAGCATGTCTATGTGCATATTCCGTATTATGAAGAGTTGAATGGTAGGAGTGTCAGTGACTTGACTGACGTGCAGGATCCCGGACTATGCAAGATCCCAGTGTGCGTAGTTCCTAGCTGGCTAGATATATGAGGCGCACAGGAAGTCGGATATGGGATTAATCTGCAGAGGGCGAGGACAGGAAGCAGAAAGCGGAAGCAGTAAGCGAAAGCCGGAAGGGGGAGACTGGGCAGGTATTATCGAGAATATTATCGGGACTGGGAATGTAGTGGTGCATTAATAGACGGCAGCTACTCAGGAAGAGGGATGAATTTTTCTACACTACTGCTGGATTGCTGTTGTAGGCCCTAGCAGCGGGAGCGGGAGCGGGAGCAGGAGCAGCTACAGCAACAGCAGCAGCAGTAGCAGCAGCGGTAGCAGCTGAAGAAGAAGATCCGAGCACAACGGAGCCGAGCACAACAACGATAGCACACCAACAAACTGCAAATAAAAATTCAGCATAGCGCAGATTTGCATAGTGTTCTTCGCATTCTTAGCTCTATCCTGACTTTCCACCCCATCGATCCATCATCTCTGCCCATTTGTCTCTCGTAGACCCTACAGCCTCGACAACCGGCCGCCCGTCGCAGCCGTTACTAAGGCCAGACATAAGCAGAGCCAAGTCGCTTATTCAGCTCAGATCTCCTGCAGATCACCCGCGGCCCCATTTCTGGTGATCTGCAGCTCCACGTGACTGCAGTCTCAAAAGGGCAATTTGCTGCGCGCTTGGGGCGGGGATCGGCAGGGCGGATGACACTAAAGGGGAACTGGGGCGATCTGTGCTGTGTTGAGTGTTGTGTTTTGTACGGGCAGAACGAGGATGGCGGGTGGGTAAAGTTGGATAAGATGAGATTATAGGATTCATGAGGGGGTTTTGGGGGGTTTTGGGGGGGTGGTGGTTGTACGGAGGGGCGGGCACTTTATGCAGCGCTGCGTATCACCAAGCTATCGCTACAGACGTCTGTCTGCTGGTCATTATGTAGCGCGAGAAGAAAGAAAACCAAGTCTCGCACAACTCATAGCCGGACAACAGACAGACAGCACACGGTAGGCCTCCTCCCCTCCAGAAACTAAGTCTTTCTCCCCTCCCTGCCCATCGCACCCCCGTCTCGTCTATCGAGAACTTATATCTAAAAAAATAGGATTTCCTACTCGCCCATCTAACATCGTATGGAAAAGAACCCTCGACCCGGTCCGCACTCATTTCACCACCATTCGCAACAAATCAGGCCACTCCAGCAGCCATAGCCACCCGTTTTGCTGCCTACGCCCACTACTACAAGCACAGGTCGTGTCGACCGGTGTGTCTGCGACACAACGCTTAGACCTCCCCCGTAATCCAGGAACCGCCTGCCGGGTCCTCAGACTGTTCACCCCCTTCGACTCGATTACCGCGTGTCGCCGAGCCAGACACGCCGCCCGTCGTCTCGACCGTCCTCGACTCGCTTCTGCTAGTCTAAACCTTGTACTGATTCTCCCGAGAATCAGCCCTTCTGAGCATGGGTACCATACTCCACAGTCTGTTTATTATACAACATTGCGGTACTAATACTTCTCATCCTCATCCTCCTCCGCCATCATCTCCCTCCATCCTCGTCTGCCTCTTCACCATCTTGCTCTGCTTCCTGCTCAATCTTCCTGCTTTTCATATATATATATATCTTATCGCCTTTATCGTTCATCTTTCTTTTTTCTCCCTTTCAGTCTTTTTGTCCCGGACCTCTGCCGTCTGCTACTCGAAAAGAGTGCCCTTAGTCCCAGCTTCTGCACCTGTCCTCTTTGCACTTGTCGCAACTGTTCTTCGGCCTCGCCCTTTTTTTTTTTTCTACTCTTCTTCCCGCCATTCATGCGCTATCCTGATGGACTCACTAGTTGCAAGACTTCCTCCGTTCTCGGACTCGCTTTCCTCCTCACACCCTTTAGCGAAGCATACTGATGTTTCTTCGGCATCGCGTCCTTTTCCGCCAGTATCTTTAGCTGCCTACCATCTTTCGTCATCGTCGTCATCTTCCTCCTCGTCCTCCCGTTCCAGCACACCAGCTCCCTCTTCCGCCTCCTCGCCCACACACATGACTTCTCCATCCAGTCGTCCCAGTCTTCCTCCGATATCTGCGATCTTCGGTTCGACTCAGCTGCCTGCTCGCAAGCCAGACCTTGGCCAGCACGCCGAGTTTGTTCCTCGAGACCGTGCTCTTTCCTGGCCAGCACCAGACAACCTCCTTTCAGATAGCCATCCTCACCACCACCACGCCTTCTCGCAACAAAAACAGCAGCACCAGCAGCAGCAGCAGTCTGGCACATCTACACTTTACAATAGCCAACCTCATTCTCATCATGTCGGATTACCTGTCCACCACGCCTCGTTCTCTGGAGCCTCGTCTTCATCCTCCTCGTCTTCATCCTCCTCATCTACGTCCTCCCATGTTCCTGCCAACCCTCCTTCTCGACAGTCATTTTCAGAGCACTCGGCTTCATTCCCGTCTTCCCCTACTCCTTCAATGACTTTTTCTGCAGGCTCTCCTTATTCAGTTGCCTCAGATCTGCCATCTTCTGGGACTAGTTCGACGCAGACTGCCCCACAGGCCCCACCTCAATCCCTGCAACCAACCCAACCAGCATTACCAGCACCTCCAGCATTACCAGTATTACCAGCATTGCCAGCGCTGCCTGCACGGCCCGCTCTGGCTCCTCTACCGGCACTACCCGCACATGTCCAAATATCACAGCCATTACCGCCGACCGCACCCGGTCCTACCTCCCCGTCGAGTTTGCCATCTGTCGAGTATTCGTTCCCCAATCCAACACAGCAGCCACAACTGCAGGTCCCACTTCAGCGACCGCAAATGCAGATGGGTGTTCATGTCGTTTCGTCGCTCCCGTCCTACAGTGAGCAGCATCTACTACAGCATCAGCATCAGCATCCGCATCCGCATCCGCATCAAGTCGCGCACCATCATGGACACCATGTTGCACATGCTCCGGAGTATACTACCGCGAGCGGCCAACAGCCACAACAGCATTATATTGTTGGATCTCCTTCTCGGGGACCGATTTCAGGGCCATCCTTGACGGCGTGTCAGATCGCCAACTCAACACCACGACTGCGCGTGTCGTCGGGGCCATCACTGGTTGTGCCGCCGAGTTCAGATCGATACATCTGCGGAGTTTGTCTGCGGGCGTTCTCTCGACCAAGCTCACTACGGATTCACTCGCATTCCCACACTGGAGAGAAGCCGTTTATGTGTTCACATTCGGGTTGTGGAAAGGCTTTCTCGGTGAGATCTAATATGAAGCGTCATGAACGGGGATGCCATGCCTAGATGACCGGGTTTCTGCATGGATATATGATACGTATAAGAATATAAACAAAGAAGGTTATGAAAAAATTACGAGAATGTGATTGTGGAGTGTTCAGCTAGGGTTTGACCTTTAAAAGTGCACAGTGAGAAAAAGGGAAAAGAGTACAGGCAGGACGCAGTTACTACTAGTGGAAGGGCAACGTTTTGTTTTTTTCTTTTTTTTGTTTTATTCATGTTGTGTTTTGAGTTTTAATCTGATCGAATTGTGAAGTGTCGCGTTTCTATTTCGGTTTGATTATTTTCTATTTATTTTTTGATATCTTGGATGTTTGAGGAGTCCAGCTGGGGATTGATGTTATTTTATTTTTGATATATTTGTGAGACCTGTTTAATACATCACTTGGGTTATGAAAGTGCATTAAAGTCAAGGAGCCGTAAATTCCTAGAATTATAAATTGCTTACCGCAAAATTGGATACAAAAATTTGATTAAGTGAGACAGCCTGCAAGCAGAAACATATGGATGTAAAATACAACTTTTAGACCGCACTGAGGTAAAATATACGCTGCCGTAGCCGAGCAAGCAAGCCAGCCAGCCAGCCAGCCAGTGTCGATCAACGAGCTTTCAGCGCGCCCACACAAAACACATACACCCATATGCACCTTCAAGCCAGGGCCGCGCGAGTCTCAGATGTGTTGCTGGCCCCAGACTCGACGAGGACATTTTGTCCAGAGTCCAGCCAGCCATCCCCCATGAGCCGGCCAACCAGCGAGCAGACAGACAGCGAGCAAATAGACAAACAGACAAACAAACAAAAACAGTCAAACAGTCAAATAGACTAGCAGAGAAGAAAACCAAGCATACAGGCAGGAACACTAGAACGAACGCGACCAGAAAATGGAAATCAGGTCTGTGAAAAGTTTATTTTCGCACGTTTGACTAGTCTTAATTCTGCTTCTCACACATCATAGTATTTTATTTTTTTTAATCTTGTCGATTTTTCCTGACCAGCTATTGCCAGCGATCTAGTGTGTTCACGTGATGGCATTAGCCGAGAACGTTTAGGTTCACGTGTTTCAGAATTAGTCTGTGCTATATAT
Organism: [Lipomyces] oligophaga; assembly: GCF_038497815.1. Classification (NCBI taxonomy): domain Eukaryota; kingdom Fungi; phylum Ascomycota; class Lipomycetes; order Lipomycetales; family Lipomycetaceae; genus Lipomyces; species [Lipomyces] oligophaga. The sequence continues at coordinate 1,064,419 of NW_027117789.1, read as the reverse complement.
GTGCGAGGTGATTGAATTTATTTGGATAAGATTTCTCTGATTTTATTTTTCTTGCTTTCTTGCGGTAATGCTAGTCTGGGAAGGGAACAGCCGGTGGGATAGTCTTGCCTGAGTCTGGCGGACTAGGAATAACTGGGTGGGTGGATGTGTTTCATAGAGAACCAGAGGAAAGGGACGAGGGATCAATAGATGAGTTGGCTCCTCCGTCCCTCGTCGGTGGGCCCCCTCGCAGTTGGTCGAACGAGAAAGCGAGATGGTCTAACCAACAATCAAGCCCACCTTCCGCCTTCGTTTACTTGTCACGTTCTGAGCAGCGCAATATGGCATCCGAGCAGCAACGAGCGAGCGAGCGAGCGAGTGAAGTAATGAGATGGGGATGGTGACGGTTGAGCTAGACGGTTTTGCTGGACGGTTGAGCTGGCGGTTGAGCTCGTGCTAGTAGAAGAGCTGTAGTGCTGTAGTGCTGTGGTGCTGTGGTGCAAATAATGCGGTGGTTGTTGCCGGTAATCTTGGTGGTGGTGGTGGTGGTGCCGCTGCTATTGCTGCTGGTCGTTATGTCGGTGTGAGATGAGTGCTGGCCGGGACAGGATGGGATGACAGGTCTCTCGTCTCTCGCCCCTATTTAATTTTTCAGTAGCATTTTATTATTGTCTGGATGGAGGATTGCAAAACACAGGCTGGCCATCGTGCATTTTAATGAGAAGAATGACAGATGGTCAGACTGCAGGACTAGCTGCACTAACGCGCACCGAGTGTCTGCTGATCGGTAGGAATACGTACGGCCGCTCGTTCTGATAGCGCTCTTTGGTGCAAGTCGAATGCAAAGACACATGGGTAGATGTGACATACGAACACGTTGACTGCAGACCAGCCAACAGAGCGGACGAGTCAACAAGCAGGCAATTCCCTTGGATCTCTGGTTTGTTCTGGTCTGGGCGGGTCTGGTCCGGCCCTGGAGAGAGGAGAACTGGGAACACGGCGAGCGGCAAGCTGCGCGGAGGGGCCGACCGCACCGGCAAGCAGCTGGACGCAGAGGATCTGTGGATCTGGCTGCGGAGCCCAACGTAGGAAGGATCTCTGTACATTTTAGCATCAGCTTCTGCTGGCTTGAAAATCTGCACTCGCGCGAAACAGAAAACGGGTGCCATAGCAGAACCGGCTGGTCCTCCCAGCTGACTTTTTTTTTTTCCAGCTGACGACTCCGTCCTGGTAGGTCTACGTCGACGGTAGACTGTAGGCGTCGGAAACAAGCCCCAATTTTGTTTGCTGCTTGTACTATTGCTGGAGTGTACTATTGCTTTTACTGCAGCTTTTACTGCAGCTATTACTGTTGGTAGTGGTAGTGGTATTGGTATTTCTATTCTATTTCTACTACTAATACTATTTCTATGACAACTTCTAGTACTATTACTATTACTATTTCTATTACTATTTCTATTACTATTTCTATTACTATTTCTATTTCTATTTCTATTTCTATTTCTATGCCTATTAATATCATTACTATTGCTCTTACTAGTACTGATGCTACCGCTGCCCGCTCGCGAACTCCCACGTAAAGACCTCCTACGTAAAGGCCTGTCTGGTCTCGACAATTCTGCTGGCCAGTTAGAATAACAGAAACATGCGGTGTTCCGGTAGCGCACCTGCATATCATTTCAGACATTCCCAGACTATTCTTCACCGTTCACATATACGCACACAGATCGATACATATATCTGCACGGCAGCAGATATATCGCACTGGATCGGAAAGTGCTAATTAACCAGCCCATGCATCAAATTAGGAGACCGTCTGCTCTGGGGCTGCTGAGCACGTCAACGCAGGCTTGTTGGATGTACCCTTTGCACGCCTGGGTTTGCATCTCTCGATAGTCCCGGCCGATGTCCAGCATTCCTGCATAGCCAACTACGTGTTTCACTTCATTTTATTTTGATCCTTTCAATTTTGTTTGATTTTAATTATTTTAATTATTTTAATTATTTATCTCTTTATTTTTATACTTTATACTTTATGACTTTATATTTTCTTTCGGGCCTTTTTGACGGGTGGAAGGGGGCGTAGGGGGGAGGCGGGTCAATGTGTTCGAGTTCCAATCTTTGATCTATTAGATTACAGATCGATTGTTTTTTAAAATAATTGCCATTATTGTTGTTTTTACTGGCACTGTCGTCTGCAGACGCATCTTCTTTCGGCCACTGTTCACGCCCCTGGCTGGCTTTTTTAGGAAATATGACCTGTGCGTGCTGCCGTATGCAGTAACTAGCCCCCTTTCAGGGCAGATAAGTCTCTCCTGGCTGGCCAACAGAGAGTTTAGATTGGCAAAGTGCCGCAGCAATTTGGCCATTTACAGTTCAAGAGCTCGAGATGAGTTTGCAATATCACAAACGCGGATTTTTATCATTTCATTACAGTCGATTCAAATTTCAAATCATGTTATCCCGCGCGGACTCTCAGCTTCATTTGGGCTGTACGTCTGGGAGATCAAGTATGTAGCGGCAGCAGCATCAATCAGAAGAAGCAGCAGCAGCAGCAGCAACAGAAGAAGCAATATACGCGCGATGCGACTTAGAGCCGTACTATAATATATTATGCTCTATGGGGCTCGCTCGGAGTCCGTATATGCGCTTGTATGCTTGTATGCCTGTATGTCTGTGTTCTTGTGTTCTTGTGTTCTTGTGTTCTTGTGTTCTTGTGTTTTTATGTTCTTGTGCGCCTGTGACAGAGTGCGTTTTTTTCCTTGTTATGGAGATCGCCGTGTTCTGTTTTTCCTCGGAGCTGAACGCGGCCAGTGGGCAGACTGCAGACAGACAGCATTTACTGTTCAACAAGCCAGTGCTCATTATTGTGCCGGGCCCGCCACGACTATGACGAAGACGACAATAGCATTCCGACCAATCCAAATGCTTATCTATATGCAGCCGACTGTTGACGGGATTGACGGGATTGACGGGATTGGCCATCTCGCTTGTCCGCTTGTTCCTTAACTATTTCCGCCGCCTGGCTCCATGCTTGTGTTGGATGTTGACTATTTACCACATTCGGACAATCGTATGCGATCGAACCGTAGCATGCAGGATTCTGGTCAAAATTGCAGAGATCGGCAAATATCGATCATTTCCAGAATTCAGCTCTTGTATGCTCCACCAATGCTGATCCTTTCCATTCTACCATCTTTACAACTCTGACACTGAGACTTGTCAGGAATTCTGTTTAGACCTTGAAACTGATTTTTCCTACTCGATCAAGACCTGCTGGTCGTTTCTATTGTTCAACAGCATTCGTCTAGACCCACTTGGGTGTCTGGACAAGGCATCAAGAAAGCAATTTAGAGCAATATATTCGTTGTTTTGCGTCGATGTTAACGTGGAATCGTGCGAATTGTAATTATTATCGAAATTACAATTGTATTTATAATGACCATTATCAACGAAACAGCAGTAATTGACTGTCAGACGTACGCCACGGCCGGTGACAAAAACGACCACTATCCAAACTTTACGCTCGCTTATAACCTGTTCCTGACAGCTTCCTCTTACCAATTGTCTAAACATCCGTCCTGTCCAATGCAATATCGTGATAATTCAAATAATCATACTACGTCAAAGTCTTTGTTGTCATGGGCCGCCCACAATATCGTATATTAGTGTGCCTTAGTTGGTCTGGATATTGGCATCTGCACATACTATCTCTGAATTCGATTCGACTCAACGACTGTCCCAGCAGCTAGCGCACGTTTAATCTAGAAGTTTCACCGCTCCATAACAGGCAATCATATATGCCGATTTCTGTTCGAACATACTCCCAGAAATCTTCCTAAAACTGGTTCTGCTAATTATTGTGAAACTTGCCCATGCAACTAATATCAATTAATTTTGGTCGTACATCGTAAATTCTCTCGTAGTCTTCCGTACAATCAAACTGTCCCAATCTACATCATTGTCAGGGTCTAGTGTGTCGGTCTAGAGTTCCAGCGGACTCGATTCGACGATTGAATGGAAATTAGATCGAGTTTCATGTTGATATCTTGTCGAACTATCGTGCGATTGTTGAATACTGATTGAGCAGCTCGACACAGTCGTATGGACTTTATGGTCGACTCCTTCAAGTTTGACCCGGCCACCGTTATCGCGGAAGTGCACGAGTTCTTGGTGACCACGACTCCGGGATGGATTCTTACCTGGATGTTTATTTTGTTTGGAGGACTCGCACCTTTGGGATTATTTCTCGTCACAGTTTCTGATGACCGCAGAGAAGAGTTTTATATACTTGCAGACGAATTACGTCGACGACCGACTCTTTTGGGAACAACGCTGTCAAAATGGTGGAGAGACCAGGCCAAACAAGAGATCGCTACGAATCAACGACAATCTTCGATAGAAGTAGATCACCTGGTTCATGATGACGAGGCAGCAACACACGATTTTAGACTTCATTTTGCCGCTGAAAACTGGATCAAAGATGTAGCCCAGCCCGGATTTCCTCCCACCATCAAGGCTCATGGTATGTTCTGGCATACGAATACTTCTACAACAGCATCGTCTTCTTCAGCGACTACCACTATCAACAGCAAGCAAGACACATCTACTCCTATCATTACATTCACTGAATCACCATATCTTTCAGTTGAACGAACTACAGCCTTGCTTCCAGGCCGCCATGTTGTTACACTGCGGTTCCGTATGCGACATTTCTCTTCCTCATCTCAATCCGCCTCCTCTCTATTTTCGAAACTGAATTCCTGGTTAGGTTCTGGTCCGGACTCCTTACCCACTGTCAGTTTCTACGCTCATTTGCGCCCTGACGATGCGTCTGAGATCATCGACGAAGAACACTTACAGTCTGATTGGCTTGCTTCTGCGACAGCAGGCCTGGACACTCCAAGTGTTACAGACGACACCTCTGCTGGGTCCAAACATAGAATAATTTTAGTACATGAAAAACGGATCGAGATGTCGATCATCGAGCACATGGCCCATTCACCTGGTATCTGGAAAGAAATTGAGGTCGCCACGATCTCTGTTCCACACAAACATGATCTCGGAGATGTCCAGCCAAGGAAAGTAGCAGTGGGGATAATAATCTGGGACCTTCATTTTCGATATTACGAATTGGTAAGTTAGACACGCGACAAGATCACGACTTCACGTTAACATTTGTATAGGACATGGATTATATCGGTTTTCGTAGTATTTCATCTTAGTATTTCATAGCTAATTTTTTTCTTTCCTATTTCCTCTTCTGAATGTATGTACATTTGGATCCCTCAAAGAGGAGTGAACGTAGATTGCCCAACGCTCACGTGGTGACGCATACCCATTAAGGATTCACGTGGCGGAGCGCCTTGGGAATGCGGTTGTTCGTTTTCTGATGAGGAATTCCAGGTCTTTGTGCCCCCTGTCCCCGACCGCCATCGTCATTACTCCATTGCTTTCTTTTTTTGTTTAGTATTGCGGAAAATCTGGTGTTACTGCTTATAATACTTTCTCTCGCGGTTCCGTAAGTCGAAATAGAATTGCAAGGATTCAGGCCTAAAGTACCTGCATCGGCTTTCTTGAACTGAAAACAATAATCGCCGCGCAGCGCGTTTCTCGCGTACTCATTCTTTACGAGCACCTATAACCGTCACCGAGCTGCAGGCCAACAAACATGGACCAATCACATTACCAACAGGCACACAAGAAGCACAAATTTTCTATTTCTCTACTGTTAGGTGATCCGTTTGCCCTATCGACGATTTCCGTTGCGATTGTGAGATTTGATTTGTTAGTTGAAACAGTGAGGAGTCGTGCTAACCGAAGTTCTTTTTAATCTTAGATTGGATGGATAATTGCGTTTGCTGCATCAGTGTCATCAGATACGACTGGGACTTATCCACAGTTTAGTTGGTGGGGACTGGCTTATCAGTTTGCACTCATAATTGGTATCACCTATGTTCTAGCATCGGACGCTGTAGACCTATACCGGCTTGCGGTGGTTGGGTTTGCTTCTGCGGGACTTGTTTATTCGACGAATTCGACCAACAACTTGGTTTATACTGGACGGGCAGCGGACGCCGCTGCAGCAGCAGGGAATATCCTACTGTCGATCGTGAACTGCTTATGGATTTTTTATTTTGGAACGTCATCCGATGCGCCGCCACATGCGTTCATTGATTCGTATGCTCTTGGAAAAGACTCATCTGTTGGAACTAGGTCGCATCGATCCGTCACTTCGTCTGCCCAGGGCGGATATGCTGCCGGTGCTCATACTGGCAGCGGGCATGCGCATACGGGCTCCGGCTCGGTAGTAGCTACATCGCGGTCACAGACAGCGGGACCGACTGGAACCGCGCCAGGAATTGATCCATATCGATATGCTCGTGGGATGGCTCCTTCAACGGCTTCAGCGGTTCCAACACCCACATACCCTCATTTCCCACAACAGCAGCAGCAGCTACAGCAACAACAGCAGCAACAGCAACATATGTTTACCTCTGCTCAACTCTCTGGATTTGAAACTGCATCTATAGGCGGTCCAACCGGCACTGGAACAGCCACATCTTCGTCAGCACCAGTATCCGCAACGCTACTTAGGCCCTCAGGGATTGACGCCAATCCTGTCCCTGCAGCTGTGGTTGAACCACTCGATGCACCCACTGATTATCCGCTTCGCGCGCGGGCTATCTATTCATATAACGCCAATCCCGACGACGCAAACGAAATCTCTTTCTCCAAGGGCGAAATCCTAGAAATAGCTGATGTATCTGGCCGCTGGTGGCAAGCCCGCAAAGCAAACGGTGAAGTTGGCATTTGTCCGTCGAATTATGTGCAGCTTTTGGATTAGTCTTCGCTAACAAGTCAGCTTGGGTTGTTTTTGATTTATAGTCATGGGTCTGGGTCTCCTGGGGTGTTGTATTATATATTTTGTATTTTTTCCTATATCCCGACCGTCGTCATTCTTTTTGTATCTGATATTAGTTGTTGATTATGTTTTGATGATTAGATTTATGATTGTATGTTAAATATACTTGAATAAATGGATACCAAACAAACAACAGGACAACACAACAAAACAAATAAGTAACACTGCTTAATCGCTTAAAGCACAATCACTCTCCACACTTCTCTTCCATGACTTGCAATGACCCCATTTCAGCAGCAATGTCATCCATACCAACCAAAGCCCCCACAGCATGAGCTACCTCATGAGGATCTATCAGATGCCAAGTGGCTGTCGTCATCTTACTAGACGGCCCGATGGTTACTGTGAACGTGCTTTGCTGATCAATCTCATCAAGTTTTCGTAGAGCTCGGAACATATCTTCATCCGTAGAATCATCGCCCATACAAAGAATGAAATCGGGTACAGTCGCTGCAGTCTCGGCTTGCGCATCACTTGAATGTTTTGTTGAGTACTCCTCAACAAGCCGTTTTGCAATCTCACCTTTGTTTACAAAACGAGGCCGAACTTCCAGGTTAGCTTTGCCAGTCATAACCTCTACGTCGTATTTCTGAGTCACAGTGTTTTCTAAATGATTCTGGCACTCCCGCGCTTGAAACGCACCGAAATCAGGATCTGCCCGTCGATAATGCCACGTAACTGCTGCTCTCTTCCGTTCGATAAACGAACCTTGCGTACGCTCCGTGTAGTATTGAAATATATCAATCACATCTTTTTGCCATGACATGTCTGCTTGCTCGGTCAGATTGATCCAGTCAGTCGTGCCGATAGAGCGCATAAAACACCCGTGCTCAGCTGAAAGGCCTAATCTGGGTGAAATTGATCCTAGATATTTCTCTAAAAAGGCTTGATCTCGACCGGAAATGATCCATACTTGATTCTTGGAATCCTCGCACAGTTTCCGCAACATATCGATGACTCGTGGATGGGGGAGTGCTGCCGCCGGATCTTGTACTATCGGCGTCAACGTGCCATCATAATCAAACATAAACAATCGCCGTTTCGCTGATTGATATGATCCCAGCATTAACGGCCGGTCGAGAACTGGAGTCATATGCGACAAATCATATTGTGAAAGCACTTCTACTAATCCGGCTAGAAAGTTGGAGACCCATGACTGCACCGTATGTGTGGTTACATGCTTGTAGAGCTTTGCCTCCAGATTCGATTTCTGTTCGGCAGACATGAATAAGCATTCATAAATTGCTTTTGCAACTCCGATCGAATCCCAAGGATTCACGGTAATTGCATCTGTAAGACTTCCTGCGGTACCGGTAAATTCGGAAAGAATCACCTGGCCATGTGCATCTCGCTGACATACGACATATTCCAGGGAAGTTGTGTTCATGGCATCTCGAACGGAAGTAATTAAAGCGAGATCTGCAACACGCAAAAGTGCAAAATATTCATCCCGAGCTATTTGTTGAGGATAATGCTGGACAGGAGTGAAGTGCAGCATTCCATAAACTCCATTAATATGCGCTACCATCTCGGAAACCTTCTTTTCGATCTTGGCTTGATACGCTGACGCCGGCGCAGTGATCTGGATCAATACTACTTTCTCGACTAGTTCGGGATACATCTGACAAAACATTTCGAACGCGTTGAGCTTCTGGATCACACCTCTAACTGAATCAAGACGATCTCGACCAACAATGATCATTTTTCCTGGATACAACTCCCGAATAGCATTCATGTTTTCTCGAACGGCAGGTGTGTCCATGTCTCTCTCGACGCGAGCAGCGTCGATACCAATGGGATATGCAGTGATGGCGACTCGGGAACCAAAGGCATCAACAGAGTTGGCAGTAGACTCAAAGCCCAGAACTCGCGTGCATGACGAAATGAAATGCCGGGCATATGACTGGGACTGCAAAGAAACCATATTGGCACCCAGCATGCCTTCTAAAAGCTGTCTGCGTTTGGTTAGATATCGAAAGTATTCCGAAGAAGGAAATGGTGCGTGGAGGAATAATCCAATGTACGCTTTGGGAAGCCTCTGGCGAAGTAGCTGAGGGAGTAAAAGGAGGTGATAGTCATGGACCCAGATAATATCGCCTGGACGATAAATTGAACAGATTTTATCTGCAAATGCTTCATTAAATTTGACGTAGTCGATCCACCACTGTTTTTCGAGCAATCCGTCGGATGGTTCACCCATGATATAATGCAAAAGGGGCCATAGAACTAGAAAGTTAGCAAAACCGGCGAGAGGAGATCTTGGGCTTCAAGCTCAAGCATACCTTGTTCAGCGTACGAACGCCAGCGAGACTGTTGACCACCGTAAAGAAAGATAGGCGCGATGGTCGATCCATTTTCAGCGGCCTTGTCGACCAGCAAGGATTCCGCGCGAGCCTGCTCGGAAGCGGAAAGCATGAAGTCAGTGGAGGGACAGTTCTGTCCCGGCTGAGCAGCGATTTGGGCAGCTATGCGATCGTCGTAGTTGACCAGCTCGCCGGTCCAAGCAACAAGAACAGAAGACCATTTTGTATCGCGTTCAAGAAAGGACTGGGCCGAGTACAGCGCGGAGTTGCCCCGCCGGTTGTGGACGGAGAGCGGTAGCTCAGAGGACGCGGTGGGTCTGGTTGAGGATGTTGCCGCGAGGTCTGGGGAGGGAGAGCTGGAAGAGGAAACGGAGGACACGGAGTTTGAGGACGATAAGGAGGAGTTGGAGGAAAATGCAGATGAATCAGTCGAGAAGGCAGACAGAGCAGCGGGGATCTCGGTGCGCAGCTCGAAGGGGAGCACGTTCATGGCCGTAATGACTCTGCCAGAGACTGGAACCGGCGCATGAGCCGGATCCAGAGGGTCATTCATGGCTACGAATGGGACTGGGAAGCTTGACACTGCAAATAACTAAAGAAAAGAGTACGAGAACGAAGAACTGAGTGGAAACTGACGAGAAAAGAGGGTCAAGATGGAGTCGAACAACGAACAACAAGAAAAGGGACCAGCTTGAGTAGGCGCCGGTCAACCAGTCTGCATTAACTGGGGAACATGTTAACGGCAGCGGTGCGGCGAGTTAGTTAGCACTGCGGCCGATTGTTGTATGTGGGTTTGTCTCTCTCTGACTACAGTATGGGGGAACCCAGTAGGAACAGGGGTCCACAGGGCAGATAGTGACCAGCTCAGCGGCCAGCAGAGATGTGTGCATGCGGACAGACAGCCTAAGAGCAGCATAAAAAATAATGCATACTATCAAGCATAAACGAGCCAAATCCAAACTACACGGGAAACACACCAAAAAAATTCACCCAGCAAAATCAGCACATAGATCAAAAATTCATCCTCTCTTTCCTCTACTACCACATCTCTAGTCCCAACAAAACCCTCGTCCTCAACTCCTCTGACACTCCTAATTGACATTCCAATAAACGATTACTTAATCCTCTAGCACCATTTCCCGAATCGGCCAAGGATCTGCGTCATGTGACATGATCGCTAGGCAAGGTACGGGACGTGGATTTGGATATTTGTGGCTGTTGTTCGTACAACCTTACAGGCGACGCACTGGTGGCTATGAAGCTGAGATTCCCGGAATAGGCAGCACAAGCCTCAACGCACGCTGTTTACCTCACTTTGGACCTGGTTAGCACGGAGGGTCACCGCCACTGATAGACGGCAGAGGGGGGGGCCGAGAGCGTTTTTTTCTTCTTTTCCAGGGCCAGAAACAGGACAGCTCGTATGTTTGAAGTTTCTATTATTAATTAGGATCCTAAATTCTCTGGGTCGCATTGTAAACAATATTGGCTGCCGTTCGCATGCATTATCATTAATCCGGTGCGCAGACAACCACAAGTGTAATCCACGAAAATGTGCTGAAAATGCGCCGGGACCGGCAATTCTATAGCGCCAGTAGATGTCCGGCGAGACACGATCTGAACGTGATCTTCGCTGCCAATGCCGCCCGCCTTACATAATTATCCGTCGTTCCTGAACCCACTCTCAACGACACACACGGCGGAACACGACTCCCTCACGGACGTTTCCTCCTTCACGCACACGCTTGCCTCTGCACGCTCACCTCTCACTAAATGAGACTAACACGACCTAAAAAGCCTGTTAGTCCGCCATCGTCACCCCTTGTTGATTCCGACTCCCTTTTCCAGTTTTCTATTTCTGCCCTCTCACTCTCTGTTCTCCCCGTCCCTCTTTCTTTTCTCTTTTCTCTCTCTCTATTCTATTCCGTCTCCCTGCAAACCCCATTCCGTGGGTCATCTGCCTGTCAGTCTGCCAGCCTCGTCCCGCGTTCCTGCCCGATGTCCGCTGTCGCGTCCTCTGCTGTGCCCGCGACCTCCTCCTCCGCAAGCATGTCCTCTACCTCCCCCTCGTCCTCCGCTCCCGCTGCGACCGCGCTCGGCTTCTCCAGCACGTCGGCCTCGGCCGTGGCCTCGCAGCAGCAGCAGCAGCAGCAGCAGCAACCATCTACCGCCCGGCGCTCGCGCTCGCGTCCGCAGAAGGTCTTCCAGTGCACCGGACACGGTGACTGCAGAATGACCTTCACCCGGTCAGAGCACCTTGCCCGTCACATCCGAAAGCACACTGGCGAGCGTCCCTTCAGATGCCATTGCAACAGGACCTTCTCCCGTCTCGACAATTTGCGACAGCACGCTCACACAGTTCACGCAAACGAAGCGACTGTTTACACGACAGATCCCTCGTTGGTTCTGCCTTCCACATCGACTTTCCCCACTCACCACTCCATTCCAATTCAGCAACAACAGCAACAGCAGCAGCATCGCCAGTCGCAACAACAACAACAGCAGCAATCACAGCAGTCTCAACAGCATATCCAACTTCAACTGCAACATCAGCATCAGCACCACCACCATGCTCAGCACACTTCCATGCCCTATGTGATGGACCCTCTCTTGTCGACGTCCCAACCCCTTTCAGCCCCTCCTCTTGATGTTCACGATATCAAGTCCTCCATCGTCAGACCTGCGCCAGCCTCTGCTGGTCTGCCGAATTCGCAGTCAAGGACGACTGACATTTCATCATCTGCCCCTCCTCCGCCGCCTGCTCCAAACGCATTTTCCTTTCCTCCTCCGCCTCGTTTCCGTCCCAATCAACATCGTCCAGGGCCCCTTAATCTGCTGCCATTCCATACCTCTTCAGATTCCGGACTCGCTTCATCTGTGAACTCGGCTCCTCTTCCGCTCTCGGGCTCACCTCCCATCTCTCCTGCTGCTCTTCCCCCTACCTCGGCCTCTGCTTTGCTCACTAGACCGCCGTCCTCGGCCACATTTCCAACTGCCGCTTCTCATCACAATGCTGCGCAGATCCTCAGAACGCCGACTTCCCCGCGTTTTCCTTTGCACCAGGATGGTCTTGCTCAGTCTTCGTATTCTCCAATCGGACCCTCCCGACTGTCTTCGACTGCTGCCACTGCTTATACCCCACCGACCTCTGCGTCTATAACACCGGACTCTGCATATCCACCCTCTGATCCCCGTCACAGCGATCCTACTGCCTCAGTGCCTACTCCACCTGATTCAGCTAATTCTCGTGGTATTTCCTTACCTCCTATCGTGTCTCATCGCGTGGATTATTCCTCTCACCCTTCGTCGTCTCCCGGCCAACAGCCGCAGCGCCAAAACTCCCCATACCAGCAAGCTTCGCATTCTCCATACGATTATCGTTACAACTACCGAGATCTTCGTCCGACTTATTCGCAGCATGTTACTTCGTATCCTGCCCCTCCTCCTCCTCCTCCGCCACCTCCACCACCAGCGCAGCAAGTTGTTCAGTTCAGACGAACGCAGAATTTAGGCCAGCCGAATGGCGATAGTAATGTGACCGCTGGAGGAGTCGATCCGGATTATTCGTTACCTCCTCCTTCTAACTTGCATTCGAGACACGCCAGTTTACCGGAAAGTTTGCATAATGTATTGTTACCGCCGCCTTCGGATTTGGTCGCAACTCCCCCGGCCTCAACTTTGCTTCCACCGCTGTCGCAGCTTTCCAGTACTTCAACCGGGCATTCAGACGGCAATCTTGTTCTTCCCCCGTTGCGGTCTCCGGCAGCACTGGCACCTAATGGTAATCGAACAAGTTCTCCCCGTAATGTCGACATGATTTCCTCTGATATGAAGGGTGTGAACGTATTATTAGAGGCGGCCGCTAATATGTCAAATACTGCGTAGCCTTTTGGAGATGCTATGTATATATATATATATATTACGCTACTATCATTACTGCTTTGTATTGACTTTTTACATAAGTGCTATTTGAAAAGGCTTTTTGTTTGATGTTTTTACTGTATTTTGCATGATATTCTTGACTCCTTTTTTTTTGTTTTCATGATCAACGGAGGGAGGAATACTGGATTTATAATGGAAGGTGAAATTGGAACATTGTTTTTTTTATATTATGATATTTTGGAGAATTTTTTGTTCGAAAGCATTTCGTAATTTTAGTTTTTTTCTGATATATCAAATGACAGTACGCAATTTTCCAGGATAGATTTGACCGGTCCATATAGAAGGAGTTGATTCCAAGACTCAAGCTTGTATACCACCTTTTCATCAGTTGAGGATGCTATTTGACTGTACGGAACTATAGTATAACCCAGTTTTTGTAGAGCGGTTATCAGACTAGTACTGTCACCGATCATGATCCCCCAACGAGCAGTTATTAGAGGCTTCAAATCACCAGTGCTATCACCTATATACATGCCATCTGACTGCCAATTATGGATACCATTTGTCCATTTCAAAATGAAATCTAGCTTATCATGACTTGTATATAGCTGACTATCTGATCTTGGCCGATATCTGACTGCACAGGGTGTTAGTGAAGTCATAGATCCCGTAGAAGTTGAGCTTCGAACTGTCAATTCGTTGGAAATTATCTCTGGCTCTACGGCTGCGGATTCTCGCTTGATTGACGATCTGATGAATTGTCCACTCCAACTCACGCTGACTATTTGGACTTGAAATCTCTCACATTTAGTTATGGCCTCTAGCACATCGATTGCGAATGGTCGGAATTCAGTGCTTCTGGCCGCGATATCTAGAGCGGATTCGACATTTGTTATACCTCGGAACACACCCGCTTCTTCGATTCGAGTAATCGACTTTTTTTCGACAACCTCCAATTCTTTGTAATATCTCAGTAGTCGAGTTCCAGCGTCTTCTCCGTTCTGCGCGGGCTCTTTTTCCCAATTATCACGGAATTCTTCTAAATCATGTAGGTACGAGTCAACTATCAATTCCCATGGTACTAGCTTTGTCCGCCGTCGTTCATCTTCATATCCTACTTTGGCGATGAGTTCCGTAGTGTCCTTCGCGGTCAAAGTTCCGTCAAAGTCAATTGCAATGTACATATCTATACTTTTCGAAATCCACCAGGACTTATGTTATGATCTGGTTAATGCAAAAACTGCACGATTTTCTATGGCACCTCACCCAACTAGATAACCCGTACATCGTTTTATCATCTCAAAGCTCGAAATTCTACGAAATATTGTGCCAAAAATTGATCTATATAAAATACTATTCTAATAGTGTCCAGCACTAACTTCAATTCTATGTAAAAATGATAAGAAAGAGACAATAAGTCGTAACCGATATTAGATGTCCACCAATCAGCTTACGATTTCTCGTCGGAATAAGAAATAATAAAGAGTTAAACAGAAATATGAAAATTATGGACACATATAATTTCAAATCAAATCAGCACTCGACAGAAAGTTCTTATAACTCTACAGCGGTACGGAACTTCTCACCGGCATAAATTGCCTTGTCTCCAAGCTCCTCCTCGATACGCAAAAGCTGGTTGAGCTTAGCAAGACGTTCAGAACGAGCAGGGGCACCAGTCTTAATTTCGCCGGTCTTGAGTCCTACAACAATATCGGCAATCGTAGTGTCTTCAGTCTCTCCCGATCGATGAGAAACCATGACACCCCAGCCAGCAGCAAACGAGTCTTGGGCAGCCTTGATCGACTCCGACAATGTACCAATCTGGTTAACCTTCAATAGGAGCGCATTAGCCGCCTTCTTATCAATGGCAGTCTTGATACGCAGGGGATTCGTAACAGTCAAATCATCACCAACAATCTGGATGTCGGTAGTCTTGTAAAAATGAACCCAAGCATCCCAATCATCCTCGGCAAAGGGATCCTCAATAGAAACAATAGGGTATTCCTTGCAGAGTTGAGCATACAAAGCTGCAAGCTCCTCGTAGGACAACCATTTGGAAGGATCAGAGTCAGGATTCTTGAAATCCATGTCGTATTTGCCATCTTTGAAAAACTCAGACGACGCGACATCAAGAGCAATCTTAACTTTGCCAGTGTATCCAGCAGCGGCAATAGAGTCAGAGATCAAGTCCAAAGCCTCCTTAGGAGTCTGAATATCAGGAGCTACACCACCCTCATCACCGACATTGCCAGCCGACAAGCCATAACGCTTTTTGGTAAGCGACTTCAAGATCTGGTAGACCTCAGCTCCCATCTGAAGACCTTCATGGAACGAACTTGCGCCCGTGGGAGCAATCATAAACTCCTGAAATGCAAGACGACCACCAGCATGCGATCCACCATTGAGGACATTCAGGACTATAAAACTCTGTTAGTTTCCGATTACTAAGAGAAAAACAAAACCTACAAGGAACTGGGAGAACTACTGCATTCTTGGAACCGGCCAATTCAGCAATATGCTCGTAAAGAGGTACTTTCTATCGGACATCTGTGTTAGTAGCCTAATTCGCGAATAGTAAAGACGAAAATGTGTCGGGACATGGAAATATAGCAACGTCCCGATTTCACCCGAACCGCTTGCCGGATGTGTGGGGATAGACGGACACAATCTGAGGCGTTTGATGTAGTAACCCCTGAGAACACAATAACACAAAGAACGGGGACAGCGCTCTTCAGTTTCCCCACATCAGTGGTTACTGTGGTTGTCGGCTCCAGACATTCAGGATCGTCAAACCTCCTTTGCCCAATCCTGAGTGCCGATGGCGACAATCCGAGTATTCTCCGGGTATGGGCCACTCCTTTGCTTCTCCTCTCTTCATGTGTCCATAATTCCACAAATCTGGCGCCGCATCAAATGATGCCTTCGACGGGTTATATCGGGGACGGATCGGATTCACTCACTTTTTCACCAGCGGCAGCCTTCGCGACGGCAAGGGAAATTCCAAGGATGGCATTGGCACCGAACTTGGCTACAATACTTGTCAGTCTTCCGTTCTTAAAAAAAAGTGGTGGGCTATGACCAAAACAAGTCCCGTCGGAGCCACAAGAACAACCGAGACGGAACTTGCTCGGCTGCTGTGCGACGGAGTGGCCGCATCACTTCCAATGCCGGACGGCCGGATCCACCACTCTCTAAACATCCTAGCAAACAGGCAAACTGAATAGCAGCTCAAAAAAAAAAGGTCTCAAAATAGATTAACCATTGAGACTTTTATGATCCAAGGTAAATTTTCTGTAAGCTGGAGGGATCTCTGAGAGCGGAACGGAGCGGTGGTATGATAGAAATGAAGATTGAGATTACTTACATTTGTTAGGAGTACCATCCAGCTTGAGCATGAAATCATCAATAGCAGCCTGGTCCTTAACATCAATATCAGCTTTGATTAAAGCAGGACCAATGATGTCGTTGACATTAGCTACGGCCTTCAAGACACCTTAATCAAAATAGATCAGTAAGATTCAAGCTCGCCTTACATCATAAAACAATAACTCACCCTTTCCTCCCCAGGCTTTCTCCTTATCACGGAGCTCAAGAGCCTCGTGAATACCTGTAGAAGCACCTGAAGGAACAATAGCACGGTAAAGACCAGTCTCGGTGGTTACATCAACCTCGACGGTTGGGTTTCCTAAGTTGTGTTAGATGATTTGAAGACTCGGTAGTTAAGATTGCTAGTATAGCCCACTAGAAATCCAGTCCGACAATGAGACCAACCAAAATTGCCAATTGGCAATCTTGTCTATCACAAATTGATCAATTGCCAGAAAAAAACTGCAAAACCCCCCGAATCAAGCCAGTAATATCACAGCATAGTCTCGGAGGAGGAGGGGAAGACTATACCCCTCCAAGGTAGCACATTCAGACAATTGATGTTAGAAAGACTTACCGCGCGAATCGTATACGTAACGAGCAAAAATCTTGGAAATAGCCATATTCAATTCGATAAAGAAGTCAAAAATTAGTCACTGAAAATTAGTTAAACTGAGCAAGGCAGAACGAATAAAGTAGAGGGGAGAAAAGGAAGACGAAAGCGTGTTTAAAAAGACTTCTGAAGCTCGCTTTGGTCCAATGCCGCCTTGCAAGCTGATGCCGGTGCGGCGCACACCGATTGGCTGACCCCGCTTGCATGCGTATGATTAGTCACGGGATTGTTCTGGGAACGTCGCGCTGGTAGGTTACTATAGCGGTAAATATCAGCACTAACTAAATATGCTCTCCCAGAAAGGCACAAGAGATGTGAGGCGAATTACCCTGCTGGAAATGGATAGGTGTTGGTGTTGCCATGCAGGATCAGTAAGAGAAGGCAGATTAAGCACCTTGATACAATCGCTCTCTGCTGAGATCAGTATTTGTCTTTACCTTGAATCGATCGAATGAATCATGGCAGACTCCGGTGAATCTTTTCCTCTCCTTTCGGGAGAGTCTTCAGAAGCGCAGAATAATGTACCTCCTGTTGACGAAGAACGCGAACGTGCTTTGGATGACTTCAAGCGGAAGCTTCTCGAGCACAGAGAACTAGAGGCAAAGGTCAAAGATCTCCGCATGGGCATACGTGGGTTTCAGAAAGATTTTGAGAAAACAGAAGATGTGAGTTATAAGAATTCTTCTAATTTGGAATTTGAAATGATTTATTCTAATACAATTTGGAATTCAGGATATCAAGGCACTTCAAAGTGTTGGACAGATCATCGGCGAAATTCTGAAGCAACTAGACGACGAGCGATGTAAGTAAATTTTCTCCGATCCATACAGTGGAATCTGCTACTGACCGTAGAATAAAGTCATTGTTAAGGCATCTTCTGGGCCACGATATGTTGTTGGTTGTCGCAACAAAATCGATAAGGATAAACTAAAGCAAGGCGTTCGCGTGGCTCTTGATATGACAACCTTAACAATTATGCGCATGCTACCTCGCGAAGTGGATCCGCTCGTTTACAACATGACTTCTTATAAGCCAGGTGATCTTTCATTCGCGGGTATTGGAGGTCTTAACGAGCAGATCCGTGAGCTTCGTGAAGTTATCGAATTGCCGTTAAAAAATCCAGAGCTTTTTCTTCGCGTTGGCATTAAGCCACCGAAAGGTGTCTTGCTCTATGGACCTCCAGGAACTGGAAAAACACTCCTTGCTCGTGCAGTTGCCGCTACTCTTGGTGCAAACTTTATCTTTTCTCCCGCGTCTGCTATTGTCGACAAATATATCGGCGAGTCAGCACGTTTGATCCGAGAAATGTTCGGCTATGCCAGAGAGCATGAGCCGTGCATTATTTTCATGGATGAAATTGATGCGATCGGTGGTCGAAGGTTTAGTGAAGGAACATCAGCGGACCGAGAAATCCAACGGACATTAATGGAGCTTCTCAATCAGATGGATGGCTTCGATTATCTTGGAAAAACCAAAGTTATTATGGCAACCAATCGGCCTGATACGCTTGATCCTGCGTTATTACGAGCTGGCAGATTAGATCGAAAAATTGAGATTCCATTGCCTAATGAAGTTGGCAGATTGGAAGTATTCAAAATTCATGCCTCTGGAGTCCAGAAACAAGGAGATATCGATTACGAGGCTTTAGTTAAGATGAGCGACGGTTTCAATGGTGCTGATATCCGAAACGTGATCACTGAATCTGGTTTCTTCGCTATCAGAGATGAGAGAGATTATGTAATCCAAGATGATCTCATGAAGGCTGTTCGCAAGGTTGCGGAGGCCAAGAAGCTGGAGGGCAAACTTGAGTACGAGAAGCTGTAAAGCAATATCATTTATATGAAATACACATAAGCTAGTTATTTGTAATATATATTTTCATACATAAGTAAGATGGCATTCCAGCTGTCTAAATCGCATAAGTTAATCTACCAACGAGCGGTAAAGAGGTCATAACTTTGAAGCCAGTTGCGCCATCCACCTAGTCATAACTCATCTTTCACCTGCTCCTGAACAGGAGGATCAGATTCAGCAATAAGAGAATCAGATTCAGTAGCCGAATCAGCAGATTCCTCTTTCGTCTCTTCCGTGGCAGGCATTGGAATCTCACCCGACTTAGCAATGATGATATCGACTACAGGCTTGTCACCGCGCCCCTTCTTAGTCTTCTCAATTTTTGTGACGATGTCCATGCCTTCAAGAACTTCACCAAACACAACATGGCGGCCATCAAGCCAGCTTAAATCAGACGTTGTCAATATAAAGAGAAATCATACGCAGCAGAAGGAATGACTACTTACACGGTAGGTACGGTGGTGATAAAGAACTGAGATCCGTTAGTGTCACGACCGGCATTGGCCATAGACAGAAGACCAGGACGAGTATGCTTGATGGTAAAATTTTCATCAGGGAAACGGGCACCATAAACTTTCAAAATTAAATCAGTATAAACTTAATCAATTCCGAATTTTGACCAGATCACTCACTCGACTTGCCACCAGTACCTGGACTGTGTTAGAACTGAACGAAATAGACTTATCTTCAAAACATACCATCGCCACGAGTGAAATCGCCGCCTTGAATCATGAACTTCTCAATTACACGATGAAATTTGGACCCCTCAAAACCAAAGCCCTTCTCTCCGGTAGAGAGAGCACTTGCAATTGTCAATATCGCAGACCAATGATCCCATGAAGGACTTGCATTATGCTGCTACTCACCGGAAATTCTCAGCAGTCTTAGGAACCACTTTACCAAAAAGACCAAGAACAACAGTACCAAGAGGCTCACCACCTTGCTCGATATCAAAGTAAACCTGCAACAAACAAGTGTCAATCGTGACGGAAAGCAGCTTGTCACCGAATATAAAATGCGTACCTTCGTTGTCACTTCAGGGCGATCAGGGCCGGGTTCTGCAGCGGCAGCAGGTCCGCCAAAGAAAAGGAACGCGACAAAGAACGCGACAGTTAACGTTAAAAATCTCCAAATTATATCCATTGAGGGCTCGAACATCGACAATTGTGTAATCTTTAACGTTCAATTCACTGGATATGGCAGCTTCGTGAAGGAGTGATCTAGTTTGTTGAACTTTGTCTGCCGGGTCCACTCTTCTCTATGGCCAGGTGTCGTCCTAGCTTTGGATCACAACTGGCATACACTAGTCTCTCACGTGATATATTAGTCATAGGTTTATAAGCATGGTATTGTTCTGCATTGGGCAGCGCATCCACGCTGAATGCGGCTTTCATACTGGCTATCTGCGATATCGAACAAGGCATTTTGATAAACCATGTCTTGTGCGCTTCCGATTTGCAATTTGAGCGAGGATAGTGAGCCGAAATAAGAGGCTGATGGATGTGATTACGACACTATTAGGTGGACAGGCGAATCTGGGTGGTCTGTCGTTGACGGAAGGGTCAGAGAGACAGGATCATCAGCAATCGGCGCTAGAAGTAGCTGGCGAAAGGTACCCTTTCGCCGAAAGATTTCTAGTTCGTGTTGCAAACCAGTCCGATTTAGATGACAAGTTGCAGATTATATCATTTACTCAGGTTCCTGCACGGTATTATCTTTTTGTGGTGTCTTGTGATGCGTTATTTGGTAAGATCGCAGCGACATTGACGCATTCTGTTGACGACGAAGGTCTGGAAGGGCCGCGGTATCGACTTTTGGCCCAGATGGATGCCATGCTAGATGACTCTATTCCTTGTGTGCTACTTCGACCACATAAGCATAGATCTTTGTCGGTGTCTACTTTACTAGCGCTATCAGCTAAGACAAACGCCTCTGCTGAGGACGAGGGCGAACTAATTTCAAAGCATCTTAGACCTAACTCTGCAGTAGAGTTCCCTCTAAACAATGCTTCCCCTGGACTTCGATCTGTTCTTGCAGACTCCTCTCTATCTTTTGCATACTACCCGGAAGATCTTCGGCGGGATTGGGTTGCTGCAGAATTCATCTCCGCGAATGAGTCGGAGCTGATTTGGTTTGCGCGACAAGTTCTCGGTCGCCCACAGAGCACTACCGACTGGCATGACCGATGGTATCGCGCAGACATGGTCATTGCTGTAAACACCTCTGAAATTGGCCAAGGAATTGTGACCGTGTTATTTCTACGACTGAACAACAAAACGGAGCTAGTTGTCGCAGATAAGCAGCGCGTTTACTACAGCTCTGCGTCGCTATGCTTTGATCTTGATTTGATGGGCGTTCCGCGACTTCAAGACGAACCTAGTCTAGATGAATCTGCGGTTTTCCGATTTCCGGGTTTATGGATGCGAGAGCGATGTCGGAGTCGGGTCTTTTCTCTTGATGAGCGATATGTCAAACTATGGATAGCAGAACTCAACGGAACACGGTGGAATTAGCCCGTTCATGTTCGACTGACAGAGTAATACATTAATTTTTCATCAAGGGCGTTCAGGGGCTGAATAATTATATTAATGAAATTTCTATTTGTTACACGAGTAGCTAGTCTGAGGACTGAAATCAAATCCCCAATGCCTGTCTATACATCAAACCAACTTTTCTTCCTACTTACTGCAAATTGAAATAATTCTATATGTCCATACGATCTCGGATCTTGTCTTTCAACAAGCTATAGACCTCTTCTTGGGATTTATCGCACGGCACTACAATGACTTTGTTCAAAGATCGGTAGTAGTCAACAACAGGCATGGAAGTTTCTATAAAGGTCTTAAAGCGTTTTCGGATACTCTCGATATTATCGTCCGAGCGGCCGCTCGTCTCTCCTCGTTTCAATAGTCTCTGCAGCATGATTTCCTCGCTGCAATCAAAGTAAAGAGTAAACTCGGATAGCGCAACGTCGTCTTCAAACTTTACGGCTTGATCCATTTTTCGAGGGAACCCGTCAATGAGGAACTTGGTACGGCCTTGCGACACGGCTTCCTGCATAGCGTTGCGTAATAAAGCAATGGTAATCTCCTGCGGAACAATGTTGCCTTCTCGAATATAAGTTGAAATGAGCTCGCCAAACTCGGAGCCTGGCCGTGCCTGCTCTGCTCTGAGAAGGTCACCAGCCGACAGATGGACGTAGTTGAAGTCGCGGACCAAATTTGCACATTGGGTGCCTTTTCCAACACTAGTTTCAAATAAGATGTTAGCTTTAAATACATAGGGCGGCCAACAATTCAATTGCTATCTCAGCATTCTCTCACACAACGAGAAGAGAACTTACCCAGGACCACCAAGAACAAAAATGACTTTAACTTCATCGCGCTTGAACGCACGATGATCGAGGATTTTCTGAGGAATCTCCGGATTCCCCAGTTTTAATTCGCGTCGTGCTTCTCGTTCTGCGTTCAAGCCAATCGGTTAGCAATCTTTCTATCCGACTTGCTCGTTCTGCGCTCGGAAATTCATACCTTCTCTCATTGAACGAGTGATTAAATAAAATATAGCAGAGGCTCCTAGTGCAATTCCAACCAGTTTCCACCATGCGGGAGGCTGCCGTGAAGGGTCTGTAGAGCGCTTTGGCGGTGTAGTCGACTTCGCTGGCGGCTTGTCTGCGCGCAGGGCTGCCTGCGCAGAAAACGCGCGACCAGTGGTGAGCAATGGAGCGACGCGACCGCGGAGACAGAGACGGGAAGTGCCAATGAGTGACGACTTCCAGAAAAGTCGAGGAGGAGAACGGACACGCATACAAAACATGTTGTAAACACAGAGATTCAATTGAGCAGAATTCAGGCTTTCACAGATTCCGGTCGCAAATCTAGTCGCGATAAACAAATAAAAAATGAACATTGTTAAGAGGATGCTTCCGCCACGTGAGGACATAAATGTAAAATTCAGACACAGTTATGCTTTCTGCAAACAATAGCAGCTAAACAAAGGCAAGGACAGCATTTACTAACAACGTATTCACTAATATTTAATACATGGATGCGTTCACACAGGCTAAATATTACAGAACAAAAAAAAAAGATAACAATAATTTCCCCCATAATAGCGTAAATGACAAGACTGGATCTACCATTCTCTTTGAAAATAATTCATTCAATCTGCATGTGGACTTGGATATTAGGCGGCTACCGCATCTCCGTTGACAAGCGCAGTTTTCTCTTTTTCTAGATTAATAGCAGACACCTTGTGTTCGACCGAAACTCGGGCGTTCCGTACAACTCCCTGGATATCACGCAAATTTGTCCTCCACGCGTCTAGCCGACGAGCAATCTCACGCCATTCAGGTTCGCCAAAAGTACGGGTAGCTACCCGATGAATGAACAGTTTGCCTTCTAACTGTGACATCTTGCCCTCCAAGAGCCCTGCCCGGATTACATCGATGATCCATAGTTCGACATCTTCCTCAGAAATCAGCAAAGCAGAAGTAATAGCAGAGTAAACTACTGTCAAGTTGGGCGAAGAGGCAGCAAGGGAAGCTAGAGTGAGTAGTCGAATCTTCGTTGTCAGATCCTCTTCGGAAAGGGAATAGGTTGAAAGTGTTGTAGGGTTCGAAGCGATGAAGGCTCTAAACTCAGATAATGTACCGGAAACAAAAATCTTGAGTAGCTCTAGAAGATCGGAAGGAATGGCTGCTGCTCCAATTGCAATCAAAATCGACTCGTACTCGCTAAACGCTATATCTCTCAAAGAGCAGAGAACTAGTTTCAAGCTTGATTCTACATTAATAGAAATGCTTGAAGAGAGAGCGACTGAGTGAGCTTCCTGCAAATACTTGAGAACATACTTCGATTCGACCGACTCGAGAGCCAGTGCGATCTCCGTCAAGAACTTGATCTGGGCGGCCGCGTCCAAAGACCATTCCTCAAACCAGGTAGGAAATTGTTTCAGCTGCGGTAGTAAAAGATCCAACTTGTCTGTGTCTACACAGACCTTGACAACGGTCCAAAACACAACTTGTCTGTCAGGGGAATCAGGAGTGAGAAGATTGAATACATTTGTGAGGACCGAGAGAGTAGGAAGTGGTAATGTCTGACTAGCATCCCTAAGTAAAGCTAGTAGAGTTTCCAAATGAGATCTCTGGTTGGTAGGAACCAATGTGATTACATGAATGACCAGATTATAAGCGGTTTCAAAATCTAAGGACAATTGATGTCAGTAGGACTGGACCATGCTATTGTCTTCGTAATCTGCAATTATCTCACCTTTTTCTGACGCCTTTGTAAGTGATCCCGCCGCATTGAAGAAAAATCCAATAGCTTCTGCATACTTTTCATCCGCTACTTGTTCATCATCTGCAACTAAAGGTGCAATTTGTGAGGTTAAAGGTCCTAACTGCTCGTCTGACTCTGCGACAAAACCATTGAGCACATCGACGTACGCGGCAAGCTCCAGCAGATGATCCGAGAGCGATCCGTTAATCGTCAAGTATCCCTCCTTGTAGCTTAGACTCGTGCTATCCATTATGTGCTCTTCTTGTCGTAGGCACTACAATTCATACGATTTTCTATGTCTTTGAGAATAATTTTCTAGTTCTGGGAAAGATTTTGCTCCAGTATGTAAAATCAGGGTAATGCACGTGAACGTGCCGAAGTGTACGCATGGCAGTCTGGGATGTACCCAAAAGTCGCGGTTTTTAGTCCCGGTTCAATCAATCCCTTGTAATTAGCTTCCCTGATGGACCTTTGTCTTTGTGGAATAGTTATAAATTCTGTTTTCCGGTTCACAATAACTAAATTGACTAGTTGTATTTGGTTTTAAGCAGCCTGTTACTCGGCTACCGACAGCATATCGCAATTATTTTTGTGCGATAGCTTTTATCGGTTTAGCGCGTCTAGCAGGCTTCTCGCGATGCCTCCGCCGCGACCTGTTCGCGCTGGCCCGGATTTGTCTTCGGGCCTTGCTACGACCGGCTCAAAGCCTTCTGCTACGAGGTCTTCGTCAAAGGCAGATTTGGCCGCCTTTTTTCCAGATCGTGTGGTGGATTCATCGTCTCTTCCTGAATCTCGCAATCACCTTCACCGTCATCATCACCCAAGCTCCTCTTCCTTCTCCCACAATGGTGGTGATTCTTACCGTCGCCCCAGTAGCGCTGATATCGAGTCTTCGAGACTCAATCATACCGAATCTAGGAGTCTGGTGTCTACTAAATCTGACAGAGTTTCAAGCAGAACGGTAATTGTCTCTACAAGGGAGCCTGCCTCTATGCGTCGAGATCTGTCTCCACGACGTCCATCCTCTCGTGATCAGTCTGAGAGATTGGATCGTTCTTATTCTTCTCGTGACGGCTACGATAGATACAGTTCACGCGATAGTCGCCGAGAACGTGAGAGAGAGAGGTCGAGGGAACGAGAACGCGAACGAGAACGAGAACGAGAACGTGAATGGGAGAGCAGAGACAGAGTAAGACAGCGAGACAGGGACCGAAGTAGGGAAAGTGAGTATTCTCGAGATCAAGATAGAGAGAAGGGAAGGCATTATATCTATGAGCTTGAGAGAGGTCGTGAACGTGATCAAGATCCAAGTCGAGACCGGGACATTGAAAGTTCACGGGCGCGGCCATTTGCACTTGATAGAAGTCATGATGGTGACCGAGACCGGGAAGTCTCAATGCAGACTCGCAATTCTCAATCGGATCGTCCATTTCTAGGAGACAAAAATCAGCCTAGTTCGGCAAGCGACACACGAATTTCCCAAAGGCCTTCTCGTCCTTTAACATCTACGCCCTCAGGTGGCTCGACAAATTCATCTGTCAATTCTTCAAGCTCTCATTCGTCGCCTCCCGATGATGACGCTGATCAATTTGTTCGCGACAAGACATCTGAAGTTCAGCTATCCGCCGTATCTTCTGAGAAAGCGCCTGGAAACGACTCTGAGAATTCATCTAGCAAGCTCGAATCCTCTCACAGTGAAGTCCTTTTGCCATCTTCTGCGTTGGAGCTTCTTGGAAAATCTTACATTATTGATTATGATCCAGATCTGGATAAATCCAAAAGTAAAGGAAAAATTCCCACTTATCGTACCAAGGATTCCTCACAATCTACTCCCGTTCTAGATCCCAGAGTGCTCCTGAACCGCTATCCTCATTCTGGAAATGTTCGTTCTCGCCGGAAAGCGTTTCTCACATCTTTACATAGTCTTAAGTATTCATATGATTCTCATTCAATTGGTCCTCAACCTCCATGTCAAATTCTTGTTTCTAATTTCTCCAAATTAGCTACTGAAAATACCTTAGCTTTGCAATTTAAAAAATATGGCGACTTTCAGAAATTCACAATGCAAAAAGATACAATTACAGGTGCGTCTATGGGGATGTGTCTGATTCAGTTTCGGAATAACACTCGCACGACAATTGGCAAAAATGGAAAAAAGGTAAAGGAGGTTGATTTTTTGTCTGGTCATCATGCGGCCAAGAAGGCTTTGAAAGATGGCCAAGACGGTAAAATCATGGTCGGTTTGGATACGGTGGATGTTCAATTCGATGATGATGGTAGCATCTGTTCTAAACTTATTTCAGAACTGATCAGGGCACAAGAGAAGCAGCTGCTTGAAAATACATCAAAGCCAGCACCTCTTCCGAAAGTGCTAGATCGTGATGAAGTAAAACCTTCTTTGCAGCAATCTTCGAAGACAAAAGATCTAGTTCCTTTGACCTCTTCTTCTCGCGAAGATGGCTTATTTGGACTTATTGGTGCGCGTCCATTTATTTTTGTTTCAGACAGATACGTGCCTGTCGCGATGGTGTATGCATCTGATATAAAAGATTTTTTAGCCGATTACGATTGGGTTTCAGTTTATGTCGTCAAAACATCTCTGCCAAGTCACCTCGAACTCCGGCATAGATACCATCCTGGAGGCAGAGAGCTTGCTGGCTTCTACGTTGTATTTGACGATGATGTTGAAGCTAAGGCTTGTTTTAGACATATGGATGGACGAACTATGAGCAGATTCCGATGTCGAATGAATATGGACCTCAACATACCGAGAAATGTCGTCAAGAAGACTGATTCTCGCTCAACGTCGCGATCACCAGAACCGCGCCATTCGTCAGCAACTGCGCGCTCATCTACTAGGACTCGCAACACAGTTGAAAAGCCGAGAATTAAATCGAAGGGAGATATGATCCAGGATGCCACAAACTTGATTTTAAAGGAGCTCCACGATATGCTTCAAAAAGATATCAAGGAGCGTGTTACAGTACCTATTATTTATGATCTTTTGGACCCGTCGAAGTTACCTGTTGTACCAAGACCAGATTCGGTTAAGTCTGAGCTTCCTGAGACACTTGAGATATCTAGACCAAAGGAATTAGCGAAAGCAGAATTCTCTGTTAATGCTGTTAACCAAGGATCGGGTATTGAAATTCACCAGTATTCAGGGAAGTTACCTCTTTTACCCCGCTTTAAGAAGCGGAATGCAAAGAAGTCGACCGATTTATCTGTGTCTGGTACAAAAAAATCGCCCAAAATGGGGCGACTAACAGTGAGCAAGGCACGACCTATGGCACACCGTCTAAATCGATTTTCTTCAGATCAGGAAGATGAGGACAAAGATCTAGATGAAGACATGGAAGATCAAGGTGCTGAGATGGAGTCCGATATCGATTCTAATCTGAATATCGACTCGAAAGAGATTGCGGCGGATAAATCATCTTTAGAAGATGAGTTATTGGCCAGTACGGTATCTGCAAAAGAGAGGAAAGTCAAAAGTGTCATGAAGAAATCTAAACGAGTAGTTGATTTCACTTCATCTGAGGACGACGACGAGATGGTAGCTCCACCGCCTACCAAGAAGTCGAAGTCCAAGAAGATCAAGAAGGAGACAGGACTTGCTGCTGCCGAATCTGACGAGAAGGAGATTGTTCAACAGCTTCCAACACCTGAGGATGAAATGGCCGTTGATAACGACGTGAATTCTGATGTAGACAATATTTATTGGGATCCATTACCAATAATAACAGAATCTGCGGTGGATATGGACAGGATATTTGATTTAGACGAAGTGCAAGATTTAGTGACTGATGCAGAAGATTTTGAATTTCTTCAGCGAGCACTGGATGACGCCAAACCAGATCCACGGATTGGGGAAGTTGAATTTTGGGCTTGGCGCCAGAAGGAAATCAAGGCCAATTTCTATGGTGACAGACTTGGAGCTCCACGACGAGGAATCACGAAAAAGATTATCCCTCGCGAAGATGAATATGAACGAATTAATCCATCTGGATGTGCGCGTACTGAAGGGTATTATCGAATTCCTGAAACAGACAAGACTGAATACCTTGAGCATCGAGCGCGACTTCGCAAGAAGAAACAGGCTGATGCTTTACTGCATTCAGAAGTCAATGGTGATGGAATTCATGCTATCGCCCCCAGTGAAGATACTATAGATCCTACTGATGCAGCCCATGTAGAGACGGCATCGGATAGTACTAAGCTCACTCAGCCGGACACCGGCACTGAAAAAGATAATACTTCATCGCGGTTGAGTCGTATTAACAATCGTCGTTTAGTTGCTGATATCAATCTTCAGAAACAGCTTTTCTCTACTACAGACTCAGATGTTTCAGACGTGTTGCGATTTAATCAACTGAAGAAGCGTAAGAAGCCGGTTAGATTTGCACGGTCTGCAATTCATAATTGGGGACTATATGCAATGGAAAGCATTGCAGCAAACGACATGATTATCGAGTATGTTGGCGAAGTGATTCGGCAACCCGTGGCAGATATGCGAGAGCGCCGGTACTTGCGAAATGGCATTGGAAGCAGTTATCTTTTCCGGATCGATGAGAGCACGGTGGTCGATGCCACCAAGAGGGGTGGCATAGCTCGATTTATTAATCATTCGTGCACGCCTAGTTGTACGGCGAAAATTATAAAAGTTGAGGGCCAGAAACGGATTGTGATTTATGCGCTACGAGATGTTTCCGCAAGTAAGTATCGGTGACAGATGGCGGTCAGGAACGATGTGTTAACAAGAGAATTAGATGAGGAGTTGACGTATGATTACAAGTTTGAGCGAGAGGTTAATTCAGATGAGCGGATTCCTTGTCTCTGTGGATCTGCGGGATGTAAAGGATTTTTAAATTAGAGCTCCAGAGAAATATTTGAAGAGGAGCACCAGGGTGTGTACTACTACTACTACTACAGCAAACGAGCAAGCATGATGTATATGAAGATTTCGGGTTTGTTAACTGTGGTTGAATATGACGATGGCGATGACGCTCATTTGAAAAAGGCTGGAGAAGGAATTGGGATAGGCACGACTTTGTTTTCGTTTAGTATATCTTGCATTTGTCTTTTTTGTTGTTTTTTGATTGGGCTTGTAAAATTAGTTTCAGCAGGTTTTGTTGCTTTGAATATGTATTTGTAATATAAGTTATCTAGTCTTATTTCGGAGTCTGATTTAGCGAAGTCCTAAGCATTTCATAAGGAGTGGATGGATGTCAAAAAGGAAGTATCGTAGATTAAACTAATAACAAAGCAAGTAAATGAAATGAATAATGGGCGGAAAAGTGAATGAGTAGTAAAATAATAACTGTAGACCCAAAAACCAGATAAATCAAAACATTTTATATCGGGGTAAAATAAGCACGACGAGAAGACAGATGCAAATGAAAAACAAATTCAGGATAAGTCTAAGAACATGCACAAGTGGACGACACAAAATGATGATGAGTGTAAGGCAATCGACAATGCATACCGTTGATCTATTCATGATTGTCTCTAAATCCATGAACAGCAAGATCATCAAGTGGTGGACTCAAGACCTCAGCTGGTTGATGATCATGTATTTCTGTAAAAGTGCTCATCAGTGGAGCAGTGGAGTCGAGATCCGAACCACATGCTAGACCATCCGACATGAAGAGCTCAGCAGCCGTGGCATGCATATCGTGGAAGAAAACGCCATCATGGCCAAGATTTGTTCTAAGGTCATCGAAGTTCGTGACTTCGGAGATCGGAGTTGAAAGCGCTAATGGCGTCGGACCCTCGGATAAAGAGAACTCAAGCGGACGCGCAGAAAACGGCGACTCAGTGATTGGCGTCACCAGTGGCGTGTTGGAAAGCGATGAAACGTCATACATAGTAGCCGGTGAGGCAATGATCGCGGCACCAGTAGAAGTTGTGTCAAGATAAAGACGATGGGGAAACTTGTGTCTACTGCCTGACGAGCCTGGCCTCTGCTGCTCAGGGGTCTGCAAAGCACTTTTATCGGAGCTCTCTTCTGCTACTACAGGCTTCTCCTCGCTGGTATCGCTATCAGAAATGGACCGCATTCGTTTACTCTCCCGCCCAGATTCACCAGTCTCGTCGATCTCCATCTCTTGTAGTGTGGTTGACACGGACGACGTCGGCGTCATTAACACCGGAGATACGGCACCACTGTCATTGCTAAGTGAACTGATACTCGAGCCATGACTGCCGTGGCCCGTAGCTCGACCAGTAACACTGAGCTTCCGACTCCTCATGACGGGTGGCTGGCTCTGAACAAAGGAAACGCTCTTAGATCGTCGCATGGAGCTTCGAAGTGAGTCAGGTTCGCTTGAAACTTCGGCGCCAGATCCAACTTCCGTCGATGCCGTCATGTTGTCGTACTGGAAAACAGCTTTTCCGTCTACTTCTGTTAGAATGACTGGATATCCAGGTATCGTAGTTGGTGGAGTAAGCATTCCGGGTTGTAGTGGCGTCGAATAACTATGTGATCGGTGTAATCGCACAGGAGGAGGGCCTTGCCGACGACGACGCGCCGCAACTTTGGATTCATTTAGAGTGCTCTGTGGAATGCCGAACATGTCTTGCATTACCATATGCTGTTGTTGTTGTTGTTGTTGTTGTTGTTGTTGTTGCTGCTGTAGATGTAATTGTTGTTGTTGTTGTGTGGGATCAATCTGACGCACAGCCATGGATTGTTGAGCATGGAGCAGCAGCTGCTGCTGAAGCTGCTGTTGAAGGAATAATTGCCGCTGCTGTATCTGGTTATCTGGCTCATTACCTATAGGTGTAGAGTAAGTGCGCTGCAGGGGAATCATTTGTATAGGACTGGCCATGGGATGTGGAGAAATTGTCTGTAGAAAGGGAGACATCATAGGGGTTCCATGGACTGGAGTTCCATAGGCTGGCGACTGTACAACAGGAGAAAAATAATAGCCGGAACCATTAGCAACAATGCCTGCATATGGAGACTGCACTGCCATGACAGCTGCCTTTTTTGCGGCCTCGGCAGCAGCAGCAACCGAACGTTCAAGAGAAGCATAAGAAGCTTCCGAGGGAGAGGCATATTTAGGTGTCGATGACGAGTCCGTCCCAATCCTCTGCGCGGGCGTGACTGGCGTCTGCTGAGCTGGAGGTTGGGAACGACTGATCAGTGTTGACGCTCGTTGACTTGGTGTCTGTGTAGGTGTAGCAGGAGGATGCGCAGCAGTCGAGCCGACTTTGGTGGCATTTAAATCAGCTTCTGGTGTGGAGTGCGGTGGAGTATTTGGTTGACTTTGAACGCGGCCAGACTGATTTTGGCCACTTCTAGCAGAGCATGTGACGTGCTCATTAGCAGTCGGATTAGGAGGAGACATATTCGAAGAAGCAAACATGGATGCGTCCGAGGCCTGCCTCAAGATCATCTCCACGCGAGAGGATTCAATCTGTTTCTCATCCTTTGCACGGCGACGACGCTCTTGAAACCATATCTAGAAGCCACTAGTTAGAAACCACAATTAAAATTCGCCAGGATCCAGCAGAGTAATACACATATTCTTCGAACTCTGGACTTTGAATATCAACTCCGATCATGGATTAGAAGTCTGAAAAGCAAGAGATGGAGAAGGTAGCCAGAGTCAGAGCCAGAGCACGTGCTCAAGCTAGCTGACATTTTGGCCCAGAACAGACAGGTGGTGTAGGGATACAGCAAGCAAGACGACGCGTGAGTTAATTGAGCTGAGTAAATATTTTCTGAGCTCTAAAACTCTAGCTTGAACAAAGCCATACAGAGTGCTCGACCTTCTGCCTTGCTGTAGTTCAGTCCCGACAATATTCAGATATGGCGCGGCTTAGACCATTCTCCAGCCCCTCGATTCTGGCCGAATCCAGGGATGATTTGGTAGTTTTGGTGTACAAAAAACCTAGTATCCCTGCAGATCAGAGAGCAAACCAGAGGAGACGGAAGGAAGAAATTGTAACAGAGACTATCATAAGACAGAGATGGCAGATCTAGACATACCTGGACAGCTTTTGGTGTAATGCGCAGCTGTGACGCAACGGAGTTGCGAGCAGAAGCTTTGGGTCTGCTGTTTTCCGCAAATGCAAGCTCAAGAACCGCAACATGTGCGTGAGTAAGATTTAGAGACCGCGCACACTCATCGACAGGATTCGGATCCGACATAGCAGGCTGTTGCTGAGTAATTTGAGAAATGTACTGCAGTGGTTGAGAGGCATGCTGCTGTTGTTGTTGGAGATGGTGGTGGAGTTGGATCTGCTGTTGTTGGATCTGCTGTTGTTGGATCTGCTGTTGTTGGATCTGTTGATGTTGTTGCTGAACCTGTAGAGCGTTGATCATGCCGTAGTCCTGGGGAATACCGTACTGGGCAATAGGAGCGCCGAGTACAGGAGCATAGTAAACTTGCTGAGCCGGGAGCAGGTGCTGCTGACCCTGCGAGCCTGCTTGAGCGTCTATAGGCAGCATGGGACCCGAGAGGTGCCGCTAGGCAGAGTTTGCAGACGGCTAGTGGACAGGAACAGTTTGAGGAGAGAATGGGAGGGAGGAAAGAGGTGATGGCGGAGAATGAGAAATCAGAGGAACGAGAAAGATTATGAGGAAAGCAAGAAGGAGATCAAGTCGACGATAGACAGCCGGAAAAGAGGTGCAAAATGGAAAGAGCAGAAGTGGCCCTACAAATATTGCACGAACGAAGGAGTTCGGTATCGAAAGCAATCCCTCGACAGGTAGTGATTGTCGGAGAGGGACCGAGCAGAAAATCAGACAAAGAAAGGCTCGCTGAGCACAGCTACACCCGAACAAGTGTGCAATCAACAGAGGGGCAAGCCCAGCAGCGGTCAATCCGTCACCAGCTCCAAAAGTTTCCCATCCTGTTCCAGCAGCAGCTTGCTCTTGATTCTGTCTGCCTGTCCGTCAGTCCTCGGCTTGCTCCTCGTCCACTCGCTGGTCACTAACAGCGAACGGGTCCGTCCAAAGAAAGGGATGAGCCGCACTATCGTCGGTTGTGGAGGAGGTCCGACAAGAGTGTGCATTGGTGGTGCGGAGGCCTGAACTTTTGGCTGACTGAGACTGCTAAGTGCGGACTGGATTCTGGGTCCGACTGAGGGTGGTGGTGGTGATATCTCTCCTGTCGGTCGCTTTTGATAGCGTTCAGCATACGCTTTGCTCTCGGGCAGTTCACGGGCAGCATGAGAGAACCGCTGATCTGCGCCATGACTGACCGATCTTTGCCTCCAAGTCACTCCTCTTACCGTCAGCATCAAAAACAGATATCGCGCCTGGGCTTAGGCCAGACTTTCCTCCACAGTTTCCGCTACCGTTCCCACCAAAGTTTCTCCTTCGTATTGCCCCTTCATGTGGACGGTCCTGCTGAGCCGCGCACACTTGGACTGACCCAGCGTCTTTCATGGACATTTTCTTTCTTCTTAGAGCCTTCTCTACATGAGATGTTTATTTCTTAGTTTGTTTGGCTGGCTCCTTGTCTCCTGGCTGGCTTTCACCGCGCTCTACTTTTAGAGTATTCGGTCTCACACTATCCATAGTATTGATGCTCACAAGATTGACTCCCACTATGCTAGTCTGGGTCTCCTGCCCTCATTTCCCTCCTCGGTTCTAATATGCCGACCGACCGACCGACCGACAAGAAACGAAGGTCAAAAGTCGTAAAGCTGCTGTGACATTGCTGCTAATAATACCTCCATGTGCAACTGTAACCATAAGACGACTTTGACTTTCTCATGTAGTCATTCCCTCTGTCATTGCCTCTCCACTGTCTGGTTTACCAAGGGGTTACTGAGCCAAAGTTGCATCAATATCCAGTCTCCAAAGTGGGCCGACATAATTGTTTTTTACCAGGTAACTGTTCTTGCTATTTGATTGATTTGCTTGGACTGCTTCTTTCTCTCTTTCTGCTTTGGTTTTATTCCCTGTACATTCGGCTCTATTTATCTCTAGAGATATGTCTACCTACTCATGTCTCTAACCAGAATATTCACTAAACTGACTTTCATCTATTATATACAATTGCACATAACATCCTATGACTCGGAATTGTAATCTTTATGAATTAAGTCAATCACAATGTTTCAATCTCGACCAGACGAACACCATCCTTGTCTACCACTTTCACCTTCAGATCTAGTCAGTATTCTACGATTCGAACGTTTCTTCTCAGTATTTACTTACATCGACACCCTTAAAATCAATCGGTAACCTTCGTCGAAGCTCTTCCACGCATTTTTTTGCAACATCAATACCCTCGACCAACGTCAAATTAGGACGGTGCCATCGATCTAACAATGATAGAGTGTAATATGCCGCATATCCATGTGCAGCATATGGAATCTTCACTCGTGATGCAAGATAATCCACCCAGTTCAGCTCCGGCTTGCCTTCTGCAATATCATATCCAGCTATCAGTACATTAACTTGATATGGTTTCTAGACAATATGTAAGCGATTATTCCAGTCTCACCAACAATTCATCGATTCCAAATCACATAAACGTACCCGGCTTCGCAAACTTGTCGCTAGTTGATTACGTGTAAATGAAGTAATTGCTGAAGGAGATAACTCAGTTCCATTACGCATCTCATGCAATTGCATGTTTGCCTGTATGTACTCGGCGAACTGAACTAATGGCCAGATATGTCAGCAAGCGACCCATGAATCTCTTAAACACCAATCAAATCGTAAATATTTGGTTTTCTATATCCAACTCACCTGTGTCACCAGCTTCTCCAGTGTACGCCAGCAACGCATGCGGTGCAAGCAATCTTGTTTTGTCGTCATCAGTCTTCAACACCGAGACCCCGCGCACGGCTGCCTTTGAAGTGACGACGATCACCTCCTCCTTGGTGGTAATTCCGATAATAACATCCATGATCAGAGTTATAAAATATTATACAAGCACTTGGTGGTTGAAACAGTGCAAAGAAAGAGCTAAAACGATGTGGATTTTGCCCTGATCGCCTTTCCTCCGTTCGAATTCAATGATAAAAGCTGGATAGTTTACCACGCACAACACTTCTTTCAATGATCGCTCGATCAAGTTATGGTTACCTGTACAAATAGCTTAATTTCCTCTCTAGGACGCGTGCGGCTGATTCTTTCAATTTTCATGTCGTTTGCTCTCCGTGGATACATAGAAAAATCTGAAGCTATATTCCTACTGTTGATTATACATCTCGTACACCTGGATATGGTAATATATATGCCTGTGTATAATGTCGGATCCTTTTTTTGCAAAGAAAAGAAAGCGTAATGCTGGTCCCGTTGGCAGAAGTTCTAGGGGAAGAATGGCAGATGCTAGACTGCCTGCGCGGGTTCCTCGACTAGTTAATGAGGTCGCCGAGGAAGATGACGAAGAGATTACTGATCCTGAGTCTTCAGAAGACGAGGATATGCAGGATGTTGGGGATTCGAGCTCGACGTCGCAAGAAAACACTGACGAGGATAGCGAAACTGAGTCTTTGAATGAAGACGAGATCAACGAGTCGGCAGCAGATAAACGACGGCGGCTGGCTCAGCAGTATTTAGATAATCTTCAGTCGGAAATAGGTTTGTAATTGTTTTTCTCGTTTCCCTAATTGTGTTTTAATGTGCTCACTCGTACTTGGCAGATCAATCCACGGGCTTTGACGGTCGAGATGTCGACAAAGACATTCTCGCTGCACGATTAAATCAAGATGTGGCCGAAGATCAAGGCAAGCTCTACAAATTCATTGCTCGCCAATTCAGCTGCAAACAGCCGATTCGCCAATTCATGTCTTACAAAGCCATGCTGTCTGCTACCGGCGTCGCAGTCTCGCAAACACATGTTTTTGCCATTTCTAAAGACAGGATATTGTCTAAGTTTGATCTGACAACCGGAAAGCGCATCAAGTATGTGCGAGGATTTCATGACAAAGAAATTCTATGTATTTCCATCTCCAGTGACGGCAAGTTCGTCGTGACCGGTGGTGGGGATCATAAAATCAACGTATTTGATGCTGAGTCCCTAGAGCATCTCCGGACATTCACGCAACATAGAGATGCTGTGCTGGGACTGGTTTTCAGAAGAGGTACTCATACATTATATTCATCTAGTGCCGATCGTACCGTTAAGAGCTGGTCGATTGACGGCTTGGCATATGTAGAGACGCTGTTCGGTCATCAGGACGCGATCAGCGATATCGCGTCTCTTGCCGAAGAGAGATGTATAACTGCCGGATCACGAGATCGGACGATTCGTCTGTGGAAGATTGTTGAGGAGTCGCAGCTGATCTTCCGTGGAGTAGGTATGGGCAGTGACAACAAGAGGTCTGGATTCGTGACGATCGGGGATACAGCTTCCAAGAGGTTTGCTGAAGGCAGCATTGATCATGTTGCGATAGTTGATCGCCACATCTTTGTCAGTGGAAGTGATAATGGAAGTATATCTCTTTGGACCTTGGCCAAGAAGAAGCCTGTTTTTGTTGTGCCACTTGCGCATGGATTCGATACACCTTTAAGTGGTTCGCAATGGTCTGCCGAGCAGAACACTACCGCATTACAGACGCCCTCCCCGTCCCCTCGTTGGATAACAGCTCTGTATGCAGTTCCATATTCTGACATGATTCTGTCTGGATCTTGGAGCGGATCTGTCAAAATCTGGCAGGTTGTAATTGACGAAATCGAGCGGCTAGACGATTCTGGCGTTGCTACGGGTAGTTTGCGAAAGAACTATCGATTGCAGCTTGTTGGAGAACTCAGAATTAGCGGAGTTATTAACGGAATTGAGGTTTTAGAAGCAACCGCTGATGAACTAAAAGTTTGTCTGGCAATCGGCACGGAGATCACGGGCGGTCGATGGATCAGACACGAGGCTCGACATGGCATACAGGTTCTCACACTACGGCGGAAGGATGTCGATGTCGATGTTCTGTCCGAGTAAACTTCAATTTTTTCGATATTCTAAATCTGGGCTTGTTTTAATTTGGAATTTAAAAGTTTATTTGCTTTTCTCAGGATATTTGTGTAGTATTATTGGAGATTCAGAGGGTCGTGCGGCGGTTTCTAGGCTGATGTTCTATAGCGAAATCTCTAGATCAGATAGTTGTTATAACTTTACAGACTGGGTGATCTAGCTTGAAGAAGGTTTTGGTACATTGTGCAGATAGAGTATTAAATTGAATAGTTCAGTAATCATCAATTCGTTTTCTCTATCGAAAACTATAACCGAATGGCTAGGTATGGCTCGAATCACGTGAGTATCCAATGAAATACTCACAGCGAGAACAAAAGTGGGTAAGCCATTACCGGACAACTTAGCCCCGGTCAACTTCAAGGATCGAGTAGTTCTAAAAGTGAAAATTCAATTTTGAATATTTTTGATAATTATATATTTTCAGAGCGATTCAACCATGTCGTCGTCTTCAGGAAGTGTGACTCAGCGTCTGCAGAAGTTTATTTTTTCGAAAGACTTTGTTAAGTAAGTTCCCCAGTGAGAAATGATCTGCGATATCAGTTAAATTTGCCAATAATAATTATATATATTTGTATGTATGTACATGTACATATATAGAGAGATTAAATTTTTCGAGTTTAGTTAATGAAAGAGTGTACTGACTATTATTTAGATGTATGTTGAAGGAATTTTAAGTTAGCAATGCTGACAACCTGTCTGGATAGATATCTGCTCAACTCATTTCTGGGGTAAGTCGAATTTGTCTACTTATGAAAACTCAATCAGCTAACATCCTAATTAGGACCTGTTTCCAACTTTGGGATTCCAGTTGCCGCCATGATGGATATTAGAAAAGATCCCACGTTGATCTCTGGTCCTATGACTGGATCACTCATTATTTACTCTCTAGTATTCATGCGCTACTCGTACGTTTTAATAATCCTTTCAGTTTATTTTATTTTTATGCTTGTCTCAACTAGGTCTGACTTCCTTAGTATGGCAATCACTCCGGTAAACTATCTTCTATTCGGCTGCCACTTTGTGAATGAAACTGCACAGCTTATCCAAGGTGGTCGTTTTGTAAACTACTGGTATTTTGGTGGTCGAGAGCGGGCTCTTGTTACTACGCCATCTGTTGAACCCAAATAGATGTCCTGATCAGAGCCTAGAAATGGTCGTCTTTGTTCTCCTACACGATTTAGTCTTGCAGTGCGATCCTAGATTATGAGCTCCTTGGAGGCAAGGCCATTAAAGTTGAAATGTTTAGAAATTTTCTGTATACGTATATTTTTTCGACTGGATTTTCAGTAATGTATTTCATTATATCAAGTGTATACGCATCGTACGGGTTACGTATGTATACATAAATATATTTATATATATATAATTTCACAGAACTGTGAAAGCACAGAAATCATTGATGCGGTCCTGATTAAGATACAACTAAATCCCCGTATATAGCTTCAAAACGGCTGTTTCAAACGGTCTCTCTCCCCTTAAATAAAAAAAACAAAAAGAAGCAGATAGCAAGGAATTGAATCTCAACGCTCGGATCAAGTTAGAGTATATACCAGATCTTACAAGACCGACTCTCTCGACTTGATTCACTTTACAAGCGAGAAAAATAAATGTACCAAAAAATAATAAAAGGAATTAAATGCAAACAAAACCTGAAATGAAAAGTTATATGGAAATCAAACGCCGGATTACGTAAAAACATTGAATCTCAAAAGCTAGACTTCTGTGGAGTTGCCCAGTAGCTTGCGACCAATCGCCCCAAAGCATATGGATCCACAGAAAAATATGGAAGCTATCCAAGTGATAACTGAAATATAATCCTCAGACCACTCCGATGAAGATCTATGCTTGTCAGAACTAAAAGGAGAAAAGAGGGGAAAAGAGGAACAAATCACATACGGCAGATGGCTAGGATAGAGCCAAGCAAGACAGGAAGAGCCGGCAATAGCGGTTAACGAGGAAAGTAGAAAGCCATTGACTGTAGTATCAATCATGAACCATAGCAAAGGATTCAAGGCTGTTATCGTGAGCGCTCCTTGCAGAGTAGACGTCCAAG
This sequence comes from [Lipomyces] oligophaga, assembly GCF_038497815.1. Taxonomy (NCBI): domain Eukaryota; kingdom Fungi; phylum Ascomycota; class Lipomycetes; order Lipomycetales; family Lipomycetaceae; genus Lipomyces; species [Lipomyces] oligophaga. Next base: position 1,025,230 of record NW_027117789.1, on the reverse strand, counting down.
GCAAGTGACGCTGGAAGAAACATTAGCAAAACAACTAAACAATGTGAAATACACTACTTACTACTCCGTAGGATACCCCTATGAAAACGCCTACGGCCCTCAAAATAGGATACAGTGCCGTAGCAGAGCCCTCTGAGGTATTTGTGACCGAAAGCCGAGGACCCATAACTTCGGGTAGCATGTAATCAATAAGAGGCAACAGAGCACCTGATAATAATCCGAGAATCCCCCAGCTCAACGTGAAACTGCCCATGGGCTCGACATCCAAAGTAGTGGTTGTTACAAAATGATTATCTTGCAGCTGTGTAAGCAAATGGCCATAGGCCACACCGAGAGAAAACAATAGGCTGCATCTCCAGATGAATTGCAGGCGGGAGGCGGATTTTTTCGAGTCACCAGCAAAAGACATACTGCCCGACGCACTGGAGTGCCGACGATGTCGTAGCTTCGAATTCTGGTTACTTTCGGTAGCCAACTGTCTCGCGCGCGCAACACCACTGCTATAGGTATTGCTGTGGTCAAGCGGAGAGGGGGAAACACGATCCTGTAAGCTAATATCTGGCGTAGGGGCTCGGCTAGGGTCGCTCAGGTTCGAGCCAAATATACCGACGAGCGTGGATGACATGAGCGAGGTAGTTGATTGCGATTTTTGTCCAAGACCGCCACTGTTAGACTCGTTCTCTGCAGCGGTGGCAGAAACATCCTGGATCGCTGATGACAAGGGAAATTCTCGCTTGGGGGTGGGCTGAACGAGGTTGCTGCTAGTGGACATGATGCGAGCTGAACGGTGAGCTGACGACGAAGCACGATGAATCGGATCGAGACCGATAGCCAAATAGATTAAAGCGAAATTTAGCGTGCTATTTAAAGTGCTGTTGGATAAAGAACAGAACTCTCAAAACGAAAACTAGTTGATAAACTTACTAGCGATGGGCTCTGTCGGTAGTATCTTACCTAAGTCCAGCCGCAAGGAAAAACTGACCACGGCATTTCACATGAAATTCGACAATTTTTCGACGCCCAATATTGTGACTTTTTTATATTTACTGTAATTTTTTTTACCAATTTCCGCTAAAACCACATACTTCTTCTCTAGTTGCCTATTATAGCTAACCTGCCAAGATATGAAACTTCTCACGACAAACTTCGTTCAATGCACCGTCAAGGCTTGTGCCTCTACCCCCAACTGCTTCCCGCTTCATTTCGACCAGCAGACTGATGAACTACCACTTGAACTCGTTCACGAGGATATTGAATTCAGTCCTGAGTTCATCTACAACATACTGCCGAGAATTGATTGGCCTGCTCTATTGACTACATCCCGAGAAGTATGTGTTTGGTATCTTTTTTTTGCTAAGCTCATCAAGTTAGTCTACTGACTTTAATTAATAGCTAGGAAATAATCTTCTCCCCGAACAGAAACCGAATATTGAAAATCCGAATGCGCCTGAAAATGACCAGATCCTTCGTGACCTACATACGCTTTTATTGGAGGTATGCACCTGTATTTGTCCTGTTTCGGTCTTATCATTCTTCTGACATTATATTAGACGCAGATAATGCAAGGCTCGATGCGGTGTAACAGCTGCGGACACATATATTTCATTCGTGACTCAATTCCAAACTTTCTCCTACCCGGGCATTTGGTGCAATAATGATGCTCCTTTGGATTTTTAGCCAGTGCCAGCGCCAGGTTATCCTTTGCAAGAAATTCGCAATTATGGTAGCCCCCTTCAATATTGTATATACACACTTAGACGCTAGGTTAATGGCATAATATTTGAATATGGGATTATCTTTTTATTTTGATACTTAAAGCGAATGAGGATTTGAATCCAGTTTTTTTTTGAGTGAGAGACTCGATAGACAAATCTCTGATTCTCGGTGGCTACATCTGGAGAAACATGCGGTCTGGGCAAGTTCACCATCGACATATGCCACTGATCCACCCTCACTACCCGAAGTGATCTTTGAGAGATTTTTTTTGGATAGCTATTTATTTGGAAAACTTTGACATAATACAAGGGGGGTACTCTACCTTTCAACATGCGCCTGTACATATCCGGATCAAGAAACTTTTCACGAGCTAACACGGCTAGCTGTCTTGATTATGCCTAATAACAGTCATGGCTGGCTCCAGATTAAACTATTCTGCGCTTAGCTATCTATTTGCTTACGTGGAGATACTGCGGAAGTTGATCGCGAATGATAAACACGTTATGCCGAACCACTGCTACTCACTTGCTTCTGCAAGCCTAACCTATTTGGCCTGCTCTCGATCTATCAACAGCGTGTTCGCTTTGATGCTGCACTATGATCTTCCAAGCTTTAGTATAGTCGAGTTTTGACATATGCCATTAAAGACCGAAAAGCAACAATTTGCGCAGTCTATTTGTCAAGTTCTATGCATATTATTTCTACATGTCGATGTTTTGATATATGTGGATCCACGCTGATTGGAGAGACGGTCTATAGAGTCTCTGGCTGGGTTACTGCAAGATTATTAGTCCAAGAATTTAACAAATTCTCATAACCGATTTCAGAAATGAAAAATGGAGATACCTCAATCATATAGAAATTGCTTGCGTAGAAGTCTCCGGAAGCCGTTTTAATTTGACTGATGTCAGAGCGCGCCAGCAGATCACCGCGACAGCAAGGGAACTCTTCGTGATCCAAGAGATCAGTGGCAAATTTGTGAAATATATTTGTTTTTCACGGATATGATCATCGAATAACTAGACACGAATACGGTTTTGCATCTGCAAGGCAGTCCTATTGGTGCATCGATTGCATACATTGAAAATGCAGCCCAAAGCTAATCAATCAGCTTCTCTATATCGGTTTGACGGAGAATGTCAATATCAGGAATGAACTGATGTATGCACTATTTGAGTTTATGCAGAATTGCTGTGCGCTTCTATTTGTGAACTTATACGGCAAATCTATTTTCAAGGTTTTACCTCTCTTACCGATCAATGAAACCTGCTGCTCACAATTTCTCAATGCGACAGTGCAATAATTGAATTTTGAACTTTCAGAAAAAGAAACGATTATTACGTATGGAAAGTCTGGGTAATTGCAATTCTACGGACCGACGATGAAAAAGTGGGATTGACAGATCCATTGGGATCTGATTTAGGAAACTGGAGTGGCATAGACATGTCTTTGATTTCCTGATTAGGAAAAACCTTCACGTGAATATCATGATTTGTCTCTGTTCATGTATTGTCTACGGAACATATTTTCGCCATTGGAGTTTCTTTTCGGTTGGTTACGGGGATACATGCTTTTGGCTTCGTTAATTCGATGCTCATCGATGATCCGTGGCATCAGAACAGGAGCCTTGGAAATTTTCAGGTACATCCAAAGTTCTCTCTAACAACATTCACTTTGGATCAATTTATGATCTACTTTGGTTGGCATGCCATGTCTATGAACTCCTATTTGGCTCCTAGGTACTGATCCTCGTATTGGTGTATACTAGTGACTTGTGAGCACTATATTTCTCAATCTTGTGCTTTCTTGCATCTCTGAATGTCTATACCTACTCGGTAAAACTCCCGACTCCTCTCCGTCTCACCAACCTTTTGATACTTTCTCAACTGACTGCACTCTCTGCATCGTAGCGTTACACCTTTAGGGCTCTTGGACATCATAATATTTAAAGTCCTCTGATCTCCCTCTTTCTGTTCTTGTTTTTCCACATCATCGCACAGTATCATTTTCCAATAACCAGAAAGCCAACTGTCAACCTTCTGTCTCTTCTTCTCTATAGCTGTCTTCTTTTGAGCTTTCTGTATTATAACACTCGACTTCTTCTGCGGCCTGTCTTAAATTACGCGAAGGATGAAGCTTACTATTTTGATAACCATGCTTATGACGGCGTCTTCTGTCATCGCTGCTCCATTTTTCGATGGGTAAGTCTGATTTACATCGTTTTTGCTGGTTACTTAACTCCAATACTAAATTTCTATCAGAAATCAATCTCCTGTGTTTGTCAAGCGGACAGCCGCTACTTCTGATTCGGAATCATTACAGCGCAGGGATGCCATTTTGGGCCGAGAAGCTTCTGTTGAATTAGAAGCCCGTGGAGGAAGACCGCTCTGGGGCCGCGCTGGCGAGTCAGAACTTGAAGCCCGTGGTGGCCGACCAATCTGGGGACGCAACGCTGAGCCTGAAGCAGGAGGTCATAGAGGAGGAGGCCGTCCGATTTGGGGAAGAGATGAGCATGCATAAGCTATAACTCGGACTTTTTATTAGGTGTTTTCGGATTTTGTTTTGCTAATTTAACACAAAAGAATCATGGTATAAGTTATGTTTTTTATTGCTAGCTGATGTGCTCGAGAATTATCTTGTTTTTGGGGGTCTTGGTTGATTTACCTATATTGGATATCTTTTTCTAGTCGAATTATTCGATCTTTCGGAATTTTTAAGTGATGATTCTTTTTATACAGTTTACTGTTCTATGCATTCATATTTAATTTAACCCATTTACCTCAGTTGCTAACTGCGTCAGTAGTTTATGTGTACGATTAGTAGCGGAGATCATTTGGCCTCCTGGGTAAATTTAATACTCTTGTTACCTCCAAGTAAAATTTTTGCTATCCCAAAGTTATGTGAATCATATCAACAAGCGCAAATATGATTGGCCCGAGCTAAGATTGAAATGAAAGATATACACGACTCAGCCTCGTCTGCAGCTAACTGATAGTATGATGAAAGATAGATAGAATGTCCACATGAGGAATTTTACTCTTTAGACACTTCAAGTTAGAAACGATACAGTGTGCTGATTGACTAAAGTATCCGTCAAACTTTAGGCCTAGATTAGAATATGAACAAGAAAGTCGAAATAACTTTTATTGCTTCCTAGTTAGCACGCAGAGACTGAGCATTAGACTAGAGAATTTTATAGTAAAGCCATGCAATATATTTCAAAGATCGCATTTAGGTCAAAATACCAGTGGAATTTGCGGCTAGCAATGCAATGAGATAAAACAGAACAGATTCCTAGACATCACGAGATACATAGACTCATGTAGGAGCGATCAAAGACGATATCATAGATACCGATCAATCGAACGATATCTTCGATATCCCAGCACTAACTTTGAAATTTGAAATCAACAGAGGAAATTTTGCTTCAATAGAAAAAAATCAGTCTTAGTCCTGATATTTACCGGATGATACAATCCTTGAATGAACAGAAAATGATTTCTATTCCATATGCTTGCAATCATGAAATCAACGGCAAGTCAAGGGCCCCATCAGTAGAACATGCTCAGATTGGAGCTGAGCCATGCAAAATGGATAGGGGATCACAAGAACCTATTTAAAAACTTTCAAAATTGCGGTATTGCTCATTTGGACATGTCTTTACCATTTGCATCCACAAGCTTTAGATACAAAAAGGCGCCCATTCAATTGTGCATTTAAGCAAGGCAAAAGATGATCTTTCAATAGGTTTAAAATAAACCCGTTTTCCAGCAAATTAGATCTTTATAGCTATATAAGGACCACGTTTGCGGAAAACTTCACAATTATATTTGCGTACAGATTCCGAATCCGAGCTATAGCGGGCAATGATATATCGGGAAGTACTACATAAGAGACAGATCGCTTTGCTTTGTAATGTAAACGAAGAACAAGATTTGTACCTGTAATACCAACGCAATCCTCAGTATTAAACTTCAAAAATGCGACATAAAGATAACTAAAACGTTATATTTTGCAGAGAATGAGAAACGTCGTGATTGTATTCTCCAATACCAAAGCTCGAACGATCACAAAAATGAAATCAACTGCCCGAGATGAATTAGCCATTACAAGCACAAAAGCGTACACGTTTATGGCAATGCTACTGCCAGGTCTCTTTATTAAAATTGCAACTGCATTTAGTTCCCCACCCTCGGACTCGAAAGAGATCAGACGATTGTGAAAGAAAATTGGTAGATCTCAAGAGCGACAAAGGGAGATTAACGATATGCAAAGGCAGACACAAGCACAAAGATCAATTGACGTAATGCGAGATCAAGTTAGGAATAGTGCCATCAATGGCACGACATATGATGCTTAGGGCAGAGAAAACGTCAAGCGAGCTGTAATTTAGGCGACAGCGACAACCTGAGCAGATAATCGCAATGAAGCATGAGGCTGACTGAATGGTGAGACAAGAACAGACAAAAATGAATCTTGCAAGTCCTCTACGCAGGCTTATAGGCGTTAATACAGAAGAACAAAGCTACCACTAACGAAAGCGCTGGAAATTTGGTGGAAGAAAGCCCTCTGAGAATTAGGCTCAACTCAGCTCAGCTCAGCGCAGCGCAGTACGGGAGGATATTGTCAGATGAGCAAAACCGTTAAAGTGTCTCTTCAGTGCGGAAAACCATATGAGGCTGCGCGTAAACGAATTAAACAGCTGTATAGTGCAGCACAATTGACACCGGAGCTTCTAATAGCTCGCGAACGTTATTTCTGACGGAGACACTAATTCAAGGGTGGAGTATTTAGCTGCTCCATGCTGCGACACTAAATTAATACTTAGCTGCTGTTGCTTCAATTTACTAGGTGGTCGCTGTGTCAAATAGGTAGGGCTTGCAAAGATAGTCAAAACATGACGCAGATAAGGCTCGAGCATAGAAGCAAGCGAAGCTTATGCTGCGGCGATCCGATAAAGGCCCTGCCGTCAAAAGCAATGGCACGAACACAAGCTCGATATTTGACTTCTCCTTTTTAGCTCAAGTGTCTCCACCGTTCTTTCAAGATTCCTTTCGTCTTGTCTTCGTTTTTCTGTCAAAAACAGGGCAGACCACTATCTTTACCTGTGTAATACTCAGCCGAGTCAGTTTCTTTGGCTTTATTTTATGGCCTGTTCGCCTTCGCCTGTTGGCTGTTGGGCCTGCTAGTTTTTATCCATGACACCTCCGTCAGGCTCTGCCCCGTACGCCCCTGCCACTGCAGGCAGTACAACAGTTCTGTCGCCTATACCTACAGTTTCTGCTCCACAGGCAGCTTATGTTCAGAACCAATTCGTTCCGTACGGCTACCAGTCTGCGCAATCTTATCCGACTTCCAATCCTCCATCTGGTCCTTCGATTCTGCCGCCTAGACCCTCGCCCATGGCAGCATCCTCGGCTCAGAAGGCACCTCAGCCTGGTCTTCCTGGTCCTGCTTTTCCACACCAGTATTCATATCAAGATCCATCCCTACAACAGCAACCACCGCCTCCACCGCAGATGACCCAACAGCAGATGTCCATACCGCAGCAGCATCAGCAAAGCTCGCAACCATTGTCTCAACAATCTCACCAGGTGCAACAACACCAGCAACTTGGTGGTGTCCAACAGTTTCCTCTACCCTCTCCTAAATCGTTTGTCACTCCATCCCTTCCTCCCATGTCGGAACAAATGAATCAGCAGGGTCCTCATTCACAGGCATCGGGACCTACACCAAGTACTCAATCACAGCAGCAACATCAACAACAACAAAAACAACAACAGCAGCAGCAACAACAGTCTCAGCAGTTTGGTCATACTACAATGCCTTCCATAGCCTATCGCCCGTCGACAGAATATACTCATCAATCATCTCAGCAATACACGCCTACGAGACATGCCCCCCTCCTTCCGCGTCCCCACTCTCCAGTTTCTGGAATGATTCTTCAACAGCCCGCGCATAACACTACAGGATCCCAACCATCAATTCCAAACGCGATCGCCCTTGGCCAGCAGAGCCTTCCGCTATATTCTTCAACGTCGATCCAGAATGGTGTATACGAGGATCCTAAAGATCCCTACAGATATTCGCTGAGGGTAGTCCAGCAGCCGATTCACGCGCGTATGTGCGGATTTGGCGATAAAGTAAGAACTAATCATTTTGAACTGGATATTCTTGAGCTAATTTATGCAGGATCGCCGTCCCATCACTCCACCGCCTTGTATTCAGCTAATCATCACGGATAAAGCTACTGGACGAGAAGCAGATATATCACGACTTGATGTATCATTTTTTGCATTAACAGTCGAACTTTGGTCTGTAGATGAAACACGAAATTTGTCTATTGTTTCTACGTTGCCAGTGTCAGCGGCATCGGCGTCACCGTTTCGAGGCCAAGGATCTCGAGCCTCAGGGCTGCCAAATACAACAAACGCATCCACAACGGTACCGGCGTTAGCAAATGCACCGCCCACACTTACATTCGTGGCACCTCCTATCAAGAATCTGATTGGCAGCGTTGTTGCTACAGCGTTCAAGCTCCATGATCCAGATGGAAATCTTGGGGTTTGGTTTGTATTGCAAGATTTATCAGTTCGTACCGAGGGTGAGTTTAAGTTAAAGGCTTCCTTCGTTAACCTTGGTGCACCATTAGTGTCGCAGCAATCATTAGCAGCTACGCGATCAATAATGACGCCAACTGGAGCGTTAGATGGTCAACTTAGCGATAGACAGCAGCAGCTGATACCAGGATCTGTTAGTGAGAGCGATCCATCCAATTCTCAGCAGCCCGTACTGGTCGTGAATACTGGGACAGTACGTGTTCAAGCAACTACGTTCTCAGCACCGTTCAAGGTGTATATTGCAAAGAAATTTCCTGGAGTGATTGAAAGTACGAGTTTAAGCAAATGCTTTGCGATGCAAGGAATCAAGATTCCGATTAGGAAAGATCAAAAGAGTGGTGCACGAGAACGTGAACGAGAGCTAAAAAGAGAGCGGGAAGTAGGCCGAGAACGAGATCGTGAGACTCGAGAACGAGAGCTTGCGTATCAGCAACCATCACGGTAAAGAATCGAATATGACTGGGGATGATAAGAGGTTATAACAAAAGGATCAAGAATAGGAGGAATTTATTTGAAGCTTTTCGGATTTGCGAGTCATTTTTTATCTTTTTGTTTATTGATATATATGAAGTTTTCAATTGATTTAATTTTTATTTGAGTGATTTGATTATTTGATAGTTTGATTATCTAACTTTGTGTTCTATTAGTTGGTGTATTATTTGTTTTATTAAGGTTTATGGAGTATGCTTGTGAGTCCGATCGGCATTATTGCGGTTCTTGAATAATACTGCTAGGAGATTGGAAGGAGAAATACTGTTGGATTTTTGGGACAAAGAGATTAGTTTATTAAGATTATAAAGACTTGAACAATTAGACATTTGACAAATGGAAAATAGGAATTGACGAACCCAGATCTAAATCTATGATACCCATGAACAAAAAGAGACAATATACATGTACCTGACCTAGAAAAAAGCTGACAAAACAACCAAACCGTTCGTTTAGATTACACCTATCATATATACCTCTATACCGAAACGTTCCCCAATAAAGACGATTAGAACGAGCGATTACTAGAATCGAAAAGAGACAAAACAAAAAAATCTATAAGAAGGAAACCAAGAGAGATGGGCCAGCTCAGGATATCCACTTCTGGCACCAGCTGCATAATGAGTGGAGATTTGGAATAGAAGATGATGCCGAAGTATTAGAAAAGGTATCAAATTGGGAATAGAGCGGTGATGTCAAAGAGACAGCTGACATGTGAGACGATAATGGTGAAGAACTATGGGATAACTGGGATGTAGAGGGAGAGAAGTTCATAGCTGATGATGAAAGTGGAGGTGAGGACGACATAGTTAATGAAGAAAGGTCTGGGACGGTTATGCCAGTGAATGAAGAACAGGACGACAAGGAAAATGGAGGAGGGCCTAGTGGACCGGTAGGAGGAGAACTAGAAAATAGATAGTTTGATCGCGGCTGAGGAGAAGATCCTGCGACTTGCTGTTTGCAAATGTAGCATGAGAGAGGCCGACCAGTAGATAGCCACAAATGTCGACGATCACGCGATTGCTCGGCTTGATGGCAGGGTGGACAGATCCAACCTAAGACAAAAGAGAGTCAGTCGATAGAAATTAATAACTAAAATAACAATATAGAACTCACGCTGAGATATAGAGCATTGACAGTTGCCGATATAAATGGAAGGGTAGCATAACAAACAGACAGCTCGTGAGCGCGGCGAGTATGCGGTTGCGACCGGAGCCTTTGCAGGCAAGCAAAACTACGACGTAATCAGTCACACGGCGGACAGGGAGATAACATAAACACCAGAAACATAACATACCCTACACATGACTCGCTCGCAGAGATGGCATACTCCTCGGTCGTGGTCCGCAGCAAGTTCGCATTGCAGTTCGGGAAAGTCGCATTTGATAGCTTCACCTATGAGCATCTTCCAGTAACCGCTTGACGAGGCCAATGCATCGTTGGCAAATCTACAAACAAGTAGCAGCCGACGTAGATCTGTATGCGAAAGATGAGGGGCAATAGTCGAAAGAATAGGAGGCGTAGCCAGCAAATCTAGAAAGGTAGGCGACTTCCGGCCATGAGGATGGAGCGAAAGTGAACATCTTTCGTCTTCGTCTTCATTGTCGCCGTTCATGCTTAGCGCATGTCTACTGGCTAGGCCCTCATCGCCACATATGTCCAAATCAAGCCTTCTGTTCGCTAAACATTCATTTTTTGTGACGTGTACTGAAGAAACTAGCGAGGAACTCGTGCAAAAGGATGAAGTACGGGAGAAAGCAGGCGACGATAGGGGAGTCGACTGCAGCGATGCGCAGTCTGAGTCCTGCTGGGACAAGTCGAGCATTTTCGTCGAAAGAAAAGAACTAGTGCCGTAAAAGACGAGTTGTAGCTAGTATCCAAGAATATCTCTGCAAATGTATCCTCACTGCCGTTCTTCTGCTCGAAATGGTCTGTGATTTCTCTCAATATCGCGTTCTACGCCGTCTTATCGGCATCAACAAAGAAGCCGCCAGACAGCGACCGCCTTCCGTATTTAGATTCTGGGTACGGGCAGACTTCCAGTTTGGGCGACACCGCGCATCGCGGGGCTGACAGTAAAAACCTTAACAAACTGTGGGGACTGGGATTGAAGCTGAGGCTGGCGCTGAGGCTGAGGCTTGAGGCTTGGGGCTTGTGAGGGGAAGATGGCTCAGAAACGGCTGTTGTTCGATGAGATTTTGTTGAACGGACGGATTTGGACATGCTGTCGAAGATCGTCGGGCGGAAGGCCAGATTTCAGACAAAAAACTACTAAACTCGTGGGAATATCAGAATTAATACAAGATGTCGCGGCGTCGAGTCGACCTTGATCTTCTTCAGCGCGACGACGCGTCGGTACTGGATCTGCTCCGGGATTCCTCGGCCGGTCTAGCGCTGGAAGACGACGGCGGCCAGCTGCAGCCTACATCGAGTAGACAGTCTGCTGCAGGGTCTACGAGCTCGACTTCAATTCTGACTGAGTCAGCTACCCGTAATTTGACATCTGAATTCACTCGTTTCCGCGAGAAACCTGCAAGCTTCCTCACCGAAGTCGGAAAACATATCGCTGGCACATCCTACCGCTCTTACGACAACTATGTTGGCCGCCGGATATTTTACCGCGGATTTACAGACCAGATGTTGTCTCGAGTCCTAAAAAATCCGCTTCTAAATGAGCGTATAATCACTTTGGCAGATCAGTTCATGGAAAGTAGTCCCGTGGCTGAGGCTAGCTCGCCAGAGGACCGACAGCTCAGACGGGATAAAGTTGTACGCTGGCTCCAGGATGTCACAAGACAGCTTGCGCAGACTATGATTTGCAAATTCGAGTACAAAATAATAGGTCGTGTGGCCTATTATATCGTCATGCAAATTCTTGGTCGTTCTTATAACCAAGGCCTACATGTCAACGCGGAGGAAATCGCAAGCTTGAAACGGACCGCTGCAATGGCCGCTTCAAAGGGTCAAAGTCTAGTGTTTTTACCTTGCCATAGAAGCCATATCGATTATATTTGCATGCAAGCAATCTGTTTTCGTCTCGGAATTTCGCTACCAACTATAGTTGCAGGAGATAACCTTAATATTCCGGTTGTTGGTCCTGCATTGAACGTAAGCTCCAAACCTACTGTTGTACATGCACCATACTAACTTGATTTTTTTCAGCGTCTGGGTGCCATGTGGATGCGCAGATCCTTTGGTGATGATCAATTATATAGCGCACTAATTCAGGCTTATGTTGATACTTTACTTTCTGAAGGCTATAATTTCGAATGCTTCATCGAGGGTGGACGATCTCGTCTAGGAAAGCTTCTTCCGCCTAAATTTGGGATCTTGAAATTTATTTTTGATTCCATTCTCTTTGGTCGAGTTGAAGATTGCTGGATTGTACCTGTTTCAACACAGTATGATCGGGTTATTGAAACAGAAAGCTACGTTAGCGAGCTTTTGGGATCTCAGAAACGCAAGGAAACTTTAGGCCAATTTTTCGAATCTCGCCAAATATTGTCGTTAAAGATGGGACGAGTCGACATACGCTTCCACGATCCTTGGAGTTTACGCGACTTTATTTCTTCACAGATTGATCACTATACTGCAGCTGGCACAAAGCCGCCTACATTTCAGCAAGTCACTGAAAATTCCGCATTTAGAACTCAAATTTTAAGATCTCTTGGTTATCGGGTACTTTCGGATATTAACGAAGTGTCTGTAGTGATGCCTACTGCACTTGTTGGGACAGTGCTGCTTACACTACGAGGACGTGGAGTAGGCCATACGGAGCTTCTTCGTCGTTTAGAATGGCTCTGTTTGCGAATTCAAGAACGAGGTGGCCGAGTAGCTGATTTCGGAAAATTATCTATGGAGCAGATTTTAGATCGATCACTAGAAGTGCTGGAGTCTTTGATTGGAATAAACGGAGACAATGGATCATTGCTTGAACGTACATACTATGCCAAAGACCGATTCCAGTTGAGTTTCTATCGAAATATGGTGATTCATCTTTTTGTGTCGGATGCAACAGTGGCAGTGGCTATGTATACTAAGATCAAACAAGGTGGAGGCCCTTCGAATCAGCGTGTGCCAATTAAATACCTTCTTGAGCAGTGTAAATTTTTATCTTCATTGTTTGCAGCTGAGTTTGTATATGCCCAACAGCCAGGCGGTATACGTGCGAATTTCTGGGAAAGTATCCAATTACTGAGAGACCAAGGAGTCATATCTATTACCGATGACGCTGCATCTATCGAGTTAAGCGTTCGGGAACGGGAACGAGGCCGCGAGTATTTCGATTTCTATTGTTTTTTGCTTTGGCCTTTTTGTGACGGATATTGGCTTGCAGCCGCTTCGCTGTTCATGTTGACTCCTCTTGAAAGCGATTTAGCTGATCAATCAAGTGCAACAAGCACCGACGAAACTCTCTGGGTCGCTGCGACGGAGTTTCTAGAAACAGCCCAACTACTGGGAAAGACAATTTATGCGCAAGGCGACTTGTCATATTTCGAGGCTGTAAACAAGGAGATGCTTAGATCTGCATTTGCCGCATTTGAGGATGAAGGGATCATTGTTGTTCGGCGTTCGAAGTCTGGACGATTACCTTCAATCATGTCTCTGGCTCCCGATTGGCTCCCAACTCGAAATAGAAAGGATGCACTAATGGCACCAGGAGATAATAGTACGTTTTCGGGAACGTCTCAGATTCAACCCGAGGGTAAACTGTGGACTTATGTGGAACGAATTTCGATATTCAGACGGGAAGGCAAGAACCGCCGTGACTCGCCGAGCGTTAGTATGCGAGTATTGGCCCTGGCCGATGAGGCAGGCCGCAACCTTAAGCATCGAGATATTCTGTCGTACGAAAAAGTCGAGCGGCCGGAAAGTGATGCATTGGTTACGATGAGTCGAGCGACTCGAACGAATACGAAACTTTAACTTACACACCAGAGAAAAAATTAATAGGCTCAAATGACATTACGATATAATAGTTATAATGTTTGTCTGAGGTTTAGCTTGAATTGAAATAAATGATAAGAGTTTCTTTCATCAATTAATAAATCCTATGTATAACATAATATGTACATCAAGCCGGGATCATGCCGTCGCGGTATTGATATCCCGGCAAAGGTTTCAACAAGGCGGAGCCAAGGTCGCGTTCGATTTTGCAATGATCTTTCATCACTTGGTTGACCATGTCATGCTGTAAATGTTCTACGCCAACTGCAAACTGCATCATCATACCGGCACGAAGATGCCAGAGAATATGGCAGTGGAAGGCCCAAAATCCAGGGTGGTCTGCGACAAATCTGACGACTGCATGACCGAGTCTAGGAACCGTGATTGTATCACGAGGAACAACATCTGTCAAGTTATATAAGTTTGCATAATCTTCTTTCCAGGCACCAACACCTATCCGGGCACTATGTGTGCGAACAAGGTACATTTCAAACCCATGCAAATGGAATGGATGTGCAGACTCGTCTGGATTATGAATAACAAGTTCAATAACTTGTCCCAGGCCGACATTGGCTATAAGGTTATCTCCACCCCAGAATTCTGTGTTGGGCTTACCCCCGACAGTAGGAACCGCAACAGTTTCAGTTAAGGCATCAACTAATCCAAGCTGCACGTGTAGATTCGGTGCGCCAATCGCAGATAAGTGTGAAGTACGGTTGATGAATCCAAATGGTGCTAGATCGACGCGTTCGAGCTTTAACGTTTTTGTATGAATGTGCATGCGTTCGTCAAAGTCGGGTACTTTTGATATCTGTCGAACGCCGTCGATCATAGCAGTGACTGGTTTCAAGTATTGCGAATCTAAATCGACGCATGCAGTCGGATCTAGAATATCATCCCATCGATGCGAAATGGAAACATCGTGGGTAACCTTAAGAGCACGACGACGTAAGATTGTAGTCACTGATCGAACCAGGTTCTGCATAGGGGACGAATGGGTAGCAGAAACCAAATTCACAATCGCTTTGACTTCTGGATCTAAAACAACATTCGGATAATTGAAACACGCCGTATTCATTTCAGCCCGCAATAAAACGGAATCTGAAGATTCTCGTCTAGGTTCCGCTGTAATTATAGCAGAATATCTCTGTCCTGGCGCGATGGGAATGTAATGCACGTCAATCGGCATGACATCCGAGGTATCTGCTTCGATCACAGTCAAAACATGCCGATCAAGAGAAATCGAAAATTCTGCAAGTGCGGCAATGTTTATAAATCTCAATCTGTATTTTCTTCCACGCACAAATTGAAACTCGAAAGGGTTGTCTTTGGCCATGGTTTCACAAGGTGTTAAATGATGTGCCCTGCTACAGATATTTTCCCACGCATGGCCATTGATAAGTCCATTTTCAGGTACAGGTTCAAACCCAGCAGCAGTCCGCGAAAGATAATAGGCAAATCGGTCTTCACCAGGCGCATGATAATAGTCCTGTAGCAAGACCACGACGTCTTCATCATAGTCGCGGCCAATTAAATAACTGTCGTTTTCTCGGTCTTGTACAATAAATGCACCTGCCATACCGTCAATCCGCTGCGTATACGAATGTGAATGCCACCAGAATGTCCCGCTTTGGTCGAGCTTAAACCGGTACTCGAACGAATGACCAGGTGGAACTCCACACTGAGTCACCCCGGGGACACCGTCCATTTCGTTCGATCCGTAATGATGGATGCCATGGAAGTGCAGAGATGTAGACTCGTTTAATCTATTATGCAGTCGGATTACCATCGTGTCACCTTTATTCGCGTATAAAGTAGGTCCAGGAAACACCCCATTGATTAGACTCATTTGTTTGATAGCTCCGTCAGGACCAGCTCCTACATGATATTCTGCGGTGAAATCAAATTTCCGAATTGCAGGCTGTCGCTCGGAAAAAACCGAAACTAATTTCTTGCGGTCATTCAAGTGACAAGATCCTGTACAGTCACTATCCAGCTCTAACTGCTGCCTTAGGTCGTGATTCTCTTCACTTGAAACCAAGCTTAACACAGTCAATAGAACAACCAGAATCACAAATATGACCAACACTCTAACCGTAGCCGGTCGAAACAATCGTCGTCGGTTCATTCCTTGTATGTCTGAAATTTAAATTCCAGATCTAATTAAAGATAGAAGACCAAAAATCTAAGAAACTTTAGCAATGGTCATATTCAAAATGCCTATTTAGCTCAGCTATATGCAACAGTTAAATCCACTTCTCGCCATATTTTCTTCTTCACTACTTGTCTCATTTACAGGATAATTGTATGTTCTCCGTGCGTGAATGACTTGGTCAATACGCCGAGAACTCAAGCGCCTATTTCCAATATTCTCTTACACGTGTGGGAGCTGGGTACACGTGGGGTTCGCTGGCACTGTTATCATTTTCTATTCTTCACTAAAGTCCCAACTATACCTGCTCATGGAATTTGTTTCGTCGTGAGAGATCTTCAATTAACATTATAATTGCTAGCCAAGCAATATAAGAGTATATAAGATGACAATATTCGCGGTTTGGAGATTAGAAGAGTTCATTATCGAGCATAATAAATAGACCTCTTCTGGTACGCACATATGATATATTCCCTTTACAAGGAAATACTCGGTTTGGAAGTTATCTTGGCAGTTGCTCTTAATATTAAACTCGATTATCTAACATATTTTCCTTCACGTAAACTTAGCTGATCTGTGGTCGAGTACATGCAGAATGCTACTCGAATGTTAAGTCATCAGTTAGCGAGAATCCCACCAACGCTCAAGATCCCAATAATGACTACACTAATCCGACAAACAATGTACAGACAAATAAAGTTCAATTAGCAATCTCTAAGTTAACCCAGTATTAAAACAAAGTACAAAAATCAGACAGCCAATAATGCTCCATCCGTTAAACCGTACCGGACACCTTCATTACTCCTGACCAGACAAAGCAAAGCTGCGAACGCTCAACAAAATAAACAAGTTCACAAGTACATATATGTATAGAAAAAAAAATCCAATAAATTCATAGACAATAGTGGAGAGAGCTAAAGCTTTAAGCAAGTATAGCCCGAATACATAACTCAATTCAAATATAATCCCGAATCCTAAAACTCACGAAATGCGCCAACACACTGATAATGCAAATTATTTATTCATCGAGCAGAAACATATCATTGTTGTCACATAACTTGTGAACTGACAGCTGACGCAATGGGCGAACTAATCAATGTTTCAATCTTTTTATGAAGCCCAGCCAAACGCCCTTTGAGACTTCGGATTACTACTCAGTTATTAGTACTAAAATTCTTGGTCTGAACTCATAACCACAACTTACGTGTTTCAACCATATGACGATCATCTGAATCAAGATTGTCTCGACCCGTACCATCGTCTAAAATAGCCTTCAACATCCAAATAGAAGTTTCATACATCGTTTGACATCCTCCCAGATCTTCTTCTACAATCTCATTCATGACTGCCGATCGCGACATTTCCACGGCCCGATCATAAAGTAATTTATCTGCTGTAACATCATTCCGAGTCCGTTCGTTGTCTGATTCAATTTGCCTTACGGCTGTGTCGCTAAGCTTGATACGAACAATTTCGGCTCTGTCCAAAGTCTCATTAAAACGATCACGAATCCAGCCCACCGAATTCAAAACATCCTGTGAAACCGTGCGTGACTTATTACGAGACCACCAGCCCGTAATTTGATCCATCACAGAAGCCAAAAGTGATAGACATTTCACATACAAAGCAAGCGCCTCTTCTGACAGTGCCCTCACAGCTTGGTGTGTCAATCCAGTCTCTGCAGTCGAAGAACCGGGCATTAACTGGAAAAATTTCACATTCGCGAAATCGTAGACAGCACTAGACTTTGCGGCAGTCTCTTGGAGCTGTGACAAAATATCGGCTTCTGATTCATCCATCGCACCATTCCCAATGAATGACATAACTGGATCCAGATTTCGCGACGGGCTCGTGGGAGAAAAAAGTCGAGCGCTAGCCATAGCTAGAGCTCGTGCAAGAGTAGATGTTGTTTCTCCATGGCGAATCTGATCGGGTGATATTCCAACTCGCTGCATTGCAGCTCCGGCGGTAGATGAAAATGATTGGTGACGGGATGAACTTGCACGACGCAGAACCGCAGCATTTGACAGCGGATTTGGGGAGTTCATCATTTCATCAGCCAATGCGTTGACAACGACAGTACGCTTTTCCACAACCACATATTCCTTCTCCAGAAGGATGTCTTGTTCGGCTCGAGAATGAGGATTCTGCTTGCCAGTCGAAGGAGTACGGGACAATGGATTAGAAATTCCAGGCTGACCGTCAATACTAGCTCCGGACGAATGTCGACTTCGTGACCGTGACTTGGACCGTTCAGTCGTCATCTCGGCGACAGGAGATTTTTGTACATCCGGAGAAATTGCAGCACGTTGTTCAAGTGACGAACGTCGATTCCCAAATGACGAAACAGGTTTCTGTGGTGAGCTTGAGCCAGGTCCAGAAGCATTTTTGATCGACGCTGTACTAGGCTTCCGCTGAGGAATAGGAACCTGGGGTGTTCGCACTAGAGGCGAAACTTCAACTGGAGTATTATTCGATGGACTTGCTGGCTTGGCAGAACGGCTAGAGATTGATTCAGACTTTCGAGTAGACACCAGAGGTTGAAGCTCGGCAGGAATGACAGAGGAAGGAGCTGAGGGAACTGGCTTATTGTTTACTGGAGATATAGAGGTAGAAGGAGTAGGCTCGTTGTCGACATTTTGTACAAATGGGTTGGAGTCGACAAAATCGGGGATATCACCAACGACAGCTTCAGATTGAAAGAAATCCTGAAAACTCATACGCTCGACTGGATTGCGTTTCAATAAACTTCGAATAAGTTGCTTGACAGGCTCTGAGACGGGGACGGCTTCTGAAAACCGAATACGGTCTTCATTCTTGTCGATTTTTCGGATCAACTCAACATAGTTTTGAGCTCTGAATGGAGCCTTGCCCATCGAAAGCTCGTAAAGAATCGCACCGATAGACCACAAATCAGCCTTTGCGTCATACTTTTCGTACCGCAAAATCTCTGGAGCCATATATAACGGAGAACCACAGAGAGTTTCGGCCATAGAGGTGCTGGGCAAGATTCTCGCAAATCCAAAATCAGCCAGCTTCAAGACAGGCAAATCCCATCTACCAGCGTAACCAAGCTCGAGGGCCTCAGATTCGGATCTGCAGGGCGGACAAAGAAGCAGATTTTGAGGTTTCAAATCCCGATGAACAAAGTTCCCGGTGCGCATGAATGCAATGGCACTTGAGATCTGCTTCAAAAAGTGGCGAACCAAAACCTCGTTGAGCCCGCCTTCAGAAGGGCAGGGAAACTGAGCCATGACCTTCGCAATAATCGGATTGCTTGATATGCGATCGCGGCGACAGATAAAAGTGTTGAGATCACCCAGAGCACAGTACTCCATGATAAGATTGAAATGCGAAGTGGTTTGTACACACTCATATAACTGGACTACATGTGGGTGCTTGAGCGATTTCATAATATGGATTTCTGTGTCCAGATTGTCGAGCAGACGCTTTTTAAGGAGAGATCTGACAATCGCCTTGACGGCGACAAACTTGCCAGTTTGCTAATGTTGGAAGTCAGCACAAGACATCAAACATAAATCAGGGGCGCCGCCGAACAAATAAAATCAAATAAAAAGAAATTCTAGTAGAAAGCAAATAGAAATCCAAGATCGATCAAAGCAGACGGGTAAGAGATAGATGCAGAGAGAAGATACGTACCGTATTGGTGGCCTTGAACACACAGGCAAACGAGCCTTTACCAATCTGCTCGCCAATCTTATAGGTTCCGACCATGTTTTCCATGGGAGGGCCTCCAGTAGGCCGATCATGACCATGACGATGACCATGGTCGTGTCCTCCACCACGACCACGCCCGTGAGTCTGGCGGATCGGCGGCCGACGAGAATCATGTTCCATGGTGCCGCGACAGGCGGAGGGGCAATTCTAGGAGGAAGATAGAGGAGCGGGTTGAAGAGCTAGGCGCGGACGAAGAAAGTGGGAAGCCAAAACAAGATCGCGACAAACCGGAGCGCACAGTGGAACGGCCGAACTGTGGAAAGAAAAGTAAACAAAAAAATGCAAATGTGCTGTACAGAAACGAATCCGAAGATATCGCGATAAAGAGATCCGAACACAGGCAAACAACAGCAAGCGTCAGGGAAGCAATCGTCCTGTGAGTGCTTGCTGGGTGACTAAACCGGTCCTGCGTGACTCGATTTCCTCCCAATCGGTCCCAGTGGCACACACTCCCGTTAGGGGCATTCTGCCTATTACACTCGTGCTCGCGCCGAAACACGGTGTGTGCACGTGATTCTCTTCACGTGCTGCGGCGATCACGAGCGATACCATGGCGACGTATTTTCAAGATTACGCGATAGTTGCAAAATATAGTGTTGTGATGAGTTTGATATGACGATAAGAATGCTTGAGAGAGACAGCTATGTGTTTGTGGTTGGCTACTTTACGGTATGTGTGTCGGGCACGGTTTGAGGGCGACAGCGAAGAGGTCCTTGATCTGTCAGGATGACCTGTCGGTAGCTACTCCATCTTGTATTGTCTTGACCGGCCTTCTCTACCTGTTCGCCTTGGCTTGATGGAGTGCATGGCGATCGATCCTACTTGCAGCTCTCTAGACGCTTGTTGCGAAGGGTCATATGCGTCAATCCAGATGAGTGGACATCCGTCCGTACGATCTGATCCTGCGCCACTGCACATCACTTCAATCACTAGCGCATCTATTGTTACTACTAGTGGTCTGCATCGCTCCCAACCATCCAGTTCGACTGTAGCGTAAGGCCCTTTATCGCTGTTCTCTATGGACGACTTCCTTGCTCGCGTGCACTATCCTCACATCTACAATCTTACAATTTAAAAACTGTAGTGCATCTCATTTTGCAGGCTATTATAGCGATTTGTATAACTAGAGAATGCTATCATTCTTCAATTTTTCATATTTTTCACACTTCAGAGATACTGTCTGGAGTGTTGTCACTGACCTCATCAGCCCATTCTGAAATTCCCAGTCTTGGTCTCGGTGGGAACAACTCGAGCTGGAACATACAATATTGGAAATTAATCACTGTGGATCCAGAGATCTTCTTCTCCTCCTGCACAATCCTTGCAACTATTTTCGCTCTATTCCGAGCTATGCCTCTTGCATTATTCAGAAATGCATTTTGCCCACTTAAATTTAAACCAACCGGATATGCTGCAAATCCCTTGACAGATGTCTTACGTTGGCCGTTATCTCTCCTCTGTGACCAGACTAGCTATGTTATCGAGCGATCGAGCTCTGCAGATCGTCTACCTTCCCCTCCTCCCCTCCCCTCAACCTCTTCTTTGATGGTACGGCTGCTTGCAGCTTCACTATCTATAAATTTGCCAACAAATCGGGCTGTTTAGCTGTCCAAAACTAGAGATGCCGCACTGGCGCTGTGTCTCAGTGATCTATTCACAAGTCTCTACCTGATCGGTCCACTTCTCGACGCGGCTTGTCCGTATGCATTGTGTAATCAGATTCGGTTCTCCTCAATCGTGTCTTTGTCATATTCGCTGCTGTCGATTTGTATTAAGAGCAAGTGACGCTGATCACAAATGAATCTATGCTGCGCAAATCTGATCATTTTCCTCAGAGGCATTACAACGAATCAACGACCAGTTGTAATAGCACCTGGTATGCACCTGTCAAACAAGTTCGCGATTCTGATCTTGATTTTGAAACTACAATCCCATGCTTGTCCAGCAGCATGAGCTGGTTCTCGCTGTCTGAACGCGTGTCCTAGTATCTGGTCTTTCTCACGGTACTAAATCATCCAAAATCACATTTCTCACGCATTATCTCGGTCTAAATCTCGCTTCCCATATTACCGATTGAAGTATTATACTTGCACTGGTCTACCCGCATTAGCGTTCGCAGCATCGACCGAGACAAGTCACGTAAAGTCTCTTGAGTTCTCCTATGCTGCAATCGCAGTCCATAGTAAATGATTTCTCAGACCAACAAAGTGCTGTTGGAGACCTTGCCTACGAGCACGATTCAAAATTTCAATAGACCCATTCATTTTTATACAAAGTAATAATTTCAAATGCAAATAAATAAAATACAATCAAAACAAACACCAATTCACCTATAATACAAGTATGTGTATGCTGTCCGTCTGGAGCACTTTATACCAAAACCTGCTAAACTCAAGACGCAGCAGGAGTAGGTGGAGCAGTAGACACCACAGGGGATGGTGACGTGGCTTCAACTGATGAAGCTGAAGAAGAAATTTGTTTGGGCAGAAATGGTGGTCGTGGAATATTAAACTGTGGTCGTGCTGGCGCAAAGGCTGGACGCCGAACGGGCGCAAAGGAAGGTCGGGCGACAGAGTACAGGGGCCGAGAAGGCTTGCTAACTCCAGCTGAAGGTCCAGATTGATCGGATTTTTCTACATCACCAACAGACGTTGAATCTTTTTGAGCAAGTCCAGATTGACCGGAGCTGTCGGAATTGGAAGAAGACATCTGCTCCTGCGGAGTTTCCGGAACAGGAGATGCCGCTTTTGACAAACTCTCATTTTTAGCTCGCGAGATGTAAGGCGGCGGAGGAGGTGGTGCATATTCCGGTCGAGGGCCCGCTGGCGGTAGCTTCGGAGCCAAATATGCAGGTCTAGATCTAAACACACCTGCACCTGATTCCATTGCGTCGAACGTGCGTTTTCTCGACTCGCTGGCTTCGGAAGTAGCTTCTGCTATAGAAGGCAAAAGCTGGGCTAAGCTTGGATCATCATTAGCCAGCTCCAGCTCCCCGGAATCTTTCATGCGGTCCATTAGGGAGGTCAAGTTTGTAATCAAGTTCGGATCTCTAGCTATCTGAAGTAGCATACTATTGAATCTTTCAATATCTGCCTCTCGACCCATGATATCAGAGAGCATTCCTTGTACCTCCTCTCCCAGTCCTGCCTGCCCAAACAGACTAGCCAGAATACCATCTGCAGTTCGCGATCGATCCCGGCCGTTTTTGGCCATGCTTAGTCTTCTTTCGCGACGAACTCTGTATTCCTCCTCAATCCATTTCGATTTGGCATCAGATACTTCTTTGCCAAAAATAGCGTTCGCTCTTCTATGGACCCTTTGTCGAAGATCATTATCTTTATCTGCGAGGAGAAGATTGGTTAGTACTTCACCAATAACGATGCCTCCACACAACTATACATACTTCGTTCATAATTAACTTCCCGCCAGCGCTGCTTTCGCAAGCGATTCAGCAAAGTCAGTTTTTGCTTTTGAGCTGGAGTAATAGGTGCTGCTTGCTTTCTCAGAATTTTTCGCCTCGGTTGGCCTGGCTCCACCTGTTCACTCTCCTCAGCTTCTCCCTCGAGAACGGAAGATAGAACCTGAGTAACAGCTTGCAATAGCGTAGCAGTATCGATGTTGGTGGCAGCCTGTAGCTGAGCTATTGCAGATGCAGGATCAGATAAATCCATGCCGAGAATAAGGCTATTGAGATTGTCGAAGTCAATCGCTGTTTCACCCTGTTCAGCTGAGGAAAGTACAGCCATCGACTCATTAGAAGTTGCCTCAGACAATGGCTCCACAGCGGTCTCTGTTGGCTGAGAAATCATAGCAAGCGTAGGATCTATCTGAATTTCGTTATCCGACATAGATTCCTTTTGCGATTCAGCTTGAGTGTCCACTAGGGATTCAAAACTCTGAGCAATTTCACGCAATTCATTCCCTTCCATTACCGCATTTTGATCGATCGAGTCAGCTTGAGCTTCGACCTGCTCAGGTATAGCGGCAGCAGGCTCAACCTCAGTGGTATCCTGACCCTCCTCACTTAACAATTTAAGATCTCCCAAAAGAAAATCTCCTGATAGAATCTTTTGCATCACTTGTTCCTGGAGTTCCTCAGAAGATAGCTCTTCTAGCCCACCTTCCTGTTGGAGCTGAGCAGCTAGAATTTCGACCTGGTGCTGGAGATTCTTTAAAGTGTCTGGGTTACTAGACGCAAGAGCTAACGCATCTTCAACTGATCGATGCTCCTCGAGCGAAGTTGGCTCCTCAGAATCAGCGGCATTCATAGGTTCTGTGAGTTTTTGCTGCTCTTGCTCTGTTTGCTGTATCGGGACATCTTGTGCCCTTTCAGTGTAACTAGTGACTTCTGGCTCAGCGTCTTGTAGTACAGCAACATCTGTTGCTGCTTGACCCTCTTGATTTCCTGATGATTCCTCAGTAAGATCATTAATTCGAGAATGCGAAGCGCCGTCTGGATTTGGGCCCAAACTCTCAGTGGCCTCAGGCACCTGCAGAACCGAAGGTTCATCACTGAATGGAGGATCAGAAACTTGTTTATCTGGTAGACCATATTCGGGAACAGAATCTCCAATATCTTGTTCTTCATCCTGTTGAACGTTATTTTCTTCGATACCAGCCTGTTGAGTGACCAGACGATTGACCTCATCCAGTAGTTCAGGATGCGTCTGCGCAATAGTCTGAATCAAAGTATCCAAATCAGAGAGATCTTGGAGACTAACTCCAGCAGCCTCTGAAATCTGTAGAATGATTTGGCCAAGATCATTGTGATCCACATCTTGGTTCTCGGCCGGTTCCAGTTCCTGGCCAGACGCGTCGTCAAGATTGTCAGGAGCTTGATCTGCGTTCAACTCTGTTGATTCAGCCGGAACATGTCCGGGAAATTCATCATGGATAGGTGTGGACGCGGTAGCTGCATTTACACCCTCCTGAGCACCGTCATTATGACTGCTGGACGGAGTGTCGTCCATGGATTGCAGCGATCAGATGTGATCAGCAATTGTGCTCCGTCTGAGACGCGACTGACGTCGATGTTTACAAAGGACCCTGAGAACGAGCCGCCAACAGGGCGGCTAAGATAAGCAAGTTCTCTCTTAAGATCTTTGTACTGCTCTGGGACGAAAGAGCCAGCTCGCAACCGAAGTAACACGAACACGTTCAAAAAAAATGTAAAGTAGGGCCCTAAATGACTGAATTCTGGGACTGTTTTGTGACTGCGGTGCGAATTCGTGATGAGTAAAATTTTCAGCAGCCCTAGGTTAGGTCACGTGAACAAAAGTGTCATCCCAAGGATCACGAGGGAAGCGGGAGGTAGACTACTTGCTGAAGCAGCGGCGTAGGAATGAAGGGTTACTTTTTGGCACGTGATTTCGTGTGGTGATGTAGCTAAGCCAGGGGGACTGATGGTCCAGACGCAATCATGTTAATGTATACGATGGAGGACCTGCTATAGAGATGGTGGTGGAATTGTGCTGAAGAAGATTTCTGTTGCAAGTCTACGAGTTTCTTGTGGACAAAATGGAATGTAATCCTGAAGGAGCAGATATGCTTGGCCGCTTGACCGCTTGAACGCTTAAAATCGACCGTGAGAGTTAACGGTATCAAAAATCCGAACTTGATTGCGAAGAACCAGATATGCTCGGAAGATCGCAAATCTTTCTTGATCGACCTCGAAATTGTGCCGTAATTTGACCAATTTTCTATGCAATTCATGTAGTCCGTACTGCCACTAGCTGATTGATTGATTAATTGACTGCATTTTTTGGCTTATATTCTTGCCGGCTGTGACTGCTGTCTACTAGTTTGCAGCTCTCTCTATCTCTAGCCTGTAGCGTTGTTTCTACATTCTCTGCTTCCTTCGCGCTCAGAACAAGTTTCTATGGCCAGAGCGTTCACGACCCAGCCGCACTAATAAGGCCATACGCGTAAGCTCTTCCTCCTTTTGTGTTTTCTTTCAGCATCTTGATGAGAAAAGTCAATATGGAGAGCACTTCAACGTAAGGACGCAACCAGTCGACAAAAGTCCATTAATTGGCAGACATGTTGTGGGAAGAACAAGCTGACAGACAAAATCATAGACTTACTCGCTCGCTGTATAAGCTGCTCGAATGGCCAGTCCTGATGCTGAGTACTCGCCTTAACGTCCTGTCCCCCCTCCTCTTCACAATAGAACGCCGCAGGAGCTAGCAAGCCTAATATGATGACGTTGTATGACTGCTGAATCGCCGCCGCATCATCACGAGCGCACCTGTAGGTTATTTATTCCGGTACGGCCCTGAAGACGATCTGGAGCAATTCCGCAGTGGTGAGGGCTATGGCATAAAGTGCGGGCTGCAGCGCTAGATGTTCCGTCAGATAACGTGAGATGGGACAGAAAGATTTGCTCGCCGTACAAAATTTTCTGCAGACAGTAGCATAGTGCTTAATTCGTCGTAATAGACTGCCATATACGACCGACATGGTAAGCTCACCGAACAGGACGGCGCAGGAAGGAGAGCGAGCGAAGTTGTGCCGCGCTCGAAAAGGCCGAACCAATGTCCAGAACAAATGAATCAAACTTAAACACGGGCAACCACAGACAAACATAGATAGATAAACAGCAGATTCTGGAATAGCAATGGCATTCGGAATTGAAACCTCCTTGCTAACTATGAGTTCGCATTGCTTCTCCTAAGCACTACATACAATGTGCTACAGCCTAAGCTCTGCCGTACTACACTATACCGAGAGTGCCCAGACGCTGAACGGTCGTTAAATTGAACTAACTTCCTGCTGGCACGGCAGTTCCAGAAGAAATAAAGCGGAAAGACTTACACCGAGTTTCCGACATCGTCAGCATTACTGTAGTTGCTGTATAGCGATACCGTGCACTAGCACCTGAGCCATACCTCTCCGTGCTCACGGTGGCGCAGACCCTTCCTTTTGTTGAAGCCTTCCTCCGCGTTTTCGTATAGGTAGGTACTCCGTAAAGCACCAAAGTATCCGGTATGTTTATGTCCGGCTCGTAAACAGAGATTCATCAATCTTAGAGCGCGAGCGCCTCACAAGCCGGCTCGAGTCAAGCTTAGAGCTCTGGTCGTTGTATTGACGGCATCGGCGGCCGTTCTCTCTATCCTCCGTGCCTCATCGGGCTGCAAATATATACTCGCAACCCTGCCGGCCTCATTCTTGATACCTCGTAGATTTTTGTTAGATTTCTGCAGAATCGTCCGCCTCGAAACGAGAATAAAATATAAGTAATGCGATTCTGGCTTACCTTCACTCTCGCAGCGCTTGCTGCAGAATCAGTTTGTAATTAACACCTATCCCTGCGTTTTGTCTGCGCGCCGCCCGACAGCGCGAGGTAGATCCAGATCTTAACTGACCTTGCTTCTTATTTCTAGTTGCTCAGGTCGCCAATAAGCTGACCGCCGAAGATATCGAAGAAATCAACGATGAGCTGGTGTATTCAGATACCGCCGCCGCACTTGGCTACCTGCAATACAAGCGAGCGATAGAAGAAGATGATGCTGTTGTGGTTCATGATACCCATCAGTCGCAGCCCGGTGGCTACGCGCCTTACTTCACAACATGTCCGACCAGCAAAAAGTCCTCGTCCTCGTCCTCGTCCTCGTCCTCGTCAAAGGATCTTGTTCGTAATGCTACCTCGCTTTCTTCGGGCGAGCTTGAATTTTTGGAAGGGCGTCGTGCGGTCGCTAATGATTACCTCGTCGAATACCTTGATCGACTTAATATGACCGATTTCAATGCCACTGATTTCTTGCAAGACACAAATATCACCATCGGTTTGGCCTTCTCTGGCGGTGGCTTCCGGGCTATGCTGTCCGGAGCTGGTTTCCTCGCTGCTTTTGACGATCGTACTCCTAATGCTACGGATTCCGGTCATATTGGAGGTCTTCTTCAGTCATCGACTTATATCGCAGGTCTCTCTGGTGGTTCTTGGCTTGTTAGCTCTTTCGCCTTGAATGGCTTTGTACCCGTAGTTGAGTTGCAAGGCGATGAAAACATTTGGGATATTTCATCGTCTCTACTCAACCCCGATGGATTTGCTCTCTGGGACACCGCTGAATATTATACCGATTTGATTGACTGGACTGACGACAAGTCCGATCTTGGGTTCAATCTTTCACTAACAGATTTCTGGGGTCTTGGCCTTGCTCTTCAACTCTTAAACACTACTGACATGGGAGATGATGGTCCAAATGCTACTTTCTCCTCCATCCAGAACATCTCTGCTTTCTCCACTTATGCAATGCCAATGCCAATTGTGGTAGCTGACGGAAGACCCTACAATACCGATATCGTGTCTCTGAACTCCACAGTCTACGAGTTCAATCCGTTCGAAATGGGTAGTTGGGATCCTTCTTTATATGCGTTTGCTCCTACTGAATATTTGGGCACTAACATGACAAATGGTGTACCACTTAATGAGAGTGTTTGCGTTCGAGGCTTTGATAACGGTGCTTTTGTTATGGGCACCTCTGCCACTTTGTTCAACGATATTTTGCTGGAATTAAACTCCTCCGGTCTTAGTGGTGTTCTGTATACAGCTGTTCACAGCGTTCTTACAGACTTGTCAGAAGACAACAACGATATCGCTCCATATGAACCCAATCCGTTCTATGGCGTTAATCCGGATCTTTCGTACATGGACAACGAGACGATTCTTAACCTTGTGGATGGTGGTGAAGACTACGAAAATATTCCCCTTCATCCTCTGATCCAACCAATTCGTGGGCTAGATGTTGTCTTTGCAGTGGATAACTCGGCCGATACTGACTACAACTGGCCAGCTGGCTGGGCTATGACTGCTACTTATGACCGTCAATTCGGTGACCAGGCTAACGGAACTAAGTTTCCCGCAGTTCCTGACATGAACACCTTTGTTGGCTATAACTTGACTGCGCATCCTACCTGGTTCGGTTGCAATTCCTCCAACATTACCGGCGAGAACGGAGGAACTACCGTTCCTCTGATTGTGTATCTTGCTAATCATCCCATCTCTTACTATTCCAATACTTCAACCTACAAGCTGTCGTACTCAGAGGAAGAGATGGAGGGAATGATCACAAATGGCTACAATGTTGCTACACAGGGTAATGGTACTATTGATGATGAATGGTCCAAGTGTCTTGGATGTGCAATCATCCACCGAGAAGTCGAGCGCCGAAACCAAACCCACACGAGTGAATGCCAGGCATGCTTGGATACGTATTGCTGGGATGGTACTGTACTTTCGCAGAATGCTTCAGAGGCTACTGAGGAGCCCGAAGTTGAGGTTAGCTCTGACAACACAGGTGCAGCAGGAATCTTAACATGGCGCGAAGCTCAGTGGGGAGTTGTTGCTCTGGCGATGTTGCTAGCGGCCTCGATGTAAGATATGTGGTCGTAATTGAAAACTAATCTATCAATTTAAAATACAATGCATTTTGATTCGATTTATTACTGAAATTTTGACGTCAAGCTTCGTAAAATCCAATCAGACGACTTCTATTCGTCGGCATTTCAACTGCTTGCTTAGATGTCCTGATGCTCAGGGACTTGTTTCACAGTTCACGTGATTTCTTGCGGGGTAGGCCAATGACGAAAAACATGTGATCGCGTCTGTGATGGGAAGTCCCAAAAGTGAGCATGATTCGCGGGGCTCTCGTACGGAGGAGCGATCGCCTCGGTTCAAGATCAGAAGACATTTGAAATGATATAAGAGAGCGCTCATTCGCTCGTTTGAATTTTCAAGTTTAACGAATTCTATCGGTGAATTTCGGCACACATTTTATCTTTTGAAAATTTGTATCGTTGATACTGCTGACAAAATATGACTTTGGCTGTGCAGAGTTCTAATCAGAGCTTCTCCGCTGAGGTAAGTTGTGATTATGATTGCCTCGCTTTTGCCGCTCTTAACTGACCTGTTTGCCTCTAGGACGTCTCAAAGCATGGATCTGAAGAATCTTTATGGGTTATCATCGATGAAAATGTATTTGATCTTACAAAATTCCAGAGCGAACATCCAGGCGGCAAGAAGATTCTCAAACGCGTAGCTGGACAGGATGCTTCGAAGATGTTTTGGAAATATCACAATGCGGCCATTCTAAAGAAATACACTCCCAGATTGCAGATCGGCTACATAGGAGGCTCTGGCCAGTCAAATGCAGCGCCTGCGTCGGCTCCCTCGGCCGCTGTTAAGCCTGTGCCAAAAGCTGTGAGCAAACCCAGTTCTGCTCCGAAGGAAGAGCAAGAGAGACCGACGGCTACCGCATCGGAGCCCTATGGTGATCTTATTCCGTACGGAGATCCTTCATGGTACCAAGGCTACGTCTCACCTTACTACAATGAGACACACGTAGCGTTACGGGAAGAGGTTCGTGCCTGGGTTGAGAATGACCTCGAGCCAAATGTTGAGGAATGGGAGACCAAGAAAGATGTGCCACCGGAAATATACAAGGAGCTTGGACGTCGAGGATATCTTGCCGGAGCTTTAGGAATTCATTATCCAACGGAGTACACCGACATTCGACCTGCTTCCGTTCCTGTTGAGAAGTGGGATCACTTCCATGAGTTTATCCTCACCGATGAGATTTGTCGTGCGGGATCTGGTGGTTTGGTCTGGAACTTACTCGGCGGATACGGTATCGGCTGTCCTCCCGTGGCCAAATTTGCTACTCCTCAGGTTAAAAAGCGTGTATTACCGGAGCTACTCAGTGGAGAGAAGCGGATTTGCTTATGTATCACCGAACCCGATGCAGGTAGCGACGTGGCCAATATCACTACTGTGGCTAAGAAATCCGACGATGGAACTCATTACATCGTGAATGGAGAGAAGAAGTGGATCACGAATGGTATTTGGTCCGACTATTTCACTGTCGCAGTTCGAACCGGTGGACCGGGCATGAATGGAATATCTTTACTTCTTCTCGAGAAGACGATGCCTGGAGTTAATGTCCGTCGGATGGACTGCATGGGCATGTTCAGTTCAGGAACAACCTATGTTTCCTTTGAGGACGTGAAAGTGCCGGTTGAAAATCTTCTTGGCAAGGAAAATCAAGGATTCAAGGTTATCATGACTAATTTCAATCATGAGCGATTAGGAATCATCATACAGGCAAACCGATTTTCTCGTGTCTGCTACGAAGAGTCGGTTAAGTATGCGCATAAGCGCAAAACTTTCGGGAAGCCGCTGATCGAGCACCCTGTGATCCGGATGAAACTGGCAAACATGGCCATTCGCATTGAGGCAACACACAACTGGCTTGAAAACATTCTATACCAGACCAACAATATGTCTGAGAGAGAAGCCATGCTTCGCCTGGGCGGAGCAATCGCAGGACTAAAAGCTCAAGCTACTCAAACCTTCGAGATGTGTGCACGTGAAGCTGCACAGGTGTTTGGCGGATTGTCTTATTCTCGTGGCGGCCAAGGTGGCAAGGTCGAACGCTTGTATAGAGAAGTACGCGCATATTCCATTCCTGGAGGCTCGGAGGAAATCATGCTTGACCTCTCTATCCGTCAAGCGCTTAGAGTCCACCAGATGTTGGGAGCAAAAATTTGAATTTAGCTGTCCTTTGGTACTAAACGTAGTTGAAGCGGTTTGTGGAGTTTCTGTTTTCTGATTGGGATTTCATAGGCAATAAATGGTATGAACAATAGTAGTCTGAGACATAGCATCATTTTCTTACATAATTTTAAAAATGCCGTTGTTCTTATCAAAACCAAGATTGAAATTTAAGAATATAGCACATTTCACTCAAAAAGCTATGTCACCTAGTAGGTGACAGAATAAATGTTCCAATACGAAACGGAATTTTTAAACTTGGCAGTACCACTAGCCAGAGCGGACAAATATAGTCCAGACGAAGACTGAATTGTGTAACCGAGTCCAGGAATAAAGTCGATCGTATAAGCATCTGCTTTCGACAACGACTTTACAAAAGCAGTATTATCTACAAGATATACTGGACTCTTACCATACGCTTCGATATGAAATTCTGTGCTGAAGGCGTCGCCAATTTGATGCAAGATGAACCGCTGAGTAGCACTCTTATATCCTCCAGTCAAAGGAACGATGCAATCAAGGGCATCTGATGACGTATTCCTGAACAACGTGTAGGCCGAATCTCCAATTATTTGCTCAAACACAAGATATCTGCCCTCCGTGAGCTTGCCACATACTTCCTTATAGCCAGATTCGGTCCACAGTGAAGTTTCCTCTGTCTGATTGCCATATGGTACAGGCGGCCTACGGTCTTCTAGCAGAGCATATTTCAGAACGCATTTCGCCATTCCATCATAGACGCCGAGAAGGGTAGAAGGCGTCTCGGCCTCTGGAATTGAGGGAAGAGTATAGTTAGGATGATCAAAGTCAAACATATTGACGAGATTGGACATATGCTCGCGTCGCCAGACATTCATATCTGTGCTTGTGAAAGAAATATTCAAAGCTTGCTTAGCCCATTCTTCGATAAATAGAATCTGCGAGCTGTGATCTGAGGGCTCAGTGAACACTTTACTCCCACGAGTGTAAGGTGAAATCGCATAGAAAGGTACGCGAAATCCCGGACCGGAAGGAATATAGCTTGTCGTATCTTCAGGATCAAATGCCCATTCGCCAATAGTTCCCCGGGGCGAGACAAATGGCTCAACATGATCCGCCAGTCCACCAGTCTCGTCGTACATGATGAACAATACTGAATTGTTGTAAGATGGTGAATTGACAAACTCGTCAACAATCTTCTTCTGCAGCCATGCTCCATCCTTTGGCTGGAACGGCGGATGCTCAGATAGCTCCATAGGTCCAATGATGTACGACACTTGTGGAAGACTATTGCTCTGGCAGTCGGAATAAAATTTGTCGATGCCCGCGTAAGATAATCCCTTCTTTCGTAGATCACTCCAAAGTGAGGACGTTTGGTACTGCTCGAAATGGGCAAACGGGTTGTCATCAAAGTTATCCACATCCTGATAAACAAACCAACTGATATTGTTGGCCTCAAGATATTCTGGCGTGGTTTTCCATTTCAGAGGATAACATGCATATTTCACGTCGCCATTACTCTCACATCCTGGAAGTTCATAGTTTTCGATATACGGACCTCCATTCACTTCTGGATCCCCGGGCGGAGATCCTTCAAAGTTGATTGTACCGCTAGCCCAAGACACACGGTTAGGATTCGTGGGTCCGATCACAGACTCGGCGTACATGTCAGCAATCGTCCAACCCTCCGCTATGCCAAAGTGAACTGGCAGATCCGAGCGGCGAAAATGACCCCAAGACCATGCTGTGTTATTAACCACCCAACCGTCTACTTCGCCATTATCCCATGAATTGTGATTAGGAGTCCAGTCGTTTGATCCAGCGATCATACATTGCGTAGAATCAGTATACTGAGGGTTTTCTGTCAACCACCATGGCAAGAGATACTCTGCAACAGTAGAAGTTGTAGGCTGATACCAAATTGGCTTGTTTGTGTTATTGCTGATATGAACATTTGGATCTTTGAACCCACGAACTCCGGCCATGGTACCGAAATAATGATCAAAGGCGCGATTTTCTTGCATGAACAGGACAATATGCTCGAGTTTCTCAAGCCCAGCCGCCTCCACGACTGCGCTGAAAAAAAATGCGCAGCTGAGAATGAGGCCGGCAGCAATTGAGATAACTGGAGTCATTGGCAAGAAGTAAGCAATCTGATTTGCAAAATAAATCGAAAACAGCAGCCGACTGGCGGAGCTTGCACATAACTATATATGAACGAATCCATACGTTCCTTCGCAAATCTCCTATCACATCTCTCTAATACAAGTAGCAATCTTATAGATATGTTCGGAACTCAACAGACGAATAACAGCCTCCAATGAACATTCACACACACGGCTGACCTCCAGCGAGACTATGATTGAATGGATAGAAGTGATCGGCACAAATCTCAGAAGGTCTGTGCGGTTTCACATGCTAATTCTTAGCTATACAGGAACGAAGCGCAGGCCAGACGATACAGCCCTCCTGCCGAAAGCAAGCTTTATCTTCCCTTCTGAGAAATACTCAACGGTCCCTTCATAAGAATTGGAGTCTTGGGAGAAGCAAGTAATTATTCAAGAAGCATCTTTCAGATCCTACACGATCTGCGTAGTATTTCCATGCTTTTTCGAAGTCAATCTTGGTATCAAATAACGAACAACTCGAGAAATTTTCACCTCATAGACTAGAATCTCAGCGATAGCACCCATCTAATCGACACAGACATTGGTGAGCGCCTCCGTTCAACCATGCGATGCTTTAAACGATTAAAATGGAGAATTCCCAAGGTACGATAGTCCACAGAACGATATCATCGTTTCTGCCGACACGTGCCTATGGTGGAAGGGTCTGATTAGCCAAACAACAGATCGATCCCTGGTTAGATAATTGCAGATTTCTCGACTGGAGTATTTCTGGCAGAATTTCTACTCAGATGTAGACATGTCAAGCTTATACAAATTGCAGCATTGAGGGAGTGCAACAACGTTTCAATTGCGCTTAAACCAAATGCTAGTTCTAGATCTCTTTCAACCAACCGACTTTCCGATTCAACATTATCTCTGTTCAGATTCGCTCAAGTCATGAGTTCCGGAAGCAGTCTTTTCCAAGTATTGTGGTTTCTGTTTGATTTTCCAGACAAGCTGCAGTGTGCTTCACTGATTGCCTCTTACGTGGGACTCTTGAGAGGTTTTGCATTGATTATATCTGAATCACAGAGCTGGTCTGACTTAGATCTTTTCTGCTTTGCGAGCTTCAGAGCAGCTTTTGCTTTGTTGGCTCTATTACTTTTCATTCGGATACTGGATTTCGCAGTTTACAACCTGAGTTTACACTCAAAGTCTTGCTGTGACTGGGACTTCGAATAAATATACACTTGGCCGGTTTTCAAATCAGCGTGTTTGTCACTACACTTTGCTCACGCTTTGCTCAACGAAACAGTGCATATAGCCAATTGCGATGGTTGTGCGATTACATTTTTCAATCAAGAGGCGTGAATAAAAATTAATGGAAACAGAACATACAATTGAAACGGTCTTGCAGTCCCCGAGATCGACTGTTCCTGAGGTGCAACCTCCTACTATGTCAAAAGTTGAGCCTGTCCTGAGTCGCTTAATGGATCCCCAATTGATATTCAAAAAGATCCACGCTCCGTCCAACATTGATACAGAAGAAACCCAGGCTTTCAAGCAAAACGTAATGATAGGGCCGGATCAGAAGTTTTCGTCTTCTGAACTTCATATGTTAAGTTCTTTAGATAAATCCGGGTTTGATTTCAAGACAATTGACCGTTGTACAATTGACGCAGCTGATCTTCCTATTAACTCGCACTCACAGAAGCTTCCAATAACCGATATTTTGAATGAAGATTTGAAGAACATTGCCAATCCAGATGAATGGACGCCGGAATCGATGACAGATTCGAGCGTGTTATCTGAAGAGTTTTCTGTCATCGCGGACAATACATTCAAAAAACGAAAATTGGATTTTGATTATGATTTTGATGGTCCAAATGATAGTCCGTTTGCATTCAGCCAAGTTCGGAATAGTAGCTATTCTTCACCTTATGATGCAGATTCCGAGTTCGAAGAAGATTCCGAAGATGACACTTCGTCTGGGTCGGAGAATAATTATCGCAGTGATATCAAAAACATCAATTTTCTTTCAATTCTGGGAAAACTAAAGCTTTTACAAAGATCGTCAGCGTCTCTGGATACCGAGACTCAGTCTCAAAACCTAACGGGACTCGATATTATTTATACTCATGATACCCATACTGAATCGATATTACCTCTTGATCTCGCTGATTCAGACCTAGAATCTCTATCTTCTATCAATTCTGAACTATTGGGACAAGAAGACCGTTTTGGATATTGCTCTGATGTTCAAGATTGTAAAACAACTTCGTATGACGCAGACAATCTCTACGACATGATCGAATCGACGTCCGAGAAACCAGTTGGCAAAATTGACGCCAGAACTCACTTAGTCGATCAGGATCACTCTGTCCGAAAAGCCACTACACTCGCAATGCCGAAAAATTCTCAGTTGATAAATGGTATTCAAACCCGTCGTATTCAAATACATGAGCCTGTGCAAGCTGACGGCCGTGCTGATCGCAGACGCGATGTTTCCTGCGAGTCCAATAGAAGCTCGGATTATAAATTAACTGACGATGAAGAAGATGATGTGTACCACCCAATAATCCAAACTTGAAACTGAGCTTACATTTTCTGTTGAAGGTGTATAAGTTCAAGTGATGATTCAGACAATTCTCATTATACCTACAAAGAATAAACTGTTCAGCAACTCCTACTCATCGTCCTACTAAATTCACTGCTAGTTTGAGTTTTTATATGAACGGCTCAAGTTATAATTTTATCTGTTACTTGCACACATTATTATTACTATTCCTACTGATCGAATACAATAACACGTACGACAAATATACATAAATTAGAATAAATTTTGAAAATCATATCCCCACTCAGACGTCAAGCTTTTAAATGTACTTTCATTCGATCATAAAGTTCCTCTTCATTCAATGACTTCTTCCTTTTCGGATACAATCTCTTCAACAATCTCCTCGATAACCTCGTCTTGCTTGTCAGGCTTTGCGAGCGCCAAAGGAACAACTCCGCCACGTTCTTCTTCGAGTTCGGCAATAACAGCCTTCCGCCAATTACGCCATTCTTCGAGCAAGCGAAGTCGAAGATTGATAAGCTCCCTGCTGGCTTGTGATTGTTCGGCAATATCATCTTGCTCAAAGATCTTGGAGTAATCTCGCAAGTTCTTACGGACTTCAGCCATCATTTGCTTAGTTAACAATGTTGGCGGGCGAGGGCGCCAGAGAAACTGCTTGAATCGCTCAATACGCTCATCCCGAATAAGAGCTCCCTTCAGATCCCAAATACGATATCCAGTTTCCAAAGCATGTCCCCAGAATGACGAAGCAGACGCAGCATACCGACCAGTAGGATCCCAAGCAATATCAGTAAGCTGATAGTGCTGGCCAGATGCTAGTAATGTCAAATTCGTAGGAACATCCTCCGCACCTTTAAATTCCTGCTTTTCACCTTCGAAATCGAAATCCCAAAAATCAATCTCACCATTCTTGTCGGTATGCACACCAACTGAAGCAACAATCACAAAACGCCCCTTAGGTGACCAGAAAATCGAATTAGTGGACTTACGCTCAACACTCGTAATCTGACGGAACTGGCCATGTATACCCTTCGATCTTTCAAGACCGTAGAATGATACATGGATCTTGATCGGACCCTGGCTAGGTGAAGGGGCGAATCGTGCCGGAGGTTGTCCTCTGGATCCGGGCATAGCAGCAATGGCCTGGGGAGGTGCTTCTGAAGTGGAAATAATGACTAGTCGGTCTCCATTGGGTTCCCAGGCAAAATTCATGACTGTATCCTTCAGCTCCACAACTTCAATCGGAATATTCTTTTCAGTAATACGGAAAAATTCAAGATTTGTAAAAGTCGATTTTTTAGTCTTTGTAAAACGAACAACCTTTACACACAAGAAAGCCGCTTTATTTTGCCAGTAAAGCTTGCAGTCGGCAACATTGAACAAATTACGAGTTCGAATAATTTCCTTGGAAGGAATAATCATAAGTGTCACACGCGCCGACTGATTATTGATTTCAGGCGTCCAGAACGCAATAGCATATTCAGCGCCTTTCCTTCCAGCATTAGCAATTGGTGCAGGAGAGAATTCAAAATCAATAACTCCTTCGATCTTGATGGATTTCTTATCCACTAGACCCATATCCGGGGTTTCATAGACAAAAATTTGGTGGCCCGGAACGACACGCGCCAGATAGGTTCCATCAGAAGTCCATTTGAAGGCAGGCCAGCTAATCTTACGAGGCCCATCGGAAGGGCCATGCTCATCTTGAACAATAGCAGAAAATGTTCTCATGGGCATTCCTGTCTTGACATTCCAAACGACGATCTGTTTCCCTTCATCGGCAGGAGTAAAAGGGAAAGAGGCTCGGGCAGGCGAATCATCAGGAATCATTTGGATCGGTTCAGGAGACCATGAAACAAGGTACTTCTCACATGGAGAAAAATCAATCAACTGAACGCCAGGATGCATAAATCGTGCCTTTCGGCCAAATTCTTCACCTCCCCATAACTGAATGCCTTGGCGATGGATTGAGCAAAGATAGGTTCCTAGAGGGGACCAAGAAATGAAAGTCTCCGTCCACTTGTCACGGGAGACAATCGACTCAGGCTTTTCAGTTTTGCGGTTCCATGAAACTGAGGCCACTTCGTTGCGTAAAATAGCATACTGATCAATACAATTTGG
The DNA here is from genome assembly GCF_038497815.1 of [Lipomyces] oligophaga. Taxonomy (NCBI): domain Eukaryota; kingdom Fungi; phylum Ascomycota; class Lipomycetes; order Lipomycetales; family Lipomycetaceae; genus Lipomyces; species [Lipomyces] oligophaga. The sequence continues at coordinate 987,234 of NW_027117789.1, read as the reverse complement.
CTCCTTAAGCCAGCTTCGAAGATATTCCTGTAAGAATGCAAATTAGTAACTATTTCTCTTAACAGCCTGAAACAGTCTAAAACAGTCTGAAACAGAATGATAGTTCAAACTTACTTCTTCATGGTACGGCTCCTCAGGAGGATCTTCGTATTCCTCCTCTTCGTCGTCGTCATCTTCCCCATATCTCTCAATGTCGGAAAAGTGGTTGACAAGCAGAGTGTGCTTGTTATCCAGACGGCGGTTATTTAACCCTCGGATCGCACGTTCAGCCTGTTCGGGAGTATCAAAACTAATGAAGACGTATCCTTTCGACTTGCCATCACTCCCCATAGGCATGTAGAAGCCATCCTCCTGGATTCGCCCGGCTTCAGAGAAGAGCTTTTTCAGGACTTTCGTCAACGCGTCGACCTTCTTGTCGTTCACGATCGGGCATCCATCAACCACGACGATTGAGTCGAGAATTCTATCCTCGGCCATATCAACCATTTTGTGTTAATGCTCGATCCAATATTTGTTTACGTGGCCGTTTGAAACAATCAGTACAACTAAACTATGCTAGAGAGGAACGCTCAAACAGATTTTACTGCTCTTAAAAAATTTGACTTGTGATCGTTCCCTGAAGAGGCGATAGAAGCTTATTGTGGGTTGCGGGGTACAACTTGATTCTATTGACAATTCCTACAGGCCTGGTTCATGTATACCCAAATTAAAACAACTCAACTAAGTGTTTGGTGTTTCCAAGCATGAAATCTACTCAGATCCAACATCATGGCTACAGCTGTATAGCGCGTTCCTAATAGATTATATTGAACAAAGCAAATGAAAGATCATGGCTATCCTAATGAGCCTAGCAAGTCTCAGTTATCGTTCCGGCCGAGTGGGCAATTTGAGGGATTATCCAAATCGGAATCACAAAGCGGCGGATCTTCAAACTGCAATACTAAGCGATTCAGGACTCGATTCCCCGATCCCAAAAAGTCATTATTGCAAATCCTCAATATGACTATAAGTCATTACACGACACCATTGGACGATTTACAGTCTGTGCTCAAAGATCTTCAGTCTCGGAGTTTCGGATCCACTAGGATAGATCATATTGAGAGAATACAGAGTTCTCGAGACGTAGAGGGCCAAAGCAAGAGCTGGTCAAGGAGCCTGAAATCGAAATCTTATCAAGTTGAAAGCCATTTAGATCGACTAGAAGACATAGATCTAAGAATTTACGCACAAACAACGCTGAATAAGTCCATTCTAGCAAAAGCGCTACGACCTATATATCGTGAACGAGCATTGTTAGTTTACAGACAGATTCTGATCGAAATTGAATATTTCTTTGACCGCCAGACCCGCGAAGTGATTCGTCATATTATTCGTCGAAAATTTCGGAAAAAAAGGAATCTCATTTTCAATTCCGATGCTGCTGAGTTTCAATATCGCGAGGCAAAGTCATTCTTACTACTGCTTCGTCGGGCGAACGTATGTGAAGTGAAGCCTTGTTTGGAGTTACTGAGATTAGGTTGGGGACAATCTGGGATTTTGAAATTTCAAGTGGTAGATCAGTTATTCGCGTATCACAGGGTTGAGAACTGTGCCGAGTTAGCTGGAGGAAGCTTTGAATCTCTTGCGGAATGGATTGAGAATATAGATGAGGAATCTGTTCACCAATTGATCGAGCAGAGTGATGAATTTAATGATAGTCATACCGAGGTTGAAGACTTAGTTGAAAATGCTAATTGCAAACTACTACAATTTTCTGCGAAAGAATTGAAGGAAATTCGTTGTATCATGACAGATTCTAGAGGTCCGATTTTAGATCGAAATTTGCGATTAGCATTCACCCACGAACCACAATTGGAACTGAATTTCATAGGCCCCGTTCGTGCTTTAATGGATTTTAGCAAGCTTAAACCTGAACCGGCATCTATTCGTAAAGGAGCATCGATGTTTGCACAAGGATTGCCAATTGCAGTTAAAAGACTGAATAAGGCTGCAAAACGACATCAAGCCAAGATTAAAGATCAACTTCCTGTTCCAGTACCTCTATCTTGGGTTGTGGATATCCTCGAGAGACTCTCGCATCATTCCACTGCAGATCCTCCGATGTTTCGTTTCAATATGGCTTTTCGCTTACAGTATGCTAGTCTTCCACTTCCAGGTCATCCAGGTACTAGTAGAGGGGTATACTACTCTCCGTATTTTGATTCACATAACCAGTTCTGCTTACAGACAAAAATTAATTCTTCACATCTAGTAACACGCGTTCCTGCTAGAATGCCACGAGCAATTTTTATTCGCAGGTGTTACTTGAAACTTTTAGCTGAAATACCTCTGCTCGCGATTTCTCAAACTGGCAAGTGGAGTGCGCATCATATCCCTTTATTAGTCAGACCTCCACCCCTAGTGCAGCCGTGGATGATTCAATAAAATTAATATTTAAAAGATATGAGTAAATAGGCTCTAAATGCAGTGCGTACATAATGTACATACTTATCGATCTGTGATTAGCATTACTAGTTATATATCACACTCCACACGAAGAGACCAAAGATAAAAAGAGTAGAGCTTATATGTACAAAAATAAGAGACGAAATACTATCTCTTAACGGTAAAACACAAAAAAATGAGCACCACAAAAGACAACCACGCTTTTATTATACAGTAATAATATGAGAATCTTGTTACTCCGAACCCTTCACCACACCGACTTTGGCCGGTCGCAAAACACGTCCGTTAAGGGTGAACCCGGATTGCTGAACAAAAAAAACTGTTCCCGGCTCTTTGTCTGGCTGTGCAATTTCAAAAGTAGCTTCATGACGGTGAGGATCGAATTTTTCACCGATCGGATCGACTTTGGCAAGGCCGTGTTTGGCCAGAGTTGATTCGAGAATCTCCTGCGTCATTTTTAAACCGTCGAACAAAGCGATTAATTCACTATCTGTTTGCTCTTCGACCTCGGACTCGGTTTGCTGCCCTTCAGAATCTTGGGAATTTTTTATATTGTGTACAGCTCGATCGAGATTGTCGACCGAATCCAACAAGTCTTTGGCAAATCTCTGAATAGCGAAATCTTTAGCTGCCTGGACCTCTCGCTTCGTTGTCTCCTGCAAGTTCCGGAAATCGGCTACTTGGCGGAGATATTTATCCTTCAAATCAGCATTCAATTTCTTTGCCTGCTCGACTTCACTCTCAAGCTCCTGCAACTTCTTCTCGATATCGCTAAGTGGCTCCTCAGCACTCTCATCACCGATCTCTTCTCCAGCCTTTTCAGATTTCACTTCTGTAGAGTACAACATTGCTTGCAAAACACTGGGTCGGACAGCAATAGTTGGCTGCGGAACGACGATGGAAAGTGCATTTCCAACCCTTCTCGGCAAAGTTGAACGAGCTCGAACATTGCGAGCCACAACAGCAGCAGTAGATCGTAGCATTCTGAACTAATTATATCGATGAACCTTGATACTTCTGCTAAATTTTGATCTAGTCTAATTCTAGGTAGAGTATAGTCGTCCAAAATTGAAACCTTGCAATTAAATTGTTGTGACACTATTGAGTACGTTCGTTACGCTTCCACAAACTTTTCGTGGAAGAATGCCTCGAAGAATCCAATACGATCCCCTTCATCGCTTACATATGGCAGAGTCCCGATCACTAAACCAACTATTTCTAGCTCAGCGAACAAGAATTTAATGAATGAACAGCAGATATTTAACATAAAACATTTATTCAACATAACAAGGGATATCTCATTAGATCACTACTAATTGTGTATCTCGTTGAGTGAATCGAGTAAAGCAAAATAAAACAAAAACGTCAAGAATGAGCCAACTTTGGGTAAAAGCCCTTCCTTTGAAAGATCATAAATCACAGTAATAAACAAAACGAGCATATCAAATAAATCACTAAATAGTAGTCAACTTTATAGACAACTTCATAAGAAAGTTATGTTGGAACACATCTAGTAGTCCTGAAACTCCATTTTCACAACACCTAGAAAACCACACTTCATGTTGCTTAGTTGAGAATACCCCAGTACTGCTCAACTCCGTAGTCGCCAGGAGATTTCCAGAGATCATTGAAAGCAGTGAACTCAATGAGCGTGCTGCCAATGGCAGCCTCAAGCAAAGGAAGAACAATCTCTTGGTTAGCTTTGGAAGGAACGCCAACGCCATAAGTGTCTCCCTGAGTAGGCCAGCCAGACTCGGTGATGATAACGTCCTGGTCAGGGCAGGCAGTGTTAAGACGACCAACCTGCTCAGTAATCCAGGTTCCGGTCTGGTCTGGATATACACCACCATCGAAATAGGGGTGGCAGTTAGCAGCAACATAGTCAGAAGCCTGGCAGATCTCAGGATTAGCAATGATAGCAACAAAAGTATCGACACCGACGACAGGACCGGTATAACCAGCAGCACGGAGAAGAGTACGGGTTTCAGTAATCTTGGAGGCAAGCTCAGAAGCAGTCAAAGATCCAGAGTTGACGAGCTCATTACCGGCAGAAACAGTGTGAACGGAATCCCAGTCATCACTGAAAGTGTCGGCAATAGTAGAGACAGCACTACTGAGGTCCGAGACATCATAGATACCAACGAAAATTTTCTGGCCTTCAGCCTTGGCAGCATAGACGTTAGCGAGTTGCGAGCAGTCGATACCGTAGAGACGGATGACACTATAAGAAGTGAGTTCGGAAAGGTCTGAAGCAACATCGGAAGCAGATTTGCAGGTTCCATCGTCGTTGTAAGGAGAGTAACTGATGCCCAGAGAAGCAGCAGAGAAAGAACCGCTAGAAGAGGCAGAAGCGGAGGCAGACGAAGAAGTGGAAGACGATGAAGAAGAAACTTCAGAAGTCGACGAGGTCGAGGTCACATAAGTGGTAAAGGAAGACGAGGTAGTAGAAGACGACGACGAAGTAGTGGACGAAGAAGTGCTCGAGGTGGTGCTCGAGGTGGTCGGTTCGACGACAGCAACTACTTCGGACGAAGTAGTGCTCGAAGCAGAAGTCGTAACGGGTGTAACCGAAGTAGTGGAAGAAGTGGTCGAGGAAGACGAAGTAGACGAAGTTGACGAGGTGGTAGGCTCGGCAGTGACGACGACAACATCAACCTCGCTAGAAGACGAAGTAGTAGCAGCAGCACCGGGTGCGCTGATGATGTTTCCCCACTGATCAACGACGGCGGTGACTACTTCCTGGACAGTAACAATGATAACATCGCGCTTGTGGGCAGCGTTATGGGCGTGACGACGGGTGATGTCGACGGGCTGAGCAGCGACGATGGAGGAGACACCAAGAAGGAAGGCGAGAGAAAATACGGAGCACTTCATGATTCAAAAACAATCGATTCGGAAACCTGATCCAGTGAGAATTTGCGAGACAGAAAAACACGCGATGCAGCGAACAGCAGCAGCGAGGGAGCCAAGACAGGCAGGAAGGGGGTCTTACGTGGAGACTAAACAAACGAACAGCGACGAACAAGAGAGTCGGAGAATCGATTGCGACGGTGGCGAGCGAAAGGAACGACGATTGCCTGAATTGAGCGATATAGAATATGTTGACACTGAGTGGACCACTCTAAACCGTAGGTAGCAATGCGAACAAGGGAGCGACACGGAGACAGTTGCGAGACCGGATAAGGGAACGACAGAAGTTTCACGAGAACGAGAAGGGAGTGACTCGCAGACGGAAACAACGAAAATAGTGAAAATCTCTTGAGAGAAGAAAGAGAAAAAAAGAGTGAAAAAGGAGATAGAGTCCGAAATAGCCAGAGAGAAGAGCGGGAGAGCGACTGACTGAGTGAAGTGGATGAACCCAGACGGTGGGAGTGAGTGGCCGACAAGCAGAGATAGGGTGAGAGAAGCACCAAGCGAACAGACACACTCACTCCGGCGGCAGAGCGTGCCTACGCTCTGTCTTGTTACACATTTTGTGAGAGAAAATAAAAGGTCGCACACCAACGGCCGCCTCAAATTGCGCCAAGAAGAATGGTGGACTGTGCGTATATGTTCGGGTTGTCATGGCAACTGCACGGAATAATCTCAGTCTGGCTTTCCAGTAAACAAGGTTAAACTCGTTTGGGTAGCATCGTGCGCGGGTGTGGTTCGGGCCCCTGATTACGTGAATATGTTGCTGCTGGAACAGTGCGGGAGTTCTTGCGAACACGCTCACTTTGCCCTGCACGTGGTTTTGCCCGCATGGAGCGTGGCTTCTGGTACGGTAACAGTAATCGAGAGAGCCGATAGGACTCACTATGCGTTTATGTGTTTGTCTATGAGTGTGAGTGTGTATGTGTGTGTAAGTGGACCACGAATGGGACCAAGCTGGGCTAGGTCGGACCATTTGACTCTGGGAATGGATTAAATTGTACTAAATTGGACGAAATTGGACGAAATTAGCATAAATTGGATGATCTTTAATCGGACTAGAGATGCAAATCCTATATTGAACATCAAATTGAACATGAAATGGAACATGAAACCGAACATCGGAAACCGTAAATTCTGTATGAAATGACAAACGAGAGTTTGAGGGTAAATATTCGAAAGCCGAGGCCGACTGATCGACAACAGATCCCCTCCATGGTTCTCTACAGCTCGTCTGCACTTCACCATCCGCAGTTCCGGATACCGACGATCTGGCTCTCTCGTTGCAACGGCAAATAACTTCCCAGTCCTTGACTCACTCGTCCTGTCAGTAACTCCCGTAAGCCCAAATCTGTCTGCCGTTCACAACCAGATCTGTCTGTCATACACACAACAACAACATCGCCCAGTCATAATACTTCTAAAAGCCATTCAGCGCCCATTCCGCCAAATTAATTTGATAGATCCACCGCGCAGGAATTAGCTCGAGCGCCCTGTCCTTTTTCGGTATCTTGTCGCATTTCGCGCCGCTGCGTAAATATATTCGAAATCCAGACGACATTCCCAGATCATGTGATTGTGCGTGTCACGTGTAACCTATTGTCTGGGCTGGCGGTCCAGCACGCGTTTCGATCGCACGGGAGGACGAGTGTGCTAGGCAGTCGCGTAACACGGTCAGAGAGACAGAGGCAAGAAGAATACAGGTTTCAATCACACCGATGTTGGATTCTCATCAAACTAGAATAGCTGTTATATAGGAATATTTTCACCAGAATTTGGTTCTCATGACTGCCTTCTCCAACAGATCTTCGTAACAATCAGCATGGCTTCTCTATTCGTACGTTCGCCCAATAACCTCGTTCTTGTAACCTCTGGGTCCTCTCTAATTGTTCGCACAGAGTCCCATATGGACAGTCCTCTTTAGCCCAATCCGTTTCTTGACTTCAAAGCTTTTGCTGAGAACATATTTACGGGTCGTCCTGCTCTTCGTCGTTGCGACCTCTACGTTCGTCTTTGCAGTCTTAACTTATCTGGCATGCTATCACACATATATCCCGTTTGACTCGGTTTCTATGCCTGTCTATTTCGATTATTCGTGCGTTTTTTGAAATCCGGACATTGCGTATTTATATCTTTGCCAACTAACACATCTCTAGCGAGCGTAATTCTCCTTCGTCCTTTGTTATTCTGCCCGAAGATTTATCCCTCTTCCCAAATCAGGATTATAAGCTCTCATTACACCTCGTTGCCCCGCGGTCTCCACATAATTCTCAGCTGGGAAATTTTATGTGCTCTGTACGCATATATTCAACTGACCCCCTCGACGCAATTTCAAAGTCGACCGATATTCCCGTCTCCCGATTGTCCTCCCAGGTGTCCAGATCTAGTCTTGAACTGCTCTCCTCATCATCTGAACTAGTCTCTTCTGTTCTTCACAATATCACACTCCTTGATGCACATCGTCCAGGTATTCTTACTTACAAATCTGAATTGTTTGAGACTCTTTACACCTTAGTTACGTTCCCATTACTGCTCGCTGGCTTTACTCAACAATCTGATCCGATTGTTATCCCCATGGCCTCAGATTGGCAGTATTCTTCATCTTCAAATTATCCCCGATTTGTCGCCGCTCAGATCGATCGATCTATCCAACTGTATAGTGCGTCCCTAGTTTGGGAGGTTCAATGGAGTGGTGTTCGCTGGTTAATGCGTCATTATTATGTACTAACTTTCTGTCTCGGCGTTATCTCCTTCTGGTTGTGTGAACTGACCGCAGCTCTCGTGTCTTGGGTCCTCTTCTCTGCAATATTTGGAATAAGTATTCCTGCATCTGAGCCCTCCGCCCTCGGACAGTCCGTTAAAGAAGAGGTGAATAAGCCAATTGCACCCTCGAGCACATATCTACAGAGCCCCTCCTCGTTTTCAACTTCGCCTACCGCATCTACATCAGGCGATGAACCATTGGCATCTCCAATTTCAATTTCTGGATCTTCCAGTAGCAGATCTAAAGAGTCTGTAGTCAAGGATCTTGAGTCGTCCGGCTCTGATTCACCAGATTTAGTTGCCGAATCTTCGACTACGCCGGCAACTGCCACAGGATCATCTATTCTCACTGAACGCACTGATGATTCAAATTTTTCGCGAAAACGAACTGTTCAGTCAGCAGATGCCCCAGAAAAATCTAAATAATTATTACACCTGCTTATACATCGATCCATCAGCAGTATGAAATCTGATAGATTCAGTTTTTGTCAGACAGAATGACATTGTTATGAACACGTGAGAGCGTGCGGCTGTAGAATGACTCGGATTTCTGGTTTTTGATCAAAGACCCCGATATTAAATAGAGCAAGATAAGGAATATTTGTGCCTTTTACGCCTCGTTGCAATTCTAAGTCGCTACAATTAATTTCCAAAAGCTCAATTCCGATGCCTTCACCTGCTGACTACGGTTTTTTTTCTGTTCCACGAAAAGTGGAGGAATTGCTGAAGGGGGAGAAGTATTTGCATGCTCCTACACCTGTTGATGTGTCGAAGGAAATTGCCTTTCCATCTACTCCAATTGTGAATGCTGCTCGGGAATTTGTTAAGCAAAAGCTTCCAGAGCACACATTTAATCATTCGCATCGTGTCTTTTACTACGGAGCAGTAATGATCGCTCAGCAGTTTCCTGAGCATGCAAATAATGAGACTCTATTGGAAACCTACGCGCTTACTTGTCTGTTCCATGACATTGCCACGGCTGATGAGTTTCTTTATGGAACACGTATGAGTTTCGATTTTTACGGGGCGTTTATTGCGCGTGAGTTTTTGCTTAAGCAAGGCTCTGTCCAAGATTCTGCGGATGGAGTTGCGGAGGCTATTCTTCGTCACCAAGACTCTGAGGTCGACGGGACGATCACGTTTCTTGGATTAATTATCCAGTTGACAACTTTAATGGGTTAGTACCAGACAGAGCCAGACTAATGATAGCGTACCCCCTATCAGTGGTTTTAGATCACCAGTTTGCTCTTTTGTTTTTTTTCGTTGTTCAAAGTTCGCTAACGTTGGGTGTGTTTGCAAATTCAACAGATAACGCTGGATATTTCTTGCCCATGATTTCGCCCGAAACGATTGACTCGGTTATTGCCCTGTATCCCCGTCTAGGCTGGTCTGGGTGCTTTTCTACGTTTGTGGCCAAAGAGATCGAGATCAAGCCATGGTGTCACTCGACTGCAGTTCCCGAATTTGTGCGGACCGTAAAAGAGAACTATTATTTTATTGACAAGTACGAGAAGTGAACAGATTGCCGGGGCTAGGTGGCCAAGAAGGTTTTCGGTTTGCGGGTTGGCTGCATAATGCGGCTTCGCAAGCGGGAAGGCCAGGCTAAGTGTTTTTTTGCTATGGTGTAGAAATACGTGGCTGTTGCGTAAGCTGCATTCGAATAGTTTCAATTTGTATTTTTTGTTCATTTTCAATTCCTAAAGATCATTTTGATATCACGAGTTAGCGTCATTGGAACAGTTACTTCGGAAAGCAGCAGTATAGGCTCTAGATAGAAGCGTTTTTCTGACTAGAATCTCATTCTAGGCCGCAGTACTAACTTAGCAGAAGCAAATCGATGTTGTTATACGTAGATACGTAAACCTAGTTTGACCAAACAGGGACTAAAGCAAAAAGGAATTGCACTTATGAATGTTTCGACAAAGAAGGACAGAGATGAAAAGGAGTCTGAGCTTACGACTACATTTCCTCTCCCGAAACAAATTGCTTTGTTTATATATTGCCTAGATTGTACAACAAATTGAATTGGACTGGACACTTGGAGGCTTGGAAGTTGACTACCGGTATGGCTTGCAGTAACTAGAGTAATCTTCTAGCCTGTGGCCTATCAACTTTGAGTTGTTTCTTCTTGGAGATGGCTGCAGCTAAACATATTCCTGTGCAGGCCCAGAGTGCTTTTTTTTATTTACGTTTTGTTTTCACAATCAAAATATGATATAGTGTACGTGCATATATAATGATTAGCATTTTAGTGATGGACTATTCTTTATTTATTGATTTCCCAAAGTGGCCCCAATAATAACAATTGTGGTAATATATTAAGATACTGCTCCTCCAGACCGATATACTCTGAACAAGGCAAAAGGTAAACAAACGGTTTCTTCCTCACAACCCCCTCCACCCCGTTAAAGCACGTCGGCAGAAAAACTTTACGAAATATCTACAGATATTCTTTGGCGGCTCAAAAGTGCATAACAATGCCTATATTATGCAATATTGCGCCTTACTGGTATTAATGCAAATTTGGGATAGTTATAACAGCAAGTGATTTTAATGTGTGCCCGAATATTGGTAGATGCAACCTGCGATATATATATAAGTTGAAGTCGACTCAAAACTTTTTTCTACGAGAAGGTCAAATACAGCGACTCTTGGTCTACGCTCTTCTCGCTCTTTATTCCGCTAATTGGGCACTGTCTTCATAAAGACCTGTACATCACGACTATAAGTTATCAACCAAGTTGAATTTGTTAAAGCCTTTAAGCTTCTCTGAAAACCTTAGTCTGTTAAAAAATTTACCAATCTGAAACCTAAATGCAAAATTCAAGTATGGAATTGCCTCTTGTTCAGCACCAGCTCAGATAAATTAGTAATTTAAGAGTTTCTTTGATCAGTTATTTCATAGTCGATATAGTCAATATTAAGTCACATGACATTGAGCCGCACAATGAACTCCCAAATTTAATCCCCAAAAAAAATCAAAAGTTTAGAGATGAAAATGATAATAAAAGTCGCTCGAGTGATATATATCTATTGATAGGTACACAACAGAAATCATGGCGACGACGCTACCGCCTCCATCAAAGCGTGCACGACGTGAAGCACAACTGCCACGAGATACAAATGTGATTCCGTCCGATTTACCGTCAGTGCCGGTTGTATTTCAAGCAGCTGCAGATGCACAAAACGACAATGAGCCAAGTGGACTAGGAATGGTTCGGATTCCTGGTGGAAGCACGGTCGCACAAATGGAGATGCTTTTGAACACTCTCTTAGAATCTGTGAGTGAAAGATTTCTGCCGAAAATGAGATTGGTTACTAACATGTAGGAATTAGACTGATGATCCGAATCCATACGAATTTCGAGTAATTCTGCCAGATGGAAAATCAGTGAATTTGACAAGCGATTTATACACAAATATTATTCGTCCGGGGCTACGTACCTCTGAAGATGTGTTTAATATCGAGTATACTCCGCAAGCCGTATTTCGGGTATCCGCAGTCTCGCGATGCACGGCGACCATGAATGGTCACGGTGGTACTGTGCTTGCAGCTTGCTTTTCGCCAGAACCAAATGCGGGCCGTGTTTTGACTGCATCTGGAGACGGAACTACTCGTGTATGGGATACTGAGACTGGCACACCTGTTGCAGTTTTGAAGGGTCATGAAAAGTGGGTTCTATCCGTCGTGATATGTCCATCTGAACCTTGGCTCGTAGCGACCGGTAGTATGGACTGCTCTGTTCGCCTTTGGGATCTTCGAACAGGAAAGCCTGTTGGTAATGCGCTAAGAGGTCATTCAAAATTTGTAACCTCTTTAGCTTTTGAGCCTACAAATATGCTTGCCAGTAGTAATAGTTCTGCAAGACTTGTCTCGGCCTCTAAGGATGGAACAGCTCGAATATGGGACACTACCAGTAGAGTCTGCTTACAGGTTCTCTCCGGACATACCGCGAGCATCACCTCTATTAAATGGGGTGGTTTAGGGCTCATTTATACCTGTTCTCAGGATAAAACTGTCCGAGTCTGGGATGCATCCAGGTCTGGCTCTGGCAGTCAAATCACACTCCTGACAACTTTGAAAGCGCATGCACATTGGGTAAACTTTGCCGCGCTGTCGACGGATTATGTCTTGAAAACTGGCGGGTTTGATCCAGTACGTCCTCCACGCGGGAAATCAACAGACGAACAGCGAGAAAATCCATTATCGGACGGCCCAGTCAACCTGATAGCTCGCGCAAAAGAGCGATTTAGCAAGTCAGCCACTCACCACGGTATTCAAAGCGAACGAGTGGTCACTGCTAGTGATGATCAGACAATGTATTTATGGGACTTGTTCCCCAAAGGATTTAGGTCGGATTCCACTCCAAACATGAAGCCCGTCGCTCGAATGGTAGGCCATCAAAAGGCTATCAACCATGTCGCATTCTCTGCTGATGGCAGAATACTAGCAAGCTGTTCATTCGATAATAGCGTGAAATTATGGGACGGCTTCACTGGTGCTTACTTGGCCACTCTTCGAGGACACGTCGCGGCGGTCTATATGTGCAGTTGGTCGGCAGACTCACGATTACTAGTCACTGGCTCAAAAGATTGCACAGTTAAAGTTTGGGATATAAAGAATGCTAAACTGTACGAAGATCTGCCCGGCCATAAAGATGAGGTTTACGCGGTGGAGTGGAGTCCGGATGGCCGCTGTGTAGTCAGCGGGGGTAAAGACAAGACGGTTAAATTATGGAAGCATTAATCTAGTTTTTTTTTTATTCCTCTACGTAGTCCAACGCATTGCATGGTCTATTGGACAGGCAATTGAGAAACGTTGCTACCCAAGCCTCCACGAAGCAACTTGTCCAACACAAATCATATTCAAACGGTATATTATTTACAATTCACATGCCAAAATCCGAACAAGCTAAATTCTCCTTACATCCAAAAAAAAAAAAAAAGGCAAGAGCAAAAACACTCAAATGCAACATATACGTTCAAAAATTCACATAACCACGCAATCCGTTAATCCAAGTCCATAAACAGCCTTTTCGACGCGCCGTTTAATTAAGAGCCAATCTGCACGTCTCTCGACGTACTCCAGAACGTCTTCTGCAGTAACAAATCCTGCAAATTTCTGCACAACATCAGACATAACAATACCTATCTCCTTTGCTGAACGAGTGTCTATCAAATATAATTGTGCAATTTCTCGCAGGGCCGTGAAATATGGAATCAGCGTTCGTTGGCGAAGTTGCGTTTCGACAAATTGATAATAGTAGTTTAAATCCGAAATCAACAGAACGGCACCTCCATCGACCGAAATCGTCTGTCGCTTGATATGCTTACCTAGAGAACCATAGAGCCGCAAACCGACTTCTCCTAGAAATACGTCCAAAGTGTTTTTATCTGTACTTCCGACAAGAAGCTTGGTATGTGTTCCCACAGTCTTGACTACCTTCAGTGCTGCATTTGTCGGCCCCATTCGTGAATCTATAAATGACTGATCTCCTGAAACGGTCGTGGTCGTGTATCCCAAGGTGGTTGCATTCGCAACAACAGTGAAATGGTCAATGTTAAACTCATCCTGCTTTTGCTCGGTTCGTAAAATAAAATCAACTTGCTCTATAAGCACATCAATGCCTCGATTCAAACCTTGCGCAACTTTTTCATCAAGCATTTGCTCGAATCGTCGTTTCTCATTCACGGCATGACTCAGAAAATTTGTTCGATCTACAAACTTCCGACTCACGAGCTCCTTCTCATAAAACACCTCTACCATCTGCTGAATCAGATCTCCAACATTCACAAGCTCAAGAAATGTGACCAAAGGCTCCACATTTTCAGTCCGCCGCTCTTTCTCTTGGATGTGCCTTCGTCGCAGTTGTTGTCGCGCCTCAGGGCTCAAAGAACTCATTTCGTCATCTTCGTCATCTTCGTCATCTTCGTCAATAGCATCCTCCAAATTCAAAGAGTTCTCTCGGACAGCTGGAGGATGGTACTCAGTCAAATGTTGCAGAGCTTTATCAAATCCATTATGGATATGCCTGAACCCTAATGAATCTAGTAAGGCAACAAAAATCGCTTCACATAACTCCACGGCTTCTCTTCCTGTCGGCCCAGATATTCCTGCAAATAACGCTGTTCGCTCTATACTTTCACGGGCTGCTTGAATCAGTGATAACGCAACTTCCAGAGAAAAAAGCGTCTTAATAGATTCCAGTCGCGAATTCAAGATTGCCGCGTTTGCTGCCAACTCGTTCGCTGGAATAGGATACTTGCTACTGTTACCACTGGAACTTCCAGCGCCACTACCCGCGGCAACAGACTGACGATCCGACACTACATCCAGTTCTGGAGCTGCGTCTGGGGTGAGTTCAGTAAGTCCCGGTCTAGCCATCGACGAAGCATGTGAAGAAGCCGTAAACGAGCTACCAATACTAATCACAGGTGTATTTCCAATGGCAACAACTGGCATCAGCAATACCTTTTTGAACGAAGTCAGGAAATCAAACTTTTCGGCTCCTGGTCCGGCGTTCGGATCCACAGATTCCTTATATTTACTCCGTAGGACACTTTCCTTTGTTTGCTCCTGTCTTTCAGCATCGGTTTCAAACCGATTCAACTGCTCGTCACACTTCTCTTTAAACCGATCTAACTCCTCTTGATAATATAAGTCGACGTGCTGTTCATATATTCCGTCAACGAATTTGCGGATCTTTTCGTGAAATATTTTCATGGATTTTTGACCTTCCGCATTCTCGCCATCGTCATCGTCATTTGCTAAAACATGATATGTCCAATCTAACAAGGCTTCATACAACCCGGACACAACAATCAAATGACTGTTTCTATTGCCCGTATTCCGCGATCTCTCTACAAGAGCGGAACAATAGTCACCAAGGATATCATCAACCACTTTTTCGATCAGCATCAGGACCGTTTTCTCTGCAATATCATGATAATCACCGAAAACTTGCCAAATAGCATGGTTTTCATCCTTTATTGCATTTAATAAATGGCGAAGAAAATCATCCACTGGTGCTAGATCAACTTTGACATTTCCACCTTTGTCAAGAAAAAAGCAGGCTGAAGTACTTGGTGTGCTGGTCGAGACAAGAATCTTGCTTCTTTGTAGATAGGTTTGAACAGCAGTCCCGCCACCATTTAAACCGATCAGGACTTCGGCATATCTTCGAGCACGTCCATCGAAATCGGACTCATCAAGACCTTGCTCTAGTTCACTTAACGCTGCATTCTCAAATATACCAGCGATCGATAGTAAACGCAATAGCCGATCTTCAGCGTCGTCGTCCAATATTCCGGCTGCAAACTGTGTCATAGTCTTAAGAATAAGAGCTTGAACCTCGGGGGACCGATAAATCCGGAAGACTTGCGGATCAAGATGTATGGCTCGTATAGGGTTAGTGAGATCGCGATAGAGAGGCCAGAGGATACTGTAGACGCGTGCGAATTCCAGGCGAGCATAACCAGGAAATGAGTGGACTGAATCCAGAACATTTAGAGGAGACAGTTGTTCTAGAAATGGAGAAATGGTTAGATTTGAAAAGTTCATCGGGGAATCATCACACATTCACAATGCAGCAACACTTACGTTTAGAGAGATCCGCGATGATGATCTTCTTTGCTTCCGAACGTTTCTTCTCGTCTATGTAGTATTTTTCAGCGACACTGTCATCCCAGACCTTCATTCGGCGGAGCCGAGCTATCCAGCCAGCATCGTCATATACAATCTGGCGGAAGGAGCGACAGATGCTTGCACAGGTCACGTACTGAGCCAGCGGAAGATATTCAAGAATTACCGCATACACCGGAGACGGAAGAAGCGGGACTCTAGCGTAGCCATCATATTCCTGACTTAAAATTGGTAGCAAGTTTGACGACGACAATCTCCTTGGTCCCTTTGGATGTGGAAGTTCAAGCGAGTTGCCAGGGGCGTTCAGTGTCGACGTAGACGGCGACGATCCAAGTGGATTGCCATGTCGGTCAAGACCACCAGGAGCAGCAACAACTGCTGCTACAGGCGCCTTCGAAGGCATTTATCCAGCTCTTGTAATAGAACAAGCTTGAGTAATTGTCCTGCTTGTGCCTTGGATACGCGCGAATCTTAAACTCTTCGGTGTCGGTACAGCTCACCTCGAAAGGGTCAGCACAAAGCCAAAGCAGTGGGCAAAAATCTCCACGAGCCGCGAGACTGACTACGAACCGCAAACGCGTCTCAACAGACCTTAAAATTACAATAACAACCGATCGATATTTATAGAAATCAGCATTGTTCAAAGTCACCGAAAATAACCTGATTGTATAATGCAACAAACTAAAACTACTCACAAAATGTCTACGACCAAGCAATTAAAGAATTCAAGTCTTTTTGTAAAGTCTATCTACTCCTTCCAACCCAACCCATGAAAATATGTAAAAATAACAAGTGACGACATTAAACCAAAATGGCATATAAATATGTATGACAACCACCATCCTTTGGAAATAAAAAAAATGAGAGAAAATAAAAGAAAATGTTCGACAATGTTTATTGCCAAAAAAAAAGGCAACCACAAGTCTAAAATAACACCACAGAGACGCGCGCATCAACTTCTTGGAAATCATAAGACACTGTAAAAACCGTCTATATAAGATATTTATACAGACCGAAAGGGAAAAGAGAAAAAAGAACGATAAAACAAACAATCAATGACATGAGGTTTTGCGTATATGAAAACCATTATGCCCCTGAAATCGCTTATTTCTTCTGCGGAGCAGCAAAGTTCTGAGGTCCCATATCCTTCTCGAAAGCCTCGTAAGAAATCTTGATGGATGCAATGGACTTAAGGCCAACACCAAGAATAGCAAGGAGAACAATCGCAGCAATGATAGACATGAAGAGGCCAGCAGTGAAAAACTGGTATCGAGTGAAGATTGAGCCATCAGTGCGAGCACCCTCAGGAATCATGGTAGGATAACCAGTACCAGTAGAAGTTGGGTAAACGATGGTACCGTCAGGTAAAGTGCCAATGAGTTCATCGACATACGAAGGAGTAACGTCTTCCTCAGTAGCCGTGTTACGCTTAGCAACATAAGGCCGAGCAATAGGAGTGGAAGAGTAGACAATCGCAATGTTCTCAGAGTTAAGGAGTGACAAGATAGAAGCAAGGAAAACATCGTTGTCAACAAGAGCATTGCTGCGGGAAAGGTCATTAGGAAGAGCGGGAAACTCAACACGTACGACCTGAGTCTTCTCAGAAGTAGGCTTAACTTGAGCGGAAGCATCGGAAGCCGAATCGACAACCAAAGTATCAGCACCCCAGGTATCGACAATATGCTTCTCAAGGAGGTCTACATCGAAGTTGCCATGGGCGTTGCGGATGGCATAAGCAGTAGCAGCCTTTTCGTAGAGCGAACGGAGGTTAGGTGTCTTTTGTTCCTGACCAACAGCAGAAAAATCAGAAGCGTGAAGACCAGGCTGAGAAACAACGACGTAGGCGTCAGCCTTATGGTCTGAAACCATCTTGTGAGCAAGGTCCTGGAAGTGAGAAGCAGAGACAATTGAGGCACCGGACATCTGCTCATGGACACTAGGGATCCTACATCGGTGTTAGTATATGATAAACTAACCAAAGTCGTTGATAAAGAAATTTTTATGCTTGATAACCAAATTCAAAATCTTCTATGAATAATCGGATAGTGACGGTTTCGGCGGATTAAATAGTTTCGATAATAAGAAAAGCATAAACTCAGAAAGAAGTGCCAGAAACAAAAGCTAAAATATGGTATACAGATAGCATGCAACTGTAAAAAGATCTGAATTATTTGTCGAGTATCTTCGATATGAACTCTGGTTTAAATATCCAATTGTAGTTCATTCAAATAAAAATGAACTAAAGAAGCAATGCAAAACTTAAACGATCGATCCATCACAAAGATAAGACTGTCCGATTCTAGTTGACACAGATTTCCAAAGCATTGCGATGAATTGTCTCCTTTTCATTTCCTATCAAAATCCTTCCAAACCGAAACCGTAACTAGTCGCACCGATACTCACACAGTAATAAAGAGATCACAATATTTCTCTGCAGACACGAATCGAGGAAAAAATTTAAAAACAAAGCAAAGCTTATACATACATCTGAGACGCGAGAAGCATCAAAGGAGAGGTATCCTCGAAAGCCTGAACAGCAGTGAGAGAAGCGGCAAGCGCGAGAACGGCGCCCTTGGCAGCGGAAGCGAACAACATGTTGATCTGGATGTGCAAAAAGATCTTTGGACGGGCTCTTGACGATGGTTGTTGTCTGCACAGAAACGGGGACGGCAGAGTGGTAGAAGAGAAAGAAGGGTGCGAGAGGAGCGAGGTGGACGACACAATTCGAGCGGCCGGCGCTGCGCGACGATTGGCGAGCCGGCCAATCCAGTCTAAGCTCAAAGCGGAATGTCAACTTCCTGATAGGGCTGTGCTTGCCCGGTGCATGTCGAACATGAGAGTTTTATGGCATAGAATGGTTCACCATTCTCCGATTATGCCAGCTCAGATAACAGTCCGATAAGTCTTGATCACGTGTTTGCTGATTCAGTGCATATCTGCAGATGATATGTGACTATACTGGTGAATTTCCGTATTGGAAATTAATGCTGTATTTGTCGAAGAAGTACGTTTTAGGAAACAATGTAATATCTGAGGGACTTGAGGAGAAACCGAGGGACTGACACCCACAAGCTGAAAGTATCGGTGAAGACTGTTTTGAGTGTTAAGAATAGATCAATCCGAGTGATTTAGGTGCGACTTTGACGCGACAAATAGGACCCAATTCTGTCGAAACTGTAGGCAATGGCTTCTTTGGATTCAGAAAAGTCGTCTCCAGTTGCTTCTGAGAGTCCACCTCAAGATCAGCAGAACAACAGTCGCAAGCGGGTCAATTCATCTGGGCCTCTGTCTCCGGCGAAACGCGCGAAGGTGGCCGATGAATCTGAATCTAAATCTGATTCGCCATTAGATCTCCATTCGCCTTCTAGTATGCACACTTCCGCTTTAATAGCAAGTCCGGTGAAGGACGAACATACAGGATCTGGCCCAGCAGATGTAGATTCTCTGGCAAATTCGTCAGACGCGGAGGAAGGCGAGCTTGTTGAAGAAGACGACCAAGAAGGTGATGTGACCACTGGTATGTATCAAGGCTGATTCAAGTAGCACTAGATTAATTTTTTAGTGAACAATTCGGCGAAATCGCCGGAGTCGGTTGCAAAAGAGTCTTCACCCGGCCGAACTGTTGAGGAGGCCGATAATTCTAGTGATGAAATTGTCGATGAGAAAGCAGATGACAACGGTGACGTAAATAGCGATGTCGAAGATTCTCATAGTCGAGATCCGAATATTAAGTTCGAGTCCACAGCTCAGTTTGATGATGGTGATAAAGACGACGATGACTATCATTCCTCTTCTGGACAATCTACTGATGAGGAAGACGATACTCGCGTTGACAAGGAAGAAGGAGAAATAGAGGAAGGAGAAATAGATGAAGATGATGATGCGAACGAGACAACTGAACACCCTGCAGAATCAGACGAAGACAGTGATGCTGGTGATCCTCCTAAAGCTGAGGACGAAGATGAAAATGATAACGACGACGAAGACGAAGATGAGGAAAGCACGCCTTCTCTTAGAAAGCGCCGACGAACTACTTCTAGTTCGCCTTCCGTTTCAGTATCTAAACGAGGTCGCGGAGGGTATAGAGGACGAAGAAGAGGCACAGGACATCCTGTGGTCAGTGAACACATTGTTAAGGTGGAACCAACGACTACTCCAACGCCTGCACCTAGTACACCTGTGGTTCGGCACAATACTCATCGGTCTAAATTTCAACCTCCAATTCCTGTTTCCGATCATACTACTGATCGGCTTAATTCTGAGGGTGATGAATACACGATCAAGTTGATAGACCCTGAAGGTGAAAAGAAAGTTGCATCGGACGGGACACTACTCGGTGGTCGCCAATATCGAATGCGAGTCTTCAAATTACCGCAGCATGGAGATAAATTATTTATGATGGCGACTGAATGTGCTAAAGAACTACAGTATCGTGATTCTTATTTATTATTCAATAAAAACAAGTGCTTGTATAAGGTGATTGCCACTCAGACAGACAAGGAAGCGTTAATCGAAATGGGCAATTTGCCGTATGCATATCGTTCTCGACAAATCGGAATAGTATCAGCTCGAAGCATGTTTCGTCATTTTGGATCATTATGTGTTGTTGATGGCCATCGAGTGAAGGATGATTATTTTGAACAACGCGCTAGAGATGATGGATATACAGAGAATGATCTGGCTGTAGAGAAGAAAACGTCGCATCCATCCTATCGAGACCAAGAACGTCGAGAATCGCCGATGACAATGGCTAATAAGGAATCTATTCTTCACTCGGGCTCGATAGGCAGTTCAGTGGAGGGTGTTGTTGTATCGTCGCAGGCGATAGCGGCCGGAGATACGATTGTCGGGACTTTGCAGGACGACCTCAGCGGTCAGATTGTTTTTGGTACACGTGGCCAGCCTAAACTTTTGAATGTTCCTGTGCAGCGGATCATTGGCATTTTTTCTGCATCTTCGAGCACAACCACCGATCCCGAAGACGAGCCGATCAAGTTCCAGGCGCACACTGCGAGAGGAATTAAGGTCGATACCACACATCGTGCGTCGGTTCAGCAAATGGTAGAAGCTGCTGCAACGGCCGTTGAGTTTAACGAGTATATCGGTCAGAAACGAAAAATCCGAAATCGGTTTTGGCAAGCATTTTGGAAGCCCGAAAAACCACAAAAGCTTGAGGAAATTGAGGGGTCTGAAAAAATTGATAAGATAGAAAGTAAGGAAGGTGAGGGAGTAGATACTAAAGTAGAAGGAGAGTCAATTGTGGTCGAGAGAGTTGAGGACGTTACTAAGACAGGCTCGATTGCTCCGATAGGAAGTGACGTGGAATCTGAATTACTGGAGAAAGATGTACCTCGAGCTATAAAGAGCGAATCATAAGAACCAGGCTGAAATAATTTATTGGCGGGTCATAGTTTGTATAGTATGTTTTTGCAAAATCGTTGAATTGAATGGATGGGGCCGGATTAATTTGTACACAAAAGTCGTCAGTAAAAATAATCATTGCCAGTAAGAAATTAAACCAAATTCAGATATTCTGTTAAAAAAATATTAATGACAGGAAACGTCATGCTCTGCTTTTTGCATTGAGAGTCACTCGATAGCGAGAGATCCATATAATTGATCTAAATTGGATTCTGCAGCCGAAACTATCTAAGCAAGCTTTCCCGATGAATGTCAATCATTTGGATTGTTACTGCGATTTGCCTGAAGATCTTATCTTGTCAATTGTATTTCGGATCGTAGATGTCTAGAAAATCACTGCATGTTTCTTTGAAGACCACCATAAAGTCTACGAGCAAAATGACCCAAATAGGAATTTACAACACGTGATTTAAATTCTGCGACTACATTTACCTTAACAAAGATTACCCAATTTATGTATATAACCCAATGAATTTCCAAAATCTATCCTACCCCGATGAAAAACAGTGAACGCAATTCCAAATAAATGCAGTTTAGTTATCCGACGTAGCCAAATCTACTACGACCTCGTAACACCTTTCCGTACTTAAAAAACAAAAATCTTGATTGAGCAAAGTCAGTAATTCAGTCATATCAAATTATGACATCATGATCGTGTACTTACGGAGCAGGAATCATGCCGACAAGAATAAATCCAAGAAGCGCACTTGCCCAAGGATATGTAAGTTTGTTGTACATCTGGATTCCAAATAGAGGAAATGCAGCTGCAAAGGAACTTCGCATGAAGTTGTTCGCAGCAAGAACCGAAGCTGCGTAAAGCTTATACGACCTGAATTAAGTTAGTAGACTCGAATCTAAGATGAAGGATGCAATACTTACTCTACAAGATATGTGAAAATGCTGGTTAATAAAAACATGAGGCCTATGCCAAAAAAGGAACTCATGCAAATAGGAACCATGTAATGTATAGATTTGTATGACGTAAACCCAAATAGGAAAACGCCGATAGGCATGCAAATAGCTCCAGCCATAAGCATAGGCAGACGAAACTCGGGTTCAGGCACACCGCCATTTTTCGCTTTCAGTCGTTCATATATGCCGTTCCAGATCGGAGTAGTGCAGACACCGACTGAAACACCTACGGAAATACCTAGAAAGCAAAGTCCAACGAACTCTTGTTTAAATCCTTTGTTTGTTTCGAATACTAAAGGAAATGCGTCGAAAAACAAATAATTTATGCCAACACCTAGGGAGGTGTGAAGACAAAGCAAAAACACCATTGGATCTAGAACCATGATTTGAAACGGGCGTTTACAAGAGACGAGAACAGTTCGCAAGACCGACCGTTTGAGATGTTCAATCGGTGCCTTGAACCGATCGTCTCCAGTTTTCTTGCGGATCCGCTGAGCTCGCCAGCGTAATAGAACTGGTGCATACGTTTCGGGAACACAGGTAATGATGAATATCAAGCACGAGCCAGTGAAACAAAGCATGACTCGAGGCACCCATCGCCAGTAACAGTTTGCCGTAATGAAATTTCCAGTGATAGGACCTAGCGATGGGCCAAGCAAAGGTGCAGAGGTATATATGGCCATTGGCAGTCCTAATTGATCTTTGGTGTACATATCAGCGATTGTTCCTCCCGCAGTAGCAAGGAAAGCGCTACCCGCGGTCCCGCTGAGAAGTCTGCCAATTAGGACGGCGCCAATATTTGGAGCAAATGCGACCAAAAAGTCCATAGCCACAAAGAAGGTGAAAGACAAGATGTAGATAATTCTTCGGCCATAAAACTCCGAGAGCGGTGAGTAAACCATGGACCCAGCACCCATACCGAAAATGAAAAGCGTGAGAGTAATAATTGCAACTTCTTGGGAAACGTGAAATTCTTCTTCGACGCCGGTGTATGTGGCCGTGAAAATGGAGCTGGACCATGCGACATTTAGAGTACATATGGAAATCCCGACGGTGATGATCCATTTGCGTACCGAACCGATATTGAGCGGGTTCCCTTTGTCGTCTGGCCCATTCCAACCTACATCAAACTTCTCGCTTTGAGGATCACGGTTTTCCATATCGCAGTCATAGTCGCGGCTGTCACGCGAGTCTGCCTGGACTTCTTTCTCGTCGTCTGCATCTGGAAAGACAAGAGATGGACTAGGAGAGTCTGAGTCCGCCGAGGATGACGAATGGTGTGCAGCCGAAACACAATGAATGGACGAAAGGTGGGAATAAGTATGAACTATTGACTCAAGATCATTATTGCCAGACATATTTGGCGACTTAGACCCGGCTACGGACAGATGAGCAGGTCTATTTACTGGATAGTCCGAGAACAGGCAAATACCGTTTAGAAAGCATGAATATTTCAGAAGAAACCAGAGACAGAGTAGGAATTCGGCCAAACATATATTTTATATCTAGATATCCAAACGTCTCGTGAGGACAGCGACAATCGGCTTGATTACCATTCTAAGGCCGATATGGCTATAGAATAAAAAGCCCTAGCGAAGATTGCGGCAGGAAAAGTGATTATCCAGGACTCGGCATTTGCGGACCTTTCCTGTGTAGCGGGTCTTAGCATCGCCAAAGAGCTTATCCGGTGGCGCTGCAAATAACCGTGAGCATCTTAAGCATTTAGTGAGAAAACCATCGGATTTGTCTGAGCTATTACAATTAGTTGTAATTAGCCGACAGAAAGTTCATAAGCAATTTCTGAATTAAAAGCAGAGATAATTGATTACGATTCGTTGGTTCTCGATTTTTCTTTTCTGTGCATCGTCCGCTCATTTTCGGGGATTCTGCTCGCATAAATACTCTTGAGCGCCGCAAGAAACAGCATTTATTATCAACTTGGGTTTGAAATCACTGAGCCACAACAAATTTGATAAAAATTGTTAATATTATTAGCACGGATGTAATCTGCAGAATTATTATTAAGATCATGAGCAATTTGAAATGGACAACGTCAGACTCGCAAGATATAGCACTCAAGCTACCATTTGTAATGTCTGGTTGCGTACTCATTCGTGAGTACTCTCTACAAGACGTCTAGCTTTCTTCGTTGTCTTCATACGCCATTAAAATGTGCTGATAGATTACAAATTCGCGGTCTAGGCATCTTTGATGTTGAAGTAGCTTCATAGTCTTTCACATTTTAAACGATTGTACGGACTTGTGTTCTAGTCGGCTGTTTTCAATTATTGTCTCTTCGCCGCTCCATCGATTGCTATTAGATAATGTGATTTATTTTTGCCATCTAGGCTGGTTCTGGACTACAAAATCACCAGAATTACAATGATAAAGCCATTACATGCCATAATAAAATCGCAGACACTACGTGTTCTCGTGTATCACGAAATCAGGGCTAAATACTACCGAAACCAGTTGCTGAATCACAGCACCCCTGTTGGGAGACTGGTTAAGTCGGCCTTCGTCCCAACCAGTCCTAGACAAGAGAAGAAGGGACCGACTGACTGGTTTCTGAGCTGCTTTCAACCTGTAGTTTTCTCTCATTAATTTTTGTTGTTGGACATATTTCATTCCCACTGAAATCTACTTTTAATATTTTGATTCGTCTCACTCCATTATTATTATGTGGTTTTTGTTTAGCTGTTGCACGTCGCCCAGACCGAAAAAAATACCACTTTCCGGTATTGATCCACCGCCGTACGCTGATTATTTCAATTTCTACTCCGAGCAAATGCACAATGCTGCTCCCCGTTTGCGTCGAGTAGAATCTTTTGAAAGCCTGTCATCGTCAATAGCCAGCAGTGATGTTAGCAGCCAATATGGACAAGACGGAGGTCCTCCCGAGAATAGCGCTGCCAATGGAGCTACTAACCGCGGATATCCTGATTGTCCTGATAATATTGAAGGACTTGATGATCCTGAAGGTCTAGAAACCAATGAAATGAGCGAGCTTCTCAGTTCTTCTCATGCATGTTCTCAGAAACGATCTGAGCAGCGTGCCAGTCGAGATCAGCCAAGTTCTTGGTTCTCATCGTGGTGGTGGCCCTGGTCAAGAAGGAGGTATGACTACTAGAAAATGATCTTACTTTAATTTCTTTCTGACTTGGTTTAGCTATGACTGTAAATCTTCTCTGCAAATGAGCAGAAGCTTGTCGAAACCATCGCGTACTTCGAGCCTGATATCTACCGACAGTCTCGCTGGTCTTGTCAGTCCACTCCCTCCCCGCTCCTCCAGAGCTCTCCCAGCAGATCGTGCATATGAGTACGACGATTTAGGTCTCGAAGATGCTCAGATCGTTCCCGATGCATTTGTCGTATCAGTCCCTTTAAAATCCACGAATCATTAATTTTCGATTACTTTTCTCCTCGACGCACGTTCGCTTCTCCTGTCGCTGCCCATTTTTTACCCTTACTGATCCGCATTCAAGCATTGTGCACACTTCAACTCCTTGGAATTCTCTGCATTTAGTATCACTTTTACAGCCTAATGTCTAATTATCTACTGGTATTTCCACTGATTTGTTTACTTTTGGAATTTCGTCGATCTTGCTTTGTTGTTTGTTTTCTTGGTCGTCCAATCTCGTGTTTTAATTAATTAATACTTCCCAATATATTGCGGCGTTCCAGCTGCATTCCCACTCAAACGTCCCAAGAGTTGATGAGCACATTCAGGTAAGAGAAAAATCTTCCACGATATTCATAATATATATATATATGTATATACGGTAAATTATATAATGATTTCCATATAATGCTCTTGACTCCGCACGAAGACAAAGTTCAGCTCGGCTAATTCTCAAGGAAATAAAAAAGACAAAAAAATAGTAAAAAAATAACCAGCCAAACGTCAAACCAACAAAAACAAATCAAAATATTCATAAGAAATCCCAACGTCTTATAACTTGTGTAATATAATAAATGAACAGAAACGATTTATCGAATGCAACAAAAACAAAATCTTATTTAGTGAATCATTCCAAGCAAGTTTCACGATACCATTACTGGTGAAACCTTGAAATGCTGAGCCTTTTCACGACGACGTTCCAGGAGCGTGGCTCCGTCAAGAGATAGCTCGAACATGCCCTTTCGCTTATGATTGTTTGACGTACGCGGTGCCGCATCCTGCCGGCTATGACGATGACCTCCTGACCGATTAGACATATGCACATTGCGGAGTCCAGCCTCAACTTGCTGCATCCTGGATGGCGAGCTTGTTGTATTGAATTCACGCTCCTCATCTTCATCCTCCTCGTTCAACATGCTCAAATTTTCTGCCTGGCCCAATCGTCTGGCACGTTCTTCTTCCATCCGGTGCACCGCATATGAAACATCGAACGCTTCCTTCAGTGTATTGGCAGCCGGCGAAAGCGCTGAGCTCCGTGCTCCAGGAGTCTCAAAAATATCCATCATTATTGAACTTTGAGCAGAGGAGCTTGTATCAAGTCCGAAATGCGGAGCGTCGAAAGCAGGCACGGTAGGTGCATTGCTCTGAGTAATCCATGGATGATTCAAAAACTGTTCGATCGAATATCGACGATCGGGATCGACAGTCAGCAGATGCGAAACAAGATCCTTAGCTCCCTTGCTGATTGGATCCCACCACGGGCTCAGAAATGTATATTGTCCTCGAGCAACCTTCTCAGTCAAGGCCTGGATACTTTCGTCATAGAAAGGAGGAAACCCGCACAACAACGTATATAATACGCAACCGAGTGCCCACATGTCAACTGACTTTGAATATCTTTCGTCTTTCACGATCTCTGGTGCAGTATAACCAACTGTACCACAAGGCGTCATGGTCTTTGAGTCCCAAATGACTTTGGAAAGACCAAAATCAGCAATCTTGATTTGGCCAATACCCCCTCCTCCAACTCCCGGGATGAAAATCCCTTCGTCAACTTTATCCTCATCGCCTGGCCGAAGATGCACCTCTTTCGATGGAATATACTCAATTGGATAAAATAAAATATTTTCGGGCTTAATATCTCTGTGAACAACGCCCATTTCTTCGTGCAGATATCGGATGGCCTCCGCAACTTGTACAATAACGTGGCGCGCGAGGTCCTCCGAAAAGTATGTCAAACGCACAATCTGGTGAAATAGCTCTCCACCGGGAAGAAGCTCCATGATGATGTAGTAAAAGTTATCGCTCTCGAAAAAGTCGATGAGACTGACAATATTGGGATGGTTGAGCTGGCGAAGAATCGTAACCTCTTTTAGGATGCTGGCGCGCTGAAAAGAAATTAGCGTCCAAATTGTGAAAGAACGAAATCTTGGAAAATACTTACATCAACCGTTTTTTGCTGCTTTTTAGCTTCTTCTCCCAAATGATGTCGATTAGACTCTACTTTGGTAATATCATATTTGCGTACAACCTTGATAGCTGCCATCTCGCCCGAGACCTTGTTCTGAGCTTTGTAGACGTTTGAAAAGGCGCCGCTAGAACAATGAGATTAGAAACAGTATAAATAGACAAAGGTGCGATTGTAAAAAAACATACTCGCCCATCTTTGTCACCAAGGTCCATTCTTCGAGACCAGGATAGAGAGGAAGCTTAGACCGCTGCTCCTTCTCCTCGGCCACTATCTGCTCAATTGCCGAAGTGAAGTTCTCCTTGCGCTCTACATACTCCTCGACCGGCGATAGATCGTCGATATTCGGATCGCTTAATATAGCAGTTGACTCGACCAACACCGGGCTCGCATTTTCATAGTCGTCGAAAGCGTGGGCCTGCTTGCCGTGGCGGATAAAGTTTTTAAGATTCTAAATTCTAGTGTCAGCAGGAGGAGATACATGAGTAGGACGGCGAGAAGGAAACTGGCCGGACCAAGAGCGCGAAGACGAGAAAGGAAAATAGCTTACATCAAGAACGGGCATATTAATGAGCTAACGACCCGAGGCGAGAATTGGATGCAGATGAAGAAATCGGGAGCTCTCAAACTAGATTGGGCGAGGGAACGTTGGTGGACGATAGCCGGGGCTGTTCAGGACGAGTGGAGAGAGAGACTGCGAAGGTGAACCTGAAAGACCGCGAGAGAGTAGAAACAAAATAGCGTATGACGGACAGTAGAAGAAGCCGATGTCTCAAGATCCCAACAAAAGCCCATGCAAACACAGCGGAAAAGGATGCGCGGTCGATGTAAGCGCAAATGTTCGTGATAATCGTAGGCAGGTCTCGTAGCTGTGCTCTTTTGGGCTCAGAGTGTGTGTCTTTGCTGATCACAAACTGGTTAGTCGAGACAATGGCCACAGCAGAGTCACTGGTGTAAACGTTATAGAGGCGTTTGTACCAGATATGATTATATAATAGATCTACAAATTCTGAGATTTTAATTACATAAGAATGTTACATAATCATACCCCGGACTTCGAGAGCTGAGTCCGCGCCGCCCGCCCTGGACAAAAGTAGCCCAGGGTCAGACAGGGATGGCTGCTCAGCAGCTAAGCCGGCCTTGATGGTCTCGAAATTACGCGTTGGAAGTGACGACAACTAGGACAAGCACACCACGATCTCAATCAGAATAGTCGGACACAGACTCAATTGGCCGATTCTTGAATTGATTTTTGCATTCTGTTCCTTAACCTCCTTGCAGACCAGCGCAGGTCCGAGAACTCTGGCAGATTATCTCATCGTCTCCCTGTCTGCTGGCTGTGCCTGGAAATATCCTCCGTTCTCTGTTATCCCTCTTTGCGCTGAATCGGCTCGTCGAAGCAGCCAAGCGCGCTGCAGCCAGCTCAGGACAGTGGCTATACTTAATTGTTGATCATGAGTTTCAATCTCCCGCAAAACGTGCCTGACTTTTCATCCACTGCTCGACAGGTAGAGGACTTTGTGTGGACTCACGCCAACGGCCGCGGCCGCTCTACTCCCCGTCACCGAGGTGGGGATAGTGATTTA
This sequence comes from [Lipomyces] oligophaga, assembly GCF_038497815.1. Taxonomy (NCBI): domain Eukaryota; kingdom Fungi; phylum Ascomycota; class Lipomycetes; order Lipomycetales; family Lipomycetaceae; genus Lipomyces; species [Lipomyces] oligophaga. The sequence goes on along the minus strand of NW_027117789.1, from coordinate 958,187 downwards.
CCGCTATACAAAGACAAACCTCGCCAGTTTGTTCCGCGAAATTCCTCGATATCCGGAGTCAGACCATTTCCTGTTCTCGCCCTTGTTGGAATTATTCTCTTCATATTTTTTTTCCTTTCAAGATCAGAGGATGATGACTCGATTACCCCTGGTTCCAAGTCTAAATCGACTTGGTGGTTCAGTGAGCCATCCTCCGAGCTCTCGTCTCGCGAAAAGCAGGACGCCATTCGAGAGGCATTCTTAGAGTCCTGGGAAGACTACGCGTCGCATGCACTAGGAAAGGATGTATATCATCCTCTCAGCAAACGGTCAGAGAACATGGCACCGAATGGATTAGGTTGGATCGTGGTTGACAGCATTGATACCATGATGATCATGAAACTTCAGGAGCCTCTTGAAGTCGCTCGCAACTGGATTGCAAATAACCTTACGTATGACCAGGACTACGAGGTCAACACGTTTGAGACGACGATACGTATGCTCGGTGGTCTACTTTCAGCCCACTATTTGTCAGGTTTTGATGATTTATACCTCGAGAAGGCTGTCGACCTCGCTAATCGCTTACTTGGAGCCTTTGACTCGACTTCTGGAGTTCCTTATGCCTCTGTCAATTTGCACACATATATGGGGGTTAAGTCTCACGCCGACGGCGGCGCTAGCAGCACTGCCGAAGCCACGTCACTCCAGCTCGAGTTCAAATATGTGTCCAAGCTCACGGGAGAGGCACTCTACTGGACCAAAGCAGAAAAGGTCATGCAAGTCGTGGACAACAATCAAGTCGAGGAAGGGCTTGTGCCTATATTTATTCATCCCGACACTGGCAAATTCACTGGACGTCTTATCCGACTTGGTTCACGCGGCGATTCATATTATGAATATTTGCTCAAGCAGTATTTACAGACTAATAATCGAGAAACGGTGTATCGACAGTTATATGACGAAGCAATGACTGGCGTGAAGAAACGACTGATTCACAAGTCATATCCGAATGGATACACGTTTGTCAGCGAATTAGAGCAAGGCATTGGTGGTCCTGTATCAAACAAAATGGATCATCTCGTCTGTTTTCTTCCTGGTAATTTGGCTCTTGGTGCTACTGATGGAATGTCGCTGAATGATGCGAAGAGAACAAGCTGGACAGTGACCCGAGCCGCGGATATGCGTTTGGCAAAGGAACTGATGAAGTCCTGTTATGAGATGTACAAAGCGACTAAGACCGGAATAGCTCCTGAAATCGTTGTCTTTAATACTGATCCTTCGATTCACGAAGATTTAAAAATCAAGCCGGCCGACACACACAACTTACAGCGTCCTGAGACTGTTGAGTCGCTTTTCATTATGTGGAGAATCACCAAAGATCCAGTATATCGAGAATGGGGATGGAATATTTTCCAGGCATGGCGAAAATATGCAAAGCTCCCCGATCGTAACGGATATTCAAGTCTTGAAAGCGTCAACGATATTCCTCCGCGATTCCGCGACAATCTCGAATCCTTTTGGCTTGCTGAAACGTTGAAGTATTTATATTTACTATTCGAGGACGATGAATCCGTCTTACCGCTCCAAGAAGTTGTTTTTAATACGGAGGGACATCCATTTCCAAAATTCAATATGGAGCCTTTATTTAAGACTGGATGGGAACGAGGGGCACCTCGAACAGCACCTCATCCGGATGAGTTACCGGAGTAACTAGTACTTTTTGGATTTGCTCTTTTCAGGATCTGCCTTGAATTAGGCATTAAGGAGATGCTCTTGCATTCATATTTTCGTGTTTATGTTGGGTTATGTATGCTAGTCATGATACTGTAGGGGCTATGGAACTTTGATGCTTGCCCTATTGGTTTTCTTCTTCTTCTTTTTCACGTTGTTTTTGTGTTCATGTTCATTTATGTTTTAAACGTGTACATAGGACTTCTCATCAATTGATATTTAAACTGATCACTTATAATCTTTGAACTACAACGGCACTAGATCCACCACCGCCATTACAGATTGCCGCGACGCCAAACTCGCCCGGCTTCAAGGAATGCAATAGAGTGACAACAATCCGACAACCGCTACTTCCAATAGCGTGACCCAGAGCAACTGCACCGCCCTTTACATTGACCTTCGCCAAATCGAGGCCTAGGATGTTCCTATTGGCAAGAGCTACAGCCGCAAAAGCTTCATTGATCTCGAACTGAGCAATGTCTGCAATCGCCAAGCCAGCTCGTTCCAAGGCTCTAGGGATCGAGATGGACGGTGCTATGGTGAAATCAATCGGCGTTGTCGCAGCATCTGCAAATGAAATGATTCGGCCAATAGGACTAATGGGGACATCAACAGCGAAGGATTGGAGATGAGATAAATACGATTTAGCAGCTAGAACAATAGCCGATGCGCCGTCATTGATCGGACTTGCGTTGCCGGCAGTCACGGTACCTTCCTTATGAAAAGCCGGCCGAAGTGTCGGAAGCCTGTCCAATGAAACTGACTTTGGTTCTTCGTCCTCAATAACAAGTGAATTGCCCTTCCGAGTTTTGAGAGTCACAGGAGCAATTTCATCTGTGAACAAACCATTATTGATCGCCGCAATTGCTCGTCTATAGGATTCCTGAGCATACTCATCTTGATCTTCCCGACTCAGACTCATATTTTTAACTGTATTTTCCGCACATATTCCCATACTAGCTATTAGTTATAATTCCGTTAAACTCTTGCTCAAGACCACTCACTGGATATCTCCATAGACATCCCACAATCCATCTTTAATGATTGAGTCAACGGCCTGGAAGTGACCGTAAGCCTGGCTTCTCGGTAGGTAATACGGAGCATTACTCATGCTTTCCATGCCTCCAGCAACCATCACATTAGCTGAATGAGTCTGGATAGCTTGAGATGCCTGCATTATGGCTTTCATCGCCGAAGCGCAGACTTTGTTGATAGTCGTCGCTTCTGTGGACTCAGGTAGTCCCGCTCCAAGCGCTGCTTGTCGGGCAGGAGACTGGCCTTCATTTGCTTGTAATACATTTCCCATATAAACCTCATTCACTTCCTTCAAAATCCCGGCTGATATTAATCCGGCGCGCTTTAATGCTGCGGAAATAGCAATAGATCCAAGTTGGGGTGCCGTGACACTTTTTAAAGTGCCATTGAACTTACCGACCGGCGTTCGCGCTGCCGATAATATCAGTACTTCTTCAAACGAATTTAGACAACTAGCGTGAAATTGTCTCTTGAATATAACCGACATTTCTACTTTGAGCAATAAAATGAAGCTGAAACTAAATTGTTTGAGAGATTGACGATCAGACGACATACCGAGGATTAAATCGGAACTGGGAATGGATCGTAGAAGCTGCCGCGGTCCACGCGGCGAAGCGGGGAACCTGACCTGTGCAAAAGTTGACCCAATTAAAAAGTTGAAAAGGTGCCATTTGACCTGAATTGCCAATCTACTTCATACATTACTTTTCAAATATAAAAATACAAACTAGAAACCTCGTCTAACGCTTGGAGTTTTGGTTCTCTTCAAACCCGCAGTTACGATCGCCGACATTTTGCGTGCAGTTTTGGCTCTCTCAGATTTGGCCACCTCCTCCTCCTCCTTCCGCTTTCGATCCTGCGCAAACTGCGCTTCGATTTCCATACGCCTCGAGAATTCTCGCTCAGTTGCTCGCTTGTGAAGAGAAATCTGGCCTTTCTCTTTGACACTATAAAAAACACCACCGAGATCCGCAAGCCAATGTGGATCCACAGCTGTGACAGTAGACATATATTCCTTCGAAGTGAGGACAAGCTCGTGGTAGACAACGTAGTCGGGCAAATATCCCATCCCATATAACGCGGATGTAGGATGCAGTTGGATCGTGACATTTGTTCGCAGATTCATGTATTCACCCAGTCCTTTGACCTTGGCGGCCTGAAGAAAATAACCTGAGCAGACGCATTTGCGAATAATGTCCCAGTCGTTACCACAAGAGACGATTTCAATTTTCTGGAACTTCATGATATCAAGCAATTGTTCTCGAATCTCTTTTGCTCTTCGCAAAGTTTTAGGATGCAGAAAATGCCTCATGCACCAGGCGTCCGATGATCCATTCGATTTCCATAGAGAATAGACATGGAGCAACGTCAGATGATCAGATTCAGGAACAAAAAACTTCTCTCGCGCAGCATCGCTTTCTTCTTGTCTCTCCTTTGGTCGATAGAACACATTGGGAACTGAGAGCATCGACACAATAGTCAACATCTCTTCCACGCATTCGTACTCAACAGACATGATCAGCAGTTTTGACAGCGATGGCTCCATCGGGAATGAAGCCATTTTTACGCCCAAGCCGGTCAGCTCTCCAACATTATCCAATGCACCAAGAGCCCATAAGTCGTACAAACTACTGGTCATCGTGTCCGCTGGTGGAGGATCCATGAAATCAAACTCCATCAAGTCTTTGACTCCTAGTGACTTCAAAAGTAATATCGTATTGGACAAATTTGTCCGCTGGATCTCGGGAATGGTTTGAATGTAAAACTCGTTTCTAAATGCCGGCTCGGTGTATAATCTATAGGCAATTCCAGGCTCCGTCCGTCCGGCCCGACCAGACCTTTGATTTGCATTCGCCTGCGAGATAGGAGTGATCTGAAGCGTATCCATTCCCATTCTAGGATTATACACCTTAAGCTTTGAAAATCCGCTATCAACCACAAACTTGATTCCATCTACGGTTAGTGAAGTTTCAGCAATGTTTGTAGCCACGATTGCCTTTCGCGATCCTTTCGCAGCACGATCGAAAATCTTCGCCTGTAAGTCAGCAGGCATTTGCGAGTAGATCGGTAAAATCTCCAATTTTGGCGGATCGTCAAGCTGTGCTAGTCGTTGCGCCGTCACTTCGCATGTTGTCTCTATATCTTCTTGACCAGTCATGAAAACTAGAATGTCTCCTGGTCCTTGCTGCATATGAATTGTCAAGATCTGCTTCACGGCAGCATCAACGTAGTCTTCGCAAGGCGATTTTGAATACAGTACGTCAACAGGGAATGTACGACCCGGAATCGTGAACTGCGGTGCATTGCCATAGAAACGAGAAAACCGATCTGCATTCATAGTCGCAGACGTAACGATAAGTTTCAAATCCCGTCGCCGCGCGAGAACCTTCTTGAACAGACCCATTAAAACGTCCGTGTTTAAGGCACGCTCGTGAGCTTCATCCATAATAACACAAGAATATTTGTCTAAATCGCCTTCCTGAAGCGACTCGCGCAAAAGGACACCATCTGTCATATACTTGATCACAGTCTCATTGGACGTACAGTCTTCGAACCGAATAGAATACCCTACCAAACCACCAAGCTTGACCCCCATCTCTTCACTTACTCGACTGGCTACACTCATCGCAGCTACTCGACGAGGCTGAGTACACCCAATCAAACCTCGTTGTCCATAACCGTCTTCATATAGGAACTGAGTTAATTGGGTAGTTTTTCCAGATCCTGTCTCCCCAATGACAATTACAACCTGGTTATCTCGGATGACGCTGAGCAACTGTTCGCGAACAGCAAACGCAGGTAAAGATTGTCTTTGCTCTTGGAATGTCTTTTTGCGACTGAAATCAGACTGTCCTTTAGTCTCTCTTTTTAAATGCGAAGAGAATTTGTTGTCAGACTTCTCAACGCCACCGTCGCCAGCAAGAACACTGTCAGATTCATCATCTTGCTGGTCTTTTATCCCAAGAACATTTCCTAATGCAGTACCAGCCATATTTAAAGCATCTCGAGCTTGCTTTTGCCGTTCTCGCTGCATCCTTCGATTTCGGACTAACAGACTGCCTCTTTTACTGAACTCAGCCATGTCAGATTGTGGATCGCGGACTGCAGAAATAGGATCACGCTGTCGAGTAAAGACATTTCGACCGTCCAAAAAGGGTGGCGTCAAGCTGTGAACCAATAAATGGACTCTATTAGCGTTGCCATCTTCATCAAAGTTCATATCAAGTTCCTGAGCTTCTCCGACTCCTGATGTTGCCAGACGATTTTTCTCCCATAAGTCTGAATCCTGTTGCTTGGCCTTTGCTCGCATACTGACACGATTTGTCATACGCGCTTGTAACTTTTCTTCAGCTTCCTCGATATTGTAGTTTGAGGACCCAAACGGATTATGAATTTCATCTCCTGGTACATGACCAAACTCATCTGTTGCATACCAGTCCCGCTCAAGAGCGGCTAAAGTCTCTTCATCATAATCCGACGGCATTAATCCTCGGGAACTCATCTGTTCTCCTGATGGCGTAGGCGCCCGATTTCGACCCGGAGTGATCATCTCTGTTCTTCGTCGAGTCGACGCTCGAGTCGACGCTCGAGTCGTGTCTCGTCTGTATACACTAATTTGGGGATGAATGCCCTCGTCATCGTCAACATAGCCACCCATTGATCGTTTCATTGATGTTCTGCTGTCTGTATGAGAGGAAATACCTTGGTGTTGCCGATTACGATATAAACGCGATCGAGCTTCTTCTGACAGACCGCTACCATGACTCGGTGTGTCCATTCGCTGTCTTCGGTTTGAATGACCTTGAACGGGTAGCAAAGGCCTCTTAAACTCAAAAGTTTCAGTAGAGGTTCCCTCTTCAAGAGGCACAGGAAGAGGCCTAGGTTTTGTCTCGGGCTTCGAGTGAGAATCATCGCCATCCTGCTGCTGCTGTTGCTGTCTTGCCTTAGGAATGATCAAACCTCCGCGAGCCTTTGGAGGGGGAAGACGATCATCCAACGTACCAGGTAATCTGTCCGCCACTCCTGTAAATGCTATTCGTCTCTCAGTCATGTCCATTAATAATCTAAATGTCCGGGAAGTGGTAAAATTCGGCTGCATTTACTGATTCTACTGAATCATATCCAGTTCCAGGTCAGCTGATCAGATGGGACATTTGCTCCATCCACAGTTCATCAAAACTTGTCCAGATTCCCCACCGCGTCGATCAAATAACTTGATCTTCACTATCATAGAGAGGACAAAATCCTTTGAGGGATTAACGATGTCTCTGGTGGATGAGTTGCTTGCGGACTTTTCGCCATCGCCATCACCGACTCAGTCGCGGTCGGCGTCGCCTGAGCCTGAAGATGATCTCAATCGACCGAGTATAGGTGGAAGCAAACGGGCCGAACAAAACAATGATAGGATTGACCGAGTTGGAATATTTGCGGAGATAGAAAGTTCAGCTAGATTGATGGATCAAGTTAAATTGCTGTTAGAGGTATGTTATGCATTATTATGGCTAGATTGGATCTAGGAGTAACAGATCTAGAACATCGAAAAATATTCTTTACTGTCGGATTCGGTATCAGGCACTATAGAAGACAATCCGGAATACAAATTACTTGTTGAAGTGAATGCTTTAGCAACTGATATCACTGGTGAAATCACTGTACTACACAAGTATGTCGCTGAAAAGTATAATCCTAGATTTCCTGAACTTGAATCACTAGTGCTAAGCCCAGTTGATTACGCTAAGACTGTCAAAGTAATCGGAGCAGATATTGCGACTATTAAAGACAAGCAAAAGCAACTCACAGATTTTCTTCCTGCTGCGATAGTCATGGTTTTGACAGTTTCAGCTGTCACCTCTAAGAGTCGCGACCTGACTGATGATGAACTCAAAATTATTATGGAGTGCTGTGACGTTTTGTTGTTTTTCGACTCGGCTCATAAAAAATTCACACAGTACGTTGCTACAAAGATGACTGCATTTGCTCCAAATACAGCTGCTCTTGTAGGCTCTGTCACAGCCGCAGAACTGTTTGGGGTCGCTGGAGGTCTAGCTGGTCTGTCTAAACTGCCCTCGTGTAATATTCCATCGCTAGGTGTTAAACGCAACCAGACTAATATAGGCCTCGGAAATACAGGTGTACGACAGCAAGGGTTTTTATATTTCAGTGCTTTGGTCCAATCGACACCTATGGATCTGCGTCGTCAGGCCCTAAGAATATTGGCTGCAAAAGTCTCACTTGCAGCGAGAATCGATATTGCACGTTCGAACATGGACGGAATGCGAGGGTTGGAACTAAAAAACGAGGTTGAAGAGAAACTAGAAAAATTGGGAATACCCCCCTCGAATCAAGGACCAAAGGCTTTACCGGCTCCTGATGATCGTCCATCAAAGAAACGGGGAGGGCGTAGAATCAGGAAGTATAAACAAAAGTTTGCGATGACTGATCTACGAAAGGCACAAAATAGGATGAAATTTGGGGAGCAAGACGGTGACTATATTTCTTGAAATGTAGAACTATGTAAAACAGCATATAGGACTAATAAATACTTACCACCTATCATCATGAGCAAGGGAAAGTGAAGCCGAATTTGGACTTTCTTTCTTTTCAGTCTGAGTCGGCAAAGCAATATTGCTTTGGAATGGAGAAGGTGAGGAAGGCTGGAAGCGAGCCGAAAATTCTGGCTTCACATATTTGTCAGGATATGAGGCGGATGGAATGTTGATTGGTTCGCCATTATCCGTAAACGTCGCCCAATGAAAAGTATCGCATCCTTTTTCTTGCTGATATGAAGCTGCACAAGACCAGAAATAACGACCTAGACTCTCCTGTTTTTTCGTTACGCATCGGAGGACCATAGGAATTCCGCACTTGCACAGAGGTGTATTATATGGCGCGTGACAGTCACGATACATGCGGTATGTAAGATTGATACGGGAATTTCCAGAGATAGGATGAGCGTCGACTTTTCTGCAAGAAATGACAGAATGCTTATATTTCTCTTGGCATGGGGCGTGCATAATCAATAAACTATTATGCGGAAGATGTAATGAATATGTCTGTGCTGAAGAAGTAGTTTCCCGCAGTCGAAACTATATCGATTAGAACTTAACTCTGAAAATTTCTGATTTTCTGAAACTCACCTCACGAGTTACACCAAGAGAAACGCTCGCAATGACAGGCATAGGCCCGTGATAAGTGAGTCTGTCAGAATGATATCCAACAGATTCAGAAGGTCCATTATAGCGGTTGCAAAAAGTGACATCACCAAGCCACTTGCCTTTATACTGATACTTCAAATATCCACGCTTTGATAATTCTTCATTCACTAACTGTTCGACTATTTTTTGCACTCTCAGCATATTATTGCTAAAAGGACGAACAGCCTTAATTGGTGCACCATTGTAGCGATAGGTATCGATAAAAAACTCAAGATGCGTCGAGTTGACATAGAAACATGTGGAATGGGGAGACGTAACTTCACGGTTGAATAATCGGAACTGATTGGGCGACCATTGAATTGAATCATTCATTAAGTCTCTTAATAGCTGATTGGCAAGCTCGAACGGAAGAAAATTGGGATGAAAGGTGCATGGTGTGTTTTGTGCAATTAAGTCCGGGGTATAAAGGTGTATAACTTTCCAAGGGACAGAGTTTGAGGATGACTGGACCAATGATGGAGCCCCTCGGCCATAATATTTCGGCTTGCTTGTATATCCAGAAGGAGTCATTAGATCCTCAGAATTCGTCCTTCGTCGCACCACGTGCTGGAGAAGAACACGGTCTGGATCTTGGTCGCCATCATCACCGTCACCATCACCATCAGTTGGAAATCGCTTTCGACTCGAGCGTTTAGTAGACATAAAACGAGTCACAGGAGCTTGCAGAGCAGATAATGACGGGGAGAAGGAGGAAGAGGAGGAGTTCGTGCAGGGTGAGAGTGTTGTAGTATTTCGACTTGCAGTGTTGTTCCGAGCAGTCGCGTAATTTTCAGCCACTCTAGAAGCTCCCGATATAGACCCATCAGCTGAAACTAAAAGTTCCAATAGTAGGTCCTGTGGTAGATCGGGATGTAACGACGCAAAGATAGCCAGTCGAGTGTCAGTGTCGAGATCGTCGTCGAGATCATCATCTACGTTCGCCGCGGAGTTTGGGTCTGGAGCAGGAAGATCTAGAACAGATCCCTGAAAGGCTCGCTTCACCATTATAGGCCATATCCAAAAGCTGCACTAAACAGCCCGTAATTCTCCTCCGAAATCAATTTGGTATGCAATCAGAAGATGTTCTCCACCACATGCACGCTGTACCGAGCTGAGCGCTCCAGGACAGACTACTCTCCCAACGCAGTGTGCAGGTGATTGAGCGCCCGTAACATGTGTTTCACGTGATCTCCAGGGGGAAAGGGGATAAGAAACGGCTAACGAAGTATGAGAAGGCGGCTGACATAAAGAAACAGAGTCTTCGATTCTAGTACTATTTTAGGTCTTTTGCACAAATCCTACTTGTCTTTGTTCAGTAAAAATCACTTTCTTTTATCTCCTCGCTTATTTTTGGTGGGTCTCCGTCGATTTGGATCCAATTGTCCTTACACGAACTCTTTTTGGCACCAGTTTCAGCGCCGTCGAGCCCAAGATCTGCTCTTAGTGTCGTTGTTTGCTATTTCGCCAGCTAAAATACCGCCAGGCTGTCGTCACCACCAGAACCTCCAAAAACCAACAATTCCGGCCACGCTAGTTCGCGTCCTGCGAATATCTTAATCGCAAAACCTTATACGTTTATAGAATCGGCTGCTACTTCTGCTACTTCAGAGTCGTTTTCCTCGTATCAAGGCTCCCCGCTCTACTCTCTTGCGGGAGCATCTCCTGTCCCCGATCCACAGTACGAACCCCGTCAGAATCAGCAGTGGCAGCAGCAGCAGCAGGAGCAGCAGCACCAACTCTACCACTCAGCTGCCCGCTCGGTTTCCTCACCTTCACTTCCTGTACCTGACCAGACTTCGTCCAATCCTCCTCCAATCCCGCGTCTGCGCAGCTTTGCCTCTTCCGTTCGCGGTCTTGCCTTGACTTCCATTGACTCGGGCTCCGATCAGCTCCCGGTTCCGGTCACCTCGCGCTCGTACTCGCGCTCCTCTTCAAACAACTCCCACTCGCGCTCACCATCGCCTGGACCCTATCGTTCCACATCCTCGACTTCGCTTCGCTCGAACTCGTCTTCTACTTCTCGTTTAGGGACATCCTCTTCTCGACGGGCTGTCTCGCTTTTTGATACTGACGCTGGCGCCTCGTCCTCCTCTGTCGTACCACCAATCTCGTCTGCTTCCAAGCGGCAGCTTCACCCAGGTCGCACACCTAGTACCCCTAATTTTAAGCTCAATTCGACCTTTGATTTCTTCCAGTCTTCTCCCGCTTTTCCTCCTACGCCTGGTTTTCCTCCTGATATTCTGCCAGATCGAGACCTTGAAGAAGACGACGACGACATCAATTACACCACTAAAAGAAAGCCCGTTTCTTCTACGACGGCCGCTATAATTTCTCTAATGGCTTCTACCACTCCTGGTGCAATCGTTTTGCGCTATGTTCGGCTCTTTGCTGATCGACTAAACAAATTATGGGCTTTCCGGCCGCCGAAGGTTTATACTCGTTCTATCCAATATGCTATAGCTACTTTTCTAGGCCTGCTGCTTCTTATATCTGTCATTTCCAGCCGACGCAGTCCGCGGATCACCTCTCCTTCTTATGCCGCTTTGAATGATGCTATTTATCAGCCATATGCGCAGGACACCTTTCAGCCGATTGTGCCAAAACTTGATACAGACGTGCCAATTGAGATTTTGAAAGCTCGGCCGAAGCAGAAGGCTGCTTTGATTTCACTTGTCCGCAATTCTGAGCTCGAAGGTATTGAGCAATCAATGCGCCATCTTGAGGCACATTTCAATCATAAATATAATTATCCTTGGATATTTTTCAATGACGAGCCATTTAATGACGAGTTTAAGGCTCGTACGCAGAACATCTCCTCGTCAGAATGCTTTTATGCCGTTGTTCCTCCTGAGCATTGGTCGCTTCCAGACTGGATTGACGAAGATCGGTTTGTTTCGTCGCTCGATTACTTGGGCGCAATTGGAGTAGGTAAAGGTTGGATGATTTCATATCGACACATGTGCCGTTGGAACTCTGGTTTTTTTTACAAGCATCCGATATTGGCAGATTATGACTGGTATTGGCGAGTTGAGCCGGATGTCCACTTTTTCTGCGACATTGATTATGATCCATTTACTTTTATGGCAGAGAATAATTTGAAGTACGGTTTCAATATGAACATTCTTGATGATGCACGATCGTTTCCTTCCATGTGGCGGCAGACTCAGGAGTTTATGTCAGAATATCCGGAGTTAATCCATCCTGAAGCAGATTTATCATGGATTATCGATCACAAGAATGATGGAGAGTACAACAACTGCCAATTTTTTTCTAACTTTGAGATTGGGTCTTTGGATTTCTATCGTAGTAAGACATATAACACATATTTTGATTATATCGATCGGAAAGGAGGATTCTATTATGAGCGATTTGGTGACGCGCCATTGCATACTCTTGCGATAGTGCTATTTTTACCGAAACGGGAGACGCACTTTTTCCGAGACATCGGCTATCAGCATGATATCAACAAGCAATGCCCTTCTCACATGCTTGATAAATGTTCCTGTGAGCCTACGGATATTGACGAGAACTTCTACAAACTTGTGCCCATGGAGTCACCGCAGCGTAAACCTGACGACGCATGCATCCGTTTATGGCTAGGAGGAGATTGGCTAGAAAAGGATGAAAATGGAAATTACATAAAAGGAGGATTTGAGATTTGAGCCGAGATTCAAATAATTTGTATCTCTCTTTTGCATATTTGGTCGTTAATTTTGCTTTTATTCACAAGCTTGGCTCACAAGCTAGAGTCATGTTTCAGAATGAGAATTGATTTCGGTTTCCTGAAGATTTCAGGGAGAAATGTTGTTTTCAATGGAAAGGCTTGTAGTTCAAAAGTCGATTTTATTGTATTATAGGAAACAATGGAATTAGAGAAGCTGCGCCAGAAGCTTTAAGGAAATTTTATAGAAGTGTAATAGTTATTAGACCTGAACCAAAAAATATAGTAACAATGAGTGAATAAGCAGACAAACTTTTTGAAACAAATATAATCATTCGGCGTCATCAAGCGAAAGTTCCTTGCCTTGCTTGTTCAGTTTGCCATTTGAAGATGATGCCTTTTGATCCTCGGCTTTCTTAACAACCTTGATTTTTTTAAATTTAGCAACGAAAAATCCGTCGACGTTATAAGTGTGCGGATAATATCTTTTGGTGAGGCTTAATTTCGAATTGAAAGTCTTGCCTCTGAAGGAAGTGAAGCCGGGGACACCGAACTCGAGTCCTGTATCTACCAGCTTTACATTTGGCCGTTTGCGGAGCGCATAATCGACCACGGCTTCGTTTTCGTCGACGGTGACGGAGCAAGTAGAGTATACGATATATCCGCCAGTTTTAGAGGCGGCATCGACGGAGTCGATAGCTGCAAGGAGAAGCTGCTTTTGTAAAAATGGAAGGTTGATGAAGTCCTTCTCGTTTCGTGAGGTCTTCACAGAAGCATCCTTAGCAATGACGCCAGTACCGGAACAAGGTGCATCAAGCAAGACGCGATCAAAGCCACCCATGACACGAGGAAATTCTTTTGCGTCGTAGTTGCAGACGACAGTATTTGTGCATCCAAGCCTATGGATGTTGGCGATGAGACTCTTGGTTCGAGCCTTGTTGGAATCGTTGGCGAACACGCAACCTGTGTTTTTCATCAACGCAGCAAGATACGTTGTCTTCCCACCGGGTGCAGCTGCCATGTCAAGTACACGTTCGTTTTCTTGTGGAGCCAGTGCAATGCAAGGCAAAAACGAAGACGCTGCTTGGATGATGTAATGGCCCGCTAAATACTCTGGAGTTGCACCAATAGGCACCTGCGAGTCGAAGATCTGAAGCCCGACTTTGGTCCAGTTTCCAATAGGCTTGAGATTGACTCCTCGGTTAACAAGAGCTTGGGCAAGATTCCGACGCCGGGTCTTTAAAGTATTCGTCCGAATCGTCACAGGTCGTGGAACTTCGTTAGCTTCAAAAAACTCAAAAGCTTCTCGAGGGGAAAAGAGGTCAAACAGTTTACCGGCAAGAAACTCTGTGTACCCGTAATAGTTTGCAATATCTGCAATCAACTGCTGGACGTATTCGGCACGGGATCTGCCCTTTTCAGCGAATTTGCTGAAATCGTCTAGAACGTTAAGGATTTCTTGGATCCTGATCCGAGAGGTTTGGATATCGCCAGGATTTTTCAGAAGGGAGCCTTCTTCATCTTCAACTGAAGGCAAAATTGAGTTGATTTTAGGGTCGGAGTTGATGTTATCTTCGTCTTCGTCAGATTCTAGTGCAAGATTTCTGAATTCGTCGTCGTCCTGATCGTTGTCGTCGCTGTTCATCTCATCATCTTCAAATTCTTCCACATCTATTTCAACCTTATCATCCTCCTCGTCTTGGTCAATATTAAATTCATCTCCCATGTCATCTTCTTCGCTTTCATCCTCTTCGTCCGGACCTTTAAAAGCCTTGGCCAAGCCTTGCTGGTTAGCAGCTTCCAGCAGATTTTCATCGTCCTCATCATCACTAAACATTGCCTTTCCAGTCTCCTCTTCCTCTGCCGAATCATACACCTCATCATCTTCTCCATTGCTCTATTTCAGGTTAATATCCAATTATAAACAATAGCTAAAACCAGCGTACCTCCTCGTCTGACGAATTCTGATCTCCCTCATCCTCACTACCAAACGAATAAAAGTCATCCTCTTCGACTTTTTGCTCCGTCACGACCGAGACGGACTGATTGCTATTTTTTCTGTTCATAGACTCGATGATAGGGGTTTTTGAGTCACTTTTCCGCTTCTTGAGCCCATCTCTGTCCTGATTCTTTTCCGCTGACCGTCGCTTCTTACTTGGATCTAGAATCCCCTGCTTGAACTCGTCCAGTGTCGGCACCGAGCCCTGCTTTGTTCTCGCTTTCCGACCAAGCTTAGGACGTGCCGTTCTGACCATTTATCTCCGTTTGTATGTTTGTTCTAGTTACTTTGTTCAGTAGCCGATAGTCAACCAAAAACACGTTGTCAGTTCGAATTTCTGGAACCTAAGCTGCAAAAAATTTGGAACATTGGGACAAAAAGTTTTGGAACTCCCAAGCTGTACGATTGAGCCTGCGCTCCTGGTTGTTGGTTGGTCTTGTGAATTTGATAATTTTCAAGCAATTATTGCCTTAGTATTTTTGCTGCAGCAGTATATTAGAGATACTTAATTAGCATATCTAGACCTGAAATATTTGAAACAACGAGATCCAAAGTAAGGAGCAAAATGCCGCAAGGTTCCATGAAAATTACAAAGCCAAAAGTGTAAGTACAGACAGTCAGATCCGAAACAATATTCTCATAAGACAACAGTCCGTCAAAACCTAGTGGACAGAAAAAAGCTGCCAAGCGAATAATTGCACCGAAAAAGGGATTGACTGCAACATCGACAAAGCTGGCAAAGGTACTGTAATAGTATTAGTCTTCGTCGAATTGTACTAAGACATTGTTTAGAAACACTCTGGCGCGATAGCGGTCAATACGGAAAAATTGCTGTCGTCCAGAGTAGGGCATTTAGAATTACTCAAAGGCTCGCGTCGAGAAATTGCAAAGAAGGATGCATTGAAGGCTGCTAAAGAACGGATTGGGAAATTGAAATCAAAGTGAGTAAAGCGACAGAGAAATATCTACAAATGCTTTATAATAAAAAGGAAATTCAATAACCATATAGCAGGTAATACAATACATTTCTAATTATAGTCGGCAATAGGGCGTTCACATCTAACCCTCAACATCATACATAAACTCGACCACTATAATCAAACTCATGCAGAACTAGAAAGGGATTTGTTCATAAACCGTCTTCGAGTAAATGCCAACCAATACTAAATGAAATTAATTCTCCGCTTTGAAAACTAAATATTGAGAAAAACCAATAACATACCTTGCTGGGAACGTCTCCATTCGCATAGACCCGGTCGATCAATCGAACAGCCAGCTCCTGTCGAAACTGCGAAAGATATCCACGCAACATGTCCGCCTCCGCTCGGTCACGAGGAGCAGCATACAAACTATTGAGCGGAAATCCAGGATCACCAGGAATGGAGAAATGCTCAAGTGCAAACGTGTTTAAAATTCGGCCTGCCTCTGTGCGGTCAGCCTTGCCAGCTTTCGACGAAATGGCGGATAAACAGTCGGTGATAAATAAGATTCCGTAGATCAACGTGCGATCAGCTGGTCCTTTGATTTCAAAGTTGCGGAAAAAAGAATTTGCTCGGAACAGGTCGAGAACCTCATCAATGATGTCGTAGTCTTCCGAGGTGGGATACGCCGGTCCACGGAACTTCGTGCGCAAAGGCATCACGGCAAAGTTTCCTAACGAACGTCAGAGTTAAATTCATTATTTGCCAAAAAACCGAATTCAGATCTTACCAATTAGTCTCGTGTCTGGATCGGCCAGAAATGTCGAATGATAGACCTGCAACAGATGTTAATCCTGGACTGGACAGGGATGACTTTCAAGTATGACCTACTGGCATTGTTGTGTGTGAGAAAACAATGGTAGAAGAAAATCAAAAACTAGTCAAATCAATAGATTCACGGTCAAAATGAGTCTGATTACGACGCCTGAGTCTGATTGTCTCAGGTTTAGACCAATTTAAAAAGCGAACATATCAATAATAACTCTCCTCCTTCTGGGCGGCGCTGGTTTGGTCGTTGTTTCTCCCGACAGTGTCGCTTCCAAATTGGCCTGATTCAGTCTTATTTTTCAGATTCTAAGTAAAATACTTAAAAATAGAAATACGTTCATGTCCTCTGCCTTGGAACCGCCGACCACTGCAAAGGTCGTGTTACACACTACCAAAGGTCCAATAGAAATTGAACTCTGGGCCAAAGAGACGCCGAAAGCGTGTCGCAACTTTCTCCAGCATTGTCTCGATGGATACTACGATAACAATCTGTTCCACCGCGTCGTTCCTGGGTTTCTCGTTCAAACCGGAGATCCCACTGGTACAGGACACGGTGGTGTCAGTATTTATCACGACGAAAATGGCGCCGGAACAGGAGGATTTCCTTCTGAGTATCACTCCAGGCTGCGATTCAATAGACGCGGACTACTGGGCAATGCAGAGGCGGAGAATCTGAATGATAACTCGCAATTTTTCATTACTCTGGATGCGACGCCAGAGCTGCAACGGAAGAATACTTTGTTTGGCCGAGTCATGGGTGATACGATATATAACGTACTCAAGATTGGCGAGTCGGAACTCGACAGAGACGACAGGCCGTTATATCCTGCGAAAATTATGCGCACAGAAATTTTAGTGAATTATTTTTCAGACATGGTTAGCCATGCGCAACCGACAATAGCCGAAGATTCGACAAATAAAAAAACAAGCGCAAAGCACAAGAAAAGAAAAACTCGGCCGAAAATTAAAATGTCATTTGGAGACGAGGCCGAGGAGGACTTGGCGGTGCTGCCCAAATTCAAAATGAAATCGGCTCATGAGATTCTTAATGATTCACGACTATCCAATGCAATACCCCAAACTCCACCGGAGAAGAAACAAATTGATTTGAAGCCAGTGACTCCTCTTCGATTGCCTTTTACTACCAAGCAGTCAACAGAACAGACAGCAGTCCAGCCATCGAACGCTTTACATTCCAACGAGTCGAAGTTAGAATCAAGAGTCAGTGAGACAGCTAAAAAGGAAGATCAAACTGAATCGTTCGATCAAGTTGCAGAGAAGCCGTCCGAGTTCGATAAGATCAACGCTGAAATCGAGGCCATGAAAGAATCTCTAAAACGACGTCACGAACGCACTGAATCAGAGCCTAGCAACATAAAGAAGACGAAACGCATATCTGCTCTTGAGCTTGAGCGTGAGAAATATCTGGAAAGCAAAACTGCTCTAGTGGGCCGCCGAAAATTCCATAAACGAACCAAAGCCGATAGAGAACTAGAAACGCTGGCCCTGCTAAGTAAATTCACAGATAAACTGCACGCTGCGACGGCTCCACCGATTCCCTCAAAATCTGTAAAACGAGGGCTCTCCAGTTCTGAGATCTCCGTCGATGAAAGCTTATGCGAACTTCATAACCTACCTCATTGTGAATCCTGCATGTATTATGACCGTCTAAGTGAAGGAGAGGATGATACATTGGATACCATCATGACACATACATTTACAGATCCTCTTTCACGACGACGGAGAACAGCGGAGTTCGAGGAAACTTTGGTCACAGTTCCACCACCGCCTCCACCGCCTCGTCGGCATCGAAGGCGACAGGAATGAAAAAGATATACGATATACGATATACTATGTACTATATAATGTATTAACGAGCGCGGCCGATTGAACGATAGCATAAGAGAACAATTTCACAGACAACTATTTTATGTAAATTAAAAACAAAGTGCGGTGTGAGCACAAGAGAGGTTAATATGCAGTATTCCAGAATATAGTAGCAATCGCCTATAGGAATTATTCAATTATTCATCCTTGACTCCACCCGAACCGCTCTTCTCAGCTTGACTGATAGCCTTCTTATCAGTCTCGACATTTCCAGAAGACGGATTGAAAAGACTGGGAGCAGCCTTGAACGGACGCTTGAGGTCGCCGGAAGCTGCTTTGCCTAGAACATGGATCTGAACAATTTTCTGCTCAAACAAACTCTTGATGGGTAAGATGGACTGGAGTACAAGTGGATTTGTATAACCCATCTTAAAGTGCATAAAAACAAGAATGGCAATACCAAAGAAAGACGACTGGCCAAAAAGTTAGAATAACCAAAGGTGAGCAAAACAGCAAGAATACATACACGCATAGCAGAAGACACCTGGTTGTTATCGTACTCCTTGACAGTAGTGGTAATTAATTTCTTTTCAGTCGAACCTTGACCAAAAGGCGAACTGGGCTCAACATATTTAAGAGTAGTCAGGTCTAGAAACATTAGTACTGTTGTAGAGGATGAAGACAAATATATGGCTTGCCACCGAGATAGCAACCTCGAAAAAAAGGGCACCAGCCTGACGCCCATCACTACCAGTAAGTAACGTACCATTTTTCTTATTAATCTTAAACATCGTAAAGAAATAAACCGCAAATATAATAACATTGCTGAGAAGATACGCACAACGAGCGTAAAAAACAACCATAGGGTCCTCGAACGGGATTTTTTTGGCCAGCTGCATGAGACCAAACATGAGCACCATATTACTAATTGCGGGATTCATTCTGATGACAGATGATGAGACAAGAATATTATACAGTTGTCTGCTAAAATTGGTCGGATAAAATTGTCTGTAGATGACCTAAGAAAACAAACCAATTTTGTGGGAGATTGGTGAAAGATATGTCATGTCTATAATATTGCCAGAACAATCGCTTGCGAAGTGGCTGTGTCAGCACAGTACTTTGTACCGAAGTCTGACTTGTGCTGTATTCATACTCGGTTCCAAACCAGCTCAGAACCGGTCCAACACCTGGAACGGGGTGTCCTCACACAATCCTCAATCGCGATCTACGGGAAAGCCAGGGCTGTTAAGAAATTACAACTGTAGAAACCTCAAGCCGACCAAATCAAACAAGAATACAGATTAATATTTAAGTCAAGCTAGGACTAGTCAATAGCGTTGATTTTCCTGGTTTTGATTTGGCGGCTCAGTCTCTGCTGTCTATTATTCTGTGATGTCTGCGGTTAACGGGGGTGGGCCTGTGGCCCAGCAGGATTATACTCTGCAAGGTAGGCACCTATTGCTATTCCGGATGAATGGAGATTATGATACTTCCAAGATCAGCAATAACAATTTCTTGATAGGTGTTATGAGATTTTTGCAGACCGAATGGCAGAAGAACGAGCGGAGTCGGATTCAGTGGGAAATTGAGCGAGCGGAGATGAAGGTGTGTCTATAGTCTTGTGCTTTTATAGTTAATATTCAAGGCACAAGGTTCCGTACTAATGCTGACATTGGATGCTAGGCTCGAATAGCACGACTGGAGGGTGAAAAACGCGGATCAGAGCAATTACTAGAAACCTATGTTAAGCGTATAGCGATGTTGGAACGCGCTCTCGAAACACAGAGGTATATAAACTTTGGACCTGTTTGACAGGGAATTTTTATTTCTATGCTAGTCTAACGCGTCTATCTTCCAGATCAGAATCTCGCTCGACCTCGGAGGCCCCAATGTCACCTGCAGATTCTGATGAGCCTATCGAATCTGGTGATAATGCCCAGTCCAATATAGAGATCAAACTGGAAGCTGCAGTCCCGGTCGACTTCGAGCCCGAGATTTTCGATCCGGACAACCAGGCGCTGATTGAGGCTTCTGACAAAAAAAGAACACGAGCGCGGGAAAATTTGGAAAAATGTCTACAGGAAGTTGCGTATTTACTGGTGTTCGCAGATTCGATCCCTCTGCCATTGCCTTCCCAGACTGATCCGGGCTTAATGTCGATTGCGCAGGCGACCAAACAACACGCTAATTTACAGCATCAGCAACAACCACAACAGCCACCGCAATATCATTTACAGCAACAACGATCGATTATTCCTACTTCAAACCCTGCTATAAATCCAACGCTAACCCCAACGACAAATTCGATGGGATCCCCAATGACGAATGGATGTACACAGTCGGTACCAACCAATGATTCAGGGCCAACTGAAGATCCAGCTCCGATGAATGGTGTTTATCCAAAACCGACACTTCCCCCCAGTGCCGAACCTCGGTTTCCAGAGCATTCTCAACTTACTCGGATGCATAATGTCACCTCAGAGCTGGGACACATAGTCATAAGCGAAGGCGAGGTCAATGACGACGAAGCAGATGTAATCAATGCGATATCGACTGACCCATCATCTCAAATTATTCTCGCAAACGAAGGCTTTGAAGATGCACCTGTTTCAGTATCCATGGAAACCACAGAAAAGTCAGCCACAGGTATGGACAAAGAACCTAATACCGACCTGACTGAACGGGATGCCCCCGAGCTGGATGAGACTGGTCCTCCGCCACCTCATTACGAAAGTTAAATATAGGCATTACTTTAGTATCATTTATCATGCTTTATGTAAATATTTTAGAATTCAATGGGTCTATTATACAATGTTATACAAGAATGTGCTCGCTATCTAGTTTCGCTACGTCCGTTTAGTGATAGTTCTCCTGCTCTCTGCCGAGGTGCATACAGCACAAAGTTGACCGACTCGAGCGGGATATCCCAGACGCCGTCAGAACCTTTCCATAAATACGAATCATCATCCGATACAACAGCATACTCGTCGGTGATTGTGCATAGCTGGTTGAGATCAGATGTCAACATCTCAGTATTATAAGTCAATAGAGCAGCGTAGATATAGACGATGAACATGACTAGGAACGCCGGAACTGCAAGTGCCCACCATCGACTCGGATAGTAGTAAATTTTCAAGCTATGTAGTACGCTTTGCGGCAGAATTGCCCATACAATATACAACAGAAAAGCGATGGTGGACGATACGTAGAGTGCAAACCCAAAATACTCGCGTTCCGGAGGAACTGCGTCGCCGCCAACCGTGACGTCGGACTGCTTAGCAAGTTTGTCGCCAGCAGGAATATCAGTCTCTGAATCTGACACCGTCGAGGTTGACCTAGTCAATGATATCCGAGGTGAGGATCGACCTGAAGTGAAGAGTGAAAATGCGTTGTTCGCTGGTTTCAGTGGTGTTGGCGGATGGTTGTAGAACGGCGGTTGAAACTGGCGCAGATTGTCTTTCATCGACTCCAAATTGAGCGACGACGCTGCTGATTTGCTGCGTTTCATCATCTTTCCTCAGTGTATGATGACTGTAATCGTTATTGACTATCGTGTCTGTTTAGTTCGCAAAGCGTATGGTTTACCTTTGACATGCGGAGAACTTAATGGATCTTTACTGCCTTCTCCAGACACATTGGGACATCTGGGACAAGATTATTCGGCTGTTAGGCAAATCAATTCTATTGAACTACCTGACTTGTTTTGTTTTTCTGGGCCAATTCTTTTTCCTCCGCTGGTCACTTGTTCACATTATCTTTGAGCGAATGCTCATATATGTCAATGACCAGTCCTCAGAATACGGACTTACCTTTGGCTGGAACATGGACCGAACCCGATGTCGACCATGTCGGAACGTCCCAATCACGAATTCCGGTCAGCGATCTAACCAAGCCTGTGGAAGAAACCGTGGGTGGTGTTGACTTATCGCAAAAGGACTCATTTAATTCGCAAGATGGTTTGCAGGATTCCACAGGTACCGAGCTCCTCGAGACAGACCAGGCCGATGGGAAGCAGCCCGATGATACTTCTTCAATAGTGCCCGATTCGGATAGCCGTCCAGCAGATCCAGCTTCCGTATCGTCTCAGAAAACTACGTCTTCCCAGATTCGGGGAATTCCACCAGTCGAAGAGAGCTCGTTTAATATGAAGAAAATTAAGTGGCTCGATCCGCAACGCCAATCTAGACAGGATTCCATAATTTTACAGAATGAAAACGGACCTTGTCCGCTGATTGCGCTTGTCAACACTCTGATTCTCTCTACTTCGAAAACGGTGCAAACACCGCTGTCGCAGCTCTCGACGCGCGATGAGATTAACGCTAGCTATCTCATTGATTTGTTGGCCGAATTACTGCTAACTAAAGACATCACTGGTGCTGCTGGCGATGACATTACCAGCGTCTTATCCCTGCTACCATCGCTTCACACGGGACTGAATGTGAATCCAAGGTTCGACGGCACATTCGAACCTTCCCCTGAATTGGCCTTATTTAGAGTCTTCGATGTTGATCTTGTTCATGGCTGGATTTCTGACCCTGATAATCGATACTTTGACAAAGCGGTTAACTCGGCTATGTCGTATGAAGGTTCGCAGAGTCTACTAATTCAGGCGTCAGAGGTTACTTCCAAACTGGGTACCCAGGCTTCTTTGACTGCCGAAGAGTTAGAGGTTGTTGAAAATGCACGGATCATTGAGATTTTTCTGGAGCGCACAGCGACTCAGATGACTGCATTTGGGATCAAGTTCTTAAATGAGTTGTTATCGCCTGGCTCTTTTGCAGTTTTGTTTCGAAATGACCATTTTTCAACTGTGTACAAACATCCAGATACTAAACAACTATTTATGCTTGTCACCGACGCCGGATTTGCTCAGCATTCCGCTATTGTCTGGGAAAGTTTGAATGATGTATCGGGATCTGCGAGCTTGTTCTTTAATGGACTCGGGGTTCCTGCTAAGCTGAGTGGATCCGTTGGAGATGACCAGCTCGCTATTGCAAACTCCCTGGCTGAGGCGAGTACAATCTCTTGTCATAACGACGTTTCAGTGTCGACTTCGCAGACAGCAAAAACAGATAATACTGATTCAGATACATACTATTCTACCCCCGATCTCGACCATGCACTTGCAATGGAGCTTCAGAGCGCGGAAGATGCTGCATATGCTCGACAGCAACAGGAAGCCGAAGACCGCGCCGAGCGACGACGACGAGAACGAGCGACTAAAGCTGCAGCAACAAATACAAGAGTAGCCGGTAGCTCCAAGAATAATCGAGGTGCTCATGGAGCTCCCCGATCAGGGAACCGGGCAAATACCAGTCTCTACGGGCCATACGGTCAAGAAGCCACAAATTTACTTACTGAGATGCAGGGGTCTTCTTCAACCAGAAATGCTTCTGTTACTGTTAGAGATAAACGAGCAGCTACCGCCAGCAGGAAAGAGAAGGAAAAGGAAAAGGAAAAGTGCAGGATCATGTAGATTGTTTTTGTAGTTTTTGTGAATTTATTGGACCAGATTGGATAATGCTTGATTGTATTGGACTAAACTGATTCAATTATCATTCCTAATGTCACAAATTCTATTGCATAGCATTATATTTACCCTATCATTTCGCACGAGTTCATATTTTTATTTGAATTTTTATTCAAATTTCAAAATTTGTTTTTAATTCGTAATCTGTTCGGTATTTGGCCGTTATAGGAAGGAATCCCGAGATGCCTGCGGCGACCGATGACGATAGTAAGATGCTTAGTGAGGATTCTTGCTAATCAATTCTTTTGGTCGCCTGCGATATCCAGCGATTTAGCCAGCCCAATTCTGAATATCAAACCCCAATTGAAATGTCTCAGCTTCTTTGTGGGAAGACGTACCCTCCAAAGTTATCTCCAGACGAAACAGCGAGTTTATCTGTTGCCTTGCGCGATTGGGCGCTCTCGCATGGTCTGGTTATTCGAGCGCATCCTACTTCTGTTTCCACGACAACTGACGCGGATATACTTGCTACTCATGTTCCACTGACATTGTTTCCCTCACCATTCCCAAAAGCACTGTTTGAAGAAGCTCGAGAACTTCAGCTCGAGTTTCAGAACTTATACGCTCGAGTCGCAGATGATATGGATTTTTTGGCTGCCATCACAGAAAAGTAATGTAGTTTCGAGAATTTTACTACCCAAGCTCTTTATCTAACGGAGCTCTAGATTGGCCGGTGTTGACGAATTTATGCACGGCCTTTGGAAATTACATCTTGAAGTCTCTGCGGAAACTGGGGGAGTTCCAGTTCAACCTTTGACTCTTGGTGTTTTCCGTTCGGATTATCTTCTACATGCACCCTCTCCTGACGAGCCCATCTCTCTTCGCCAGGTCGAGCTGAATACAATATCAGCGTCTTTCATGGGTCTTTCATCGCGTGCTGCAGATGCGCACAATTTTCTTCGCAAAGCGGGCCACTATCCTGAAGTTAGTGACATTCCCGTAACTGCTGAAACTAATCCGGTCAATCCTGCGTCAACCGGAATTGCTCGAGGATTAGCTTTAGCTCATAAAGCATATGGTGTAGCTAATGCAGTCGTTTTGTTTGTAGTCCAGCCTACTGAGCGTAATGCTTTTGATCAGCGCTGGTTGGAGTATTTGTTGCTGCAAAACCACTCAATACGAGTTTTACGGGCAACGCTTGCTGATATTGCCGCTAACGCTGTCCTGGATAGATCAACACATATGCTAATGTTTAAGGGTCAGCGTGTTTCGGTTGTCTATTATAGATGCGGTTATACACCCGACGATTATCCTACTCCAGATACTTGGGAAGCTCGCAAGACCATGGAACTTTCGGACGCAATTAAATGTCCGAGCATAGCGACACACTTCGCGGGTGCCAAAAAAATCCAACAAGTCTTAGTTGAAGAATCCATTCTTGCAAAATATTGTCCTGATGTTGAACTCCGTGCCCGCATACGTGCTACATTTGCTGATATTTTACCACTCGACGACTCACCACTTGGTGAAAAAGCCCGGCAGCTCATCAGAAGTTGTCCTGAGAAATATGTGCTGAAACCACAACGCGAAGGCGGAGGGAATAATGTCTATCGCGAAAAGATTCCTGAATTTTTGGCTTCCTTGCCAGATGAGAGTTATTGGAACGGTTATATTCTAATGGAGCTAATCGAGCCTCCTATCGATATCACGAACTCGATTATGCGTCTGGGTGAGATCCGCCAAGGACCAGTAGTTTCTGAGTTAGGCGTGTATGGTTGTGTATTATGGGATACTACGTCATCCACTGTCCTGGAAAACTTTGAGGCAGGATGGTTACTGCGGACCAAGTTTACGGACTCAGACGAAGGCGGCGTCGCTGCTGGATTTGGTAGCATCGATAGTGTTTTATTGGTTTAATAGCATTTGATTTACTTGATTAAAATTATTTTGGATTCTCCTAAGAATTTGACCGTATCCTGGTTATTGCTTGTTGTTGACTGCCGCACCGAAACCTCTTACTCGGCCCGTATTGTCCGACAAGGGTAAATAAATATGTTATTTTTCATGTGAAGTTATACAGCACTAAAAACCTGATGTCAGTTTTTTGCTGAAACTTTAGTGATTTGTACGTCCGCCAATTGCGTCGCAATTAATAAACCAGTTACTCTTATTTTTGTCTATAATGGAGGATGAAATGATATTTCGGATGGATGAGGATATGCCTGACTTCATCCCGCGCTCAAGTGAGAACCCGAATAAGCAAGCCGATCGAGTCGTCAAATTGAGAAAAATAGGCAAGGTTTATAATCATGTTGGAATGACCGAGGGTAAATTAGACGATTCGCTAGGAAGTACTGTATCCGGACGAAAGTTGAGAAGAAGCCCCCGACAGACGATCAGTCAGTTTGCTATGGATATGATTCTCTACAAATTGCCAAATCCGCAGATAGAAGTGGAGGTGTTCGCGTCTGATCCGAACATGCTGGCAAGTGTACCTTCTTCCGACGTAGGAGTAACATCGCCGTGTGATGATATTGGACCGAATCCGGGAGATCTGTTAGCGCAGTTCTCAGCTTATTCAATTGAAATGTCTGCTCCTCAATTTCCGCTGGCCAAGGGAGAATTATCTAAACTAACAGAGTACAAATTTCGAGGCGAATACCCCACATACGACTCAATGAATCTTAATTCACACCTCTCCTATGTTTGTGATTACAGCGGATGTGCAACGATGGCCGCAGTGGATTTTACTAAATACATGCTATATGTAATACACATGTCCGAAGAACGCAAAAAGTCTAGCGAATACAAAGATTGCTTAGCAAACAACATCCAACGAAATGATACGTCGAATTCTACTACTACTGACTACCTCAGAGCGAAATCTGTTCACGCGGATCTGCATGCCCGCGCGCTCGATGCGTCGGTCAGTGTAATGAGGTTCCCGGGCCTTAGAATAACGTTCGAGCCGATAGAGCTCATTGTGTTCGCAGAACTTCAGGCAATAGCCGGAGACTTAATAATTCTGGTTAAGGAACTAGAACTTGAGTACAAAAGCTGGTTCGACCAAACAAATGAGTCGGTTGCGGCATCTGGTAGATCCGCGAAAGATTCCCCTGCCTACCGAGAAATTCTCTCTAAACGATTGAAGGTCCAGTGGGAGCTGTTTAATCTGTCTTATATGAAATTGTGTATGTGCAGAGCCATCAATTTCGGGAACAGGTATCTGTTGTTTGTGCCCGTCCTTAAATATTGGCAAATAATCGATGGCGAGTTGAGATGCATATTTGATAATGCGAAGTCTGTTGCTGATTGGCAGCTCGATAGTAGTAATCTTTGGTGGTGTTGTCCATGACATTGTGCCTACATCTTTGTTTTCGATGTATTTAAGGATTTCCACGTCCTTTACGAAGGTATTTGCTATCAAAGTTGTCGACATTACTTACTACCATCTTCTTGATACAGGATTCTATTATACCATTGTCTATATGAATCTGATACCCGTTATACCTCAAAATGTGTACTTTGTGAAGTCAGCTAAGATATCCGACAATAATGATACTGATTTTGGAATTATTTTAATATCAGAAACAGATTCTGATTCCGTCGTAACAGTAAAATGATACAGCTGATAAAGCGGAGTTAGAGGATAATGATTCTATTTCCGCCGACGCAGTCCCGTGTTGAACTTGTATTTTTTTTCTGGCCAGCGGAAAAATTCAAAACAAACCTAGCCAGATATCGGTCAATTCCTTCATATTAAATATATGTTTAATATTTCATAGTAAGGTCTAATATGATCGTTTACATCTTGGATTTATTTACTTTTAGACAGCTGTTCAGTCTATCTTATTGATGGCTAGAATACCGCACAAACACTACGTCTTCTACCGGACGAGCTCTTGATCACTAATCGTTGCAGCCTACGGCCGGGATGCTGTACTATTCACCAACATCGCGCTGGACATTCTATAAAAAGAGCTGATATGACGCGGCCGAACACAAAGGCAGTAACACTTACAATAACGGCAGTGGCGCGGCGCAGAAGCAACTAATTATCAAACTTCTCGATCTTTATTATGGCGCACGTCGAGCCCGACCGACGCTGCCAACTAGGGACTTCAACTTTGTGCAAGTCCCCGAATACATCCGACTCTATTTCAAGATTCTATGCATCTGGATTCGTGTTCGACTCGGCATTCGCCATGCCTTTTTCTCCGGAGATTACTGGTGATAGACTTTGATGCGTCAGGTAGAGCTCATTGGTGAAGTCATTTAAGCGGTCTTGGATGAGACTCCAACGTAGACTCACAAAAGTTATAGTTGATACAGCCGGAGGACATTATTATATTGAGTCACACCTTCAGTTTATAGTTTTAACGGATTTAAAACTGATAAGATTAACCAACAGAAACCAAATTTATTTTTAATTCAAACTATAATCTCACATTTAACCTCTAGTGTGCAAATCTAAAATCCAAACGCGCAGACCCTTCGTCAGTCGTGTATAGCTTATAATGGTTTTGCTCTTCCTCAGTCATTGCGTTCCAAATCTTGTCTCGGTACTGATTACGGTAAATGTAATAGAACTTGACCAGAATGTAGACCACCATAGACATACAACCCAAACCAATCAACACCGTATTACCTCTGTGATAGAGTGGCTTATCATCCGCGCGATAGACGTACGAAGTGATAATTCCACTCAGCTGACAAAACATGTTGTACATCGCTGCTGACAATGTCCTTGTACGGACGGAGTTTGAGTTTCGCGATGTCCATCCAACCTGGATAGCATGTGTATACGGAGAGGACAACAGCACTGTAGTAACAGCGTACTTCGCCCATCGACTTGACTCCGCAGTGAATGTTCGCAGAGGAATCAGGCAAATCACAATCCAGAACTGAGCGGCGAAGCCAATCAACGAACGCTCGTTCAATCTTTGTGCAGCATATGTTGTGAGCAGAAGAATAATTAAGTGCGCAACCTGATATGGCAGCACCATCAAAGTACTCTGCAAAGTCGTGAACCCGATGGATCGAAGCGTGAGAGTCAAATAAGTCGATACTGGCGATGAAGACATGCCGAACACAAGACCAATCAGATAGATTGGCCAGAGATCATAATCAAGCAGCGACCGCTTAAGCATCCTAAAATCCAATGCTTGGCGATTATGCATGTCGCCTTTCGACGGATCATCGCGTAGAACCCGATTAACAATAATTGTTTCTTCTCTCGCATCGAACCAGCCTTTACGACCGCGGAACCAGGAAGCTGTCTTTGTAGGCGACGGGGGCATCATGAAAAACGAGATAATTCCAATAACACAGGTAATGCATCCCTCAATGAGAAACAGCCATCGCCATCCTTCCTTACCACCGGCACCATTCATATGAAGAATTCCAAATCCAAGAAACGCGGAAATAATATCGGAACAGGTGAGCGCGGCCCAAAAGTACGCAAGACGTACCGGCAATTCGGATGCAGTATAGAAATACGACAAGTACAGACAGATATCAGCAATAAATCCACCTTCCCAGGCACCAATAAGTCCACGAGTAATGTAAAACGAAGCAGCACCATTCAGCCAATGCTGCGAAAAAGCAACAATACTCCAAGAAATCATCTATGCTAAGTTAGCCTTAACCGTTCAGAATTTAGTTACCTTAAGAAGTTTCACTTACCTGGATCGGGATCCAAACATCAGGACCAAGCTTTTTGCTGACAAGTTGCGAAGGGACTTCGCAAATCAGGAAGCAAACCTTGAAAATTGTATTTCCATTATTATAAACGTTTGTGCTCAGATTGAGATCGGTTAACATATCACCTGCGACAGCTTGCGAGATATTTCCACGGTCGAGCTGAAGAGCCATAAACATAATTGCACACCACAACATGATACGAAGATCCATTTTACGGACAATCTTTTTTTCTTCGTTCCATGTCCAACGTGCAAGAGGATCAAACCTATGCAAATTTTCGTACTGGGGAATCGGTTGGAAAAGCTTTGCCTTGTCTGGATCATCAAATACAGATGGCTGTGTGGCGACTGTATCCAAATCACGGTCAATTTTGGATTTAGGTGTCCAAAAGTAATATTTCAAAGGACCTTCTGATGCCAATTCAGGCCAATCCTTAGGGATATTCAAGCGGGCCGTGATACCTCCGTACAGAGTATTATCTGCCGAGCTTGTGGGCGACAAATCCTTATCAAGTGACTCTCGCTCATTAAATTCAGTCTGAAAATTCTTTTCCTTTATTTGAGATTTAGATTCAGAGTCAGACTCAACCGTGTGATCAGCCATTGTGTCTGCTTAAAATGCTGCAGTATCATTGGAATGAGCTTCATTGAGGGGTATGCATGCGTATTTGTAGACACAGAAGGACTAGTCCGTATCTTCAAAATTTCTCAAAATCGACTCTTTATCACGGAGACAGTAGCTCGGATTGCGAAAGAGCAATGCTTTTCTTGGTTTCATGATTTGGAACGCATTACCGTGATTTCTATCGTTTGCCATCAGATTCGCAATCGATCAGCGCTTGCTCGACTCCGAGACCAAGCACGGCGACTTAGACCGCCAACAAGGCGCCAACTATTGCATTCTCTTAGACGAACTGCATATCAACTGTCTTTCTCCGAAAATTTTCAGCAGAACCGTAGTCCAGCTCAACTGCGTTAGACTTGGCCAATATCGCGTAAGTTGTAGAAAGATTGCGTCAGATCGTGCTGGGATTAGCATCCTAACGTTTCAGCGTACTAGCACTTGCAAGCATGTCAACTGCTACTGATAAAACTCTTATCGAATATAACGATAGACTAACTACAAGCTTAAAAATTACTTTTTTTATAATTCTCCGCTAAACGTTTACGCCACTAGAGGAAAGCAAACGTAAAGATCAGGATATGTATGCATGTGAGGTGCTGGGATTCGTTTTTCTGTACGCACATTTGACGAAAATATCCATAATAAGTTAGTAAAAGATGTCAATTCATAATTAATTAAGAAACAGAATGAAGATCCACACAGGACTTTACAACTCCAATCATTGCGCTTGTCTGAATGGTTTCCGATCCACCACTAGACAGACGATACTCGATATCAGCTAAGCCAGCAATTGTTCGAGCTCTTGCGTTCGGCAAAAGCTCGATTGATTCAAGTTCCTCAAAAACCGCTTGCAAGATATCTGCCAAAGCCAGGCCATTAGAAACTTTGATATTCCGAACGGTGCGAACGGCGGTTCCCCACTCATCCGAGAGCATGGAATCCAATATTGACCGAACATTGGATGGCTTAGGATTGCCCACACATTCGTAGATGTCATTTTCAGAGATCGCATGAGACGAATCGGGTCTCGAGCTCGAAGGCTCATCTGTCGCAACATGACATGCTTGCAAGACATTCAACGCCCGTCGCATATCGCCTTTAGAGAGAACCAGCAAGGCGTTAAGCCCGTCGTCGGAGATGGACACGTTTTCAGCTTCGATAACTTGTAAAATGCGCTGCTGAATAGCATTCTGCGCAATCGGAGAAAACCGAAATCGTGTGCATCGGGACTGAATTGCAGGTGTGAGCTTGTGGATATAGTTGGCTAGGATGCAGAATCGTGTGTGCGTGGTATACTTTTCCATGACTAACAAGCCTCATTAGCATCTCGCTTAAATGCGTTTTACAACAGAAATCTATTTATCGTACTTCTCCGCAAAGCTCCCTGAGCTGCTGCAGTCATGGCGTCGGCTTCATCCAGGATGATAAGTTTGAATCCTTTACTGAACATCTGCTGAGTCGATGCAAATGTCTTGATCTGTTCTCGGACAACATCAATTCCACGATCATCTGAGGCATTCAGCTCCAATACCATATTCTTGAAATTATTTCCGTAGATTTCCCGCGCAATCGCCAGAATTGTCGTCGTTTTCCCAGTTCCCGGTGGACCATAGAACAGTAGATGTGGAACTTTGTTGGATGTAATAAACGTGCGAACTAAAGATCGAGGTTTTTTAGAATTGTTCAAAGTTATAAAAGTGTTAATATATCTGTAACGTACTCGTCGAAATAATACTATCATGTCCTGCAACTTCATCTAAAGTACTTGGCCGATATTTTTCTACCCTGGCGGATTAGTTAGTTAAATGACAGTCCTGAAAATAATTTAACCATACCACGGCAGTGTATCATCCTTGCTTCTATCAGACGATTGATTCTTTTTCCCCTTATTGATTAATTTCCGAGTTGGAATATCCTCGGCCATTTCTGCGTCTGACATTTCGAATTCTTTTCGTCTCTATAGGAATTATAGAGGTTCGCTAACGCGTCGAGATTAATTGAACGCGTATTGGGAAGTAATATCACGTGAAGCGTCACATGTCAATAATATTGACGGCTGATCCCGTAGTTAGCATTATGCCACAATTATTCAAGAAAAGAATCTTGAAATGCCGGATCTGAAAAGATCAAAATACAAAGCGGCATGGGTGAATTGTCTGAGTTAACTCGAAGACCAACCAATTCCTGGGATAAATACCAGGTCGACATTTACAGTGCTTTGGTACCGCCTAAGCTTCCTACTGATCTACTGAAGTTAGAGGAGCAAGCTCGAGCAAGACTATCAAGTCGCCAATTCAATTATATTCATGGTAACGCGGGACAGGCTTTAACATATCAAGCTAATCGGGATGCTTTCAAAAAATATGCATTTATTCCTCGGGTGCTTCGAGGCGTGGACCAGCGCAATCTGAGTGTGGAGCTATTTGGAAAGAAATATAAATCGCCAGTTCTTCTGGGTCCAGTGGGAGTACAAAAGATAGCTCATCCTGATGGAGAATACGCTACAGCCCGAGCAGCTGCTTGTATTGGTATTCCCTTTGTACTGTCGACCGCAAGCAGCACTAATTTGGAAGATGTTGCTGAAGTGCATGCCGAGGCATCGCTCCATCAGGTTAATTCATCGCCTAACGAAGCAGACAGTACGTTTGAGACGGCAGATCGCTGGTATCAGCTTTACTGGCCACGCGATGACGATCAAACCGAGTCGATACTTCATCGAGCTGAAGAAGCAGGATATTCTGTTTTGGTAGTCACACTGGATACTTTTTCCTTGGGCTATCGGCCGGCTGATCTGGATCAAAGCTATCTTCCATTCATTTGGGGAGAAGGATGCGCAATTGGATTTAATGATCCCGTGTTTATAGAAAACTATTCAAAGGATCTGGAAAAAAGGCCAAGCATGAGCTTGCTCACCAAGGTCCAGTTGCTAGTTTCGCGCAGTCAATGGAGTCCTCGATTGCTACTCAGTCTTTTGTTTAGACATAAAACGATTTTCAAATCTTTAGCATGGCTAGCTCAAGCTTTTCCTGGAAAACAGCGCACCTGGGAGGACTTGAGGCGCCTGAGGCAATATTGGAAAGGTCCGATTGTGTTGAAAGGAATACAGAGCGTAGCAGATGCAAGATTAGCAAGCCAATTTGGGATGGATGGAATTATAGTGTCAAATCACGGTGGACGACAGCTCGATGGAGCCATTGCCTCTCTAGATGCTCTAGCTCATATTTCAGCAGATCTTGAGGTCCAGAAGAGTGGGATTACAATCCTATTTGACTCTGGAATTAGAACAGGCTCGGATATCTTGAAAGCTCTTGCCCTAGGAGCAAAGGCGGTATTGATTGGAAGACCTTATATTTATGGTCTTGCACTCGGAGGATCCGCAGGAATAGAACATGTAGTCCGCTGTCTGCTAGCGGAAGCCGATATTTCTTTAGCAAATCTGGGACTTCAAAGCATTTCCGAGCTGAATCGCGATGTGTTCACAGTAGAGCGGTAGCTAAAGAACATCAGTCACGTGATGATAATAATATTCTGGGGAGTTTCGATTGATCGAGCTTGTGGCGTGTAGTTGATGGGATCAGAGATGATAGAGTCCGGTGTAGAATTATGACGGATGTAAGTCAAATCGTGCCGACACTAGACGTGTCGCGCTGCAGCGAACAGCTATTTAATTCGTTTGATGAGGCCAATTTGCAATGTGCGGATATTGCAGCTTTGAGCGAGACGATGGGCCAGTTGACGACGCGATTGCGGCGACCGGCAGATGAAATCAACGGATTTGTAGACGCGCTGCGAGCGTCGACTGTGCCTAAACGACCGCAGAAGATGTCGGACTTTGCCAAAGAAGTGGAGTACTTTACGAGCGGCGATAGCGAGCTAGATAGGTGTTTGTTTGATGGTCGTGGGATAGGAACAAGAAGTATTACGGAGCTGTGCGGAGCAAGCGGAGTAGGGAAGTCCAATTTTTTGACACAACTGTGTGTCGGAGTACAATTGCCACGCCTATTTGGTGGACTGGATAAAAATGCAATCTATATTTCTACCGAGGCGGGTCTGGAAACACGTCGTTTGAACGAAATGGTTCGAGCTGTACGCGAGCAACATGCACATTCTCCGGAAGTGACGGTTAGCGCAGGCAGAGTGTTTTGCATTACATGTTCGGACCTCGAATCGCAGGAACACATTTTGACGTATCAACTTGTGCATGCTATTAGAACCCGAAATGTCGGACTAGTTGTTTTAGACAGTATAGCCAGTCATTACCGTGCTGAATCAGGCGGTGGTCAAGGTTCAGCGACGAGCAGACGCACGATTGATCTCCTACGGTGCGAGGCAGCTCTTCGACGCGCAGCCCGAGCAGGATGTGCGGTTGTTGTTGCGAACCAGGTTACAGATTTATTTGGTGCGGACGAACTTGCAATTGAAGCTCGGTACTGTGCGACGGCTCACGTAGTGCCGCAAGAGTCTCCTAATGGCGAGAAAGAACCATATTTTGTACGAGCGAGCAATCCCGAGATAGAAGAGGATAGTTTGCAGAGAGACGGGTTTGCACAGTCAGGAAGCGAAACAAGTCTGAGTCCGCGTGACTACGAAACACATGGCGATGTATTTGCGCTGGACATGCAGACTCGGTTTTACTCAGGATGGAAATGGCCCGACGGAGATGAACGGCCGAAATTGCCTGCTATGGGCCAAATATGGGCTAGCAGCGTGGACACTCGACTGGTCATGCGTCGACAGGGAATGGAGGACGATGACGGACAGCCCAGCTCTACGGTAGGCCGACGTACGATGGCAGTCGTATTTTCTTCTCGTCTTGCTCCCCATGAAGCGACAGTTGAAATTTGGACCGGCGGTGTGCGATACTGCCAGGCTTAGATTTAATTCTTGTCGACATCTGCTCAGGCATAGCCATTCT
The DNA here is from genome assembly GCF_038497815.1 of [Lipomyces] oligophaga. Lineage (NCBI taxonomy): Eukaryota > Fungi > Ascomycota > Lipomycetes > Lipomycetales > Lipomycetaceae > Lipomyces > [Lipomyces] oligophaga. The sequence goes on along the minus strand of NW_027117789.1, from coordinate 923,298 downwards.
CTGCATTCCCACTATCATATCCACCTTCGCATCTGTCTCTTCTCCAACCACGACCGCAGGGCGTCATCCACACGACCACTAAACAATCCCAATCACAAAGAGCCAGCTGACAATAGTCCGCTGATCGCCACAACGGCAAAGAGTTTCTCCGGTCACGAGTAAGCCACCACGTGACGTCTCTATCCCAACAAGGACAAACGGCCTGGTTGTTTCCCCAGCCAAACAAAACAAGCTCGACCAAGTTTCCGACACGGTGTGCGAAAACTGGGTTCCGAAAGCTCGCCGTCGGTTCGGTTTTCGAGCAACAATCAGGAAACTTTTTTTTTTGGTTTTGCCATTCTGCGCGTGTGTTGGATAAGTTTCGACTGTGCACGATTCTGCTCGGACAGCTTGTCTCCTGGTTCTTCTGCGTTTTGTTCCGGTTCAATTTCTGTCCGTCTGGCGGACTGGCTGGCCCAGTCCATTTTCATTCCCATTTCCCATCGTCAAAACTCCCTTTCTTTCGTCCGCTCTCCTTCCCAGAATTAACCGCTCTCCGTCATTTCTAGCTCTAATCGCCCTACTTCCACGCCTATAAACAGCTAATTTTCCCCGCCACCGCGCCACGCGGCTGTCAGCTTCTGATCGACTGCTGTTTGCACGCGGTTGTTGTATACAGTTGTTTTGTCTCGACCTCTAGAAGCAATCGTGCTGACTTCAACACTGTCTTTCGGCGCGCCGCCATCGCGGCGGGCTTGGATTGTCCTCACCAGTCTCGCTCGTCTTCCGCTTGCTGTCAGCAACCCCCCCCGGCGATCGTTCTCCTGTTCGACTACATTAAGATCTGCCGCCGCCGCTGCTGCTGCCTCCCCTGCTTCTGTCCAGTCGTCTTCCACGTCGCGTCCGTCCTCCACTCCTCGATACAACGGACCTTCTCTCGACGACGTTGTTCTTGAAGAGAGCTCTATGGCCTCCTCTACCGCTTCATCTACTCAAGCATCCTCTAATGGCGAGAGCACTGGGGTTCGGCCTCCTGCTCGCGGAGGTTTTATCTATCGTTTAATACACATGCAACTGCCGCTTGATTTTCGAACTGCCGTCGACCAGTGGTGGAGCCCTCCTTCTTTAGAGGTCGCCGAACGCCAGGTCTTGTCTTTCCTGCCCTTCTATCCTGAACCAGATGCGACTCGCAAGGCCGAGTCGCTTGCTGTCGAGCTTTCTCCTGGTCGGATTATTAACGAGTTCGAAATCACACGTACGACAGAGGAGTCCACTGACGACCTGGTCATACTACATGGCTACGGGGCTGGTCTTGCATTTTTCTATCGGAATTTTAACCGGTTATCAAGTGTCCCTGGCTGGCGACTACACGCTCTGGACTTGTTAGGATACGGACGGTCATCTCGACCACGATTTCGCATAAAGGCAGCCGACAAGTACGACGCTGTGTACAAGGCAGAAGACTGGTTCATCGATAGCTTGGAACAGTGGCGCATAAAGAAGGGTCTTGAGAAGATTACGTTGATGGCGCATTCGATGGGCGGATATATCAGTGTAGCGTATGCTCTGCGATATCCCGAACGGATCAAGCGTCTAATATTAGTATCTCCAGCAGGTGTTCCGCGAGATCCTTTTGTAGTCCATGACGACGCCGCGTACGAACGTGCAATGGCTCCTACGGTTGAGTCGACGATCTCTGAGCTAACCACCTCTCAACGAGAGACGACGCAACCCAGGTTTAGCAAAGAGTCCGAGTCTGTGAATTCGGATGTTCTAAGGCCTGATCCCCTTCGAACACATCCAGTCGCCAAAGCTGAGCTTAAGAGACCGCTTCCTAAATGGCTGGTCTTTTTATGGGAGCGACACGTATCACCATTTGTATTTGTGCGGTACACGGGACCGCTGGGGCCTCAGCTCGTATCTATGTGGACGAGCAATCGGTTTGCAATGCTGCCCAAGCCTGAGTGTACTGCTTTGCATGACTATGTGCTTGGTCTTTTCACGGCGCGGGGATCTGGCGAATACGCCATAACGCGACTACTGGCACCTGGCGCCTATGCACGGATTGCACTCATTGATCGAGTCAAGAATTTGAAGGTTCCTACATTGTGGATCTATGGTTCTAATGACTGGATGGACTCATCAGCAGGTGATCGTGCCGCGTCTATAATGCGTGCGAACGGAGTTCCGTCTGAATGCGTCATTGTTGATCGTGCAGGTCACCATGTTTATTTGGACAATCCTGCTATGTTTGATAAGGTAGTGACACGTCAGCTTGCACAGGTTCGAGGAATTGCAGAGTAGTTATTGGTCATGTTGGTTTTAGATCAACGAAAAAATTCAAAAGCGGCGGTTGTGATCTATTTTGTTGGAAAAGTATCAACTGCAATGAGAGTCATTTGTTTTGTGTATAGATTTTAATAAAATAATATTCATCATTAAAGTGTGTGAGAGTGTGTGCAAGTGGTGAGTTGAGGTTGGTGCGATCCAGAGTCTTGCCTCAACTCGGTGCTTTGAAATTGACAATTTGGTTGCTCAGTGTCAATTAGCGTGGAATTAAGTATTGAGGATGACTGTTATATAACTTGATTTTTGTCAAGTTATTTTCCGAATTATTAGCGCATTCGCATATACTGCTTCAAGAAAATGGTTTGGACAAGTACAGCAATAATGGTGGCAATCGTCGCGGTCCAAGTCTTTGGAAGAGTGATCGATCTTCTCGAGATCGAGCCACGAGGATTTCTAATTGAAAACACAGTCGTCACGGAAACGTCGACGAAGTTTATACAAGTAGAGACTACGATTACGAGTTCGGTTGCGTTGGCTTCTTCTACTTCCTCATCTGTTGCCGGTAGCAGCAGCAGCGGCTCATTGTATATCGTGTTCTCTGACTTGACTTGTTCTACAGGATCGACCACATTTAGTCTGGCAGATGATCCTAGTCTGGCGATGGAATCAGCTACTGAGAACCAAAGTCTGAGTGCGACGTCAACAACAATGATAACAACAACTTCACCGGATAGGATCATAGCAGGAACAGGAATAATAATTTTTGGCAGTACTTCGACAGAAGCGGTAATAGTATACAAAGCCATGCCAACCTAGGCTTCTGGCTGAAACTGTCGAAAGAGAAAACATCAAATGGCTTCCGGACATCTGATCGTTACGTATGCATCCGTCTAGAAGACTAAGGTTAGCAGTCAATGTAAATACGAAATCAAGTTCAAATGCGAAACCTACTCCCCATCCAAAAATACTTTCTAGCTCAATCTTGCCTCCAAAATATTCCGCATAGGCTTTACTTAGCGGTAGTCCATAACCAAGACCACCCATAGAACTTCCGCCAGTACCAGTGACGCTTGGTGGAGGCGTGTTAATCGTTTTGAATCCCTGGTCGCGATCATCTTCTTCAAACGTCGACTCGGAATATTTCCAGATCTTCTCCAACTGCGCCGACGGAATTCCACCGCCTCGATCTCTGATCCTGATCTGTACCAGATCGCCCGATCGCGTGATTGTGATTTGCACCGGGATCAGTGGTACGCTGCCGTGCAACTTCGTGGACACGTCAGCAGGCTTCGAATCCTCTGCTGCGGTTGCTCGTGCGGCAGGCGTATCGCCCACAGAATGCTCGATCGTTGCTCTGAACGAATTTTTCAACAGCTCAGTCAAAATATACTCTAAGTGCTCGCTAACATATATGCCCGTGATATCCTTGCCCCTTTCAATTTCAATTGTAGGTCGCACGCCATACTGAAGATCAGATACATCCGCCAATAAGCTGGCGATTGTCTGACACAGTTCGGCAGGTCGTAACTGAGTATCGACCATGCCGATAAAACTTGCTCTGTTAAGATCTGGCTGCTCGCTCTGTTGAGAAAGCATAATGTGGTGTTTCGCGGCCAGCCGAATTCCGAGTCGTGCTCGTAGATGGGTGTCCAAAAACTCAGTAGCCCGCCGCGAACTGATGTAATTTTTGGCTTCGTCTATTCCCTTTGCAAGCACAGGGATTGCATCAGTATGTTCCGCGACCATTTTCTCAAATGCTTGCACAAGCGCCTGATTCTCGGCCGCCGGCGTCGACGCCAGCTCGTGCCGAGATCCGTAGACAAAACTGATCGATGCAAGATACTTCAAGTAGATCTGCGATATATTTGGATTCAACATTACTATGTAAGGCAGATTTCTCAGCGCGATAGCTCGCTGCGCCAAACTACATAGAATCTCGTGTTTCAATACTAGAGCATTGCCCAGCAGCTCCTCGGAACTGATCGGTGGACGTCCGAGTCGAGTCAAATCAGATAATGTATATCTATGTGAATATTAGGATCATCTAGAATATTTAGAGCAAGCACATCTAGCGGCTTACTTGCTTGCGCTTCCTTTCGAATACTGTTTGGTTAACATTTTCTATCTACAACATCTTATGAATCCACAAATATCTCGTACCTCGGAAATGACCTTCTCCATATCAATGCCAGGGAATACTGGCTCGTCCAGCGAAAACTTGGAGTAGTTTCGTCTACTCCGTCGGCATAATTCCGCAGCCAACTTCATTGACCGTTGCATGCTTAGATCTCTTATCGCCATCGTGAACTATTACGACAAACTAGTTTGCAGTCCAATGTAGAAATGCACTCCACTCTTATGCAATTAATGAAATTTATTCCAGGTGGCTCGCGCGGCGCCCCGCACTATGACTCCATGTTTTATTTACTATTAACAAATATTGTCTGTCCTGTGAAAATGCAATGTAAAAGGTATGATACAACAACTAATCCTCTTCTATTCTTTGTCTCTTTCCTCTTCCACCACTTTTTCCCGCTATTCGTTTTCCTTGTTTACTAAAATACTCTTTCTTCTCCTTCCTTTCTCTCTCACGTCTCTTTTCCTCTCCTTCCTGAATCTTCTTCACATACGCGGTCTTGTTCTGCTGTTTTTTCTCCTGTCGTTTCCGCTCTTTTTCATTTCGGATCGTCATAACAGTCTGCATTAGCGCACGTTTCTTCTTCTCGTCTCCTCCCAGTACCACAGCTCGTTTGGACAGGTAGGATTCCTTGCGCTGAGGTTTCATCATTGTAATCTGTGATTTAAACGGTAACTCTGACTGAACGCTCTTCGGAACCCTTAGCGGATTGAATTTGCGCGTCGGCCGTTCGATCGTTTTGTAATATGAATCTTTTGGATTCGGAACCGCAATCTCATTCTCATACCGCACTTGACCCGTAAGCCTCATCCCTTGCCATTCGGTCTTGTTCTTGATCAACAAAGACGTGACAGGGTTGTAAAATTTCCGCGGCTGAATAGGATACCATGCTCTCAGAATGATAATGTCACTCATTAGAATTTTGTCTTCGAACGTAGCCCGGAAACGGCCCTCAGGCTTCGCAAGCGCTCTCTTGATCTGACCTCGGATGCCGGACACAGTTTTGATAGTCGCACCTTCAAATTTGGCTACCTCGAGCGCAGAATTGAACATCCCTTGGATAAATGCAGTATTCTTAAAAATCTTATACGGTGTTCCGACTAGCTTCAATTTCTTGACAATCTCCACACTTGCATCCACTTCCTGGACAGTTCCTGTCGCCGCAATTCGAAACGCTCCAGTCGCAGAATTATTAGCCACGTTTTGGATAGCACAGAATCCCGTGTTTGGAGCCACCAGTGGACCATAGAAGGTTGCGAGACAATGAAGATGCTCCGGCGTATACTTCAGCATACGATTTCGGGTCCGCGAATCCGTTGTAGTATATATAGGAATACTTTGAAACCGGCGCCAACCAAGCGAGAAAATCAAAGGGTCGTTAGTTTTCAAAATCTTCCGATGCCATCGGTGCCGTTTCAGCCGGACTTGCAGAAATCCGAACCTGTCCTCGGACGCCAACAGACTGCCCATCACAACAGGAAATTTTGGATCGAATGTCTCGATAAACTCGCAAGAAATATTGTCAATTACAATGCGAACGTAGCATCCGGACCGAAACCCTTCAATTCGGTCCCGTGTGTCCGAATCCATCTCATCGAACTCTGCTTTGTTTATTTCCAATTGCTTTGAAATCTTTGCCTTTTGCGCATCATGCCAAGTATCATAAAGCTGTTTATCTGGATCATCATCTCCCAGCCCGTCATCTTCTTGTGCTTCTTCCTCTTCGAATTGTAGACGGAGCTTTTCTTTCTTTTTTGCATTCAATGCTCGCTCCTTCTCGTAATCAGTGTCCTGTTGTCCATTTTTTGTATTATTGTCTTCCCCCACCTTCCCTTCTTCTTCCTCCTCTAGTTCCTCATCAGACTTCGATTCGAATTTCTCGCCAGTCTCCAGATCTTCAAAGTCACCCAATTCGTCGTCATCATCCGAATCAAAATCACTTGAATTTATCTCATCATCTTGCCATTCGGACTGTCCAGTTAAAAAGCGACCACGTAGCTGACTAATTCCAGTTCCGGATTCACCCCATTTCTCTTTAAGCAGTTCATAATCGTAAATGGGAACAGTACGTTCAACTTCTCCCTCGTCATTGATCAAAATGGAACTGTTGGCCCGTCTTTGGAAAAAGTCGCCATCTTCGGCCTCGGAATCCGGTTCACTGTCTTCCCCCTCTTCTTCTTCTTCATTATCGAGTTCTTCATTTTTCCAACGTTTGATAACTTTATCAGGTGAAATATTTTCCATGTATATCAACTTTCCAATATCCCACTTACGATGACCGACTTTGAAATCTTTATTTGCTCGTTCAGACAAATTGCTCTTCCATCTAAGATCGCTGGGATCATCTTCAAATCCATCGAATTCATCCTCATAATCGCCCATATCCGAGTCACTATCTGCAAATGCAAATTCTTCACTCCTTTCCTCGTTGTCTTCATGCTTAGACCGATGCGACAGCGATCTAGCATATGCATCTTCTTCGGCATCCACGTCGTCATCTTCATCTTCATTGTCATCAGAGCCGTCATCCAAATCGCCATACAAATCGCCGTCACCGTGGTCAACGGTTTCACTTTCTAAACTTCTACCTAATCTTCGCTCAGTACGACCCTTATCAAGATTATGGCTGTCTTCGACAATCTCATTTATTGCATTAGCGCCGGAGAAAAGTTGGATTCCACGATTATCTTCTCCGAGGGTCTTCTTGGCATTCTGTAATTCAACAACTAGTCGTTCACCAACTCCTTTCTCCTCACCCGCTGTGAAGCTTTTCGAGCCAACATCGATATAGACAGCATCCTTATCGATTAAAACACCGCCGACGTCGCTCATAGGGGCGTAAATAACCTTCAGTCTGTCGTCAAGTCGCTTTCGTCTTTTTATCTTTCCTTCTTCCAGCTCCTTCTTTTCTTGATAAGGAGTAGGACAAGGATCAGGCATCCGCTCAACTTCCGAGATCGTCAAATCACCAATACCAGGAATATGAACCCTAGCATTTGTGGCAGATAATGCTGTGCCATGTACATATCCATAGATTGTAATCTTGCGGTCAACCTTGGGATTACCTTCTAGCTCGTTTGGATGAGTTATATCCACAACACGGTCGGCTAATAAATACGAGTGCTCATTCCGCCATTTCAAAGGCCGGAATTTCATGACGCTAATGAAACGAGCTAAATTTAAGATTTCTCGATCGGGATACCGCCCATTCATAACACCCGACAGATAAAATAATTTAGCTCCTTTATAAACTTCAGTCCACAACCTATGCTTTAGTCGCTTTTTGGATGCCCGAAGAGTAGATGGAGATTTGAACAAATCAAGATGTGTAGCAATCCCCAAAATACGGGGGAATCCGTGCGGAGCAAGAACATTTAGAAACTCCATTGTTTCCATCTCAAAACCAAAGTTGCCATCTATTAGTAAGAGAACGAGATCTGCAATTTTCGCGATATCGATCATACTGTTCAGATCATTGGGACACTCCAAAAAAGTCAGGCGCCGTCGCTTCCCAGAAACAAGAGTTACTGGTCCGCGAATATCACTCAAAGTATGCTTTGTGTACCTTCGAACAAGACTTTTGATCAGAGTAGTCTTGCCAGTCTACATAGTTCATGTTAGTCCAAGCAATCCTGCCACAAGTCTGCGGTCTACTTACCCCAGGAGGGCCAACCACCGCAACAATGATTGGAGGAGGCTCCTCTGGTGTTCGATCAACCATTGGAACATGATATTTCTTTTCGTTCATCTATAATAAATTAGCATTTCGCCCTTTGTGTGGCTATAACAGAAATGTTCATATATATAATCCCGTACATCTTGAGAACGTCTTGCCTGGCGCTCCATCTTACGAGGGGCCGACACGGCAAACGCCTTCGCATTCTGGCCATTATTGTGGAGACTTCTTTTGGCAATTTTGGTGCGAACCGCTCGGTGAGACTTGTTTTCTTGTTCCATTGCCCCTGCTTTTGCTCTTTCTGCCGCCAAATCGAGTTATTTTAACTGCAATAGCTATCTAAGCTCGGGCGAACTATTTTCCTCTTGAAATTTCTTGTGAGTTTAAAGTCCCAATGCACCACTATTTTTCAAGTTTATGGAATAATTATATATCTTTAGACTGCATATACTCCTGCACAACTGCACAGCAGTGCCATAGATAACCCTTAAACTCTAAATTCCCCTTCACACTTTGTTTGCGTCACCGTGAAAGTGAGCAGCTCGGGCTTCTCCAGATCGAAAGTGATCATCAACCAAGACAATAACTTTTCTGGTATTCAACACTTATTCACAAAAACATCTGTTTGTGTCTGATTTTCTACGCAGAGATTTGATTTAGTCAAACTGAAGCTTATTCAACGTTTTTACAGTAAAAGAAGCTATTCCGCAAGTCTAACTGTGCCCAACATGACTGCAGAATCAACATATATCGTATGTATTGGATAGGGAAGGTTCATGTTACTGAAATGCAAGCTAATTATCATCTTAGGTTCGTTTTAGCCCTGATTCTACGAAAGAAGAGATTGACGAGTATGATATATGAAATCGTTTGCTGTTTTTTGAGTGCGGTCATTAACTCAATCAGGACCAAGAGTCATCTTACTGACTCTGGAGGTAGGTTCTATTAAGGTCATGATAGTCAAGAAAGCTATTAACTTCGCGTTAGCCGAAATAGTTCATGAGTACACGCTTATCAAGGCTGTAGCGTATGTTCTAGTTCTCATTGTACAGTGAAGTGAAACTAGATTATGCTGACACATTTTAGTGTTCGTCTTCCCGAAGCTCAAGTCTCAGCACTCGAGGCTCTTCCCTCCGTTGAAGGCATTGAGAAAGATCAAGAGGTCAAGGCTATCTAATCCCAAATTCGCTGCGAACTTGATTAGTTTTTTTAGTGCTGGTCGCTTTCATTTTTGATCTCGAACTGAATGGTTCTGTCGATCACTGCTTCAGTATAGTATTCGCAATTTTCTACATTTTGTTTTCGGTGGTTTAAGTCGATGCTGTATTTGTCCATCGTTTCTTTGCTTTTGATAATATATTTCCTTAACGTGGGATATAACTAAACTCTATGAGCTGTGTCAATGCGACTGCCTTGTTTGCCTCGCTTTCTGGTATTTCTCTTCGAAGTTGATGCGAACAACTTTGAGTTAGCAAACTTTGTTAAGAGGTTTTATACCAAATATAACACTTATACCTATCAATAAAAAGTTAAACCTCTTTCAGATTAATAATTTCGGTGCTTGCTTTCTAAACTGTGCACTTGTAAACAAACCCCACAGTCGTTGTAAGTTCTATACTAAGGTGAAACAGGCAGGGAATCAAAAGTGCCCCTTCACCAAACAAGTCATTGCGTCTAAACAGAGAATGCAATTGCTAATTGACTGTCTTACTGTTATTGATTGTAAGAGTTTTCTACTCGCTGAAAAACATCGTTGCTAAGTAGCCCGGGTGGGGTTACAGACTGTTGGGTCTGTTAATCATGGACTCGATACCTGATGATGGGCTGGATCCAGTATTTGTTGCATACGGACTTAGCACTCCGTTCCCGGTCTCCTGGGAAGATAAAGATCCGGATGAGAAGAAATTTGTCTTTGTTCTAGGGAGTGATACTGGTTTCGACTTTAACAATGGAGGAACAGTCGACAGGAACAAGGATGACGAGAGGAACAGTGAGTAGTCGCGCCCGGACCGAGATAGCTTATGGTGTGTCAGAGCTGATCCTTCCAATCAGGAATAATGCAACGAAGTTTCGACGCCTTTATTAAGATGAAATCTTCTGTCGATATTGCGTACGGCGAAATGACAAGGGATTTTTTGCAGGAGAGAAATAACTGGGGTATAGGGGGAATAGCACAGACAATTCAAGGTAACAAAAACGTTTACGATTCATATTCAATAGTATGATTTCTAATTAAGGTAGAGGCAAACCAAAGGAGTGCAGATATTATGGAGCCATTAATTAATAATAAAACTCGATCTGATACGCTGAAGGCCACTCTGTCTTTGATCGACAAGCATCGGTATTTGTTTGATCTCCCGGCAGCACTTCAGACTAGTATCAATAAGGTATGCGGTAGTAGATTCTATATGTATTTGGATGGTCGGAACTTACAATTGGCAAGAATGATAACGACTTATTGCTGCGTGACTATCGTCGAGGACGCGCCTTGACGGAGGAAATACGAACGCTCCCACATCAATCCGATCTAACCGAATACAATATTCAACAACGAAGAGTTATCGAGAGAATATGGCAAGAAGTAGAGTCAGTAGTGGAAGATTATAAACAAGACTTGTGGATGCGTTTAGTTCACACTTCACCTGACGATAACTATCTTCTTTATATCAATATTTTACTGGAGCTCGGTGTTGACGACAATCCTATATGGGTATATCTCAAGGCTCAGTTTGAATCTCTTCGTCAAAAAATCTCAGAAGCATTCTATGATCTGAACACTTGTGTTTGTGTACTGCAAAAGGATCTCAAGGCTGTAGAGAGACCTAATCTCGAAGCACTGTCAGCTATGCTTCTGCACTCAATTAAGCTCGTGAATAGCAAACCCAGAGCAGATGTGATTCGCGATACTCCCGAAATTGTCTCTACCTGGATCAAGCTCCGTGCGGTTGTTGAAGAGGTGGTTATATATTTTGGGAATCAGATTAGTTTATTATGGAATTGCTGTGAAGGATTTTTAACTGGCTCCACCCAACGAACCTTTCCTGACACGATAAATCCAGAGTCAAGAGTGCATTTGTCATTTTCCGAGACAGAGGCAAAGGAACTACGCGATGATGGAAACAAGCTGATCGAGCGATTGGCTTCCGAACTGTCTGAGTTTTTCTTGCGCACTGTGCCACAATCGGCCGAGTTAGCTGCTTCTCCAAGTCCAAAACGACCAGAGCGAGCCGATACATTTGATGTTGAGGATGGCGACGGTATCAAGCTAAGTGGCGGCTCTACACAGGATACTGGTAACAGAATTACCAATTTGTCCAACAATAGCTCTGTATCTATATCAGCTAGTGCAATGCTTGCAACTAGTTTAAAGAATGACAAGCCACCTGAGGTGCCTCGGCTCTCGCCTGCAAACCAGAATCTTGTTTCAGCGGAGGATTCGGACAAGGCTTTGATCCTTTATGCATTTTTACCGGAAGGGTCAAATGCTCTGAGTGCGTCATATTATATCTCTTTAATTCTTGGAACTGTAGGAACAGTTGCAAGTGAATTAGCTGGGCTGACAATTTCGTCAAGTCATATTGAGACCTTGAGAGAGATGATGTCTACTGTGCGAGAACGTTGTGTCAGTGCTGCATGTCTTGCATGGCAACAAGACGCCAAAAGATTTCATATTCTTGAGGACTGGAGACCGTTGAGTTTACGCAATAATACAATGCTGCCGTCGATATTTTTTCAGTATCAGATTAGACTACTCGAAAGTATTGGCAGGGTGATTCTTGTTTCGGATGCCGAGCGGCGGTCTAAAGTGAAAGTCATTTCTCCGCCTTCGTCACAACTATTAACAAATATTCAGATTCAGTTTACAAACTCTATTCTATTAGTCCTAGACGGGCTAATGAAAGATGCGACGAACGTAGATGGGCAAGTAGCAGCTGATAGTGAGGCTGCAAGAGTTTCTACCGATACTCGAGTGTTGATGCTGATTTGCAACATTGCCGAACTGTCAAATATTGTGATTCCTCAGCTGTTTGATAAGTTTACGGATGTATTTTCAATCAAGCTTACAGACAAAACGCATATCATTGACGATTCACTACAGAAGCTTGATTCGCGATTGTTCTATATCTTTATGAAATCCAAGCGTGGTACAATTTCTAATATTGTTCGGCACGGGATTTTGAAATCCGGAGCTGATTGGGGACAGTATCCGAGTCCGACGTCAGTTAGTCCGTTTGTTTACGAAGTGTTACTCCTCTTTGTGCGCGTTCATGCACAAGTATCGTCCGTGGCTGAAGGGTTGATTAATCGTGTTGTCAAGGAGCTTTTGCTACTAGCTGTACAAACAATGTTGGATTGCTATCGACAAGTAAACAAATTTTCGTTGGGAGGAATGTTGCAGGCTACAATCGATGTGCAGTTCATAGACCAGGAAACGTCTTCATTAGTGACGGATGAGATCATGAAGCTGTTTGAAGCCACTTATGCGGCGATTCAAGATGTGACTGACAAATCTGCCATGGTTCCGACCGAGATGGCCGTCCAGCTAGATCGGATGAAAAAGCTTTTGCTGCAAAGCCATAAGAACTCTAGAGTCGAGTTTCTATGTTTTGCGAATGAGCGAAAAAATATGTCGAGGTCGCGATCCCAGTCGCGGGGTGGACAGCCGAGAAAGCAGTATAGTGAAAACAATGCGGTGCCGTTACCCACAACTCCGGGCAATTTTCTTTGATTGATGACGTTGGTGTTTCTGTATTATATATAGTATTTGATGATAATATGACTTAGAAAAGATTAGAGTTCATTTTACCAATATTCTCTAAATTCATTTATATTAGTGAAGATGGCCCTGTTTCACTTAAAAGCAAGATTTTGGAAGTCCCAATATGCGGCTTTGAGCCAACCAAATTTTCCGAATAGCAAGATAGCTTTGCCCTATGCCACACAAACGAGCACGAAACAGGGTCGACCGGCTCGAAGTAAACGGCAAGAGATGGACGAAAGTGTAATAATTGCGAACAGTTTTGTTTTGATCCGGTTACCGTCGTCGACTTTGCGTGTGGTCAAGATGGTACCGAATACAACAATTCATTTGGGCAAGTTTGGATCATTCTTTGCAGACGAGATTATCGGCAAGCTTTACGGATACACGTATGAGATCCGAGATGACAAGCACGTGGATACAATATATTCTTCAGAAGGCTTATTTTCCTCATCAGTCGTAAATGCGGACGGTGATGTCGGTGAGGATGAAGATCAAGAAGAAGGAGAATCAATGGAGGAAAACGGTAACGAAGAGAAAACGCCCGAGAAGGAGCTAGAGATCAATACAAATGAAACAACGACAGACGATCCGACTGTGCAAAAATTGAGTATGAGTGATATTGAGCAGCTGAAAAAAACGGAAAAAGGTGAAAGAATCATACAAGAGATGATCAAATCACATGGTGCATTCGAAAAGAAAAGCATATACAGCAGGGAAAAGTATACGAGACGGAAGCAGGCAAAATTTCTGCGTCGATTCACCCCATGCTTTTTGGGTAGCTCTGAGCTGATTGAGTATTATATGTATAAAGACCAGCACCGGATACTGGACATGACAAGCGAGTCATTGGGCTTAATTCTGAGTCTGGCGAATGTTCACGAAGGAGGCAATTATATCGTGTTTGATGAGACCGGAGGATTGATTGCTGGCGCAATGCTTGAGCGGATGGGAAATGAAGGAACTATTTTATTTGTGCATGAAAACGAACACGCGAATATGGACGTGATGAAGTTTATGAACTTTGATGTCGAGCAGACAAATCGAATGGTCAAGACCATTAATATCCTCCAGCTATTTCATCCCGAGGAAGAAGAAGTTGTGAGAACATTGTCACCAGAGTATTTACAGAACATGAAATCCTCACGACGTGGACAGTACTATCGAAAGCTCGAACGCAAGGGCGAACTGGATACGATTTTTAAACAACTCAATAATTCGGATTATGACGGTCTCATCATGGCGACAACTCTCGAAACAAAATTGCTTCTTGATAAACTGATACCTGCGCTTGCCGGATCGCGCCAGCTCGTAATATATAATGTATCGAAAGAACCTTTGGTCGAGACAGTACATGATCTCATGGCCGATCTGCGCGTGATTGCTCCTACGATGTTGGAAACTAGAGTTCGTAAATATCAAGTTTTTCCTGGACGAACACATCCAATGATGACTTCGAGAAGCGGTGGAGGATTTCTTGTTTGGGGGACGAGAGTCCTTCCCTCGGCAGTGCAGGCCGGAGGAAAGAGACGTCGGAAAAACTAGAGCCCGGACGGGCTGAATGTACCTGACTTCTGGAACTAGGTTTAAAATAAATATTCATTATTTCGATGTGCTCATTGTATTCTATATGACAGTTTGTCTATATTTGATTGTCCAGGTCTGAATTCTGCCAATTCATAGTTCTACTCTCATTGCAAGAATCAATTAAATCAGTAGGCTGGACTTCACTTGGTAGCTTATGCTTCATGGGTCTCTACGTACGGATCTTAGATTTTCATGCGGTTTGATATTGCAAATGACAAGATTTTACATACATACTTCAATTCCAACATTGCATTACCAACATGGTGTTTTTAAACTAGGAAAACATAATCATTATTATATGAGTAGGTCTGCAACTGGTAGAGACCATTCCTATCTCGGGTATGAATCGGGTAAGGGTCAAGGCACCGAATGAAGTCGCTCGGTTTCTAAGCAAGCCGGTCAAAGTTCCGATAAGACGTTGAAAGTCTATCTAGTATTGAAAATAAAAGGGCTAATTAATATATAATACTCCACCGCTGTATAATTGCACTATTTCGCAGCTAGATGTTTGCTAGACGTGTTTTACAAAAACGAACTCAATTACCACGATTTCAGCGATTACCTCAATTTCAGGCATTTCAGGTATGTCTTCCCCACTGTGTCAGCTGCGAACGTCGAGCGACCGGAACACTCTAAGATCGTCAAGCCAGACAACAGAGGAAAGCCAGCGGCGGTCAAAGCTGATTTCGACGAAACTGTCTGCAATCTTAATAATATTTGGGTCGATGACTGCTGCTGTCTTGTTGCATGGGCTTATTTCTAGAAGTGGTGTTTCCGAGTCTTCACCCGAGCAGAGTGTATGAAGAGGACGTGATTATTGCATCCGGATGTCTTGTTAGCTAACGAACGTGCCAGCAACCTCGTCGAAATATGCAGATCCAACATATAAAAATGCGCTGGGGAACGGGCGATAACTATGCTTATCTTGTAACCGATGACGCGACCAAGGAAACACTTGTGATCGATCCTGCAGAACCAGATGAGTATGTCATTATCTCATTTATCTTCACATATCACCTAGTCAAGTTTTAACTGGGTCTAGAGTACTTCCAGTCATCAAAGATCTCGAGTCAAAAGGGGCGATCAAGCTCACGGGAATCGTGAATACTCACCACCATTATGATCATTCTGGTATGTTTGGTATTTTATTGCTACATGTCATTTGCTGACAATCCTAAGGCGGTAACAACAAGATGGTAAACCCATTTCAGTATATCAGTCACATTCTGTCCTCAAGCTTACACTTTTTAGCATCAAGAGTATCCTTCACTACCAATTATTGCTGGTTTCAACTCACCCCAAGTAACCAAGACGCCAGAAAATAGCACGACGTTTGCTTTGGGCACCGGGATCAAAATTACCGCTCTCCACACTCCATGCCACACGCAGGACTCAATCTGCTATTTGTTTGAAGATGGCACCGACCGCGCTGTTTTCACGGGTGATACATTGTTTATCTGCGGTTCAGGTCGGTTCTTCGAAGGTACTCCGAAGGAAATGGATGTTGCTCTTAACACCGTGTTGGCTGGTCTTCCCGATGATACAAAAGTTTACGTATGTTTGAAAGTCTTTATTCAACAAACTTAAGTAAGCTGATCTTTTTCTTAGCCCGGGCATGAATACACCGCGTCGAACGTCAAGTTCGCGAAATCAGTACTCGACAATGAAGCGCTTGCAGCATTGGACGCATTTACTAAGGCCAACGAAGTGACGACAGGCAAGTTTACCATTGGTGATGAAAAGAAATACAATCCTTTCATGATGGTCACAGATCCAGCTATCAAGAAGGCGGTAGGCAAAGAAGACCGAGTCGATGTCATGAAGAGACTAAGAGAGCTCAAAAACAGTTTCTAAATAATGTTCTGAAAATTTTTTTACGCACACTCCATTTTTATTTTTTGTAACCAAAATCTCCTTTTCATGTACAAAATATATCAAATGTCTGCCTCATCTAATATTACTTCAAGGAAAAATATTCGCTATAGAACTATCCAAACAGCGAACGCGTTCCATGCAAACAAGGCAGAAAGGTCGCTATATCTCTACTGTCCACACCCATATTCCTCTCCTCCGAGTGGCGAATACGAGTTCTAGCTAAATTTAGAGACTGAGATTTCTCTCAATTTGGAGAAGGAAAAGGAAAGGATAGAAAGGGAGGAAGCGAAAAACTTGTTAAAATTTAGGAGGGGAAAATTGTAAGCATTCGAGGGGACAGTGTAGATGTATGGCACAGGTATCTTAACCATCTGTATTCTCGATTTGCCTCACTTTCTGAGAAAGGCGCATATCATGGACAGTGATGAGTATGATATTGTATTTGAAGACGACGAGGAGATAGAGGGTGAGGGTAACGTCGAGTTTGAGAGTTTATCAGATCTAGAAGAGCGGGACCAGGCAGCAGCAGCAGCAGCAGCTGCTGCTGCCGCTACTGCTAATGCTTCAAGAATCAAAGCTGAACCAAACGAAATCGAATTATCTCAGACCAGTTCTATGGACTACGAAAATGCAGTTGGTATTTCTGAATATTCCAGTCGAATTAATTCTGATGCCAAGTCTGAGAAGACCTCTATTCAAGATCATGAGAGTACTACATCTCAGATCGCTTCAAAATCTCCAGATCACTATTTTCCTGTCGAAATAGTAGTTCAGCACAATAGTCCTGCTGCTCCTGCTACTCCGACAACTCCGGCAAACTCTGACCACAAGCAATCGGCTGCTTCATCTCAATTTCCGGCTCACTTTATTCAAGATGAAGTTGAGGAAGTATATGCGCTCGCTCTTGATCCAGATAATCAGGTTTTCCCGACCAGCTCTCTCGAAGACGCGATCGCTGCATTGGGTTTACCACCTCTATCCAGCACAGACCTCCTCGCTCTCCAGCGAACAGTTGACCCGCGAAACTGTGGAGCCGTGGAACACGATCTTTTTCTCGAAATTATGGCATACCAGTTGTTGGAGTTCCGAAAAGAGTCTGGTCATCTGCGCCATCCGGACGATTCAGCAAAACCAAAATCGGCCATCTCGGCCTCATCAGCTTTCATTCGTCGGAACCGTGACGAACTCGACCATGCTTTCGACCTCTTCACAGGGAGCGTTCCAGACGCCTCAGGAATCTCCATACAGGATCTCAGAAACGCTGCCAAAGCAGCCAAAGATAGCTCTGTCACTGATGCTCAGTTGATAGAAATGATTAACGTCGCCAGCGGATCCGCTCGCGGAGGACCTGGATCCGTAGTTGGATATGATGCTTTTGCAAGGGTGATGGAGTTGTCAGGTGCTATTTTATAAATCCAATCTATGTTTTGTCTCATTGATCGACACAAAACGTATTAATCAAAGTCTCTCAGGCCTTCAAGTCTTTAGGCCTTCTGTCAAGTTGTTTTCTTCTTGTTTCCAAACCTCAACCATATTGTCGATCCGCTCTAGTAATCGTTCCACATGCATATTGCCTGCCATCCCGGGACGGGATTCTGCTGAGGCACCTGCGAGCTCTGCAACAGCTTCCACAGCTCCCAGATACTGTTTTGCATGTGCTTTATAATGCTGTGAAATGCATTCTCGGCCTTCTGTCGAATTCGCGTTCGGAATAGTCATTGTACACATTTCTTGCGGACATGTCCATGGTTTTACGGGTAGATCTGTCAGGCCGTAGAATTTCATGGGCGGCAGATAGAAGGCAGAGTTCAGCCGACGCTGTATCGTACTCGTGATTGCTTGCACCATAGACCCGTCCATCGGCCTTCCTGCAACCTTGACTGCTTGCACATTTTGCGTGACCTCATCGTCTTCCTCTTCGTGATCAGCTAATGTAAGCGATGCTCCTGGCGGACGTAATTTAGGCAGTGATTTCTGACTATAGATGAGTTTCCGCTGCGAATCCAGATCTTCAATATCGTTAGTAATAATAAGCTCGGTTTGCTTTGAACCGACTCTGTGTGGAGACCCAGAAAGCCTGTCTTTCAGCTTCTCCGCATAACTTCGATAGATTTCGTAATCTTCTTCTTGTTGTAATTGACTGAGCTCCTCGTCAAGACATTTACAAAATAACTGTGAACTCTTGCCATCCTTCTCTAGCTCCGCCCATGTACCGGCCCGACATAACAGCTCTCGTCTAAGAAATAAATCCGCATTAGCAGGAAATGTAGCTGATCCATTTTCATCTGTAGTGTCCGGCGCAAGATCAGATGCATGCGGCCCGTATAACAGTAAGACCCGAGCAGATGATTTGATAACTTCTTCTGTTGATAATACATTCTCGGAGCTCTTGGAGTTCTTCTCTGTGTGCTCTAACTCGCTAGTATCTTTGCGTTTGCGCTTTCGGGACGTCCGATCCAGTAATTCCGCATCCAGTGAGATCGCTACTCCCTTCATTTGATTTGACAACATAACAACGTGAGCCTATATTTATCAATAAGAAGTTCAGAATTTATGACCTTCAAACTCACGCCATATTCAGGACTCGAAAGAAAGGCCCGTAGAAGAAGATTATTTTCCCAGTATTTGTCTTTCAGCAGCCGTGAAATTATGAACAGATTATACTTCTGCAATAAAGCTGGGAATGTAATCAGATTAAACTCTTGCCGATACTGAGATTGGATTAGTATATATTCAGAACCCAGCAAGTACGCGCTTACTCGCTCGCTAAGAGTATCAAACAGATCATAGCAGGTAATATCAGTGGAGTCGGCAATGTCGGACATTTGATCTGTTATCCATACTAAAATCGTATTAGAACACGCAACAACCAGTAGTATCCAAATTTGTTGACATACTCCACAGACTTGCTTTCTCCAAAACCTGTTGAAACATATCTCGATAATCGAGTGCTGCAGATAAGCATCGATACCAAGCAGCTTGTCCCAAAACTTGAAAATCTACCGAAATTTCAGTATTACTCTCGTCATCGGAAATAACTAATTTCTGTAACAAGCTTGTATTCACATTCCGAATACGAATACAGACTCCGGAAATGTCTCCTTTCCATGATCTAGCGACCTCTGAAACGTAAGTGAAACGAAGATCAGGTAGTAGCAGTTAAGAGGCCTGGGGTTACATACGTAAAGCTTCCTCGTCTAACACATCCGTAATATACCCTTCAACGACATAAAAACCTGAGTCATTTTCCTGGTCGTCAAAATCGCTTTCTGTGATATCGACCAAGACCTGGCCCGATTCGTCGGTGGGATCACCAGAATCTCGGTATATACGGACGTTAGACAGTAATACACAGGGCCACTGAAGAACATCGATTTCTGGGTCGCTTGGGTCAAACAGTGTCAGCTCGTCCACAATGGAATTTGCGCCAACTTCTAACAAATCCATTTGATCAGGCCAATTTTGTTATGTGATTGTTCCCTCAGATGGAGCAAGATTAGAAACAAAATTCAAATTTATGAAATTGATCGGCTGTGACTTTAGTGTTGGGACGTTGGTTATATCTACATAGGGCTTCCAATTCCCTGTAGTAAAAGATTGAAATATACTCAATATGTAGACAGAATATTTGCTCATATTATTATAAATAAGGGATGCCTTGCTTCTTTTTTTATAGATATACATAGCTCTATCTACCATCACGCTTACGAATTTGCGAAGAATGAATAATGTAGAGTTTATGAAAAAACAAATATGAAATATTTAGATAAGATGTTTTGACCTAGATAATGTCAGTAAGATGGCCCAGCTTAAACCATTAATTAAGAAGCTTACCGGAAAAATTGTCGCAAATACGTGATCTGCCAGACTGATAAGCCTGCTAACGCTATAAGGGTGCCAATAGAGAAAAACTTGACTCGAGCGTTAGTCGACTCATTTGTGTCTCTTAATTTCTCCTCTCGGGCGCGAAGATAATCCATTTGGGCGACGATCTCGTCCACATTCTCTTCAATCCGTCGCAATTCAAGCTCCATGGGCTTGAGCTTCTCTGTCTGACCAACTACATTCCAGTCGCGAGCATCAGCGCCAATATCGATATCCAAATCAATTTCTCGCTCTGTTCCATGGGCACTTAATGTCTGCTGGACATTTTCAAAACATACATCAAACGCAGAATCTTCAAGTGCGGTGAACACTGAGCTAGTTTCTCCAGCAACGTCCTGATTAATACTGTGTCAGACCTCTAACATTGCCGATTGTTCTTCCAAATATATATAATAAATTTACCTTATTGCGCCCGTATTCATTTCCAAGATTATCGACAATCTAGATTTTTATCAGCCAGTTGCGCGCATCAGTCCGCAGTCTCCAACTCACACTCATATTCAAAACCTGACCATCTCCCTTAGATCCGCTGGTCTTGACCTTAACTACAACCAGATTACCCTTTTGCACAAAATTGCGAATACATCTTGGTTGAGGTGAATTTGCAGGACGCGCTGCCACGCTCAGCTTGAGCGCGCTTACTGGAGGAACAATAACCAGAAATACTAGAACACATACGATGGCTCCCCAGTACTGCTGCCAGCTCGCAATCATGATCTCTGGCAAAATAAACAAAGATCACTATATTTTCTGCAAAACGAAAAGCAAGTGTCGCAAATATCTTGATTCGAACCAATCAATCCCTCTTGATCAATTCAATTCCAACCTAAGGCCAGCTCATACATGAGAAATTCAAATGTAGCACGCGTACAAAATATCAATCACGTGAAAGATTACTATGAATCATGGGATATTTGCATGACATCTGAGGTCAATTCGTCGAGAAAGTTCCTCACAATCGCAATGTCATCAATTACGTAATTTTACTGGGACTAGGAACAGAATAAATTTCGCTCCAGTAGCCCATCGTGAGCGGCACTCTCTAATTGCGTTACTGGTTCGGTGAAAAATATAAACGCAATTGACTCGACTTTTTGAAGAGACTTTGTACAAATGGTAAGTTCAATCTTGTTGGTATTGCTCTTCACATTGCCACGTTCGCCTTCTGACGGCTGATCTAGGCTACTGCTCTCCGTTCTATCCGCGGTGTTACTCCGCTTCTTGATCGCATTCTTGTCCAGCGTCTGAAGGGCGAGAATAAGACTGCATCCGGTCTTTATATTCCTGAGAAGAACGTCGAGAAGCTTAATGAGGCTAAGGTTCTTGCGGTTGGACCCGGTGCTTTCGATGCAGAGGGAAAACGGGTCCCCGTCTCGGTTGCCCCAGGTGACCGTGTCTTAATTCCCCAGTTCGGCGGAAGCAACATCAAGGTTGGAGAAGAGGTATAATTTTTTTGCATAAATACGATATTATGATTTCTAACAAATTGAAGGAGTTTATTCTGTTTCGTGACCACGAAATTTTGGCCAAGATAGCGGAGACCAACTAGAGGTAGACCAGACCTAATATGATTCCAGTATGAGGTTTGCTGAGTTTTCCACGACTTAGACTATCTCTGCGCCTTCTACTGGCTTTTTATGTTTTCCTTCTTCCAGCTAAATCTTTCAGAGATGTGCTAAAAGCAAATTTATTTCTTTTCATATTCTTCTGGATCTTTGTTCCTGTACATAGTCATTGTTCATTCAATATAGTCATGCGCATGCAAGTACGCATGCACGCACGCACAACTCCAATAAAACTGATTTTCCTCGAGCAAAAATAAATCAGTAATTCTGCTATAATATATATATCAAAGCCTGTAGTCTATTACAGATCTGGCATTCTCATAGCCGCTTCTCCGGATTGTACCTGTTCCTTAAGCATTGTAAAAACCTTTGCATTCTGCCATCGTTCTGGAACTGGTTTTTTATCAGTAACCCAGTAGTAGATATCCCAATCATACTCGTCCAAAAATTTGTCGTATTCCTCAAGTTCCTGCAGCGAAAAATCACTCAAGTACGTCTTCGCAAACCGGCTTAGAAGCAAGTCGGTCTCCAAGATTCCGCGCTTACGAGACTGATACAACAACCGGGCACGTTTATGTTCCACACTCTCACCCGGTCGCGGAAGCGGTTCAATTCGAAACTCGATATTTACTGAACCATCATCCGATTTTTCGTCCTTCAAGGCTGCCATCGAACTCGACAAATGTCGATGATTCGTCATGAACTTTGCTGTGGCAATAACTCCTCCTCGAAAAGAGAGGGCCCGACTTACTTCCCGACTGCCGCTCGTAACAAACACCCGGAACGACATATCTCTAACTGAAATAATATTTGAATGCGACGATTGCAAAGTCCAGTCAACTGTCTCTATTCACCTCAGTTATGCTCAGAGCTCTAGAGTAAAGAAATACCTTTCTACTTCCTGCTACATTCTAATGTTCTGCTCAAGTTACCCGGCCAGCCCACTATGTCTGCACACTATCCGCAGGCTCCCGTCAATTACATGTTTACTAAACAAATATGAATATGAATGTAAATATGAATATGAATATAGAGATAACATATAACATAAAAATTCCTAATATAATACAATGGATCTGACTGTCATACACAATTCTTACAGTTAGAAAACTTCCTCCAGTAGCATCACACAAAGATAAAAGAATAACCACCCTAAATCATTATACAATCGGAACTGCCTGCTATCGTACACATCCTTTGAAATTGCGGTGACAAAAAAATACAAGAAATTCAAATAAAAACAAAAGATCAAACTATAAAAACTAATACTTGAAACAAGAGGCTCTTCTCAACTTTGACTATACACCTCGTTCATTGCTCTCGCGACTCGTAAACGGCTGAGATGCAAAAAGTGAAGAGATACCTGGAAGTTGCATAGTAGGTACCTGTTGCGGTGGTCCAGTGGGGCCAGGCGGTCCATTCATTCCATATCCGTACCCCGTTTGTCCAACTTGCTGTCCCATAGACGAAGAAGGAGGCGGTTGCTTTGCTTGATGTGGTTGTCCATATGGCTGTGCCTCCCCGTAATACTGCATGGTTGGCGGCGGCGGACCTTGTACTGGATATAGAACACTAGGCTGAACTGGTTGTGGAGGAATATATTGCTGGCGTAAAACAGGCGGCTGTGGTGGTCCTATGGTTGGACCTGGTTGTTGGATTGTAGAATTCGACATCTGAGGGCTACTTTTCCAAGTAGAAATGGGGGGTCCAGACGACGTGTCATTCAATAGACTCGCAAGATTAGATCGTCTCGGTGGCTGTGATGAGAGAGGAGGTGTAGGTGCAGATGCCATCAGCGCAAAGAGCGGTGGCGGTTGAACTGGGGTTGCCACTGGAGACGGTGTCGAAGCCAGTAAAGTAGACATCGGCATTCCTGCTGAGCGCTGGTGATTCAGCATAGGCAGCGAAGGTGCTTGTGGAGGTTGGATTGGCATAGGCTGAGGAGTTGATTGTCTCGTTAGTCCAGCAATATCCATCTTCGACTGAATGCTCTGTTGTTGGGTCTGCTGTTGCGAAATCGTCTGCGTATCTGAATAACTCGCCAGTGGATGTGGAGAAACAGCATTTGTTTGCGTTGGGGTTAAAGGAGGCTTCCCACTATCTAAGAAAAATCCTAAGCGCGGCCCTCTATTCGCAGATGGAACGGGAGTAGCTATCTGCTGTTGGCCACTGAGTACGTTCGGAGGCAGATTCGGCGATTGCACCGGTGAAACACGAGCAGAGTTATGAGATGATGTGTCCGACATAGCCCCTGCTGGTGAAGATACAAGACCTGATTCTGACTTTAATGGTGGTTGGAATATAGGCTCCTTCCGAACAGATGCTGGAACAATCGATGGCATAGTTGGTTGAGGAACATTAGATGTCACTCCCCCATTACTCGTAGAAGGATATTCTTCGATGACTCTTCCACCTCCATTTCCGGAAGGTGCTGCGGTCAAAGCTGCATTATGAGCATTCTCCTCCTCGTCACGAATGCGTTGCTGAGCTTCGTATCGCTTACGAACAGGCATGAATTGCGTCGGAGGAGCTGGTGTTTGACTGCCTTGAGAAATCAATCTGTTTGCTTCCTCCGTCACCTTGTCCCATCCGAATTTCTCTGCATTGCGAGCGTAATAGTTTTTTACCTAGATCATGTCAGCAACTTACATCCTCCAGTCCATACGCAAATAGTTACCATTGTAGTCGTTTTTGCCTTCAAGTGCTTAGAAACCTCTTCCCACTGAGTTCCATACGACTGTAACAATTTTGGGAACAGATCCATTTCATGGACGCTCCAGTAGCTTGAAATCATGTTATTTCTGCGGCTACCTGTTCCCAGACCACTTGAACCCGCAGCTGCAACTGATGCTGGGGTGGCAGTCGTTTTGAAAGCTGTTAGAGTAGTTTGAGGTTTCCTATCAATTTGAAAGTCAGGATGCTGATGCTCTATTACAGAAGATGTTGAAACTGCAGGCGAGGTCACATTCTGCTCGTGCACAGACGCAATTGAAGATGGCTGATACGCAACTATTTCCGGTCTAGCAGGAGCAGAGACTGCAGCAGCAGACAAATAACCGAGTGGGGTCTGCTGTGCACCAGATTGCACTTCTGTTGCTGCTCCTGCAACTTCCGGCGGGACTTCAGAATGAGGCAACTCCATGACAGGAGCTCCACCAAAAAGTCCTGCCAAAGCACTTATAGCATCGACTTCACTGTCTTTGAGGTCCTTAGACTCCCTGGCTAGTTGCTCCTGTAAACGAGGTGCTGCAGTTGGAGGTACATAAGCATGCATATGGCCCTGTTCAGAAAATATCTGCGCTTCTGGTGTTTGTCCCGCAGTATAATAAGCTGTCGGGTTATCAGGCATGACCGTAAATCCTCCACCAGCAGCTTGCACGGGTAAGCCTTCAGATAGTTGAGAATTGGCTGACTCTCCAAGAGCAGCATTCGCAGAATCAGTCCGGGATCTTCCTGGCCCCTTCTTTCCTGCTCGTGCACGCTTAGGTTTAGCTCCATCTGCACCAGATGCCGAACGCTTATGCTCGCCGGGTGGTGTAGAGACTGTAGGTGCTTGGGAACCCCCAAATACAGGTGCTGCCGCTCTTCGCGGTCGGCCAGAGTATCCTAGTTCCAGCAAAGCCGCAACCTCTTCATCTGGCATATTTGTGCTGGTATCTCGTACAGGCTGCTTCTGTGAAACTGGGCCTAGCTCTTCAGCACCCGGCGTACGAGCCGGCGTTGACTGGTCCGAGTCTCCTGGAGCTGGAGAATCTTTAGATTCGGTATCCACTGTTGGACCATGAAGAAGAGCTGCCTGACGCGCTTTTGCTGCTGCCTGGGCAGCTGCAGCAGCTCTACCTCGACGGCGACCCTTACGTCCCCCATTGCGACGACGGTTTGTTGTTGACATGGCCTTATAATCAACTGACTTCTTAGTACGATAATAATGAAGCACACACTCTTCAAAAGAGCGCCTGAATTCCATGTGTTTGGATATAGCTCCAAATTGCTTTGGCGCCAATTTGTAACCTTCACAAAACAAACGATGTTCTTCTTCGGTAAAAACGTCAATACCATCCACGTCAATTCGTTTGTACGGTATGCTAGGATCAGTTACAACATTATTGGTATCGACGAAAACTCTGTTCCGGTCCTCTTGAAACAAAATCATGTTTGGAATTTTTGCGGAAGTAAGTTTGGCACGATTTTTTGGATCTCGAGCATCTTCCCACTCTAATGAGGCAAGAACTTCCATAAACTCCGCTTCGCTACGAACGGCATCAGCATTGTGGCCAACGCTACCTCGGGCGCGCCGAAAAACTCCTGTCTCCTCATCTTCATCATCAAAATCATTGCCATTATGATGATTATGGGAGTTATCACGATCTCTAGTTCTCGAGGACTTAGATGGAGGAGTTGTATGCAAATTGCTTAGATCTTGCTCAATTTGATTGCACTCGGTCAGCCATTTCTTATAGCGCTCCTTATATTCATACTGAAGTTTCCGACCCAGTGTATATTCGGCCTTCCGCTTTTCTTGTACGTACTTCAATATTATATCATGCGTACGCTCAAAGGACGAGCTGTTTTGAGCAACAAAAGGATATTCAGATAATGATAAAAATGGCTTTTCCTGTTCATATTTCATAACGAGAGCGGTTTCGATATTGGAAATTTTACCTGCTTCCCCCTTACCTTCAGTGATAAGAGAAGGTATATCTGCTTCTCGACTGCGATCCTGAATAGACAATAAGGACTCTTCCAGAGTAGACACGCTGGAAGGTAAATGACAGTTTGTAAGAGCTATCTCAGTATTAACTTCCGTATCTTCCTGCTTCAGCGTGCTGGACTGATCTAATGAAATATCTGGCATTGTAGGTTCCAGCAATACTTCTCGTTCAGAAGGCTTTGGCGAAGATTCCGGAGAGACTGCAGGGGTGTCGACTGATTGGTTCATAAATTCTAGTTCAGCCCCTCTGAGTTTGTCAATTTCTGCCAATCGTTCAGTGATTTTGTTGATTTCTAGGCTAATAATCTCCATATTTCTGGCCACATCAGCAGCCTTAAGGCCCTCTTCCTCGTCATCATCTACTTTAACGTTATCCAAGTCATCACGATGTGGAGTAGAGGGAGCATCCGAATGCTTTAAAACAACAGTCTCCAAATTCTCATTACCGTCCACAAGATTAATGTCTTCTATACTGGAAACTTCGGCTTTCAAGATGGGTTCCAGATCTGTATTCGACGTTGAAGTTGAACTGACAGTAGATTTCCTTTCGTCATGCTCGTCGCGAGAGGTTCCTCTATCGGGAGATGTCGCTGCAAATGGACTTAATTCGGTCCTATCCGATATAGTCGACTTGGAAATCTCAAGAAGAGGAACTGGTGAAACGAGAGAATGCGATTCTTGAGAAACAGGCTTTGATGAGAAGTAATCGCCGGCTAGTTGGTGTTCAGGCTGAGAGGTAGTAGAGTCTGGAAATAAATTAGTAAGTGAACAGAAGTATACATTGAAGTCGCAAAACATACGTAAGGAAGGAAGAGATGCCTGACGAATCGGTTGAGAGGAAGTATTTTGGTTTGCAGGTGACTGACATTGATCTGTAATTGCACCTTCAGAGCGACGATGGGAAATGACCTTGTTAACTGGAGAGATATTATTTGACGGTGAAATGACACGAGGTGCTGATGAAGTTTTGGACGGCAGAAGTGGACTAGAAAAAAGGGAATTATTCGGAGATTTTTTTGCCCCAATCGCAATTTTATCCGTGTCCGTAGAAGTTGGCTTCAGAGATGAGGATGGCAGGGCAACATGAGATGGTCCACCGAGAGAAGAGGACTGACGAGAACTCAGGCCGTATTGCGTTTCATAAGGGCCACTGGGCTTCCGCGGCAAAGGATGAGTGGCAGACGACGAGGGAGATGCAACGGAGGATCTTTCTCGCTCACGCTCTCGTTCGCGTTCTCTGTCACGATCACGGTCACGGTCGCGGTCACGATCACGGTCAGGAACATACCTGGGCCTTTCTCTGTCTCTTTCCCTATCCCGTTCCCATTCACGTAGTGGAGCTCTGTATGACGACTGAGAACTCGAAGGAGAATTTATTGGTCGTCGCTCATAGTAGGATTCTCGGTCGCGATCACGTTCCCGCTTTCGATCGCGGTCCCGGTAGTCACGGTCGCGATCCCAATAATCTCGAGAACTGTCATAGTATTCACGATCACGATCTCGCAGTCTATCACGGTCACGGTCTCGTTCTCTGTCGTGTTCTCTCTCTCGTAAGCGGTCTCGTTCTCGTTCTCGTTCGCGATCGCGATCTCGGTCCCAAGTAGATGTAGACCTATAGTCTCTGTCTCGTTCGCGGTCTCTATCACGATCTCTTTCGCGGTCGCGGTCGCGGTCGCGGTCTCTGTCTCTTTCTCGATCGCGTGTTTCCCAGCGAGTATCTAATCTGTCTCGATCAAACCCTGGTCGATATGAGACCGGCTTAGTGTACGATACAGAGCGCGAAGGGTAGGAAACGGGCGCGGAAGAAGGGCCATTGGAGGAATAGCTACC
Organism: [Lipomyces] oligophaga; assembly: GCF_038497815.1. Classification (NCBI taxonomy): domain Eukaryota; kingdom Fungi; phylum Ascomycota; class Lipomycetes; order Lipomycetales; family Lipomycetaceae; genus Lipomyces; species [Lipomyces] oligophaga. Next base: position 895,005 of record NW_027117789.1, on the reverse strand, counting down.
AGCGGTTGACACAGATGTAGATGTAGTCGAGGGAGTGTCGGTGGAAGTGCTCAAATGAGGAAGATGGGAGGACGGAGATTCATGTCGATGACCATGTTGAGGACCAGAGGGTGGAAATGAAGAGCTGGAGCCAGCTGAAGAAGTGTGGGATGCACTAGGAACGGAGGCAAACGGAGATGAGTGGTAGGAGTCTAATATTGGCCGAGAGCTCAAGTGATGTGCTGGTGGCCCTGGAGGAGAAGGGGCGGGAGGAGGCATCTTTCAAAGCGGTCCTGTCCTGGATGATGAGTGTTGGCACGGGAAAACAGAGCAAACGGCTGACCAGCCAGACATACATGGACGCACCGACTAGCGGCAGTTCCGCGAAAGGGTAAAAAAAGGAAAAAAGGAGATTAAGGGAAATTCAGCTCGAATAGCGGGCGACGGTGATGTCCTCTTCCAATCGTCAACGCGTTCAGCGAGACCGCAGAAAAGAGCAAGCAGCAGAATAGAATGGCCAGCTCAGAGCAGCCCGTCTCGACAGAAACGAAACTCTCCTTGTTGGAGATGTTGGTATCAATATCACGAAGCGTAAAGCAAAAGTTGGGCGGGACGCGCAAATAGAACGTAGAAAAAAAAATTAAATTAGAGGAGGGAATGCGAGACGCAATGCCGGCCAGGGAAAAAGCGAGAATCGCACAAGGACGGGTAAAGCGAAAAGACTACGGAAGGGCGCGATGGCGCGGCGGTCCAGCGTCGCATACATCGAAAGCCAAAACAGCTAAACCTTGTTTTGCACATCTGTAGCGAGCACGTGTGCATAAAATTAGGCGCTAGCCAGATGCAGGAGGAAGGTATAAACCTACCCGATGTCAAGTCCGGACCCAATTCGAGATTGCCGTTTTGGTCAATGGCTCTGGATCCAGAGTAGGCGCGAATTGAGCAGCTAGAGAATAGATTAAAGCTAAGTATTATTATACAAAAGTCCTATTATCCATGGATTCAATCGGCTGCAGCCTCTTGTAAAGTTCAGATTGCTTGTCATCGTTGTTGCTGTTCGAGATCTGTGATATCATCTCATCGCATAAATTTAGCTCACGGGTCCATACAAGTCCTTCAAATAGGTCAGATATCACAAATCTTCAAACCTTAATTTGACCAGTGCGAACACATACTATTACGTAATGTGCATTCCGGAAATGGAAGATACCTGTAACAACAAATATTTTTGTTTCGATATAAACAAGCCAAACTAGTTGATTTGTATAATCTACTTATACTCTGCGTTCAACTTCTGTGCAGACTGTTGAAATAACTACCATAAGTGATAACCTCTACAGGAGTCATCACGTGCCTATGCCAATGCGGATCTCAAACCACATAGATCAACTTCTAGGCTTTCAGGACAAAATATCTCGATAGACGTCTGGAGGGGGATCGCATGCCCGCCAAAATTTCGTGCACACTGTCGTTTTACCTGCGAATGATTTGTTAGCAACAACAGAACGTATTATTGCAACTGTGCTGATGCTTTCTATATTGTGCCTTCTTTTGTTAAATCCGTGATCGTTATGGACTTTGTAAGTGACAGCAACCAGCGTGGTCGGCCGAATCTTGCAGTACCGCCACCACCTTCCCCACAGGCTCCGGCCCCGCCGGCCGATTTCGACCAGCCGGGTGCAGTTCGATTTTCGTTTTTGGCTGCTCCATTTCGAATTCATCTTTTGTGTGGTCTGATTTCGTCATTGTTTGCGATATTCTGTTCGCGCGTTCTCGGCCGAGCGCTGCAGTTCATTTTGGACCAGCCCGAATCATTTTCGGCATATTCTCCCACAGCAACAGCTCTTCCAGGTTCTCTTAATCCTTCTGATCAGATCGTCGCTGGTCATGTTACGCTGATTGACAAATTTGTTTACGTTTTCCAAGAAGAATTTTCCTCTTCCTCGTCAGCTCAAGCAGGTCCTTCGCCGACTGATGCCTTTTTGTTCCGTTTGTGTGGTGTTCTTCTCTACACAATCTATGCTCTTGTCATAGCCTTCGCGCTCTCATTTTCGGCGCTATTCCATTCTTTTTTCTTCATTTTCTACGTATGGCGGAAATGGATCGGCTTAGGCCAGGGCCTTTATGGGGTCTGGAATAGCGACGCCATGATCCAAGGTGTTTGGTGATGCAACATTAATTTGTTTTAGGCTCGTCTGTACATTTTTAACATGTTGGTGGAATTTTTTCGGTTCTTATATTCGTGCTATTTGGTCGGTAATTGGAGTTTCCTGTTTTTTTTGTTTTATTTTGTTTTGCGCTTTGTTAGGTCCTTCCTATTTACTCATGATCTCCTATCTCCTCCTTGGTATTGCCCATTCAGCGTACGTTTTCAAAGTCATAATATTATAATTTTATCGTACACTCGATATAATGTGCTTTCAAAAACTATCAGTACACGTCTGCGTCTTCATCTTCGTGCATAGCCATCCCATTCCCATTTTCCTCTTTGCCAATACCTTGTCTCCATTGATCTTCCGCGGTGCCAGACTGTTCCAGGTATCCTCCCAGGTCATCAGCCATGTCGTAATCAACACCACCGGGAGTGGTGGTAGATTTATTTGTCTCTGTCGTAGTTGTATGCGGCGGATTATACCATACACCAGATACTTTGCCAATGCCAGGAACCTCGTTCGCCAAGGATCCAGAATATAGAAACCGCTCTGCAGCTGGACGATCTTTGAAGGAGATAATCCTGACCTTCGGATCAGTAGGATGGTTCTCCATCCCGCTGTATAGATCATTGGCGCCTAATTCGGTAATCAAATGGGTAGCGAAGGCTTCCGCTGCTTGATCGTTATCAATTCCTGTAACAGCAATTTTCTTGGTCCGTAGATCTAAATTAGATCTTGCAAAGCCGGTAGCAAAACCACCGCGGCTGCCTCGAAATGCACCTCGCACTGCTCGTCCTCGACCACGACCTCGCAAGCCGCCTCTGAACGAATATGGGTTGGTCGAATCTTTGCCCGCTACAGAAATGCCAAGTCTTTCTGCTTCCTTTTTTAGCTCGTCCAATTTCTTTTTCAGTTCATCTGTAGTCGAATTAGTAGTCGAGCTGACTGGAGCTTGCGGATTAATGTCCAAAGAGTTGCTGGCTGATTCAGAGCTACTCGCTTCCTTAGCCTTGATCTTTTCTAATAATGCTGCACGTTCTTCATTCTGTCGTCGCAGTAAATCTGCCTGCGCACGATTCATTTCTTCCAATCGTGCTTCATGCTCCCGTTTCCGAGTCATACGTTCCTCGTATTCTCGTTGCTTCTCAGCTTGTCGTTGACGGATCTCCTCGATATAAGTCTCTGGTTGGGTTGACATTCGCGATGGAGACGCACTACGATCTCTCTGTTGTCGTGCTTTCCAACCCGCTTCCCGACGGCCATCTCTGCCAGACATATTCCCACGAGAGGAGCCGCCATTCATCGCCTGTAGATCCGCATCAGTCTGCTTCCAGTAAACTTTGACAAATCTATTCTGAAAAAATGGAACGGCTGAAGACCATGCTTTTCGCGCAGATTCATGATTTTCAAATATCACAAGCGCCGTGTTATGGCGCTGCCTACCATCATCATTGAGTTCAATGCTAGCAATTGTGCCAAATGGTTCAAACGCAGTTCGGATAGAGTCAATATCAAAATTTTCGTCTGGAATTTTATCCACAACTACAGAAGTATTACTCTTGTCTACCGTTGACTTCGTAATGTATCGCATATTATCAGAGGGAAACCTGGAATTTCCTTGGCCTCCACCGGCTTGTCGTCTCGAACCGTTTCTGTTATTCCAATCGTTCCCGGATCCAGCAAGGGGTATAGGTTTATCAAGCATGATCCGTTCCGTTCCATGTTCATATGGACATAGATCACCCTTTAAACAGTATCCTTTCTGTTCATAGCTCCTGCACTTGCCACGCTTGCGGAAATACGGATTTCCAGATTGTCTCGTCGAGTCATTGCTTCGGGTTGCAGTATTCGACTGCTGTTGCCAGTTCTGATATCCGCCCTGCTGGTGTTGTATTTGGGATGTAATATTTCCCGTAGCAAATCGAAAGTCGTTCCCAGATCTGACGAATTCAGGAGCGTTTGGATCATATGCAGGCACGCTAGCCGATTCTGCGGGTAGTTCACTTTCTGCCGACATAATGATATCTCGCGAGCCAAGGTAACTTTTTGACTAATAGATGGAACAGAAGTCAGAGAAACGCTTCTTATGCATAATAAAGTATATCCAACATACCTCTAAAGCAAGTAACATATCGTCAACAAACGCTTTCGTATTATCCTGGAGAAAATCTTCCAGTTGTTCCACACAGAGAATTTTCAACTCTCCTATAGGCAGATCATGCTGCAGTAATGCCATCACATAGTTTGTCAAGATCTCCGAATCCGCATCCGAAATATCTTTTAGTCGTTGCTCTACCCAACCGCGGAATTCGAGAGAGTCAGCTCCTTCAATCATTATTGTATGTGGGTAGCTTCGGAGTCCTGGTTCCTTCTTTTCCTACTTTCAGTCTGCTAGAATCCACCAAAGTCGACTGATAATAATCGATCTAAAATTTGTACGTTCTAGTAAACTTGATCCAGTGCTGATTGCAATGTGCATTCGATTCCAAAATGGGATTATTCGCTTCTGTGCTTATAGTTTACTCTGGTCAATATTTTTCAGGTTCCTCCCATCTCTGGCCAACATGGGACAATCTACTACTGCAAGGATCTCAAACAAGTGCAAACTACAGTAGATGTTCAATAATTTCCCTTCTAATTCAATAAACTTACAAAAATCCAACTCTTTGTGGAAATAAATACAATTACAACACCCAAAAACTCCAAAATTGAAAAGCCAAAAAAACAAAAAAAACAAAAAAAACAAAAAACAAAACTCTACACAGTCAAAAAATGTAGAAATCCAACGTACAACCAAAACATCACTGATTCCTATCGTTGTCCCCCCAAGACTGAATACTTCGTGCAGTCGGACTGCTTAAAAACATCAAACTTTCGATAGCCTCGACCTCGCTCTTCTTCCTAGACGCGTCATCGTCACCAGTAATGCTCCGGCGAGAATCTCCGCTAAGTACCGTGTTAGTTTGGAGCGGACTTTTCTGGATGTCTGATTTCAAATCACGCGCAGCTGCTACAACAGCTGCCGCCGCCATAACTGCTGCAGCATCTGCTCGCTGTTGGGCTGTTGTCACCGGAAGGCTAACATTAGTATTACGTTGCTGTTGATAATGTTGTGACTTGGATTTCCGGCGGTTCGGCGTAGGGCTAGTTGATTTCCGAGTGACTCCAGGTGGAACTTTGTTTGAAAATGTTCCTAGCACTGGCAAACCACTAGCAGGAGAAATCGCGACTCCGCCTTTGGTTTTGATCGTCATATTAGGCGCTGGATACTGTGTCGTTCCGGATGACGCTGGTCGTGAGGTTGGATGAGTCGAAGCCGTACCATTTCGGGAAGATGTGGCCATAGAAAAACGAAGCGCAGTGGAAGCCGAATTACGACGGTGAGAAAAGTGCGCATGGTCTAGAGAAGTATCCGTGTCGAGTGCAAGTGAAGACTTCACAGGCACTGTTCGAGTAGAAGATGTATGAGCAGGTGCAGAAGCCGTTCGTTTGTGGCCATTCATACTCTCCGGTGATGACTCGAATGAATCAGCGACACTGCCATGACCCCGTTCATCCACCACTACGCGCGTTCGTGCGTAAGGTTGCTCGGGAGATCCAGAAAATGAACCCGATATGCTGAGCAAGCGAGGGCTAGATGTACTGATTTGCTGAGAAAAACTATTGCCGCGATTTGATTTAACCGGAGAACTATTAGGCGACGAGCTGACGTTGTGCTCGATCTCATCCAATGACTGAGATGCCCAGCCATTTTGGACTTTAAGCATGGCGTAAGAAAGACGAGTACGGAGATTGGTTGAAAGCTAATACAGTCAGATTTAAGAGTCAGTGTACTGCGAAAAGTATAAGACCCACCTCATGAATGCGATCTGGATGGGATGGTGACAAAGAAGGGGTAGGAGAAGGGGGCGATGATGGAGGAGAAAGCGCAGCCTTAAAAGGTGACGAGACGGTCGCGTCATTAGTTGAAATACGTTCGGGACTCTGCTTCAAGACTCCGGACACAGTTCTCTTCGGTCGGGGAGGCGAAAGTGGATCGGCTTTGTCGAGATCAGTAGATGGGGCCAATGGCGCGGCAACTTTTCTCGAGTCTGTAGCAAATAGACTGAGAGGCTGTTTAGATGGATCCGCGGCCGACGACTGACTAGTATTTGATGACTTGTTTGACGGCGAAGTTACAGCAGACGTGCTTGCTTCATCTCCATCGGTAACAGTAGTTTGAGAAGACATCAAAGCATCGGTCCCCAAGATGTCTGCAGTCACTATGGTCGTCAACGACTGCGATTCCGGGGAAAGATTGATATTCGAGGGAACACTGGGAGGTACTGCTGCGGGTGACGGAGGCGATGGAGTCGACTTCTGTGCTCGGTCTTTGAGATTTTGCTGTTGCGGAGAAAGCGGGATGGGCTCAAAAGCCTCGAGCAGTCTGCCGCTGCTCGAGCTATCGTCCTGGCCGGGGAACGAAGTCATGGACTGATATTCTGCGAGACAGAATATTGATCAAAATATGTCAACGAATATCAAAAACAGACACAATAAACGGACGACGACGAATGGAGTCTGCTTTACCAAAGACGTTTGTAGGGAAAAAATAAACAAAATTATTTGAAAGACAAAACAAACTTGTGTTTAAAAATAAACGAAACAAATTTTGAAGTGAACAAACAAAAATGCCGTTTGCTCCAAGAGGTGTCCGGCGAGGTGCGTTTTGGGTCGCGCTGTTTGTTGCTGTTCAGTTTGCGTCTGTTGCCTCTCCGGAGTCTTGTCCAAAAACGCGTACAAACGGATCTGGCTGGCGACAAATGTTGATTCTATCGATTTACCGGCTCTCACAAATCAGGTGAATCGGCGTATTCCAGTTGCGAATCTACGAAATCGGCAGAAATCTCTTGTCAACTGCAGCTGCTACTTTTCTTCTTTCTACTGCTGCTACCGACCATTCGCGCGTCCGTCTGCTCTCACTCTATTTATTTACTCGTTTCGTCAAACGCCTCCAGCGCGCGCAATCACTCCCTTCCTGACCTCTTTGCCCGAAACCGGAACCAGCCCAGCTCTGTTCCATACTTGTACTGCATATCTCCATGGAAATGGCTCCTATATGCCCTATTCATACAGCTTCAAGGTCTCTCGACGCGCGCATCACGTGAGATCCTAACCCGCACTGAAACGCGACTACTGCTTTGCTGAGAAATTTTGGGACTTTCCTCGGTCGGATCTGTTTTACAATGAACTCGAAGCGGAAAATTCGCTGAACAGTAGCTTCGCTGTTGGTTCCGGTTTTCAGCAAGAGTTGGCTGAATTCAAATCTGTGGTTCAGACTCAGTGGACAGCGTCTACAGAATCAGCAGTTTAGTCGTTCAAATGTCTGAAAAAATCAGATACTATCTAGAGCAGGTATATACTTTTTTGTTCCCCACACAGTTTTTTCTGTACTCAATGACGTTCTAACATGTCCAGACTCTACCAGAGCTTGAAGCACTCCAGAAGCTTCGCCTATTTTCTCGGGAAGAAATCAACAGTATTACTCGTCGACGTACTGAGTTCGAACACCGCATCGGTAATCGCGGTACAGTTCTCTTAGACTATCTCAAATATGTCCAGTTCGAAATGAATCTTGATCTACTTCGGCGGAAACGTATAGGCCGACTGACTGCTGTAACCGCTTCTAATGACGGTGATGAAGCTGCTCAGAAAGTTGCCGCCTCAGTTGCTTCTTGGTCGGGTAACCAGCGTATTCTTTACGTGTTCAACAGAGCTACCACTCGATTCCCCGGCAATATAGATCTGTGGACCCAGTACATCTCGTATGCGCAACAGATCAAAGCTCGCAAAGTTCTCAATCGGATATGTCGTGAAATGGTCCGCCTACATCCAGGAAATCCAAACGTTTGGGTCATTGTCGCAGACCATGAACTGATCGATAATGCCAATCGGTTAGCTGCTCGACAAACCTTACTCCGTGGCATGAAATTCAACCCAAATTCAAAACTCATTGCTCAAGCATACGAAAAACTTGAAGAAGATGTTCGACAGGCTGTTCTCGCATCTAAATCTGCTGAAACTCAATCTCTCGAGCAATCTTCGACGCCAACCGATATCTCGAACTCTACTACTAGTGGTTCTTCATCTTCTCCAAGTGAAGACGAAAATGAATAATTTTTTAACTTTTGTATAATATTTTACGATGTTCTTTGAAAAAGTAGTAACGATATAAATCAATTAATTCTTAACAAGAACCTAAGGGGAAATAGCATAAACGGTACATAGTAACCTTCTTCCGTGCTCTTAAAAATATCCAGCAATCGTGCACGCACTTGTGTAAAACAAAGATATAAAAAATACGCTAACGAAATAATAAAATAAAAAATAACAACAATATACTAGACTCGTTCTCAACTCCTTAATTAATATTCCGCCTCCTCATCTTGGTCAAAGTTCGAGTCCGCTCCAACATCCTCGTAATCTTTCTCGAGCGATGCAAGATCCTCGCGAGCCTCGTTAAATTCTCCTTCTTCCATGCCTTCTCCAACATACCAGTGCACAAATGCTCTCTTAGAGTACATCAGATCAAACTTATGATCAAGACGAGACCATGCCTCGGCAATTGCTGTCGTATTGGAAAGCAAACAAACTGCACGCGAAACTTGTGCAAGATCGCCTCCTGGAACGAGCTGTGGTGGCTGATAGCAAATACCAATCTTAAATCCAGTTGGACACCACTCCACAAACTGAATCGTTTTCTTGGCCTTGATCGCAGCAACTGCTGCCTGCACGTCCTTCGTGACAATGTCGCCACGATACAGGAGACATGTAGCCATGTACTTGCCATTGCGAGGATCACACTTGACCATCTGGTTGTTTGGCTCGAAACAGGCATTGGTGATCTCGGCAATAGAGTTTGCCTCATGATAAGCCTTGGCTGCAGAAATTACAGGCGCATACGTCACCAACGGAAAGTGGATACGAGGATATGGAACCAAGTTTGTTTGGAACTCGTTCAAATCAACGTTCAAAGACCCATCAAAACGAAGCGACGCCGTAATTGAGGAAATAACTTGCGCTATCAATCGATTCAAATTCTCATATGAAGGTCGAGCTATATCCAAGTTGCGACGACAAATATCATAAATAGCCTCATTGTCAACCATAAATGTACAGTCCGAGTGCTCGAGTGTCGTGTGAGTGGTCAACACAGAGTTGTAGGGCTCGACAACCGAAGTCGAAACCTGGGGAGCAGGATAAACCGCAAACTCGAGCTTGGATTTCTTTCCATATTCTTGCGAAAGACGTTCAAGAAGAAGAGCACCAAATCCGGATCCAGTGCCACCACCAAACGAGTGTGTGAAAAGGAATCCTTGGAGGCCATCACAAGAATCAGCAGCTCTGCGAACTCGATCAACGACTTGATCAATCAACTCTTTCCCAACTGTGTAGTGGCCGCGAGCATCTAAAATGATTTGTTAGCTTCAACAATCATTCGAAGTAAGTCGGCAAAAGTCGCCTTACAGTTGTTGGCAGCATCCTCCTTGCCACTAATAAGCTGTTCCGGGTGAAAGAGATTTCGGTAAGCACCTGTGCGAACCTCATCAATAACATTCGGTTCCAAATCTACATAGATAGTGCGAGGAACATATTTGCCGTTGCCTGTACATCTGTGAGTAAGCCTCCTTTAAGGGTTAGTTGGAGAATATTCATACTAGTCTCGGAAAAAAAGGTCGAAAATCCTTCATCACGAGGACCGCTCTGCTTTTCTGCAGTGAGATATCCATCAGGCTGAATCATGGATCAGTAATCGGGAACAACAAAAATCTCAGCCATCTCTATTTCATTGACGAACCTGAATACCGTGTTCAAGGCAGTACAGCTATAACGGTGGTTAGAATAATCAAAACAGAATTTCGATCTCACGCGTTACAGATCAAAAGCTCAATACTCACCTCCCATGAAGCATTACCGATCTGGCAACCAGCTATGAAAAAAATTATTAATATCAATCACAAGAGCTGTTTACTTGATTTTCGGAATTAATTTTCTTCCGGACGTGTCCATACCTTGGCCGACTAAACAAGCGCGACAGGTTAGTAATTAGTGCTGCTTCGTGCAAGCTTCGAACCAAGACAAACATACCGTTAATACTAATAACTTCTCTCATGGCTATATCTCGATTTAACTATGATCTGCGGGTATAACAAAGCAAGAAAACGTAGGAACAAACCAAAAAAAACAAGAGCAAAACAAGTGGACTACGTGACGCGAAGGCCTAAACTGAGTCGGTGGACATCAACTTCGTCTACAAGCGCAGGGGTTGTATCCATTTGTTGACCCCTATCCCTTGGTTGCCCTGCCAACCAGCGGAAATAAACAGACCACCATCCTCGATTAGCTCTCTTAGAAATTCGAATTCTAACTCTGTTACTGGAAGTATATTTAACTAGATTTCAAAAAAATAAATTCCAGAGATCGTTACTGACAATATATACAGCTTCTCATTCTTTCAATCAATGAACAATATGTGAGACAACCAGACATCACAATCAAAAAGAATATATTACACAGATCAAATGCTAAACCAGGATCCTCCCTAAACTCCAATCACTATGGTATCAATCAAAACACTATTTCTTCGGTCTCCATCCCGCATTCTGTACATTGCCTAACGGCCATATCCTTTCCAGGCAAACGAGTCTCAGGTCCCCAGACATGTTCGTGAGCAGTCTCGTGCAGTCGCTTATTCCAAGTCGCAGTGCGAGTGCGCTGACGCATCTGCCTCAGTTTTTCGGTGAACTTCTTTCCCTTCTTTTCCTTTTTCATTTCGACACGTCTCTCATACTCTTTGTCTAAACCTTCTTCTCCACCCCATTTCTTGAACGAAAATTCTTCTACTTGATATCTTAGATAAAGCATCATATTGCTGTATGTGTTTTTGTGTGGATTTGGTCGTTCCAAATGAGGAAGATCCTCCTTCGAACGGAGCTCAGCTTTTTTGATAGTCAGAACGATCGAATAGCTGTATGCGATTGCAAATTAGGTCAAACTTACGATCTGTCAGTAAATAGTCCTCTTTGCATTCAGTCTTTGTCAAAAGCGAGTATTTTTCTGGAATCTTGTTTTTGCAGGTTCGACAAACTCTGCAACCAAATGTATTGTAAAATTCGTAGTCGATTTCTAAACTGTCACATTCAAAGCATTTGGGGTTATCATCCGGATTGAGTGCTCTCACTTGGAAGAAAAGTTAGCATATATCAGTGAATCATGAAGAATCGGTGGAGCTTACACGGATCTTCGACCGTCTTTTTTTGCTTTGCCTTCCATTCTTCAAGAGTCATCCCGCTTCTTTCATTTTCCTCTTCAGGCATGAATCCTCCTCTAGTGTCCTTCATTTTTGAGAGATCTAATACATCAGTACATGGCATCTCCATATAAATTAATAATGTCTTACCATATTCAATAAAATTCTGAAACATTTTTGCAGGTCGTATATTATCATACGGCCGCTTTCTTGCTCCATCCTGCCCATTTGCAGAATCAGATTTACCATCGTTTACTCTTTTTGGTCCATTTGAGTGCTCGGTCACCGTCTGTCCAGCGTCACGAACAGAAACTGGCAATGTTCTCACTGCGGGCTGTGTAAGCGTCACAGGTGCAGCCTCTACCGCGCGATTTGCAGCTTCTTTGGCCTTGGATTCAGCACGTGCAGCAAGTCTCTCCCTAGCTTTCTTTCGGTTTTCCTCCTGGATATCTGTTAGATCTCTACATCTACTGGAGTATTTGATCGAGTCGAATGCCCTTCAACAACTTACAATCCGAGCCAGTTGATCCGCAGTAAGGCCGACCATTCTTAGTAGTCAACTGATCAAGCATTTGAAAAGTCTGATTTCGAAAAGACTAATCAATCTTTATGGAATTACTGAAATTACCATATATCAGTTTAACTAAGCATAATCTCCACGGACATACATGGTATATATACTACAAGCCCCATGACCGTGGTACAATGATACAAATCTGGGTATTTGCTTCGTCAGTCTACCTACGCTATATATCGGCAATAAATTGATATAAACTCAACAGGGAGAATCCTAGGTTTCGCAATATGTTCATTCTAGAGTTCAATCAGTAAGACTAATTCCTAGCGAGCTTTCATCCAGTTCTTGGCTTGGTCAGAACTGAGTATTGCAAGAATTGACTCACGTGATAAATAGATGAGTAGATATTCGGTAGTTCCAACTCTAATTGAGCAATACTGTCTTGTTTAATCCCTATATACCATAGATTTTTTTCCGCCACCGGACCCGATGATCCATTGCGCTGACATTGACCAAGATCCGTTAATTATTTCATGAAATTACTGATTATGCTGGCAATCAACATTAGCTAATAGTGTCTGTATTCGTACATTTAAATTTTCTGTCAGGTTTTTAGTATTACCCTGTCCGGTATTTTACTCGGCCCGTTTATTTTATACTTTTGCTATTTCATCATCTGCTTGAATATACTCTTCTTTGTGCTTCTCTGAACGAGTGTGCTGTTTTTGCTTATAGATCGGCACTCGGCTGCACAATTTGAACGAGAACATTCTATTTTTATTTGCAAAATGGCAGCATCAGATGCTCTTGCCAGTGCATTACTCAAAGCTACTGCTTCCACGCCAGCTGGATTGAAGCAGCGTCCTGCTATCACTGCAGGCAACACCGTTCCAGGCTCGATCACCGCTCCTCTACCTATTCCCTCTATTCCTCCACACGCCAACTCTCGCAAACCCGCGAAACCTCGAAAAGCAATCACGTCTGCTCCTAAAACTCGCCCAGCATTTGTCGTCAAATTATGGACAATGGTTAATGATCCGGCAAACGCTGCGCATATCAACTGGATGCCTGATGGATCAAGTTTTCAGGTCGTAGGACGAGAGCAGTTTGAGAGAACAGTTCTGCCACGTTATTTTAAGCATTCTAATTTTTCGTCTTTTGTTCGACAACTGAACATGTACGGATGGCATAAAGTTCAGGACGTGACTGCTGGTGCAATGTTATCTGGAGAAGAGACTTGGCAATTTAAGTCTCCAAATTTTATCCGTGGCCGGGAGGACTTGTTAGATAACATCGTACGAAATCGTGGCTCGAAGGGTTCCGATGATGAAGATGAACCGGACATTCATCAGGTTGTTGAAGAAGTCGAAAATCTTCGACAGTCGCAGCAGCTAATTGCTGAGCAATTGAAGCAGATAAAGCAGGATAATCAGATGTTATGGCGAGAATCCTACCAGACTAGGGAACGTTATCAATCATTTTCAGAAACTTTAGAAAAAATACTGCGTTTTTTGGCATCTGTCTATGGAAATCCTTCCAAGATTCTTGGGTCGAGCGAGTCAAGCTTAATTCCTGTGGTATCGAGTCCACAGCCTTCTCCTAGAAACCGTTTGATGCTTCGAGATACAGAACACTCGATTTCTGAATTAGATGCAGATGCTAAATCTACGGCTCCAAGTACCACATCGGCTAGTTCACCCGTCGGTGTCGTGAGCCCCGTACAGCAATCCATCAAAGGATCGGTCAACACAACTTCACCCTCATTCGGACTAAGTCCGCGGATTTCGAATGCTACGGATGTTCCATCTAATTCAGCTACCGCTTCTGGAGGATCTGCTCCAAGTGCTCTTTTCGACCAGTCTATGTTTTTAGATATGCCTTCGTCAGGAGGCGTAGCCTCTCACTCCGATTCGATGCTGTTCCCGGATCTACTTAACTCTCCTTCTGGCTCTCTTCCTTTATCTCCAGGCATTCTAGCTGATAGAAGCAAGGCCATGATGGTTGGATTAAATGGATCGAATCCAGCTGATGTTCAAGCACAACTTTCTCGAAGTAATCAGACGATTGATGATCTGTCTGATCAGCTTGATCTCCATACCCAGTCGCTCGATCAAGTCGAAGATTGGATAACAAATAATCTTCCGTCTTATAATCCTGGTACAGCAGATGAGTCGATAACTACCGCAACAAGCAAGCTTCCCTTGGATATTGACAGTGTACAGTCGCCTCAGACTCTCATGCTAGAAGATGGACGTTCGTCGCTGCCGAGTGGTAATTTTAACGTTCAAGATTTTTTACAAAGTCCCGGACCGTCTAATTTCTATGATGACGATTCGATTGGGATGTACATTGACACCGATTCTCAACCAGAAGTTGCTGCGAAGCGGCGGAAACTGACTTAATTCTTTTGTCAGCTATCAATGACAAGACTACGTTGCACCCAATTATGTTTTGCATCGTTAATTAGATTTGCGGATTTTCTGTTTCTTTCTTTTTGAAATTAATAATAGCCCCGGATGATATTGTTGTGTAAGGCGTTTTTACAGGATTTTTCTGTTTTCATTACCAGTTTGTTCGGCTGAGCAGTTCTTGTTTTTGATATGGGGTTGTAGTTGCAAAAAAAATAATTCATCTCTTCTTTCTGTCGTTAATGCGTTGATCACTTTTAGTAATTTTGAATATCGTTTTCGTTGTAAATTCGCTCGAAAGGAATATTGCTTCAGCGACGAGTAGATTGATTGGGAGTTTTTTGGTATTACGTAGAGAAGATTGGGATAAATTATTTTTCCTCTAGTCAAAGTAAAATAGATTTCGTTGTACTAGTCGTATTAGAAGATAGAGCATATGATAAGATTAATAGGCCAAAAATTGGTTAGGATATGAGTGAATCGAAATTGCCACCGCTAGCTTCGACTGCGGTCTTGAAAGCCTCCGAACCGGTACCAGATGGAGTGGAGCAAGTTTCCGGCATAGATTTCAATGCGAAGGGAAATGATGATATAACGGTTTCGAGACTAGTGAGTGGTCTTCGGAAAATGGGATTTCAAGCTACCTCAGTGGGAAAAGCTTGTGAGATTATCGACGAGATGAGACATTGGAGAGGGAAACCGAAAGAAGAACAGCAAGGTGAAGAGGAAGAAGACGATCAGCAACTCTCTGGAGATGAAAACGGTTCTGCCAAATGCACAGTATTCTTGGGATATACCTCGAATTTAATATCCTCGGGTTTAAGAAGCACATTGAAATATCTAGTACAACACCGACATGTTTCTGCAGTTGTAACTACTGGAGGTGGGATTGAGGAAGACTTGATCAAATGTCTTGCACCCACATTCTTAGGAGAGTTCACGTTACCAGGAAAATCTCTACGCGAACAAGGAATGAATCGGATCGGGAATTTACTCGTTCCCAATGACAATTATTGCAAATTCGAAGAATGGATTGTACCTATTTTGGACAAGATGCTCGAAGAACAGGAGGCGGACCCTGAACTTGTTTGGTCGCCGTCGAAAGTGATTCGCAGACTAGGCAAGGAAATCAATAATGAAGACTCGGTTCTATACTGGGCATACAAAAATGATATTCCTGTCTTTTGTCCGGCGCTTACAGATGGAAGTATCGGTGACATGCTGTTTTTCCACACATACCGATCTTCACCGCTGCAATTAAAAATCGACATTGTGTCTGATATTCGGAGAATCAACAGCCTTGCAATGGCGTCTGCTCATGCCGGTATGATAATTTTAGGCGGCGGACTCGTGAAACACCACATCGCAAACGCTTGTTTAATGAGAAACGGCGCTGACTATGCAGTCTACATAAACACAGGACAGGAATTTGATGGCAGCGATGCAGGTGCACGTCCTGACGAGGCAGTCAGCTGGGGAAAAATCAAGGCCAACGCCAAAAGCGTGAAAGTTTACGCTGATGCGACCATTGTCTTTCCTATGATCGTGGCAGCGACATTCGCAAGGGATGGGGATAAAGACGCTGAAGCATAAAAGTCTTGTAAGTCTTGTAAGTAGTTTCGTTTTGTGAAAGAGAAAATGTCAAGAAGAGTAAGATATCGTGTATATACTTTCTTTGGAAAAGGTAGAGTAGTCATAGAAGTCCAATTAATGTCTATCTGAGATTGAAACCCTTGCCGAGTATGAAGATGAATAGAAGCTTAATTAACGAAAGTGTGAAGTATAGATCACTGTAAACTAGCATTTTCTACAATCTATAGAATACAAGACAGCGAAGCCCGAAGTAACGGTCGGACTGTGCGAATCCAATAGGCTTCTCGACCAAATGAACAGCAATCAGAAAACTTAGTCACAGAATTGCAGACTTCGAATGACGGAACCGTCAAGAAACTCTATAACAGCGCAGAAGCTTGCGAGAGAAACGAGCCAGCCACTACTACGCCGACCTGAGTAAAGTGCATTTGTAGGAGTCAGCCGGAAATAGCACAGTCCAGAAGTCCAGAAATAATATCGGAGAAATATCTGAAAATATCTGATTTAACCAAGTCAATAATAACATCTCGAACAAATGGATCTAGAGCGATCTCCATTGCGCCAACTACCTTCGCGAGCTACTAGACCATTCAGTTGATTTAGATTGAATGCTGGCAAAGAGCGGGTAGATCAGAGTTAGTCCCAATATTAACTTTGACAAGAACATACTACCTACGACAAAGATCCGAATACGATACGATAGCATAGATGTAGCTCTGTAGTTCTAGTTAAGCCGTAAATAGAACTAATTTATGCGCATAATCCCAATAGCTCGCATCTTTGAGTCCTCGCATCAGGTCATCCCGGCTTTGGTTCTGCTCCGAATAGCGAACGAACCTTGCCGCCGTCTAAGAAGAGAGTTCTCCACAGAATCACAACTTTCAAAGACCGCACCTTTTGTGCTCCACCAAAAACGCTTTCAAGTTGTCGTGACCACAGCCAGAAGCTCGTCCACCTCGCTAAAAGTAGAGCCTGGTTGTGCCGATATTGAGCCTATAGCTTGACAATCGTCGCCAGCCAGAGTGCGAGCGCAGTAACTTGCATCGTACAGCTACATTGTCGAGACTTGTTTCTCTTTCTTTGTTCCCTTCTGTCGGCTGTTTCTCCCGGGCTGTTGCATAGTTTTCATATCTCACCTCCTCATCTTGAACAAAACCCTGCGGCGACCATCGGTCTCAATTCTTGCTGGCTTAAATCACAAACCCGACATACAATCAGCAAATAGTAATTTGTTGACCTTGCTCGGTCCTCCTTTCGGCCTACTCGGTCCTGCCAACGAGACACCCCTTCCATCGCTGATAATCATCGCCATCGTGGTCTTTCAAGCTCTGTCCTTCTTCTCTGTCCATGCCATTATTTTCCCGGTTCCAGAGCAAGCAGTCTTCCCCTCCACCTTCTCCCGCCCCCGACTCCTACCGTTCACTTTCCTCTTCTTCTCCCTCCTCTTCTTCCGTGCGAGCAAAAGGTCACCGTGACAACGAACCGGTATCGCCATACTCTTCGGCTGCTGCTATATACGCTCGAGATCTGAAGGACTCAGACTCGGATATCTTCCTTCCAAGCGAGCCTTCTCAATTTCATATTTCTACGCTTTCTGCACGCTCGAAGCGTGCTTCTTCAAACCAAACGTCGTCGTTTTTTAAACAGTCCGTCCCGCGGAAGCTGGACGCTTCCGGTAACGTCCGCTCGGACTCTTTAGAGACGTCGTCAGGATCTGCTAAACCGGCTCCATTTAGAAGCGCCCCGACCTTGGTGGAAAGGAAAAAGTCGTCTTCGTCTCGTGCTCGCCGGGAAACTGTCCCCTCTCCTAGTCAGCCCCAATCTCCTCTTCGTCGTGAAACTCAGACATCATCGTCTTCATCCAATCCTTCCTCGGAAGACGATCTCTCACCACAGGAGGAGAAATTTTCTGAACAGCCGCAAAAACCTGCAAAGTGGTCTTGGTTCAGTAGTAATTCAAAGTCGGAAACATCACCTTCAAAGGCAACTGTGAAGCAGGTTATCTCTTCTTCAGGAAATACTGTTTCACCTCCTCGTGCGCCTTTGCTTCGTTCGCAATCTTCAATTGCCCACAACGTCAACGGGTATCGAAAAGATTCAACTAGCAGCGAGTCTTCGTTCGACTCCTCGACTTCTGACGACGTATCTACAGTTTCTACGATAACGGACATGAGTTCTCGAAAAACAATTAAGCGTACAAACAGTTCCAGAGATGGCTACTTTGCGCAAGGAAATGGCTCTTATTCGGATTCCCCAACGTCGTTCGAACAGTTTCCTGCATCCGTGGAACCGCCGTATTCTCCTCCGGACTCTGAAGATTACATAACACCAGAAGAAAAACCTTCCTGGTTCAGTGGATTTTTTTCTAGGAAGCAACAACAAGAAGAACAGATCCGCAGCGAAAAGGATCAGGTTTTCAGAAATGGTCCACCATCTCCTCCTACTTCGGTTCTGTCCACCGCCTCTACAACTACTGTTCGCCAGAATGTAAATATGTACAACACCAATCGCAGCACAACGTCTCTTTCTACGATGTCAAGTGCCAATATGTATGCAAGTGGCCGTTCGAGGAATAACAACAATGGCCTGTCTAGTCCGACATCGTTATCACCTTCTTACGGCACAGCTTCCACTTCTCCGCCAGAGCAATCGTCAGTCAGTGGCGGCAGCACAAACACCTGGGCATTTTGGTCTCGTCAATCCAAGAACGACAAAGTCAATACAATCTCGGAAGACGGAGTTGTGGCTTTTTCAGGCCCTTCTGCGCAATCTTTTATCCGTAATCAAAGAGGCAAGCCTGTTGTGGCAGATAATGCAAGTGTCATGACTGCAGACACAACTATTCAAGTGTCTCGCAAAAATACTTTATCAAGGAATAGTTCAAAGTCATCACTTGGTACCAATACTTCAGCATATCCACCTAACTCATATGGCTCCGCAACTAGTCTGCCTGGCTATGATAGTCCTTCGGTTTACAGCAATTCTCGACTTAACCGATCGGAATCTTACAAAGTGAAAATGGAAGATAGCAGATCTGTAAGGACAATTGAAACAATTGGCAAACCAAATAGAAACACGGTCAAGTCAGCTAGTGGTGCGAAAGAAACAGCATTAATGGCTCCTCAGCCTACAAATACTAGGGATCCTAATATGATGAAAGCGGATGGTTTTACTCAGCAGCAAGAGAAGCCAGAGAAGCCAGAAAAGCCAGAAAAGCTCGAAAAGTCAGATAAGGAAAAGAGAAAGAGCAAGAAGAAGGCCAAAGAAGAGCGGATGCGGTATCCTAACATGGTTGTGCCGAAGTTGAATGATTGCTTGTCAGTAGCACAACCTCCTAGCGCACTTTGGTCATCCTTCAATCAGGCTGTTAGCCGGTTTTTTGAGTCGACAGAGAAGAAGCCAAATCCCGGAGACCCCCTTCGGGTCGAATTGACGACACCACCACGAATTAGAAAGGCCGTTGCTATTGGCATTCACGGCTTCTTTCCAATCCGTATGGTACGTAGTATTATTGGGGAGCCCACCGGCACATCTGTGAAATTTGCCAATGAAGCTGCAATGGCCATTCAACGCTGGGCGGAAGCACATGGCCAGAGTGATATGGAAATTGAGAAAATTGCTCTTGAAGGTGAAGGTATAGTTCTCGATCGAGTTGAAAATCTTTATAGACTGTTGTCGAACTGGATGGATCATCTTCTTGAAGCCGATTTTATTCTAGTAGCTGCACATTCACAAGGAACACCGGTTGCTGTTCAGCTTGTAGCTAAGCTGATTGGTGAAGGTTATGCAGATAATAAGAAGATTGGTATCCTTGGAATGGCTGGCGTGTCGCTTGGACCATTTTATGGACTGGATCAAAAAATTGTCATGCGGGCCTATTCATCATTTGAGTCAGATTCTCTGAAAGAGTTATTCTCATTCCAAAACCCAGAGAGTTTGCCAGCTCGGCGATACATGGAAGGATTACGAACCGTGATTGCGCATGGAGTGAAAGTCACTTATATCGGTTCAGTGAATGATCCATTAGTACCGTTGTATTCAGCACTTTGTGTTCATGTGACGCATCCCCATATTTATCGTGCGATCTATGTAGATGGAAAAGCAGTTGCTCCATCGTTTATTATCTACTTAATTGAGCTTTTGACAAAGCTGAGAAATTATGGATATACAGATCATGGAATCATTCGCGATATCAGTGATGCACTTGCCGGAACGTTTACTGGTGGAGGCCATTCGACTATCTACAACGAATATGCTGTATATGATATGGCTATCAAAAACACTTTGGAGACTTCAGAAATTCCGGATATCCCTGTTCATATTGATGAGAAGTTCGAGGTTCCAATGCCTAGTAATTTTAATCCTTACCATCTTCCGTGGAGTGTTCGAGGGATGCTTGAGAATAGTTTTGGTATGTTTGCTCTTGGATAATTGTTGATTTGATTAAAGTTAGCTAACCATGATACAGTTCAGGAGAATCTTCGCGAGGATGTTGACAAGGTGTTAGACCATTTCGACTACTGGGAGCCCGAGTCAAAACCATTGAAGGATATTAAATATCGATTAAGTGCGATCAAGAGATCAGCAACCTCGGATGGAAAGCTTGGATCTATCCCACCGCTACCACCTGCGGTTAGTACTTAGAGAGATTTTTATATTCATTTTACATTATAGTCACTCTTTTATTTATTAAGTTTTTGTTTGCATATAGAATGTGTTTGGCGCAGAGGTGAAGAGACTTCAGACAGCTGGTGGAGTAGGAGAGGAGAAAGATTGGTACGCTCTTTTTTTCATTTACATGGTGTCGGGGTTGTAAGAGGTGTTTCAAGTTTACAATTGTTCTAATAATTCTGTTGATTTCTATTGATTTCAGTTCGTATTTATCTGATTCTGTACTAATTCTGTTGTACGATAATTTAACATAGAGTACTAGATTTTTATGCCTTGGATCATGTAGGCGGGACCAACGTCACATGACTGCTTTGGGAGTTCCTTCTAGTTTGGAAAAACATGAAAATTCTGTACTCAAGAAAAGTTTTGAGAGGAGAAGTGACATTTACAGTAAGGAGTCGAACTTTATATAGTTATTTAAGAACAAATATGGCATCGCTATATAAGACGCTGTCAGGGACAAAGAGGAAGAGAGGCGAAGATGCTGAGAAAAGCAATATGACTGCCAGTGAAGGAATCAAGAATCGACAGCGAGTACTGATGCTTTCTTCTCGAGGAGTTACGTTTAGGTAGATAGCCGTGTATTAATTCCAGACGAGGATACTAATATGAGAAATAACACATACAGACAGAGACATTTAATCAATGACCTTGCCGTAATGTTGCCGCATGCGAAGAAGGACTCTAAGTTTGATTCAAAGTCCAAACTATACTTGCTGAATGAGTTGGCAGATATGTATAACTGCAATAATGTATTATATTTCGAATCTCGCAAACATCAGGATTTATACATGTTTGTTAGCAAGACGCCTAATGGGCCTACGGCAAAATTTCACATTCAAAATATGCACACAATGGCAGAGCTCAACTTCACCGGGAATGCGCTAAAGGGTAGCCGGCCGCTACTTAGTTTCGGAAAAGAATTCGACGAACATCCACAGTATCAGCTTGTTAAAGAGATGCTTGTGCATGTGTTTGGAGTACCCAAGTCGTCGCGCAAGACCAAGCCATTTGTTGATCATGTTCTTGGGTTTTCGATTGTTGACGGCAAGATCTGGTTCCGAAACTATCAGATCGCGGAGTCAATAGATACGACATCCGAGACGAAGATAAATTCAGAAGATCAGGAATTGGAAAACGATGGTAACAGCGAGAAAAAGAAGAAAAAACTCGCACTATCGCTGGTCGAAATCGGTCCTCGCTTTGTTATGACTTTGGTATCTGTATTGGAAGGCAGTTTTTCCGGGCCACTCATCTTTGAAAACAAGGAGTTTGTATCGCCAAATGCCATTCGTTCAGATACTCGGAAAAACAAGACTGCAGTCAGAGTCCGACGACAGGAGCAGGAACATCAGAAAAAGATCGAGAAAAACCTCAAAGCCAAGCAGCGTAAAGCAAGGGGCGCTGATCCGCTTGCGGATAATATCTTGTTTGCCTAGACCATTAGTCATTGCGGAATCGAGAAAAAATTGGATAAAAGATCAAATGAAGTTGCATTGATCCGAATAACTTTGTCGTTTGCTGCAGGCTCAATGACTTTGCAGCACACCTGTAGAATATATGAGATATACTCGACAAATCTTCGGCAACTTTCAGTTTCAAATTTTTTATAACATCACTTTTTCTAATTGCTTTCCTTTGAATCTAAATAATATTGTGTATCAAGTCTATCTTCTTGCCGTGACGTCACAAATCTCTCGTAGGTCTCTACCACGAACGACGACAGGGGTATCGGGCACAATAGCTCAGAATGCAGATGCAGCAGAGAGCTAAGGTAATTAGTGTATATTCCTGTAAAAAAAACTACCTGATTATATCATTAGAGCTGCAGAATTTTGATGTTTTTTCGAGCAAGACTCGGCGGACCCGGAACGGTGCCCTAGCCCACCTGGAGAGACGTTCCCAAGTCAATGGACGATGATACTTCCAGTCGTGGACGAAGAACGATACTTTCTGCTGTAATCAGTCGCAGCTCAGCACGAAACACGAAAAGGCGCATCGTTTCGTGTAAGATTCATTCCGTTCTTTGCTTGTGAGATTTCGCTTCGAAAGTCAGCTTGTTATCGTTTGTCCTCCGTCATGGCATCCGCCGACCTTTTCGACACTCGTAAGCTCCCCTTCTCACCCCTCTCGTTGTCCCGTTTCCGGGTACTGTTGTTACGAAGACTTGACTGACCTTACTGCTTTCGTTTAGCTGCTCCGCTTCCTCGCATCTCTCTTTCCTCTGAAGAGCGGTCCTTGTATTCCCAACTTTTTAGATCGCTTGATGTCAGCAATTCGGGTGTCATTTCTGGAGACGTTGCGCGCACCTTGCTAGAGCGCTCTGGTCTCTCTCCTCTTGTTCTCGGTCGTGTCAGTCTACCCCTACTTTCTGCAATTGGTATAGAAGAATTCAAATACTGACATACGCCTTTTATTATGCAGATTTGGCAAATAGCTGATGCTCAGAACAATGGATTTTTGAATCATAACGGTTTTGCAGTCGCGCTCCGTCTAATTGGCCATGTTCAAAATGGTCAGCGATTGGTCCCGGAACTTGCAGCACAGCGTACGTTCGATCAATTGCTTGTTACTACAATCTGTTTTGATCTTGACTGATCTTAATATAGCTGGTCCTTTGCCTCGATTTTCTGCCGGCTCGTCTCGTGTATCATCCATCTCCGGTCCGCAACCTCCTGCCGCTGTTATTCCTCAGCCCAACAACAATGCTGTTATCGTCCCGCCTTTGGCACTTGAGGATAGAGCAAGATATGTACTTCTATTCACTCGCAGTACTTCTGAAAGTTTAATGTCTGGTGAGCTATCACATTTCATTCTTCTTTAGTCAATTCTTTGCTGACATTGAATTTCAGGTGCTATTGCACATGATATTTTCATTAACTCTCAGCTGTCTAATACAGTCTTGGATCAGATCTGGAATTTGTCTGATATACATCGTCGAGGTTCTCTGGATCTTACAGAATTTGTGATTGCAATGCATCTTATTCAATGTACTCGCAATCATACTTTGCTTTCCCTTCCAGCATCTGTTCCTCAGTCACTTTTCACGGCAGCGGCAGCTGTTCACGAACGTCCTTCATCCCGTGCTAGTGTCGCCAGTGCTTCTAGTGTCCCTCTGCCTCAATTGCCACCTCCTTCTAATCAGCTCCCCGGTCACGTCCCTTCCGTTCGCACGAGAGGAGCTTATGCTAGCGGTACTCAGTCGCCTGCACCTGGGCAGATATCGAGAGCTGCAACTGCGGATAGTACTTTTAGTGGCTCTCAATCTACACCTCCCTTGGGGCCGCCTGCAAGAGTGCTATCTATGCCCGTTCAAGAGGAGTGGCTAGTGTCTCCGCAACAGAAGGAGCAGTTTGATGCTATATTTGCTTCTGTTGATAAGGAACACGCTGGCTTCATCGGTGGTGACGTTGCCGTTCCCTTTTTCATGACTTCTAACTTGCCTGAGGATGATCTTGCTCATATTTGGGATCTTGCTGATATTAGAAACTCTGGGAGCTTGTCGAAAGATGAATTTGCTGTTGCGATGTATTTAGTCCATCAGCGTCTTGCTGGACAGGATCTTCCACCTACGCTGCCAGCTGCACTTGTTCCTTTATCGATGAGGTCTGGTGCTTCTACTTCAGCTGGTACATTTGGCTTACCGGCACAGAACAACATGCCTCCTGCACAATATCAAATTCCTTCAGCTACTGGTCCGCAGTCTAATATTCCTTCCTCAGGGCCTGTTCCGTCAGCGCCGTCGGGATCAGCACTACTGGATCTAGTCGATCTTAATGATGCATTTTCCTCTCCAGCTACATCTGGTCCTTCTGAGGCTACACCATCGATAGCGTCTCCTGGACCTTCGTACTCTACGTCTGCATCTCCACCACCTGCCACAAGAGCAGTTCCATTTGGATCGAGTGCAATTTCTGGCACAGTACCTAAGCCTCTTACGCCCAGTTTGACTGGCCGGGCTCCATTTAAACCCTCATCTGCCTTTGGACAATCGCTAGCACAAGGCACTACATCTCCATCAGATGTACCATCTCTGCCTTCAACAGCTCCAGTAAGCCCACCCTCAATTCAAGCCACGCCGGAGCCTGTTCAACCAACTATTACTGGAGTAGTTGGATATTCATCAGCTCCTCCGTCACAACCAGTGCCTGTATCGTCTGTTTCGACGGCCCCAGTTCAGGTTCCTGTTTCCACTGGCCCTTCTGGCGTTCAAATCTCTCAACCTCCTCCGACTTCTTTTGGTGTTCAGTCTGCTTATTCAGCGCCTACTCCAGTTCAGAATCAACCTGTTCCTTCGGTTCCATCTTACTCTTCCTCATTCGGCTCGCCGTTTGAAGCTGCAGCCCCCCTTTCTGCTCAAAGCACAGGAATGCAATCTGCTCAAAGCTCTACTCGCAATATTGGACAAGTTTCGACTGTAGGTTCTCCTTCCACAGCATATCCCGCTCCTATTGCGTCCTCACTATCCACTTCGACCGAATCTGCTCCTCCCGTCGATGATCAAGATATTCGAAGAAAAATTGCTATAGAAACAAATCAGTTTGGAAAGCTTTCGGGTGAGATTACAACTATGACTTCTCAAACCCAGAGCCTGAAAGATAAGCGAGCTAAAGCTGAAGGTGAATTGAGCAAAATGGTTTTGCTTCGGACTGATATTGAAGGAAAGCTGAAGCAGCTTCGCGGTGTTTATGAGAGTGAAGTTATCAAGGTTCGTACTGTTGAACAACAACTTGCTGTATCTTCAACCGAAACTGCCAAATTGCGCCAGGAGCATGCTGAGCTTGAGGCATCTCTTTCTTCCATTCAGACCAACTATCAAGAAGTAATGGCCAGCTTGGAGGCTGATCAATCCGAAAATGCTGCTCTTAAAGAAAAATTAAAACTTCTCAAAGAACAGACAGCTCAGATTCAGGAATCATGTGAGAGGGCTAAAGATGAAGCCCGACAACATAAAGGCATGGCCGCCATCAACAAACAAATGATTATTAATGCCGAGAGTGACCTGGAGCGAGCTCGATCTGAACTAAGCGCCGCCCAACTGGAAGCTAGTTCAGCGGCGGCAGAAGCAGTAGCGATTTCTCGTGCGCCCGTTTCTGCGTCGGTCTATCCATCTACCGCACGCTCGATGACAGCTTCACCATCTAATCCTTTTTTGAATTATAGTGCCTCATCGTCAACTGAGACGCATGCGCTTGTGTCGCCGACTGCCTCTCCTCCAATTTCCATTTCTGCTAGTTCACCTTCTGTCTCAGCTCCAACTATTTTTGATAGTATGTTCGCTGATTTCCCCTCTGTTGGAGCAGATTCATCATCAACCTCACCTGCGGTGGCTGCTCATGATATAAATGCTCCTGCAATAATTCCTGCAGCTATAGAGACAGATAACATTACTATGGAACCTTCGCAAGCTCGCTCGATTGAGTCCTCAGAATCTGACTCACTGGGCCGTACTGACGATCTGGATGACGACAATTCTGCCTCCTCTCCCGCAACAACTACAACTGCAGCTACTGGCCTGGGCGCGGCTACCTTAGGAGCTGCTGGTCTGGGCGCGGCATCTGCTTTGCTGAATGGACCTCGTGCAGCAGATCTAGAGTCTGTATCTTCCTCTGTAGTCAATAATGCGCCAGAGTCTGTACGTGATGGTCTTTCTCGTCCAGATACACCTAATCCTCCTCAGAGTATTCATTCTCATCATTCGTCTGTGTCTGCATCGGTTGTGACTGCGTCTGATTTAGGTTTGGAAGACGATATTGCGGATTCCCCCAGGGAACGAGTAAAGTCGGTTGATTCTAGCAGTGCCTTCGTTGATGCTGTTGAACATCCTTCGCTTGAGGACGATCTGCCTACTCCCCGAGTAGAGAAGACTGAGATTGAGCAGTCACTTGAGACCTCGGTTGCCGTCAACGACTCTAACACGAATCAAAGCCATACTATTGAATCTGCCGAAGAAGGAAAGGAGATTGATCCTTTTGGACTCAAATCTAAGCCTAAGAGCGACTATGCGGGAACAAAGGAGCAATTTGACGCTGTTTTCGCGAATCTTGGATTCCTCAACAAGAAAGAATCCAACGAACCTGCAACTGAATATACTGAAGAAGCTGCTGCGACTTCATTCCCATCTATTGAAGAATTAAACACATTGCCGTCTGCCAGTGAGACATTTGGATCTGGATCAAATTCTGTGGCTTCTGAAGTCTCCGTGAAGAAGATTGATCAGAATGTTGGATCTGCACCTGTACTCGCTGATGCTTCTTCTGAGATTGTGCCATTTGCGCCTGACGCTGATGAATCCTCAGACGACGATGCTGATGGCCCTGAGATTCCCGGTCAAAGTATGCGACCTGATGGATACATACCAGTTTCAGAAAGACAATCCCCGGTGGCAACTGCGCCATCAGCCGAGCAAGTATTTTCGACTCCTTCTAATACACTCAAATCTAGTCCCGTAAGGATAGCTCCTACTCCTTCTATCATGCATCCAGGAATCTCGAAAACCGCACCCTCAGCTTCTACGACAATTCCTACATCTGGTCAAGATGACATTGACATGTTTGCTTCATTTGAAAATGGCTTCCACTCAGCACCAGATGCAACGCAAGGCTCAATTCCGCAGCCAGTTGCTAATACATCTACTTCGCCATTTGTGGCAGGTGGTTTACCGGCTGGGCAGGCTACCTCTGCATCATTGGCCAATGATTCTTTTGATTCTATGTTTGCAGCATTTGAGAAACCAGCAGCTGCAACTGCAAGTGCTCCGCCCTATACGTCGTTTTCACATGCTGGAAGCAGTGACTCCGGAGCTATTTCTGGTCCTCCATTGCCGCCCAAAGTCCCACTTAGCAAAGATGGCTTTGACCAGTTCGACTCTGTGTTCGGAGATGGAAGTTCTGGATCTTCTGCTGGTCTTCAAAACGCTAAATTGTCGGCGCAGCCAGTATATAGTCCACATGCAGGGAGTGGATTTGACGAGAGTGCGTTCAATGATTTTGGCAAATTTTGATATTGCAAAATGTGAGCTTCAATGCTTTGCTCTTGAGGGATCCAGCTTTATCACCTTTTAGCTTTTTGCTAAGGTAAAGTATTTGGTAATTCCCTCAGTGATATCTAGTATTGTATCTTCATTTTCTGTTTGTTTCTTTATTTTTTCAGTGTGCAGATTTTGTTAAGCGAGCGAAAACTTTTATAAATCACTTTTAAGTATCAGACAAGTGTGAAATTATTGTGTATCATTATATGTGTTTGTTAATATTTAAAATCGTTGAATTTGGATTATTATCAAGATTTAGAAGGACAGTTGCTTCAGCAACTTAAAACCGATTTGACCGAAACTAATGAACTTTCTATTTCTAAGCTGTAAGACAAAGAACAGACACAAAAAACCAAAGCACAAACATTACCAACACAGAACCAAATACAAAAATTTTGAAGATTGCTTAAGGTCACAATAAGTGACAGGCTAGAAACAAGACTACTTTAAGGCTTAACGGCGATAATATGTTGAAGATCACTTTTCTCGTCAATTTCATCAGCCAAATCGTGCTCTGCAGGAGGCACTTCACCTTGATCATCGCTATGGAGATCACGCACTTGCCAGTCTGCGAGTTGCTCCTGCGCTGCGTTCCACCGTTGAAAGTAATATCTTCGTTCGTCGCGTTTAAAGAAGTATAGTACAACAAATGTCCAGCAGATGAGGGTTGCGGAGACACAGGCTCCCCAAATGAATCCACGATGATAGGAAGGTGCCGTAGAAGAATTCCAGAAAATCAGAGGTGTCCAGGCGGTGGATTGCTGAGCAATGACGTTGACAATGAGAAGGACAACCGAACGATACTCGTTGTCGTGGCGAACAATATCATTGATCCAGCCATAGAGTACAGATGACATCGCATTCGAGTTGTATTCAACCATGTAAGAATACCATTTGGCACTTTCCGGAACATTCCAAGTTGCGAGGATAACATGATTAGTCCAATTGATGAACTGTGGGAGACACAAGAAAAACCATCTCGAACGGAAAATGTCGGCTCCAAAGCATGCAATCGCAACATATGCAATACCTAGAGCGGGTGGAATCGCAGATAGATCATTCAGTTTACTCGTCGAGTATCGATCAAGTGACTTGAGCCATTGCAAAAACACTCCATATCCTTGAGCGCTTGAGTTCCAAAACAAAAAATTCCAAAACGATAGAACAGGTAAATGCCATGATGAACAGGCTTTCTTGACAAGAGCCCAGGAAAACCCTGCAGATTTCTGTACCCCAGACCGTGCCGCCCGCCGTCGCGCAATGGCGGCATCTTGCTCTGTGAAAAAGTAAGAATGAAGTTTATCTGGAGTTCCAGGCCAGATGATAAACCCGATGAATCCGACCGGGATGGTGATGATGGCATCGATGATAAACATCCATCTCCATCCTGCAAGACCATTAGCTCCATCTAAGGTTCGAAGAATCGCTGCTTGCAGAAGACCTGCTGTGCAAGAACCCAGCATGAGACCCATGTAAAAAATACCACCTCGACGCTGGATCTCATGACCTTTGAACCAAGAACCAAGAACATAGTGTACACCAGGGAAAAAGGGCCCTTCTGCACAGCCGATAAGAAATCGGTAAGCCATCATTTCGCGCAAACTCTTTGCTCGATACTGAGCAAGAGTAAATAATCCCCACACAATATCCAGACCAGGAATAAGTAAATCCATGCGAACTTTGGGGAATAGGTAAAGAAAAGGAAGCTGAAATACAACACAGCCAACATTGTACATGACTTGAAGTTTGGTAAGAGCATTGGAAGGCAGAGAAAGCTCCTCGCTCATGCCAGACACATATGCGTTATCTAATAGGGCGATTAGTATTAACTCCTATTCGTTGGCATTGAGTCAGTGTAACTTACTGACATTGGTTTGATCCAAATTCTTAACCCAATAACTGAGGAAACAATAACTTGTGATTAAAAGGTCGAGTTTAATAATATATCTTCGCTCTTCTGGTGTATCAGTCTCATCGAACCAATGATACCACTTGTGGCCAGCACCGTTGCGTTCGTATAAATCTCTATATTCATACTCATTGAAAAAACTCCACCAATGGCGTTTTTCGGGCAAAGGCTTAACCGACAAAAGCTCAACTTCGCTTGGAGCGACAGGTAAAATATTGCTCTCGCGGTCGTCGCGCTTGAAATCTTCGGAAGAATGAAGGGAAGCGGTCATCTTGTTTGAACAAAGAAGATAAAATGCACAAACTAGTGCAATATCGAGACGACAGACTAGAGGATATAATCAAGCTTTATATAGAAACCTGAGCCATAACGATATTTTCAACCTACTTGTGCGAAATACCATTTATGGAATGCATTACCGCATGAACCACTCTTGGAAACGGCTCCGTCGATGGTACTAGTCAGGGAAAAAATATATACGCACTTGTGAGAACGCACTGTTATCATGATGCAAGGAAAATTCGTGATCAATCAGCAACAAAAAAAGAGACCTGAACCGTGGCTGGTGGGGGGAGAGGGCTGAATTAGTGAGATGTATGAGACCTGTCAAGCTGGCACCGCTAGAAAGAGACCAAAGAAATCAAACCAGCTGTTAGAATCCGCATATTGGCTCTAGCTTCTGATAAACGACAATTGCGTCTTATGTGGCTTCTGTTGTAATTCCCTGTAACTACTATTTCAGACTAGAAATCCTTAGAGTAGACGTCCGGATGAAAGACATACAAAATAAATGCTTGGATGGCTTGGAATCAATAACTAGGCTTGCCATTGTCCAAGAATTGAGTCAACTTGAGTCACCAGAGATGAATGCCCTTATAATAATGGACCTCTTCGCGCTAACATTATACAAAAGAGTCACCACACGGGCGCAATAGCGAACTCATAGAGTCAATGTCAGATCCCGCTCATTTCTCGACCGTTCAGGCTAATGAATCTAAAGGTAGTCTGACCAATACTCCACTTGCCACTATCGCTCATGAAAAACCTGCGAAACTAACTTTCTCTTCTAATTTCACAATATTATTGGACAAAGGTAGGCAGACGAATAACTTGATCAGAGCACGCCGTTCTGGTCTCATACAGCTGCTCCACTATACAATCGGATCAACTATTCTACACCAAGTATTAAGAGAGCAATCCTCATGCTCGGTGTTGAAACTTTGCTTTACGCGCGGTCCATGGCCCGTCCACAATAGTTAGGCGCCGCATGCACACGGACGGCTCGCACACCATCGACAGGTTCTCACTCGTCATTCTGCGCAGATCGGAACCTCGCCAGCTTTTGGCCGCGCAGTTGCCGGGATATGCATAGTTTTTGTGCCAGCGCAGGAAAGGGGATGGAGCAGTAAAATTCTTTTGAGCTTTGGTCGCAGCACCGTGATTGCGTGATGCTCGGGTAGTAAAGATAGCACTGATAGGGATAAGACGTGCTGCATGCGATAGTAAGCTGAGACAAACATATCTAAAGCTCGTTAAATCTAGACGATTATTCTCCAGAGTTAATAGATCACAAGCAAGTCTACATTTACGTCTAGCCATGGAGATCCCGGATGATTCGAAATCTCGGCTATCCACGCTAATTTCATCATTTGAACATTTTACGAGCTAAAACTGTAGGGACAGCGTAGCGCATCTGACCGCATTTTGAATTCGGGATATTCTGAACCACCAGATCTGTAAAGGAAGAGCCTAATATCAATGTTATAGACCTTATTGAGAAATTTTGCTTTTGTAAATATGACCAGACCGAGATTTGTAGTAGTGGTTTCGAGTCATCACCCGCGCTGACCCTTGGCTTACCTTACACTCAAGTCACTTTTGCTACTAGTTCGTTGAGACCCTATTTCTGTTCTCTGTGGCTGGTAGATTTGACTGTAAATTATTAGACTGCCTGTTGTTCTCTTGACCATACTAATACCGAAGTAGCACGACAGGTCAGACTACTCTTGATGGAGTCACCAAATTTCGCAAAGTAGTAGAGTGCTAAAATTACAAAACTACACTGATCCATTGAAGGTCCAATACAATCGTACTCTACATTCATCTGTCCTAAATTTACTTACTTCGACCTGTTTGGACCTCTGATCTGAATTAACAGACGCAGCTGCCACCTCCTTTGGATACCAGCCAACACAAAGTTAAAACGGCAATATGCTGCTCACGCTATTCAGTGGTCAATGTTTAATAATATAATATTTGATGGTAGATATTTTGTCATTGAAAATTAAATGGAGCCATTTTACTATAAAAGACTGGCTGTGACCAGACATACTGCTTCTTCTTGAAATCAGAATTCTGTCGCTAGGGTGGCCAAGCCACTTTCTCGGCTAACAGGACGATTTTTTAGTAGAGAAATAAATTCCTGAATTGAAATTATTTACTCATTTATCTAAAACCATACATGAAAGCTAGCCATGCGGTATCTGCGAGCTACAAAGTCATAATTGCCCTAACATATTGCCCTAGTATCATTTGTAAAATAGACTATGATATGTAATCTTCTACCACAGGTTGGGTCGATTCACTGCTCGAGCTAGAAATATGACTTTCGCGGCTTTGAATATGTTGTTTATCTTGTTCATGCTCTTTGAACTTCTGCCGTCGTAACGTTCGCTTATAGGTCTTTACTCTCTTAGCCAACTCAGACACATCGATTCCGACCGCATCATTGATGCATTTGCATATTTTAGCCCTCGCACCGTAATGTAACCAGTCTTCGGTCGCAAAGTTCACGCTTTCCGCACAGTTGTATCCGAGATTATACCCTGCGTGATACCCGTATGGAAATGTGATTACAAACTCGCCTTGACGATGGACGAGCTTATTGACTTTAATATTCGATCTAGCAAGAAACGTAGGAGACATGTTGAAAGTCTTATGCCTAAGAAACTCTTTACAGCGCTTGAATTCATCAGGGAATGTCATTCTCATCAAGTTGAAAAACTTTTCAGAGTCAGATTGCGAAATCGAGTACCATTGCTTTGGTGCGCCGAAGTGGATGTAATTGATTGAATAAAGATCCATGTCTTCAACATGCCAAGCAAATGTAGATTTCCACATGCCAAAGTAGAGGTACGCTGTATTGACTCCCGGTACGTCTTGATCAAGATGGTTCAAAATGTTTTCCAGATGTGCGACATTCCACTCTTTTGTTTTTTCAGTAAATAAGCTACCCAACATATCAGCTCCATAGAGCGGATTGTTGTATAAAATCGACCTCCAATACGCCGGCTCCAGCTCGGCGCAGCGCTCATCCGTGAATTCAGATGCATCGAGCCGATAGTCAAACCCTTCGAATTCGTCTGAGTCCTTCATTCTCTTTCGAGGAGGTTCGCTATCTTCTTTCGAGCCAGATTTCGTGAAAGATTTCCTACTAGCGGTGTGACTATTTCGATCAGCTCGTCTTTCTCCTCGCCGGGCAGGAGGTTGGTGATTAGTCTCTTCACACAGATTACGCCATTGTGGAATAGTGTACGAACGAGCCTGCTCGATATTTGTTTGAGAATAAACTCCACTCTTTAATTGAGAAATATGCTGGACAATAGGATTTTTTATCCGTATTGATCGTATTTGCTCTTCAGTAAATCCTGGAAGAGCGGCACTCCTATGTGGACGTTAAGACAAGATACCAACAAGACCTTCCTTTTGACAATACATACCATTCAGCAGGAGGAATCACTTTAACAATGCCAACACACATACCATAATGATTTATCTTTTTAATGAATTTCGGGAATGAAGAAAATTGAGCCATTGTCTGTGAATAATCAGTATGCGAATTCAACATGAATTTGACGAAAAAAATACCGGTTTGAACACTGGGACAGTCCCTTCATAGTAGTGATCTGGTAAGACTTCCTGTCCATCATCTTCGTCTTCTTCTTCATCATAATCCGATTCTTCCTCTATATCCGTGGCATTGGCTTGATCTTGGATCGCCTCCTGAGAACTGGCAGTCTGTGGCAGTTCTAATTTAACATCCTCGTGAACTCTGTGCGGCGCTGAAGACGAGGATAACGTCGAATTGAGATTTCGAATAGATGTACCAAGACCGGAAGACGAGGGTAAACTGATGGGAGGAGATATAGGAGAGCGCATATTAGAACCGGAAGAATCAGACGAGAAAGTGGCATTGCTCTGCGTCTCAAGGAAGTATGTGGAACTATGGATAGACCTTAATTCGACGGAAGAAGTTTGATCAAACTCTAGCGTGGAGTTTAGAAATTCGTGGGGTCTCGTCAGCGTACTGCTAGATTGATAAGACACAGGAGTTAAATCATTTCCAGAATATGGCGTAGCTGCGGAGTTGTCGTAAGTCGAGGTAGCGTCAAGTTCACTTGACCCAGGAACCTGTGCCTGAGCGATTTCAGATTTCGAGAAATCGACAGTAGATGATATTTGACTGGAAGGTAATAACGGCGAACATGGTAGCGGCGAGTGATTCGAGCTATATTGAATATCAATAGATGAACTTGATAGATTTCGTAAATGGCTGTGATCGTCTGAGTGAATGATGTCGGTAGAATGGCCTGACATGTTCTTAGTCGGAAGAACATTGTCCGCAGAAGGTATCGCCATACCCAGCATCGTTTCTTTTGCGACTGATAGATCCTTGAATCACGCAAAATATGCCGATTGTAATTCTAGTAAACACAATGAGACTAAAGTTGATCGAAAACAACAGAAATTCGATATCCAGATAAGTCAAAGTGAGGTCCAGGTTTCAAATTGGCCGTCTAGATTTTGTCACGTGATTGTAATTAGCCTAACGACGCATGGAGTGTTTTGCTAAGTTTTCGTAAAGTTGATGGAATTTCAGGTTATGAAGATCCGTAAAGGTAAGATCAACCTTAGAAACTTACGGCTGAGTAAACTGAATTGGTTTGTAAGTCAGATTTGGTTGCTCGTCAACGATCTTAGAACAGTCGTTTGCATGTTGGGAGTTTGGAGGTCTGTATAGTTGTCATTAATAATTGATTAGAGTAAGGAGTGCGCGAAATGACGTCGTGTATTGGTAATTTAGACAGCAATCTCAGCTATTTTATAGCATTATTACTGTATTTACAATGATATGTTCCGCAGGGAGAGACAGTAGATTGTTAAACAGAATAACCTAGACTCTGAGCAGTATCCGATTTGAGTACAATGAGGGTTAGGTATCAAGCAGATCAGTTATCAAGATTCCACATCGAGCATTTGAAGAGGGTGATCTGGAATACGATAACCGAGGACTGACTTGACTGTTTGACAACACTTGACATAGACGAGGTTAAACAGAAGATACTATAGCTTCCGGATTAAATAATTCCTTAAGTAACCTCTAAATGACGAGCACATTACAATCTAACAAGGCGATCAAGATGATCAAAGCTGCTCGAGAGGGTGGCTATGGATTCCCTGGAGTCGTTACAGTCAGTGAGATCCGCTTCTAGGTATAATCTGATATCGTGAGACCAACAAGAAAAAAATATAGTACAATCTTGAAACCATCATAGCAACTGTTCGAGCTGCAGAGGCCAAGCGGGCGCCAGTCCAGATTTTGTTGTTTCCCTGGGCAATTTCTTCCTCGGATGGATTACTAGTGAAAGCGGCGGCTGCAGCACGAGACTCTGCAACGGTGCCTATAGCAGTTCATCTTGATCATGCGCAGGATGAAAATATCATTAAGCTGGCTGCGGATATGCCAAACGGATTTGACTCGATTATGATAGATATGTCACACTATGAAAAAGATGAAAACTTAAGACGAACAGCGAAATGGGTGGAGTATTGCCATGAACGCGGAATCGCAACTGAAGCAGAGCCAGGCCGTATGGAAGGCGGTGAGGATGGAGTCGCGCATACCGGAGATCTGGAGGGAGTTCTCACTACTCCTGAGGAGGCACAACGATTCATTAATACCGGGATAGATTTTCTTGCACCTGCGTTTGGGAATATCCACGGGGACTATGGCGGGAGAGACAACATCAAGCTTGATTTTGATCGCCTGCGAAAGGTTTCAGAGACCAGTGCTCAGTCCGGCGTCGAGATTGTCCTACATGGAACCAATGGATTTCCTGACGACATCATGGCAAATTGCGTTAAACATGGCATTACCCGATGTAATGTGAATAAGCTGGTACTTAAGCCATATTCTGAATATTACCGTGCACATGCGGCATCTACAATTCTGACCGAGCTGATTGATGAGGGAATTCTGCTGATCCAGAGAGAAGTCGAGCATCAGTTGGATGTTATGGGAGCCTCAGGAAAAGCTGGCTAGTCGACCAATTGATCTTGGAATCGACACGTTTGCACGACCTATGTCGACTCCATTTTGCCCACGCGTCTTTGCATTTGCACTAGTTTGTTCATGGCTTGAACCCGACTGGGTTGGTTCTCCGAGAAACTTTATTATTTTTACGATCTGTGAATTGTTAATAGACACCTCAGTAGTGAATTTCAATATGCTCCTGGCTGACGCTCAGTTGGTGTTTGCGGTCGGTGGACATTGCAGAGATTGTGTGCCTGGATCAGAGCACTGGCTACGCACAACTATTGAACTGTCCACAAATGGCAGCCGAGTTCAACAATTCCAACGCCTTTTCTAGCCTTATTTTATTGTAGATGACTTCTAGTATTTTCCTGAACCGCCAGCCCTAGTTAATGGGTCTATCGAGCTGTCGAGTCCTGTGCAGACAATAAAACTCTCAGGGTTGCTTGAAAGAGAAAAATTCATTTTCCAAAAACAGAAGTCAAAAAATTTTCAGCCCCACGCATTCGCGCGGCCCAGGGATGATGTTGTGGCTTGATGTTGTGGCGTGGTTTGATTACTGAGCGAGTCATCTCCGGGGGAGCACTTCCGAAGAGAGCGAGAAAGTAGAGGGAAGAGTAAGCAGACAAGAGAAGATGAAGGAAGAAAAGACAGACAAAGTCCAGAATTTTAGACAAACTAGATATATCTAGTACGTAAGCGCTTAAAATAGCTTAGATAATCTTACATTCTCTATTTTTTGTAACTTCCCGCTGAAAATGCCGTCAAGTATCGGACGAACGCGGTTGCACTATCGCGACCAAGTGGCTTGAAGACGCAATCGCAGTTAACCAAATAGAATTTTTTTTTTGCCCTTCTCCGAGCAAGACCCTCGACACAACTTTTTTATCTCTTGCTTTATTGTTCTATCGCCAGAATCTTTTTCTCTTCTCGTGGTTTACCTATCAGTTAATTCCCGAATTGCCTTCTAATCAGTGATATCGTCTCACTTTATCCTTAATATCACACAATCACAGAACAATGGCCAATACTCCTCATGGTGGTGTTCTGCAGGACCTTCATGCTCGCGACCTTAATATCCGCGAGCAACTGCTCGCTGAGGCAGAAGGACTCCCTGACCTTGCGCTGACTGAGCGACAGCTTTGTGACCTCGAACTTATTTTGTCAGGTGGTTTCTCTCCTCTCGACGGATTCTTGACTGAGGAAGACTATAATGGGTATGCAATGATCTGGATACAATGTAATAATACATATACTAATCTGTATTTTTAGTGTTGTCGATAATCTTCGACTTTCTTCCGGAGCTTTGTTCTCCATGCCCATCAATCTTGATGTCTCAGCTGCTGAAATTGAATCCGTCGGAATCAAGGCTGGAGCCCGAATTGTTCTCCGTGATTTCCGTGACGAATCTCCTCTTGCTATCATCACCGTCAAGGACGTTTACAAGCCTGATAAGCAAGTCGAGGCCACAAAAGTTTTCCGTGGCGATCCTGAGCATCCTGCTGTCAAGTACTTGTTCAATACTGTCAAGGAGTTTTATGTCGGCGGTTCTGTCCAGGCTCTTAACAGACCCAACCATTATGATTATGCTGGACTTCGTTACACTCCTGCTGAGCTCCGTGCAGAATTTAACAAGCTCGGATGGAACCGCGTTGTCGCTTTCCAGACACGTAACCCCATGCATCGCGCTCATCGTGAATTGACTGTTCGGGCCGCCCGTAGTCGTCAGGCTAACGTCTTGATCCATCCAGTCGTTGGTCTTACCAAGCCCGGTGATATCGACCATTTTACCCGTGTTCGTGTGTATCAGGCTTTGTTACCTCGCTATCCCAATGGAATGGCTCTGCTATCGTTGCTTCCGCTTGCTATGCGTATGGGCGGTGACCGTGAAGCTGTTTGGCACGCTATCATTCGCAAGAACTTTGGCGCAACCCATTTCATTGTTGGTCGTGACCATGCTGGTCCCGGCAAGAATTCCAAGGGTGTTGATTTCTACGGTCCTTATGACGCTCAGGAGCTTGTCGAGAAGTACCGCGATGAGCTTGGAATTGAAGTCGTTCCTTTCCAGCAGATGACCTATCTTCCCGACGCCGATGAGTATGCACCCAAGGATGAGGTTGCTGCCGGTGTCAAGACTCTTGATATCTCGGGCACGGAGCTGCGTAAGAGACTTCGTCTTGGTTTACCTATTCCCGAGTGGTTCTCATATCCTGAAGTCGTCAAGGTTCTTCGTGAGAGTCATCCTCCTCGAGTTTCCCAAGGATTCACCATTTTCCTCACCGGATATCACAATTCTGGAAAGGATGCTATTGCCCGCGCCTTGCAAGTTACTTTGAATCAGCAAGGAGGCCGTTCGGTGTCGCTGCTGCTGGGTGAGACTGTTCGTTCTGAACTATCGTCTGAGCTCGGTTTCTCGCGTACCGACCGACACAAGAACATTCAGAGAATTGCATTTGTCGCTGCAGAGTTGACTCGTGCTGGAGCGGCAGTTATTGCAGCACCTATTGCTCCGTTCGATGACTCGCGAAAGTTTGCTCGCGAAACTGTGCAGGCCGCCGGATCATTTTTCTTGGTCCACGTTGCTACAAAATTGGAATATGCTGAGCGTAATGACCGCAAGGGTGTCTACAAGCGAGCCCGCAGCGGAGAAATCAAGGGCTTTACTGGTGTAGATGATCCCTATGAAGTTCCTACAGATGCCGACTTGGTGGTCGACATTGAGCAGACCAGTGTGCGGACAATTGTTCACCAGATTATTCTGCTACTAGAGTCACAGGGGTTCTTTGGAAACTAATGATATTGCTCGTATATAAAAGTTTAATGTGCTGGAACGATAGAATGAATATTAAATTAATTGAATAACAAATCAGTAGAGAAAAGGCGTATACTGAAAGCGTCAATCTATTCGGCCAAGTAAAGATAATGATCTCGGTAACCCTAATCCGATGTAGATGGATAAAAGGAAGGCGCTACCCGTGGAAGAATTTCTTCACGACGTAACAAGTCTGTTTAAGAACTTTTGTTATATAAGACTGACTGTACAGGCGACGAGAAAATCAATTACAAGATGGCAACTAATATCACTTGGCACGCTGGATTGACCCACGCAGAACGGTCGGAATTGACTGGAACCAAGGGCCTAACTATTTGGTTGACTGGACTATCTGCGTCTGGAAAGAGGTAGGAAATGTAGAATAATAGACAAGGCGAGCTGAGCTAACCAACCATAGCACGATTGCGACCGCGTTGGAACAGTACTTGTTGAGTAAGCACGTTCCTGCTTATCGTCTTGATGGTGACAACATTCGATTCGGATTGAACAAAGATCTTGGATTCTCCGAGGCGGCCAGAAACGAAAACATTCGCCGAATCGCAGAGGTAGCAAAGCTGTTTGCTGATTCTACTACCGTCGCAATTACCTCGTTCATTTCGCCCTACAGAGCTGACCGTGACACAGCTCGTAAGCTCCATGAGTCTGCAAACTTGCCGTTTATTGAGGTCTACATCGATGTGCCGGTCGAAGTTGCCGAGCAGCGCGACCCGAAGGGTCTCTACAAGAAGGCCCGCGCGGGCGAGATCAAAGAGTTCACAGGCATCTCTGCGCCCTACGAGGAACCCGAACACGCCGAATTACACATCCGCACAGACAAAATCAGTGTCGAGGAGGCCGTGATTGTGATTGCAGACTATCTGAAGGAGAAGTCGCTAGTCTCGATATAAGATATTTTGTTAGATTAATGAATGAAAGTGGGCTCTCCACGACCGTGTGGGTGCGCACTTGAACTGTCTAAGAAGCTGGTTTGAATAGAGCTAAAAAAATCGATTTTTAAATCAGTGTGCACGCCACATGTCAGCCAAATAAAGTTCAGGAGAAAACGCCTCTGAGCCTCGCTCGCCGCAGCGGCTCGATTGCGCAATTCGCAAAAATGCTTGAATAGGATAAAAATAATTCCTTTTCTGGATGTCTGGATGCTCAGATTAGACTAGCGCGGATGGCGCCATTGACGAGGAGGAAGACGAGCGGGCGACTCGAGAATTTCTGCGAATTCTCTGCTTTTTTGCTAAATTTCTGGTTCGACTCGTGCTTGATGGCCGGCCGGACTTTTCATGACCGTCCGTAGTCCGAAGTCGAGCTCTTTCTCGCTCTTTATCTTCTTATCTTTTTTTTGAGCAGACTTTTGGTGCATATTCAACTTTCATCTCTACCTTTTCT
Organism: [Lipomyces] oligophaga; assembly: GCF_038497815.1. Taxonomy (NCBI): domain Eukaryota; kingdom Fungi; phylum Ascomycota; class Lipomycetes; order Lipomycetales; family Lipomycetaceae; genus Lipomyces; species [Lipomyces] oligophaga. Next base: position 854,930 of record NW_027117789.1, on the reverse strand, counting down.
CTTTTATTGGTTTTCATATCCATCTGATCCTATTTTATATACAATGGCCCCCGTCGCAGTTGTCGAATCAGCTCCAGTAGCTCATCATCAGCAAGAACAGTCTGCTGAGCTTAAAATCACGCTTACTCCCGACCATCTCAGATTCATCAATAAGCAGCTCGCCCAATTAGAACCACAGCAGATCCTTCAATGGGCCTTGCTTACATTTCCTGGTCTCTACCAGTCAACAGCCTTTGGCTTGACCGGCCTTGCCACTCTGGACATGATTTCTAAGCTGAAGCCTGAGTACACTCAGCAACATCCTGTCCCGCTCATCTTTGTCGATACCCTGCACCACTTTCCTGAGACTCTGGCATTGGTCGATCAGCTTCGAGCTCGTTATCCTTCTGCAGATCTCCATATTTATCGTCCGGAAAACTGCGATTCTACGGATGACTTTACTAGAATACATGGTGAGCGATTATGGGAGACAGATGAGTCAGCCTATGACTTTCTCGTCAAGGTTGAGCCCATTCAACGTGCTTACGAAGAGTTGGGTGTTCGCGCTACGCTGACTGGACGACGCCGCTCACAAGGAGGGAAGCGCGGAGACCTTGATATTGTTGAGATTGATGCCTTCACGGGTCTTATCAAAATCAATCCTCTTGCTAATTGGTCTTTTGCCGATGTGCAAAAGTACATGAAAGACAATCAAGTTCCATATAATGCGCTTTTGGACCGCGGTTACCGCAGCGTTGGGGACTGGCATTCTACCCAGCCCATAGCGGAAGGTGAAGATGAGCGTGCGGGCCGCTGGAAAGGCCGGGCAAAGACTGAGTGTGGCATTCATGAGACCTCTCGATTCGCGCAATTTTTGGCGCAGAAGAAAGCTCAAGAATCACACGCTACCGAGCTAACCGCTTGATCGTACAACTTTAGATTTCTGCAGCTAGCTCGATGGCTGTACTGTTACAAATTTTCAGAAAAGCATTCTATTAATTTTCCATTCATCATTATTTCCTTTCATTTTGGGTATGAATTTGTTCACGGAGCGCGGGGTTTTGCATTTAATATTGTTTTCAGTCCTTTTTTTTCAGACGTATATATCTTATCCTACGTTTCCCTTAAATCATTTTATATGAATAACTAGTTAATGAAAATTAGTTGAAACAGATAATCTAATTGTGATCTGGCTGCTGAATAATCCCTCGGTTGGAATATTGCGTGGAGTGTGCATGACCACCAAATCCGAATAGACAGAAATGTCACTCACCTCATCAGCCAATCTCCTCCAGCACATCACCTGAATATTCACTCAGCCCCTGGCGATTTTATCAATCTGAGTCATCCCTTATCATGACGATCTATTCGGGTCGAGCCGATGGTGCGGCGAGTTCGGAGGGCCCGATGACTCTCCGGGACAATGAACCGAGCAAGAGAACAATTCTCTGCCGAGCAGTCTCGAAACGGCGTTGTTATAACCAAGCTTGCTTAGTTGTGCTGGAAATTCCGATCGTTCTTGATAATGATTTCATTTCCTGATATCTGGTCTTACGGAACCATCTCGTCCGGAAAAGACTCTGCTTTATCCGGTTTCGTGGACCTATTTTAACCGCTCAATTAGCCCTCCAGACACTTGTACATATCAGATTGTTCAAGGTTCCCAACCCTCAAACTGAAATCAAAACCCAAAGAGTGCAAGCCTCGGACTCGCTGCGGATATAAGATATATTCACTTGTTCTGTCTTTTTTGTTCAGCAAAGATTATTTATCTCAAGTTCATGTCGTTTGGAATAGCTCAAAGATAGTTATGGCGATATATAAAAACGCCAATGATCCTGAAATCGATGTCAACAGTTTGAGCTGTCCAAGCGATTCTGATAATGCGGTCGAACTTCCTGTCCTCAATCTTGCTCGGTCTCGGATCTCCACGGTAGTGGATCTGGAGAGTCAACCTGAAAAACAGGACTACAGGATTTCATCGGAACTGACATCTGAAGATGAGCAAAAATCTCCTGGCTCGACTGCTGCGACGACTCCGTCGGAAGAAAAGTCTGAAATCGATCCGAACCTGGTTACCTGGGATGGTCCAGATGATCCTAAAAATCCACAGAATTTTACCAAGTTACGGAAAATGCAGATTATGGTCACTATCTCGCTAAGTACGTTTATAATACCTCTGGCTTCGTCCATGTTTGCGCCCGGTGTTCCAGACATTATGGTTGAATTCAACTTCCAGTCGCAAATTCTGGGTTCGTTTGTTGTCTCTATCTTTGTATTGGGCTTCGTTGTCGGTCCCATGTTTATTGCCCCCCTGTCGGAAATGTACGGTCGCACTATCATGTATCGAGTAACTTCCGTCATTTCCACAGGACTTATTATTGGTTGTGGCGAATGCCATAGCTTAGCAGTACTGTTTGTGCTGCGGTTTTTGAGCGGTTCCTTTGGCTCGACCGCTATTGCTCTTGGTGCTGGTGCAGTGGCAGACATTTTTCCAGTAGATAAGCGAGGACGTTACATGGCAATTTATGTTCTTGGTCCCGTCTGTGGACCTGCTGTTGGTCCTATCATTGGAGGTTTTCTTGCTGCAGTCAGTTGGCGCTGGATCTTCCGGGTTATTGGAATTGTTGCTGGTCTTCTCGCTATTGCATGTTTCTTTCTCGACGAAACTTATGCACCTATTCTGCTTCGTCGAAAGGCAGCCAGATTGCGCAAAGAGACTGGTAATGCCGCGTTATACAGTATATACGAGGACCGAGTAACGTCACCCTTCTCGATTCTTTCTCGAAGTATCATCCGGCCCGTGCAACTTTTAATCGCTTCGCCTGTCGTTCTAATCCCTTCGCTGCTTTCTGCATGTACATATGGCGAACTATATTTGCTATTTACCACCTTTACCGATGTTTTTGAGACGCAGTATGGATTTTCGACCGACATAGTAGGACTCGCATATATCGGTCTCGGACTGGGCTCACTGTCGTCCTGTTTTATTATGATTTTTTTTGCAGATAGAATTATGATCCATCTCGCCAATAAAAGACCCGATAAGAAACGCCAACCTGAGTTTCGATTGCCTCTTGTTATCATTTTGACGCCGTTCGTCACAATAGGATTGTTAATCTACGGCTGGACAGCTGATAAACAGGTTCATTGGATCGTTCCTATTATTGGAACTTACTTTGTGGGGCTTGGGATCCTTGCTTCCTTGGCTCCAATTACAGGATATCTTGTAGACTCTTATCATATCTATGCGGCATCAGCGTCTAGCGCATGCACTATGATTCGAAGTTTAGGCGGAGCATTTCTTCCATTGGCTGGCCCGAAAATGTATGCTGCCCTAGGCCTTGGTTGGGGTAACACTCTTCTTGCATTTATCACTCTCGGGATGTGGCCGGTTCCTGTCGCTTTATATTTTTACGGTGATCGGCTGCGAAAGAAATTCCAGCCTGATTTTCATTGAGCGCAGTTTGTTTTTAGGGAATTTTTTTGATTTTCGGTTTCTGAATGTTATTTACGAATGGGTTGGGTTTAGTGACAGTTGTATAGAAAGTAAATATACGATAAACCAATCTTCAATTCTCTTCCGGAATTGAGAATGGGTGAATGGCCTGATCTTCCGGCCTCATGACTTCAGTCTACGCTGATCATTTGGACTTACTGGTTTTGCTAATTCTGAAAATATATATTCGTGGTCAAGCATTATCTTACAGTCGATATTTTTTCACCGTTTCTTGCATATAGCTCAACTAGGAGGTTTGCGAGCAAAGTGGAAGCAGATTAATGTCGCCCACTTTGGCTCAGCTGGCTTGACCAGTATAGACTGTTGTACTTCTGCTCAGCCCAATCCAGCGACTTGCGAGTAGAGATATGCGATACAAATACCTTAAGTGATACACTTTGTTAACGTAATGCGCTCGTGTGCTGGGAGGTTCCACAATAACCAGACACCTTCTCCAGTCATACAGAATCAATAAGATACGGCACAGATCAGTCATATCTAGGAGACACTGTTGCCCACTGGAATCCACATCCACATAATGGTAATTATTTAAAATGGAATAAAAAATTTGTTTGGATTGTTTAACTAACTAGATAGCAATTCGGAGGCTTCTATGATGACAACGACAACGACGTGCCTATGGGCGGCGCGCCTTTCCATCCGTCGATGATGTCTCGGTTTGGATTTCCAAATCGAATGGAGCCATTCAAAGAATATTTCCGATGCTATCCAGTTGCTATGCTTCCTGGTCCCGTTCGAGAGTCATTGAACTACGGAGGCAAAATTATTTTACCGCCATCGGCTTTAAACAAGCTAACGCGGCTGAATATCTCATATCCTATGCTATTCGAGTTGTCGAATGAAGAACTCGAACTTACCACGCATGCAGGAGTTCTTGAGTTCATCGCAGAGGAAGGCCGTGTGTATTTGCCCCAGTGGATGATGGAGAGACTTGCACTGCAACCTGGATCATTAGTTGTCGTGGCCAGCACTCGTCTACCCATGGGTTCGTTCGTCAAGATCGAACCTCAGTCGCCAGATTTTCTAGACATCTCGGATCCCAAAGCAGTTCTAGAAAATGCATTGAGGAACTTTACTACTTTGACCATCGACGACATTTTCGAAATCAAATACAATAATAAGGTCTATCAGATCAAAGTTCTCGAAATCAAACCTACTCAGAAATCCGGTATCTCCGTCGTGGAAACTGATCTCGAAGTGGACTTCGCTCCCCCCGTTGGATACGTTGAACCGTCTGCTGCTAAATCTGCTGCAAACACTCATTCTGGGACTATGATACACACCCCGGATGGTCAATCCATGGCTGACATTATTGGTTATGCGGATCTGGTGTCTGCATCTCAGTCAGGCCGGTCTACTCCAGCTCTACCGTTCGCTGCTCCAGCTGGTTTTGGTGGTGGTGGTGCAGGCCACAGACTATCGAACAAAAAAGGTTCGTCTAAACGTAGTTCGGCTTCATCGCGACCATCTACATCTGCTACATCTTCTCCTCTATCCGCTACTCCTCCACCGACCTCAGTGCCCAGTCTAGCAGACGCAATGAGCAAAGGAAGCCAGTTCGCAATCACAGGCAAGGACAAACAGGACGAAGATCGAGCGATTCCAAAACCACTAAGGCTCCCTTTCGGCCAGTTATTTTTCGGATATCCAGTTGTACCGGTCAAGAAGGCTTCCGCATAACTAGAGATCATACATTTTAATGCACTAAAATTTCTGTATGTATTTCGTCTTCATAATCTACTAGCCCACTTGCCAACTATCCGACCTAATTTCCACGCTGTAGCTTGCCGTAGCTGCCGTAGCTGCTAATCTGGACAATAAAGCACGAGTGACTTTACATTTCCAAGTCATCTTCCTCAGTAGAATATACCCCACAATAGAGCTCGAGAGACGACTCGAAGTTTCTATGAAGAGCTTGATCCCTAACCTTCTGCGGCGTGTTAAGACTATTTTTTTTCCCGGTTCCCCGCGCCAAAACTAGGAATATTTAGTACTCTTGTTCGAAAGAATTCAAAAAAAGTCATTAGAGACGTTTCGAAATTTTGTTTTTCAACAGGAATAGCAGATCGTGTCGTTCTATTTTGCGCGGATACAATGAACCGTTTAATTGCTAGCCAATCGCCTGTTTTACGTCGTCAGGCCGCTCTGAGCAAGCAGCTTCAGCAAGCCCGCTACTTTTCACACAAGGAGCTCAAGTTCGGTGTAGAAGGTCGTGCTGCTCTTCTTAAGGGTGTTGATGTCCTTGCAACCGCAGTAGCGGTCACCCTTGGTCCTAAAGGTCGTAATGTTTTGATCGAACAGAGCTTTGGGTCGCCCAAGATTACCAAGGATGGTGTCACGGTCGCAAAGGTAAGATTCATATATTGATCTTCGAAGAAGTAATTGGTGTGCTAACATTAACTCTGTAGAGTGTTGTTCTGAAGGATAAATTTGAAAACTTGGGTGCGAAACTTCTTCAAGATGTTGCTTCCAAGACCAATGAGATTGCTGGTGACGGAACTACTACTGCTACTGTTCTTGCCCGTGCCATCTTCACAGAATCAGTCAAGAATGTCGCTGCTGGTTGCAACCCCATGGATCTTCGTCGCGGCACTCAGGCTGCTGTTGACAAGGTTGTTGAATTTTTGCAGAAACATAAGCGTGAAATGACTACTTCCGAAGAGATTTCTCAGGTTGCTACAATCTCTGCTAACGGCGATGTTCACATTGGTAAGCTCATTGCGAATGCCATGGAAAAGGTTGGAAAGGAAGGTGTCATCACTGTCAGAGAAGGGAAGACCATCGATGATGAATTAGAAATCACTGAGGGTATGCGTTTCGACCGGGGTTTCATTTCTCCTTACTTCATCACCGACGTCAAGACCGGCAAGGTTGAGTTTGAACACCCCTTGCTGCTGCTTTCGGAGCAGAAGATCTCGCAGCTCCAGGATGTCATTCCTGCTCTTGAAATCTCGAACAAGCTCCGCCGTCCTCTTCTCATCATTGCGGAGGATATCGATGGAGAGGCTCTTGCTGCCTGCCTGCTCAATAAGCTTCGTGGACAGGTGCAAGTAGCAGCCGTCAAAGCTCCTGGCTTTGGAGATAACCGTAAGAGCATTCTTGGTGACATCGCTATTCTCACTGGCGGTACTGTCTTCAATGAGGAGCTTGATCTCAAGCTTGAAAGTGTCTCTGCTGAACTTTTGGGCTCCTGTGGTTCTATTACTGTCACCAAGGAAGATACGATTATTTTGAACGGAGAGGGTGATAAGGATAAAATTATTCAGCGCTGTGAACAGATCCGTTCTACTTCTAGCGATGCCTCGACTACCGAGTACGAAAAGGAGAAGCTCCAAGAACGTCTTGCCAAGCTTTCTGGTGGTGTTGCGGTTATCCGAGTCGGAGGTTCGTCTGAGGTCGAAGTTGGCGAGAAGAAAGATCGATTTGTTGATGCTCTTAATGCGACTCGCGCGGCAGTAGAGGAGGGTATTCTTCCCGGTGGAGGTACTGCTCTTTTGAAGGCTTCCCGCATTCTTGATGAGGTTGAGACTGCCAATTTTGACCAGTCTCTTGGTGTTTCTATTGTCAAGAGTGCTATCACTCGACCGGCTCGTACGATCGTAGATAATGCTGGTGGTGAGAGTTCTGTCGTTGTTGGAAAGCTCGTTGATGAGTTTGGTGAGGACTTCAATCGGGGTTACGACTCGTCGAAAGGCGTGTTTACAGACATGATCGCCAGTGGAATCATTGATCCTTTTAAGGTCGTCCGGACAGCACTTGTCGATGCTAGCGGTGTTGCCAGTTTACTTGGTACCACCGAGTGTGCTATCGTCGAGATTCCTGAGGAGCGACCCGCTGCACCTGCTGCACCTGCTGGTATGGGCGGTATGGGCGGTATGGGAGGCATGGGTTTCTAAGCCTACATCCAAAATGAGCAAGATTATGAGATGCAAAGATCAAATTAGCATCGGTTGTATAAAATAAAGGTGGTGTGGAGAAAGCAGTCACAACCTTTTTGGATCTACATATTATTATTATACTATTTCGATTCTCTTATTACTGTTTTATTCATCAATTTTCTGTACGTACATAGTATCATAGTAGCATGGGTCAACAACATGCATAGTAAATATTCCAATCCTCCACTTATGAATACAATTTATTATGAGAATATTCAGACCCAGTATTGGCACGATACAGGTTCCTACGGAACTGAGTTATGTAAGCATTCCATAAACGTCACACTGGGATTGGGGACAGGTCGAGGGTTCCGGATTCGGTCAGATCAGCCACGTGAGGCTGGGAGTTTTGTCTGTTTTCGCTTGTAGGAGGCGCGGGAGAATATAGTAAAGCACGCAGACACGGGAACTTAGATTTGTTTTGTTTACTTCTGTTTGCTCAAAGTGTGAATTTTGTCGCGAGATTCTCTTTGATTTGAACCAAAGCGGATTACAAGATTGTATCCCATTTTATTAGCTGTTATAGTTTTTATATAAAGGAATTAAAGCGGATAATGTCTGGAGGAAAGGGAAAATCTCACGGTGGAAAGGCAGGTCCTAGAGAAGGACGCGCGCAGATCTCTCATTCAGCTCGAGCTGGACTTCAGGTATGATATCTGCGTTTCTGCGTGCAGGCACGATTTTTAAAATGATTTTGTTATATTAACAAGTTGGATTAGTTTCCTTGCGGACGTGTTAAGCGGTTTTTGAAGAATAACACACAGAATAAAGTGCGCGTCGGAGCTAAAGGTAAGCAAAGCAGTGCGGTCGACTGCGTGATGGACTTGCCACCTGAGTTTTGACGCGATGACTAACTTTTGTCGGTAGCTGCCGTCTATGTCACTGCTGTTTTGGAATATTTGACCGCCGAAGTTCTGGAGTTGGCCGGCAACGCGGCGAAAGATCTGAAAGTCAAGCGTATCACTCCACGTCATTTGCAGCTTGCCATCCGTGGCGACGAAGAGCTTGACACGTTGATCAAGGCTACTATTGCCTTCGGCGGTGTTATGCCGCACATCAACAAGGCGCTTCTCAAAACTGAGAAGAAGAAGAAATAAGGATAAGCAAGGTGGGATTTACTTGTGGCGATTGAATGACAAGCGGTTTGTTCCTCGGAGGCGGCAGAAATGGTTAGTGTCTGTCATGCACTGAGCGTGTATTTGTAGTGTATTTTACTTTTATATTTTATTTGCTGAATTGATTCTACTTGATCGATTATAATTTAATCTACTCTCTTGAGTATGTGTATCCGTCGGGTAGATACGCTACCAGATTACCCTAAGAGTTTGCAAAGGAACCTGTACGCGTCTTACACCTAGTTTGTCAACTCACTTTGAACTAGAACAGTCAACAACAGGAAAGATCACTATAAAATGCACAGTCATTCTATGATATGATGAAAACTCGAATGTTTCTCAACGCACGCATGCAAGCACATGGACAAACGCGGCCAGATGGAAATGATAACGTCATATCAAGTTTCAGTCGATATAGCAAATAGAGATATTGCAGATATCACGAATTACTTTCTCTCGTAGTATAATCATAAAACTAAGGAGATACATCGACATTTAATGGCTATGTCAAGGAGATCGCTAACCAGAATAGGCCTGATCCTTCATTCGTGTTGAAATCCGCAATAAACTAGGTTTGGAAACGATGCCTCTAGGATACTTACGCAAACGCATGTATCCATTAAAATTAGAATCATACTATCCACTCAGTTAACCAACGAGCCAACATTAAACACTAACTGTATACAATTTATAGCCGGAATCGCATACGCAATGCTAATCCTATTTCTGCTATCAACTGTAGACCAGGCTCATCGTTGGGAGTTTCAGATCGCCCCGCGTACGCGTAGATCCTGCGAGGTTATCTAATCATCAACCACCTCAGCAGCCCGTTTCACATAGTCTGAGTTGGTCTTGTAGGTTCAGCTGGCTTGTGTTCGATCTATACAGTATATATCTATATATATACAATAAATATACTTGAGGATCTCACATCTATATTTTTACTCGCCTCTGCAATATATCTTTACTTGAAACGATCCGAAATCTAGTCCATAATGCGTTTCGATGCCGCCTTCATTCTCCTGGCGGTCACCGCTACTGCTTCTACATCCTCTGCTCTCTATATCTCTCCGGCTAAACATGAGCAAGTCTCTTATCTTCGCAAACAGCTCGAAGTAGAGTTCATTGCGCCGATTCACGTCCAATCGTCGTCATCGCTGTCATCGTCTTCGTCGCAGTCGCAGTCGCATTCATGCAAAACTGCCGCACTCTCATTGCCAGACTGGCTTCAGGTTCAAAATGATGCGGCCTTTTCGCATATGCTGGCCAACATTGGTCCTGAGGCACTCAGCGATTCGGATGTACTTCCAGGCACTCCGGTTGCCTCGCCGTCCCGCCATCTGCCGAACTATTATTATCACTGGGTCCGAGATGGTGCCATCACTATGCGTGCGGTAATAAAGAAGTACCGCTCTACAGGATCTCCGCGGATGCGCGAAATTGTCGAAAATTATATTGCCACTTCCAAACGTGTTGCGGCGATAGATAATCTCTCTGGACTACGCTTCAATTTAGAAAATCTCGGAGAACCAAAGTTCCATGTCGACGGCAGCGCATTCAATGCCGAATGGGGACGGCCCCAGAGAGTAAGCTTTTGATAGAGGTCATGCATATCTTATGTTGCTATTTGACTAACATATTTGTTTTCCTTAGGATGGTCCGGCTTTGCGAGCGATAGCTCTGATCGAGTACATTGAAGCACTTGATATTCACGATGATGCTTCATTCGACTATCTTGAGAATCTATATCAATCTCTAATCAAGCCCGATCTGGAATATGTCTCTCATTTCTGGGCTGCTCCAGGATTTGATCTCTGGGAGGAGGTTAATGGTCTGCACTTTTTTACGGCCATGGTCCAGCATCGGGCTCTTGAAATGGGCGAGTCTCTGTCTAGCACGGTTTTTCAAGACATAGGCGCTGCACAGTGGTACCATTCGCAAGCGGTCGGGCTTAGTGCATTTATTCACTCATTTTGGAACAAGGAACGCGGTCATCTTGTGGAAACTTTGGGATCCTCTCGGAGTGGACTGGATTCTGCGCTTCTTCTTGGCGCGATTCATGGGTCCAGTGCGAGCACGTTTGAGCTTCATTCTGATGAAATCATTGCTTCTTTGAATGCACTTGTGCTTGATATGCGGACTCGGCATCCAATCAATATTCTTGATGCTTTAGATTCGGATGGTGATCTACCCCCTTCTATTGGCATCGGTAGATATCCCGAGGACGTTTACTATGGGGGAGATCGTGAGCGTGACACGAAAGAGGCTGGTAATCCCTGGTTTCTCTGTACTGCGACTGTTGCACACACTCTGTATGCTCTTGCGGCACATATTTTGAAACTCGAACATCCTTTGAACATTTCCAATGCGACCTTAGCTTTTTACGAGCCACTGCTTCCCTTTGCTCCGTTTGTAATCTCCGACGAACGTTGTCTGCCCGATTCTTCCATTTCTGTATCACCAAACGATGAGTCTTCGTTGCAACTCGTTCGCAACATCATTCGCTATGCAGACGGGTTCATGCGGGTCATCAAGAAGCACTCCGATGAGCGTGATTTATTTAGTGAGCAGTTTGATTCTAAGGATGGGTTCATGCGGGGCGCCGAGAAATTAACCTGGTCGTTTGAAAGTGTCTGGAGCGCAGTCCAAGCACGTACTCATGCGTTAATACTTTTAGGAGAGAAATGTGATTCCTTGGATTTACCGATGGCTACTTATTTGCGCGTGTTTTCTGGAATTTTTGATTAACTGTTACTGTTATTGTTGTTGTTTGCTTTACTTGCTTAGGGGATTTTAATGCTTGGCTTTTGTCAGCTGGATTTGGGTCAATAATGGTTAAGGGAGTATCCTGATTTATATTGCAATTTTTTTGGTTGGTTGCTGGGTGATTTTCGTCACTCTCGAAATTTCGAGCAATTACTTCCTTTTGTCTAGGTCTACAGCTATTCCATCATCAAGAGCTTGTAGTCTTCATATTGGATTGGATGGGTTTCCTCCCATATAGCGACCGTTACAGTGTTCGACTAACTTTTTGTACAATTTTTATTAATAATTGGTAGTCTAGAGTAACATTCATAACTTTACTTAAAGGTCGAGAACGGGTTTGCTCTTGAACTTCCGTGCACCTCGATCAGCGGGTCGATATTGTAATTGAGATCCATGAAGTAAGAACGAAAATTCCTGGTTCTGATAACTTTTACCATCGCTTGATCCGGGTTCGAGAGTGGTTCCAACTTGGAATATCGTTGCTTCTTTCGGGATTGTTTTAATTTGATTTTGCTCCGTGACAATTACAAAAGAGCTTTTAGTTTCCCGGATTACTATGCCGGATAAACCGACTCGCGACACACATCTGCTACGCTGAACGAGAATCTTGGCTCCATGGTAATCCGCACTGGCGAGTTTACTAGCTGCTTCTTGCAGTTGGTGAATCGAAATAGGAGTTCCAGCTGAAGATCCAATGAGTTCGTTAATATATGATTTCCATAGGTCGTGCAATGGTGTATATACGTCGTAAGTTGTAGGATCCGAATTAATAGTGTGCAGTCTTAGTCTTTTCTTGGTTGCCGACGAGAACGGTTTCGGACGAGTCACCGTCGATATTATAACCTGACGGTTGGTATCAGGGTCAGCTTTGTCCTTTTGGTTCAAGATTTGACTTGTTGCCAGTGAAATCAATCTGCTTCGTTCACCTTTCAAGATTTTGGTCCTCGTTTGTGAGTTTTGTCTGTGATGTACAGTGTGTAGCTGCTTTGACTCCTCATCTGCTTCAGGATTCTTCATTGTAGTCTCCTCACACTCTAGCTCATTATTATGATCACTATTTTGCTTCTTCGCCAATTTGTTATTCTGCCGCTGGCGCTTACGCATGTTCCGCTTTTTAGCAAGGGTCTTGCTGATCTTCTTATTGTTCCGTTCCAGTCGTCTCTGTTCACGTTTGTCGAGCTTTGTAATTCTCAGCTGTTCGATCCCTGCAATTCCCACCGAACTTGTATTACGTATTCCATGTACTCCATTATTATGCCTCAATAGTCTTTTTGTTCTTGGATCAAAGATCCTTTGCAGTCTTCGTTTATTGCTTGATTTTGATACCACACCACCGTCCTCTCGCGTTGGATGTAGCGGCAGTGGCTTGTTCTTGACTCGCGTCTCGTACGTATCCTGTGCTTGATCGGCCGAGGCATTTGTAAATCTAGTTATGTGCTCTAGTATAATTTTTCGTCCAAAGTCAGAAGACATTATGTGAATTGTTGATTTTGTCGCTGCTATAGTAGAATGGAGAGACGTTGCGATCTACAGCCATCATGGTTCTGTTGAAAATTGGGACAATACAGCTAGGGCTCAGAACTCTCATACTCGGATCGACTCAGTCAGGACATTGGACAAGATTTTCAAACAATCAGAAGGTAAAATAATGTCGTCATTAAAAAGACAGTTACCATCGTCCGACGGCCCTTCGAAGCGTGTCCATTTTGGAGCTTCTTCTAGCGGAGAGCCTGTGCCAGATCACAAAGACGACGACGAATTACTCGAACAAGATATCCCAGGCGGTACACGAAGACCAGCTAGACGCAACAGATTAAAAAACGTCGATGCATATAAATCAGACTCTTCTGAAGATGAATTTTTTAGTGTTTCGCGGGCTAAACGAAAAGCAGGTGTCTCTGAGGAAGACGACGACCAGGATATGTTTGCAGATGAGCCACCCAGAGAAAACACTCATCTCCACGACAGTGACAACGACAACGACATGGGATCGTCATCAGATGAAGATATCGACGGCGTATCAAAGAGGTCGCGGAAAGTCAGATTTCTAGATGTTAGCCAGATCGAAGGTCAGGAACTACCCAGCTCAGGAATATATCAAGATGACGACCAGCAAATCGACACCGAAAGAGTGAACAGAGAAGTCGAAGCCTTCGCGAGCCATCATCGTACAACTGATGCTAAAGGGAAGCGCCAAGAGTTAGAAAGCGACATAGCAATTCCTAATATAGATAACCTCGATGACGAAGAAGATATCGACCCTGAAATTGGTCCCGCAGGGTCCCATAAGCACGCACCGATTCTAGATCCGTTCAACATGATAAACGACGTTTCTGAAGATCCAAATGAGGCATTCGATGCGTCGGGAACATACATTGTGCCTACTCCCGCAGCCGTCGCGGCTGCCTCTCAAGAAGCTCTCCACGATGCATGGCTAGCTGATGTCTCATCCAGCTCACAGATCAAAGCAACAGCAAAGGCAGAAGCTGCCCGACAGGAACGGGAAAAGGAAGCAGATTCTCGCGCTCGCTCGGACGAACATCAAAGACCAATATCCGTTCACCTGGACTCGTTGATTCGTCTATTGGAACCTGCGGAAACTCCTCTTGAAGCTCTGGCTCGTCTAGCTCCACAAAAGCAGAGAAATCGGTCTCGCAGAAATAGAAAATTACAAGCTGCTGATAAAACCCAACTTGATCCAGCTGCACTGGAAAACGAGAAGAACCGTAAACAATTGGTCGAACAAATTTCAGATGCTGCTGATAAATTGCTCAATAGAGGATTCAACGATATCTACGACATCTCGAGGGAACAAGTCATGAGACTCTATTCTCGCCATGCTGGAAGGCCGTGGTCTTCCTGACGCATATTTTGTATTATATATATATATATATTTCTAGTCTGTAAACTAACTAAAATGTATAGTATCTTAGTGAACTTAAGATCAAAGCAACTTTAGGTGAAAACTGCTAATAGCTATGATCAGCAAGCCATTTCTCGACCTCATTTCCATCGCGCTGAACCCATGCTGCATACGACTTCACTATATCAAGGCCTTGTCCAACAGCTCGGTCATAGCCATGAGTATCTTTATCCGCGAAAAATCCTTCAATGTCTGTCACCGCCTCTGTCGAAGAAAATACATTGATCGAAACTCGGACATAGCGTTCTAAAATAACCATGTTTCCTGACATCAGTTTGTAGATACTTTCCCAGTGTGCCTTGGTGTACTTCCAAAGCTCCCATCGCGCTTTACCGTTCGCAGCTAGCGAATTCGCGAGCGTATGAAGATCTTGAACTGCGACTTCTCCAGAAAGAAGCATCGACAGTGCCCTCTCAATAAGTACAGGTTTCTTTGTACGACCAATAGCAGATAGTGCGATCTCCTTACCGTCCACAGATGAGGGATTCAAAATCTCACCTAAAATAGTATTGAAAATACTTTTCGCTTCTTCATCGCTCAGATCTTCCTGGGACAAAACAATCGAAAAAACAGCACGTCGTAAATTGGGATGAATCGCCGTCTTATCACCAGCTGCATATTTTGCAAATTGCGCTTTAGCTTCAGCAATAATCTCTGTATCACCACAGTTTCCTGCGACACTGATTACTAGTGCACGAAGCTGGACAGTCAAATAATCTTCATCATCGCTAAACTTCCAGCCAAGCTTCTTTGCAGTAGGGCTTACAAGATCGCGCGTAAATGCCTTCAAGCCGTTCTGAATACTCTCTGGCTGCTCAAACCAAGCCGATCGAAGAGTACCCAACCGGGACGCAACTTCTGACCAAACAATGTACGAAGTCTCGCCTTTCAAACCACTAATCAATCCGAGAATGCCCGCAGTAGATCCTAATCCAGCAAGTGCTAGAGCGGATGCGTCCGCAACCAAACCAACTTTATCTGTGACTGAAAGTTTGTCAGTTGCTTGACCTAACTTTGCCAGTCTTTCTGGCGTATAATTAACACGATAAACTCCTGTCTGATTGCGATTCAACTTGTAAAAGTCATTCGGACCAAGTCCAGTCAAAATAGTTTGTCGATTAGAAAATGAGGAAACTCCTGAAAGAGCACCGGCAGTTGTGCTGTCTGTGAAAATTCCAAGAGGAATCCACCACTGCGTTTCGTTTTCCTCATCGGTGACATCACCAGAGGCAAGGAACCGGTCTTGACGCAAAGAAATACCTGTATCTGACTCATTCACAGTCACAACAGGGAAACCGATCTTGCGAATCCAGTCATTCATAATTTCATTAACATCAATTCCACTAACTTCTCCAACGGCATCCCAAAGGTCTTTTGTGGTCGCATTCCCATAAGCATGAGCCTTTAGATAGCTTGAAACTCCCTTGAGAAACGTTTCAACACCAAGATGAGATGAAATCATTCGAATGGAACTCGCGCCTTTAAGATACGAAATGGCATCGAAAATCTGATCGATATCGAGAGCTGATTTTACCGGAACTTCAATGGGATGGGACTGTCGCAGAGAGTCCAATCCGAGAGCTCCCTGAAGTGACTCCGAAACAAAGACACCAAAAACATCCCAATCTGGATATCATTAGGCATGAAATAGCTTTTCTACAATTTAGAACTTACCGGGATAGAGATGATCCATGGCCAGCCAGCCGACCCAAGTCGCAAAGCCTTCGTTCAGCCAAAGCTCGCTCCACCATTCCATAGTCACAAGATTACCAAACCATTGATGAGCTAATTCATGAGCAACGACATACGCTACACGATTTTTGTACTTAGCATCACTAGTCTCGGGATCGAAGAGCAGGGCGGTAGTCCGATAGGTGATAAGGCCCCCTAAGTTGTTAGAACTGAAGTGTGTGATGTCCAAGTCTGGTTTACTCACAATTTTCCATTGCGCCATGCGAAAATTCATGAACAGCCAGCAAATCCACTTTGGGAAGAACATAATCAATCTCGAAAATCTAATCTCTAGTATCAGCGAAGATTCGCCCTGAGCTGAGCAATTTACCCATACCTCAGAGAAATAATCTACAATTTTGCGAGCGTTTTCTAAAGCAAATTCACCTTGCTTGACAAGTCCAGTTGTTGTATAAACTCTGACTGGAATCTTCTTTCCATCGTAGAGCTTATCAGTGAAAGCTTCGACATACTCAAAGTCACCGCATGCCCATGCGAGTAGCTTGCTGATGTTAGCCAGGCATAGACTGTAAGTAAACTTAACTTACATAAGTGCTCATAATAGGGGTAGTAGCAAAAGTCACGGTTTTCAGCTTTGTTCCTGCTAAGCCAGCTTTTTTCCCGTCTTCGGGGGTTTTACTGGATACCTCGGGCATGTTGCTGAGAGCGGTCCAGTCTTCAGGAATAGTGATAGAAAAATCAAAAGTTGCCTTCAAAGCAGGCTCATCAAAACTAAGCATTCCAATAATTAGATTTAACGAAGTAAATTAAATTCTCTGGTCTTACCAAGGGAATGCTCTACGAGCATCAGTAGCTTCAAACTGAGTTGAGTACATATATGCTTCCTTTCCATCGCTATCGGAGTACTTTGATCGATAGAAGCCAGCCATGTTATTGTTAAGTATGCCTGAAAACGTCAACGTAATGGAAGCTTTAGTCGCTTCGCCAGGGACTGGCTCTTTAGGAGTAAGGGTGACGATCTCGGCCTTGGTATCAGTGGAAATACTCAAAGGCAGATCGGAAGTCGCTGCCACAGCATTAGCTGACTCAATCCAACAGAAAACTGAGACATAATCGACGTACTTTTTGTCAACTCATACTCCAGAACGGCCTCTTGTACCTCGACCTCGCGAACATTAAGTTGGATCTCAGATATGGGCGACGAACTGACGACATCCACATCAATCTTGACTGAACCTTTATAGGTGAAGGCGGAGAAGTCGAGGTCATATATTGCCAAAGTGTAGTGCGTTGGCTTTACGAGTGCCGGGAGAATCTCGCGATCTGTCATTTTTGTGTCAATTAACAATTTTTGAGATATAACAGAGGAAAAGTAAGCTTCTTTTGTTCGCAGAAATGTAGTATATAACGAAGTCAGCTAGAATCCATTTATCATCGTCTCAAAATGGTAAGCTTGATCTCACAATGTCGTGCGGCGGGTTGTCCTTTGTTTATTGTCGGTTTTAGTACGTCAGACTACGTGACCAGGTCTTCGTCACAGAAGAACAAGAATCAGAAAAAAGAGAGAATGTTTTCAGTTCCACTTGTTGTACCAAACGACTCATATGAGCTATGGTATAAACCTGCGCAGCGCTCGCATATCTTGCAACGCAAGATAAAACCCAAGACCCGGTTTCTGCCGTTTTTCAGAGGATCAAACGACGAAGACGATTCGGTTCCAGATCCTGAAGCACTGGCTTCTAGCGCATTAACTCCAGATGAAATTCAATATATCTGCGAGATGGACGCCATCAGGAACTTTGGATTCACTTTCCTCAAGCCTCCTGGATTTACAAAGACTGCACAGGCTGCTAGTGAGGAGGAACTGATGCATGACTCTGAATCAGAGGATAACGCGTTTATTGAGAATCCTAATGGAGAACTGGTATCACTCGATGGAGAAGATAACGATGAGGCTGAGGAAGATGAAGATGGAGAGGGCGAAAGCGGCAGGGAAGACGGCGAGGAGGAAGAACTTGACGAAGAGGAATATGATGAAGTGAGTGCAGGTGAGGAGGAACTGGATGATGAAGAATATGATGATGATGGTGATGCGCAGGCAGCTTTAGACGGTTGGTCAAGACGGCAGCAGCGTCGACGAATGAGATCGAGTTCTTACGTTCAAGATAACGAAGTTGATCTTGACGCAGAGATTCCAGACGGTGAGGATATGAACTACGAGGAGGAGGAGGATGAAGAGGAGGAGGGCATTCAAACTGAAAACATTGAAAATGCATATAATTCCGGCTATCGTACCCGGCTTCTTTCTGGGGAAGTTAATTCTGAAGCCGAATATGAGCAAGATAGCTTTGACATAGATCAATCGACGGACGGCATCGCCTTTCAACGGTCGTCACGCACGGAAGAGACCTTAGCAATGTCTACCGGTGGAGTCGAAGATGATGATTACGAAATGGATATGGAATCCGACGAATAGTTATTTGTATTATGAAATGGTTTGGAGTTTTCTGGAGTTTTTTTTCTTACTCGCGCTCTTTGTGTTCAATGTATGGATCGATATGCGGCGTAACCCATCATCCATTGCTGATCTGGTAGACAACATAGATTTGTAGGCATATTTACATTTTTCAAGTAACCTAAACATATTTGCGATTTTCAGTCACATCCGATTTTGGTATAAGGCCCAGAACTAGTTATGTTTAGCCTGCGCGGTAATCTGGTTTCCCGTATGTGTAGGCCTCGGTCTAACGCGGACTTGTCATCACGAGCACAACTTCTTGTAAGACATGTTCCATTGACCGTAACTCCGTTTCGGCTTCAGAGGATTAGCTCCTTTGTTATGCCATTCGAGAAGCAGGTCGAGAGTACAGGAGTTATTGACCGAAGCGAAAAAGAGGGGCTTCTCTACATCGACAGTAAGTAGCTCTTCATAGTAGAGAATAGTTTGATCCGATTCTAACCATTACCTAGACGTCTATCCGGTTCGATATAATATATGGGATTTCAGACAGCATATTGTAAACTTTTTTGCTCGAGAACTGAAATCCGGAATCACGGATTATCTGAAAGGAAGATTAGTTCCAGAAGATCTCAACATCGAAATAGAGAATGTGATTCCTCGACTCAAGGACGGTGGGGTCTATGTCAAGTTCATAAATAAGTCAGGCTTTTCTGAACAAGAAGTCGAGTCGCGGATCCAAGAATTTGTCAATGAGACCTCTCCGAGACCTTGGTTTAATCCTTTGCATACCTTACGGGCCTATGCGGTTCAGGGTATTCCATGGATCGAGGACTTGCATACATTTCCGTCTAGTCGTTTACGCGTTGAGTTTGAAGGCCCGGATCTTGATCAAGAGACGCTTTATTTTCTTTTCCGCAGGTATGGCCTGATCAGAAATATCACTCCCCTTTCACCAGCATCAAAAGATCTGCCGCGATATTCGATTATTCAATTTGTTCGACTGCGATCCGCTACCTCGGCCCGTAACTGCTTGCATGGATTCACGACTAAGGGAACTAAGATGCATATTCACTATGAGTCTATCCTACGGCGGAATTGGTTCAAAGAATGGTTTACTAACCACCCCCGTATTGTTATTCCTGTCCTTGCCGCACTTCTTGCCGCTTTAACCGTCGTCATCTTCGATCCCATTCGGATCTGGTTTATCAAGCGTAAAATCACTAAACGTTACATGAGCGAGAACGATGTGGTCAAGTACGCGCGATCCTGGTTAATTGATTTGTATAACTTTTTGACGGGGAAGAGCTCATTCAGTAATCTCTACACGCATAAAGATGACCATTTCAAGCTTGCAGTTCAAGATCGACAAGATGTGGTTGACAATTTACATATGCTTCTGAGTGAGATTCCGGAGACATTTATCGTAGTGTATGGACCTCGAGGAAGTGGAAAATCTGAGCTAGTGCATCGCACACTTGAAGGAAGGGCAAATACTCTTTTCATTGATTGCCAGAAAGCAGCGGAAACTAAAACCGATGCTGCATTCATCAAAGAGTTTTCGCGGCAGACAGGATACTATCCTGTTTTCCCGTGGATGAAGAATATCTCTGCCATGATCGACTTGGTTGTTCAAGGACTGATCGGACAAAAAGCGGGGTTTTCGGAAAGTACAGAAACCCAGTTCAAAAATATTCTCCAAAACGCGGATTATGCAATTAAAAGTATCGCTATCGATGCGCAAGAGCATTATTTAGAGACTGCTCCGGTGAAAGCCGCCGAAGTCGCATCCGACGATGATCCCGAAGCTTCCAAAAGCGAGCGCGATTACTTTACGTTATCACAGACCCCAAGACCAATTATTGTATTTGAACATTATTTATTTAGGTCAAATAGGAACTCGATGTTTTACGAATCTCTGGCTGAGTTTGCAAGTGGACTAGTATCTGAGCAGGTGGCACATGTTATTGTGGTTACTGATGATACGGGGTATTCTAAATATCTGGAAGATGGTTCGTTTTTTTGATTTGTGACTGAAGTTCTGAATTTTTGCTTACATTTTAATCTAGCTCTACCAAATCGAGTCAGTACTGTGGTTCCAGTCGGAGACGCCAGTCCGGAGGTCGCACAGTCCTTTGTGGAGCGACACGTCCATTCAGTGATCGCTCCCAATCAGCGTCTGAATGTTAGCCCGGATGGTACTATTCCAGGTTTAAAGGCGGCTTTAGTTCCGCTAGGCGGGCGGATGACTGATCTACTTGCTTTGGTCCGGCGAATGTCTGTTGGAGAGACCTGTCAGCGTGAGTCATATAGTAAATCTTTTTTGCGATTCAGTTTTGTTGATGATTGATTATAGAAGCTGTGGACGAAATGATTCGGCAGAGCTCTGCAGAAATTGTGAAACGGTTTCTACGAGCCGAAGCGGATCAAATCTGGAAATCTGAACAAGTTTGGTTGCTTGTGAAAGAGCTGGCAAATAGTGAAGATATCAGGTACAATGAGCTTATGCTGAAACCTGTCTTCAAGAATAAACCAGATGTCATACAAGCTTTAGAACATGCTGATTTGATAACTGTCATTGAACGAGATGGTAAGCATTTGGATCCGCGATGTTTCTACGAAGAAAATTTTGGAACTAACGAACATGTCAGGACGGCCATATTCGATCAGAGCAGGTAGACCGATATACCGAGCAGCATTCAAGAAGTTGATCGTCGATAAGGGATTATATGCAGATCAAGAAATCAAGTTTTTAACTGCTACATCAAACATTCTTGCGACTTCTATCAAAACGAGTGAAGAAGAACTGTTGAATTGCTCAAAGGTTATGTTGGCTCGAGGCGCAGACTTATCTGATCGAATGAAGTTTTTAGCCGACGATATCAAGGCTAAACAAAGTGTTATTACGGAATACGACAAGAGAATCAATCAGCAAAAGAAAGTCCTTGCGGTTGAATATTGACTGAAGATTTGAAATCAAGACATTGCTGTTTAATTACTATCTTGCAAGAGTATAGCCTTTGCGTAATCGTTCTAATACACGATCTCCCTTCGTCTTTCCTACTTTCGCGACTAGTGCGGTTGCAATTGTGCCCCATACAGTTTCATCGATTTCAGTATCAGTTTCAGACGTAGTTTTAGATTTAGCATTTCCTTCCGCAGCATTCGATAGCGACTGATCAGTTTGACCAGCAGAGACCATGGCCATAAGCGAAGCTTTCCCGTCTTGATCGACGATGTCTTCTATTGACCGAGCATCCGAGATAACTTTCCCTTTGCTGAGCAATTTTAGAGATTCGATCGAGATGTGCGCATCCGCCGCCACTTGGGTCTTTAGACTGAAGATTGTCTCGGTCACGGGCATTTCCACTTGGATGGAAAACTTCGGTGGCCGAAGAGATTTAACAGTTATCGATGCCGTAGCTGGCTCTTGGGATTCGCTCGAAGATAACATGTGCAATTTATCGGTCGGCATTTTGAGAAGGATTATCTAGTTTAATGTATTTTTAGTATGTCCAAGATCATGAAACATCCAAGTAGAAGTTCACATACCGGGCCACGTTGACCGAGAGATTTCGTGTTCATAACAAAATCATCTTGATATTCAATTTGTTTGTCAGATAATAAGTGAAGATATGCTTTGGCAAATGTAGTCTCGTCGATAGAAGCCATTTTATAAGGAGCGAGAATCTTCTATGTCGTCAAGAGTGCTAGAAGTTGTAGTGCTCAATAGAAAGGTCGAAGAAAGTAGTAGCCATCACGTGAAAGAACTCCCATTTTGGTGTGGATATGTATATCTGGACGAACCTGCTCAGATTAATATATAGTTTAGATCAGAACACAAATACGATTTGGTTTAATGGCATTTCGATCATAGTTATGTGTCGGCTTTTGATTTATTTATTCATTTATTCCTGCTTGTTGCAGCTGGCGACAGCGAATATCGAGCAAGTGCGATTTTTTGCTCCATTTTCCACATCTGAGCCATCGCTGGGTAGACTTTCAGCATTGCCGTCGTCTGTTTCGCTACTATCTATGGATAATCCTGCGATTGTGAAGACAATTGTACCAGAATTTTCAACTAGAGACGACGGATCTTATGCAATTGAGGAATATTACCTTCTCACCGATCTCATCAAAGGCTCTTTCTACGAGTTTCGGGTCTGCTGGCCAGCAAATGTGAGCTAGTAACAAATTTGTGTCGTGTTTAATGGGTAAATCTGACATTTTCTTTTTATTTTTTACAGAATCCATTGGATTTGAAAGTCGGTGTTGTCAAGGCGTCATCGCTAGATCCGACGTCTGCTCTATACGTGTCTGCGGACTCGGAAGATGTCATATACGCGTACATCAAGTACTCGTCCTTTTATTATTCACATATCCCACAATTGATGGAAAAGCCATCTCCCGTTACGTTTGAACTAAGTATGTATTTGGATTCGGAAATGTCGAAACTTGTCTCTGCTCGACGGAGCTAGAACAGAGGAGATCTAGGATACTAACACAACGCAGTCCTTTCGAAATGCACTTTTCTTGTCGTTTTAGGTGACTCAGTGATAATGCAGAGTTTGCTTGTCATTCTGGGTGTTGTGGGCTGGAAATATGCATCTGTCTGGTATTATCGAATGTTGCGAAATCTAGCTTTTAACACTCGTGAAGACGTTAAGGAAGAGTAGTACTGTGTAACAAACGCTGACATACTTCCGCGACTACTATACAGAGCATAATGAACTATACATACAGTATTATAGCCCCCTAACGATCCAGAAGACAACGTGAGATCAACAAGCAATATCACAACTTACGCGTCGATTAATGCTGGCTGTGTAATGGCTAATGCCGTCAGAACCTTACCCTATTTTATCCACTACTATGGCACAAATTGAAATACTTTTATTCACATATGCGCTGAGCCCTAGTAGTAAACATGTAAACTCGAATAGACGGATCTATTGAACAAGTATTTCACATTGTACGATTGATTAATTGATTCCGTTGTTAATTCATCAATTTTTATTTACGATTATAATTTTAAGAGTCAATTTTATTTCACTAGTTTAAGCCAGTAGTTCACAATGGTAAGTGGTATTCCCCTTGTGCCGGCCAATAGCAAGGAGTTGTTGAATGTGCGGACTGGCGGACGGATTGAGTGACTGGAGCTTAAACCATTGCAAGATCAAAACAGTACCGCTTAGATTCTCAAAAAACAAACTGATATCAAGGCTTTCAGTATAGATTCAGATCAATGGGGCGGATTAGCGCTTGTTTTGAGTTTGTGAAGTCTGCCAATGATATGCAACGTCAACAATAGATCAGCCCTGCATTTTCCTTCTCTTTAATATAATATAATTGTTGAAACAGATGCTAATATCTTTGTTTTCTATTAATTCAGTCCAGATCCGGGTATGTTCATCAAATTTGCTTCTCCTCTTCGATTAGGCGGATTCAAAATCAATCTGCGGATAATATATCCGCAGGATTCCGTCGTCGACGGCCGACCCCAATGATTCCAAATCACTAACCATTGTTTCTCTACTCTCATTAGAGTTGCACTTAACAATGAATGCCAGAGCGCCTTCCAAGAGTTGAAGCTTGGAAAGAGTTTAAAGTTTATCATCTTTGCTCTCAATGATAAAAGAACTGAGATCGTCGTTGCCGAAAAGTCGAATAGCTCGTCGTATGACGACTTTCTGGCTGAGCTTCCCGAGAACGACTGCAGATACGCTATTTACGACTTCGAATATGAGCTGTCGGGTGGTGAAGGAAAAAGGTATAATTGATCACTGGCAAAATAGTGATTTTTCTGGTTTCTAATCTGTATTTAGATCCAAGATCTGTTTTTTCACTTGGTCGCCTGATACCGCTCCTGTGCGAGTAAGTACACTCAAATCCATCATACAATTGAGCTTAACTGACTCTTTCCAGAGCAAAATGACTTATGCCTCCTCCAAAGATGCAATCCGTCGCGCACTTACCGGTATCGCCGCCGAAATTCAAGGTACTGACTTTAGTGAGGTCGCCTACGAAAGTGTGTTGGACAAAGTATCTCGGGGTCCCGGATCTCATTAAGCCTGTTTCACTTTAAGCTTATTTTTTCTTCTATCATGATTCTTTTCTTTTTTTCTCTTCTTTTATACTTCTGTTTTCTGGCTAAAAACTATATCGTCCTAGTGTTTTAACATTACATCTAGAAAAATAGGTATACCAAAATCATGAAGTTCTGTTTTCATATTTCCATTATTCTAGTTTATATTTTTGTTTTCATTAAAAGATATGACATTGAAATTCCGGTTATTAGTTCCACTGTAGGTTTTCCAGCATCTGAGACTTTCTTGTCAAACCTTGACTGTAGCACGGTCTACATCATAAAATACCTGCAATTTACAGTTTACAATATAAATAGTATATACTTTTAAATTAATCGCTCTTCACAAGCGGAGTGTTTGTTGAGATACTACAGAACGGAGTAACACAAGATTCAGAGAAAATATTGAAGAATCAAAACACAGAGGAAACACAAAGAGTGATATCATGAGTGAGTGTGCATATAAATAACAAGAGGAGTCCTCATAGATAATCAAGCGTATCCAAAACTAAATTCAAAATCAACAATGATATTTTGATTATCGATTTCGAAGCTCGGAATTAAATCTATGGCATTCGTCCCATGCATCGCCTTTGGAAAGCTGGCGACTGTCTGGCCAGTTTGTAATTTTTCCTCGAACTTCAGTACCGCCCGAAGCACGGAATAGATAATAGAGCATCATGTTATTATACAGATACGAGTGGGGATTGAGACCGATATGCATGTCATCTAGGAAAATGTCAGTGTAACCGGTCACCGTCAGACCCCATTCCATGACTTCGACGCTCTGATGGTGCGCCACGAGACGCGCCATACGATCTAACTCGTACATTGGCACGTCATTTATGCCTTCTGAGCGATGAGACAGAGCTGACCGATAGAGCATAGGAACATCTTCGCCAAAGATATCTTTCAGAGTGCGGATGAACTTATTCAGTCGATTTTTGTAAAAGACGAGCTCGCTCCAATATAGCTGGCGTGAAACATACGTGCCCCCGCGCACATGATTTTTATATTGTTCACTCTTTGCCCAGCCACGAATGTCCCACAGCAATGACTGGAAAATAATAAGATCCGGAGCTCGGCCGTCAGCTCCAATAACAGAGTCCAGAGTAGGTTTGAAAATTGTCTCAAAACGCTCTTCGAATGGAACATGGTCCATATAGTCCAAGCCCCACCACTTTGGATTATTGTTGAACATGGACGGAATGTGCCAGTGATAGATTGTCATGTTCAATTCAGGAATGGAACACCATGCAGTTGTGTGGCGGCCCTTAGTACTGATCTTGAAAGAACTTTGCTGACCAACTATCTGACACAAATGAAGTGCCATGAAGCGATCAATGGAGTCGGCAGCCATTAATATACGCTTGCCACGGAGCCAACTCACATATTGACCCCATTTTTTGAGCTCTGAGCTTCTCTGTTCTCCTTCCTCCATGTTCCGCGCGCGTACGTAACTTTTAATATATCTGACCCAGTTTGTGGGGGCCTGTGCAATTAAATCCTGATCGATGGGCTTCTCGTCGAAAAGCAAATTGAAGTCTGTGGGGTAGTCCGACCATTCCGGAACAGGCATATCAAAGAGATCATCGTAATATGGCACATAGGCAGATTTTATGACATCCTCAGGACGATAAAAGTAGCCAGGCCTAAGGTACGGGTCGTCGCAGTGTGGAGGTTTGTAGTTGGAGTATGACGAAGAGCGATCTCCGTCGAGTTCGTCGTCTAGGTCACCACTGCCGGAAAGTGTGTTTGCGATCCGTGTCTCGTCGTAGACAGTATAGTTAGGACAGAGAAATCCGGCCAGACGGTCTTTAACAGCACTGCCTGCACTTTCGAGAGCACTTATGCTAGACAGTCTGTTAAGGCTTATGGATTTCTGGTCGGCGTCCTCCTCAGTTGCCGGGCTGGTCGCAGAGGCATCGGTTCTGGAATAGTTAGCGGGAGATCGATCAACCCAAGCACATGAAATATACGGACAAGACTGGCTTCTGGACAGGCAGCTCGTTGTCATTGCGCGCAATGGAAAACAGAGGCACGCAAAGCACGATTATACCTGCAACGAGGATGAATGGGAGGAACCACGAGCGCCGAAGGGCCATGCTAGCGATTAATTAGCAGAGAACCGCGCGCTGCGAACGCGACCGAGGACACAAGAGGACGGCGAAGGAGCTGTACAAGCAGTCGAAGGATGGGAGAGTCTTTACTCGGAAGCACACGGTGGGAAGCGGAGCTGAGCTGAGCTGACCGGGACAGAACAGGCGTGATAATGTGCTGAGAGAAGAAGAAATGGAGGGAGAGCGAGAAGACTGGGCCAAAAAAGAAGTCGTAGATGGGCCAAAAGGACCGCCAGGTCTGTCTATGCCCGTGCTCTCTTCTTTTTTGGCCGCCCCTTTGTCGCCCTCCTCTCCGGCTGTCTTTAGTGGGATAGCCGCGCTTACTTAAGGCAAGATGAATCAAGCAGGCTGAGCAGTCGCAGCCGCATATGCATGTGTCCGTTTCGCGTAATGCATTAGCCCGATATGGAAATAAAGGGTATTGAACTGAACTGTACTGGCAATACAGTTTAATTCTGACCGCTTGAGAGGACCCATTTGAGTTTTCCCCGGAAAGTCTAAGCCCTCGCGTCGTTGGGCTGGTCCTGGAAGGGCTGTTGCATAGGGAAAAAAATTCTTCGGACTGGAGGTTGCCACGGTGTTACCGGGGTTCAGTGAAAAAGCTCTATGAATAGATATTTTAAAAGCATATCGAGAGTGCATCGTAAAGAGATCTAAGAGACGGTTGTCCAAAACCAGTTTTAAAAGCATTTCATGTCTCGGAATTAGCCAGTTACGGCAGGAATAACGACCGACGAAATAGCCACTGATGTCTGCGCTCTGCTACGCGTTGGACCGCGTGTCTACGGTTTGTGGAGCTCTAGTCGTAGCGGCGACTAGATTGGACTTTTCTTCTGCTTCTGCGGAAGACCGGTGCCCCTACTTTACTTTGTTCGTTGCTGCGCGTTTCCGTAGTTCTCCGATGCTGCTAAGATCTCGTAAAGTAAAACAGGCAGAATATGAAGAAAAATAAACAAAAGCCAGTAGAACTGTCCGTTCCAGCTGTCCCTGCATGCCAGATCCGACTGCTGCGCCCTCTTGGATTGTGACTGCAATGTGCTGCACCGAGCCACTTTGGCTGCACCGTCGTCACCTACTCAGCCTACGCGACCGTAGTAGAGTTCCTACGCAACAAGCGAAATACCTCCCGCTGCAAGAGCCGACTCTTTATGACGTCTCTTTCAGGTCGTGGCCGGAGCAACGTAAATTCGCTAGAGCAAGGCTGCAAGGGCGGCAGCACTGCCAGTGCTGCCGCCATGTCACCTTAGGGTCTGGTCCGTCACCCGAGCCCCAAAATTGCCATAGTCAACATTATTATGGGGTTTATGGCGGTTCACGAGAGTCCTGCCGAACAACAAACAGCAGGAGGAAGTTGACGCGTGCTGTCTGTCTTTCGAGACTTCCAGACCTGCGCATTAGATTAGATCTAGCTCAGCGGCACTAGTGGAAATCACCATACTAAGAGATCGTAATTGTCCAGGGCGACCTGCATATCTGTTAGCAGGGGATGTTGGCTGAACGTTGTTCCAGTTCGAGAATACTTCCTACGTGCTCTCGTTGAAAAGGCCCACTCAAAGGTTGTGCCAGCAGCACTCTGGCCCTAGACCCTCGTTGGCTCTCCAGTGACTTAATGAGAACTAATGCCAGGATCGAAGCACCAGTCTGGGTCTTTCAAGCCTCTGTTACTCTGTTACTTTACTGATCTTTTAATAGTTTGGAGGATAATATGTAAATTTAAATATCGTGAAATTTAGTAGGCAATCTCTTGGGCTGTAGGAACTGAACTTCGATTTTCTGAAACTTGCAACAGCTACCGGCAGTCAGTCCGTTGGACATGTGCTCAGAACGGTTCCGTCGGGACTCTGGCTCATCTTGCTGGCTGCTGGTAACGAAGAGGGCACTTCTTCCTAACCCGCAAATTACGATGACTATGAATTATAATGCTAATCTCCAAAAGTGAATACAGAGCGTAGCAATTGCATTGATGAATTGATCACTATGTAGGAAACTAGATGATAATTTGACAGTCCTAATCCAACAGACTGAAAGAGCGGAAGTTTCTACCATTTGCAGGTTCTCTTCATGAGCGCCCCACTCTCCCAACACCAGAATTATTTACTGCAATATCAATTTGGCTTCAACTCTTGCACTCTAAAATATAGTCGATTTATGGAAAACAGAGAACCATCTGGTTTAAATGGCTATTCTTTGAATGAATTCCAATAGTATACGTGATCAAACAAATTTACCATTCTCACTAGCAACAGCGAGTCTAGCCTCTCTTGAAACCTCACAGATCTCATTCCAGAAATGACTTCATATTTTAGTCATAGAGCAAAATTGGCTGTTAATATTTTTGATGAAAGTTGCCGTTAATATTGAATCTGCTCTATCTTTTAGAAATTCATCGTCAACAATTCAAAGTCCGGCTGATCTCACAAACACAGTGAGAACACAGTGAGAACACAGTAAGAACACAGTGAGAACACAGTAAGAACACAGTGAGAACGCAACAATTTTTATCTCAAGTTAGTACAAAAATTACTTAACTTATGAAGGAGACTTTCTCTCTTCTTTAGCTGAATATTATTTCTGGTATCGAGTCTCAGGCTTGTAATCTCTCATCTTTTAACAGCATCGGTTCATTCACATATACCCTATTTAGAGCCAAATCCATTTTAGTCGAGTGCTTGCTCCTAGATTTGTGGCACATGAACAATTTGCACCGCAGCCGATCCAATGAGTTCCGGAACCAGAACTTGGATCTGAGACTGCGAAACTAGACTCATCTGTTTTATGGCTCACTGGTACCTTAATAGCCTACAGATTGCTTCTGAAAACTCAGCCGTATATTTGAGATCATCTAACAAAGTCATCGACCACCGTTTCCTGGCCCTCAAAAACTCGATGAGCCACAATAAAAGTAATAGCCGACTACTTCAAAGTAATGTCGAATTGTCCAGATTGTAGCACTTGTTGGAATTTAGACAAGTCTGAGCCATTCTGTGGCAGTAGGCGAAAAAAGGGCCTCAAATATATCAATTTTCTTTTTGTATTAGAAATCTGGAATACCTATGGCAGACCATAACCATTGACACTCCCGATATTAGTTCACTTTCTTGAGACAAAATTGGTAGCAGAACTTCTAGCTCTGACGATTAATTTCAATTTTGTTTTGCTAACGTGAATTCTACGACTCTATACAGGACTTGTAATAATTTGAATCGATATTAATAATCTTAATAATATGATGGCCTGGATAAGGACCGAAGATAAGGACATCTGCGACGGCCAAGGCCAGGAGTAGTAGCGTATATGGATTATTCAGCAGGAAGTTATTCTACTTGCTTATCATAGGAATTCAAACTATATGACAAATCCAAATATTGCTGTCCACTAGCTCAAAATCTGTGAAACAGGTTGTGATCAACCACAAGCTAATCTTGACTTCAATTGAAGGCCATTTTAAAATTCCTTGTAATATCACCTCCTTATAGACGCGCTAAAAAAATTCCTGCCAGAGTTGCTCTGCAACAATATTGAAAGGCTGTACGACCCTTGAACCCGAATATGCACTCACATTTCAAATAGATAACATGTTTGGCTACCCGGTAAAGAATGCTACTAAGACTTGTTTCCAGGTAATAGGCATTCGTTTAAATATACTATTGAAAAGGTTCTACATCGAGATCTATCGCTGAACTCACGTGGTGAATTAATGACTCACTTTACTCACGCTATGATAACGGGCAGGAAGCAGGACGTAGTGATAGCTGGTTGAGATAAAAGTGATAAATTTGCGGATAAGTAATTGTCCAAGATACAACAAAATTAGCCAAGATTGCATGATACAACAAAATCTCAAAAATGAAAGCAAATAATGATGAATAAACGGACAAGTCTCTTCGACTTCCCAGGAAGCACTGCATAAGACGTTTCCTTTCGGCATAACCTTTTTTTCAATAAGCTACAAATTAAGTAGCTCGAGACTGATACCAACCAATAATTATGCGGGGATTCACAGAAATACTTTCCCCCCCCCCCGCGGCTAAACAACAATTCACACGATAACAATTCAAACCAAAATTCTGGGTTAAGTCCTCGCATTGATTTAGTCTCAGACTGTTTACGGACAAGTGATACTCAGTTAACGCGCTGCTCGAAATTGGTCTACTCGCACGAGCCAGGAGGAGCAAGCACAAGCAAATATGGCCTGTGCCATCGGAAGTAGCGTCGGAGCGGAGGACAGACCCCGGGCTTTGAACTCCAACTAGGTGCTCGCTTGACCGTGCTTTCTTACAAATAGGTCGACGAATTGAACACTTTCTGATCTTTAATATTCTAAAATACTTACAGGCAAAATAAATTGGTAGTCATGAAAAACTAGCACTCAGACAATGAGTCTTTTCATGAACAGAGTGGGCATTTATCTCCACATGCCAAGGCTCTGATAAGCTGGGGAATTTAGTGTGAGCGGCAAGCTATCCCGGCAGAGCCTGATTGGCGGCTGGACATACAAGAAAGCTGAGCGATAGTAAAATTGTCGGTAGTTGCGCTAGAACTGGCTGGCTAGAAAATCCAGCCACAAGATAGAGAAGTCTACAGACCTGTCCGGGGGGGAGAGATCCTTGGGTGTTAGCCACCGTGTCCTCGCGCTAGAGATAAGGACGCTAAATTTGGATCCACTCCTCTTTCATTCGAAAGGAATTCGTCCAGTATCAAAAAAAATGTGAGAATTACCTGGCATTCGTTTTGCAATTAGAATATCCTACAGTCCTTCTCGTCTGGCCATTCTGTCGATCGAAAACGCTGTTTCGGAATATCCGAGCACAGATTCTCTTATCGATGAGTTTTCGATGAATTATCGCTGAATTATCGGTAATCATCGTTCAGTTACTTCCCAAGACTGTTTGAATAATCTGCTTTCCCTCGATGCAGAAGCCACCGTTTTTGACTAGCTATCCTGGCTGCAACCGAGCTCCACACAGATAACAAAGTCTCCCAGCCAGACTCAACTAATAATGAAAAAAATCTATTTTTCGTTAAACTGTAGCTAATAATATACGAGAAAACACTGACACATTAATTCAATGTCAGCACCGAAAGTTCACAATGATCTACTTTCTGGATGTGCTCGTATTCTGTCCTCTGCTGCCCCTCAATCCATCAGTATTTGCCTTCGCCCTCCCCTTGGCTCGTGCTGCGGAACTGTCCATATCCCGGATGTACTGTCCATGCGTTCACCTTATCTGTGCTATGGTCACAGAGGCTTCCGAAGGAAACTCTTAAGCTCGGGGAGTTAGGAGCAAAGATAAACATTTGTCTACTTTGGTCTCCGAGTACGAAAGACAATAAGACTATAAATCTTCTGCTTTTTTCACGCTATTGTTTGTAAAATGTGCAATCATCTGTTCATGTTTTCGAGTCGCCATCTGTGGGCTCATACTATTCCCGAAATAATACAAGTCACTTAGTCAAGTCACATTCCATGGAGGACGAGAACCACATC
The DNA here is from genome assembly GCF_038497815.1 of [Lipomyces] oligophaga. Taxonomy (NCBI): domain Eukaryota; kingdom Fungi; phylum Ascomycota; class Lipomycetes; order Lipomycetales; family Lipomycetaceae; genus Lipomyces; species [Lipomyces] oligophaga. The sequence goes on along the minus strand of NW_027117789.1, from coordinate 822,846 downwards.
TCAAGCAGCCAAGCAGCCAGCCACCACCGAACTGTCCTCCAGGATGCTCTCGGTGCCTCTTACTATCCTGTTCAACAAACGATCTCGAGCGCCACAAGGATATTAGACTATTTTTTCTTAAACTCCTGGCTGTCTGAGCTTCCGTGAAACCAATGCAAAGTTCACCCGCTTGGTAATTTTTGTGAATAAATGGTAATCAAACGGGTGCGCAAAGAGTACTTATTTTCCTACAGCTCTTTGACCCACTTTTGCTTCTCATTCTCAGATGGTAACGTCTCGGACTCTCCGTGTTGGTACGTTCAGCATTGCTCGTTATCGTGCTCGTCTACCAAGTCATGCCCACATTCAAACGCTCTTCAGTTATCAAAGATCGTTGAAACGATGTACCATGACATCTCGAGAATGCCCTCTGTCTAAGCATTGACCGAGCCAATCAGAATCCAAACTCATACTGATTTGGGCTTTTAATTAATTACGCGTCTCTATCGTCTTGCTTCGGTAAATCTTATCTGCGGGTACTTCTTCTGCATGCGTTTGGTCTGAGACTAAGAGTCGTTCAGAGTTATACGATACATTGTTATCTCAAATCCCAGCTTGAGCGGTGGTTTGACATTTCAAGCAAGCCTCCGGCTAGTATCTTTTCTCGAAAAATCAAGTTTTCCCGAGCTGGCGCCGTCTCCAATGTTCTTGCCCATCGTATCAAGAAACCTTGCTAGACGGCTCTCAAGCAGCTTTGAAATGCCGAGAATTCTATATATGCTCTCCACTGCCATCTCTTTCCTCGGCCTTGTATCTGCATTTCATCCGTCACAGTTATCGTTGCCTAGCTCTCTGCCTAGATAATTCATCATTTTATAGGCCGACCCTATTTCTTCTCCGTCTCTCATATTTTGCTAAGATTTGAGTCGACGCACATTAGGTGAATATTTCCAAGACAAGTACTTGATGTTTCTGTTCCTAACCTCTCCAGCTGAACATGGAGTACGACGAGAAAGTAGACGAAAAAAAGGGTATTGCCCAAGTCGGCATCCATGAGGTTTTCACAGACTCCTCTGGGATTTCGGAATCTGAGCGTATCGAGCTCATCGAACGACTCAAAGTCATGAACCAGACTGGTCAGACTGTTGGTGATGACCCGTTTGCCGATGCTGCGTCAGCCTTTTTGTATGACCGGTTTCTCGAGCTACCTCTAGACGAGGCTTTGGAAGTCCTTCAGACAACTCACGAAGAGCATTACGACGACGTCAACTTTCCAAAGGATCTGCTCGATAGAATTGAGCTTATTCTTGCTGGTCCTGAAGCCTATGGCACCGACGAGAAAACTCTTGAAGTTGATGCCAGACTGGAGGCGGCTGTTATCAAATATCATTCTCCTTATCCTGAAGTTCGTGCCGTCACCGATCCTTTTGATGATACAACAGTTCTTTGTGAAACCTTCCGTGCCTATGTTCTTGGCTCCATTTGGGTTGCCATCGGTAGCTTCGTGAACGAGTTTTTTTATGAACGCCAACCCCGCCTCACTCTTGCCTCTACTGTCCTTCAGCTTTTTCTGTTTCCATGTGGCAAGGCTTGTCAATTGCTTCCCGACTGGGGCTTTACTATCCGGGGCATGCGTTTCAGTTTGAATCCAGGTCCATGGACAAACAAGGAACAGATGCTGGCTACTTTGATGGTCAATGTCGGTTCTCAGATGTCTAATTTCATGTCTTTCACAGTAGCCATGCGCCATGAACTATTCTTTCATCTTCCGTGGGTCAACTTCGGTTTTGTCTTTCTCATGAACTTTGCAAGTTTGTTTTTCGGATACGGTCTTGCTGGCATTGTTCGCAAATTGGCAATTTATCCGGTCAAAGCTGTCTTCCCAACTGTTCTCCCAACTCTCGCACTCAACCGTGCTCTACTATTGCCCGAGACTCGTACCTCCGTCAATGGATGGACGGTTTCTCGAGAGAAGCTTTTCTTCATCGTTTTTGTTGGTTCCTTCTTGTACTTTTTCATACCTGACTATCTGTTCAAGGCTCTTAGTACGTTTAACTGGATGACTTGGATTGCACCTCAAAATGTAAAGCTTGCTATCATCACCGGCTCCTACATTGGTATGGGCGTGAATCCTATTCCTACTTTTGATTGGGCTGTGATCAACTACGCGACTCCTATGACTATTCCGTATTTTGCATTTATGAACAAGTTTGCGGGTGTTATTCTTTCTGGCTTTGCTTTAATTGGCATTTATTGGAGCAATATGAAATACGTTGCGTATCTTCCTCCCAACTCTAACAATATCTTCGACAATACTGGAGCGGTTTATAACCTGACCCGTATTTTAACAGACGGTGCTTTTGATTTGGAGAAGTACAAAAACTATTCAGTTCCTTATATGTCAGCTGGCCATTTAGTCTACACGGGTGGTCTCTGGGCTCTTTATACTTGTGCCTTCGTCTATGTGATCATTACTGAATATAAGTTGATTATTCATACGGGCAAGAGGATGTGGATATCTATTCGTCATCCTTTCAGAAATGCCCTCGATGAATTCGATGATCCCCACTCAAAAATGATGAGATCCTACCCTGAAGTTCCTGACTGGTGGTTTGCTGTCATCTTTGTGGTGGGTGCTGTTACTGGAATCATTGCTCTTACTGCATGGCCGACTACAGTTCCGGTTTGGACAGTTATTTGCATTTTCTTCTTCAACATTGCCATGTATATTCCGACTGTTATTATTTACTCCATGACAGGTTATGCTATGGGCTTTGGTGCATTCTCTGTAATTCTCGGTGGTTATATGGATCCTGGTAATGCTGTCACGAACATGATGATCCGTATGTGGGGATACAATGTTGATGAGCAAGCTGAAAGTTTCATTGCCGATCAGAAAATTGCTCATTATGCGAAACTTCCTCAACGAGCAGTCTTCCGTGCGCAATTATTGGCTACTCTGATCCAGTGTTTCGCAACCATCGGTGCAGTGGACGCGCTATTTAGTTCGGTCAAAGATTTTTGTTCGCCGACACAACCTGATAAGTTTGTATGCCAGTTCCCTCGCTCAGTTTACTCTGATGCGATTATGTTCGGTGTAATCAATCCTGAGCGAGTACTGAGCACGCTTTATCCTGCTCTTAAGCACTGCTTTTACATCGGACCTCTCTTTGCTATTCCATTTGCGCTTTTGAAATTGAAGTGGCCACAGAAGGCCAAATACGTTCATCCTGCACTTATTTTTGGCGGTTCTATTATCTGGAGCTCCAACTACAACTACAGTTACTACATCGGCGGTTTTTACGTAGCTACGTTTATGATGTACTATGTACGTCGCAGATACACTGCTTGGTGGACAAAGTACAATTACATCATCACTTCTGGACTCACTGCCGGAGTCGCGTTTTCTGGGATTGTCATCTTCCTTGCTCTCCAGTACACTCAAACCAATCTTTCCTGGTGGGGTAATAATGTGACTCAAAACGGCGTAGACTACGCCCGTGCTGCTTCATTGCTGCCTATTCCTGAAAGTGGAACATTTGGCCTGCAAGTTGGTCAGTTCGATTAGTTCAAAGTACTGATTAAAGAATCTAGTAGGTTCTTCGTTCTTGCAGTTTTTTTTCGTTTGTAATTTGTTTTGTTTGTTCTTATGTCTTTATGATTTAGTTATTTTTTGCGAGTTTTGGATCTTCTGTCCAGTCTGATTGAACGAACTTTTGATGTAAACAAGATAGATGGAAATCTCTTTAAATTAAGATATAAGGAAGCTTGTTCCTTCTCTTGTCTCCAGTATAATGCATTTCACTCCACCTTTTAAGCCTAATAAACCAAGAAGTAACGTCTAAACTTCTTATTATGATGCTCATAATTGGATTTGAAATAACATACTGAAGGGTCTCATAGTTGATTTCAATGTAGCTCTGAATAGCTCTCCAAGGTTCAATCCATTGACCCGCTAGCTTCTTTAGGCCCTTTTTAGTCTTACTCATTGAGACGATGAAATATAACTAAGCCGCCAGCTCTGGGGTCTGAATAATATATTTCCACATTTCAAGAAGATGTTAGATGGAGTAGCATTGCATTTGGCTTTGGTTGACTTCTCCCCAAAATACTTTCCTGTTTATCAGACCTTGAACATCTTGTTATTGGATTTTTTTCAGACTGGATAGCACGCGTCATATTTCACGCCAGCTTTTCATATATCGTAAGAGAAAACATTTAGGATTGGTTACTCAGATATAATCAATGGGACTAAAGATAGAAGTGATAAGAGTGTTGGATTAATCATTGATCTTGTAGGTAATTATTGTTCTCTATTTGATCATTACATAGTCTGGACTTCTTCCTAGTTGACCTGGTTCAAGTTTTTTTATGGAATTAGAATGTGCCCATGTATCTATCAAAAGTAAAGGAACCAAACAAGTTACAGCTTGTTTGGTTCTAAGTTCAGCAGGACTATCCATTCTTAGTGCAGCTTTGTTCCAAGACACTAGCACAGCTGTCTAAGGAGGTGCTCATTAAACTGTTCTGGTTCAAAATGACATAAATCAGGTTTTGATACACAACAATATGGTGCACTTGTAAAAGTTCAAAAAAATAAATTGCAGCACTCACGATTCCAGCGTGGTCTCCCACCGCAGTACTAAGTGAGCCCATAGTAGCTTAACTGGAGAAAATCTGACGGGGTTCTGTGCTTTCTACTAGGTATGACCGCAACTGGATATTGTTATCTCTTATTCATTTATACCCTGTTCAAACCTTATAGTGTTGATTTCAAATTTATTTTTGTTTCATTGTTCTATTTCATCATGGAACTTAATACAATTTGCTCTGATCCATGTATTTATTTCTCATACTCACTCTATTCAATTTGCTGATAGCACCAGAATTTAATAATCTGTGTAAATTGAGGATGAGTTCAAATTGTTCTCATTCTGTCATTGTTCTGATCAATTTGCACTCTTGATGAAATGTTACGCAATTCCCAGACGTCTTTATACGTAGATAAAATATTATTGTTCCTTTCTGTTTGTGCTAATGAATTATTTCAACTTATTGCTACAGTTAGAATATCTGGAACCGGCAAACCTCAAATTTGACGGCATTAAGTAAATTTTTATCTGCTGTCGAAAGAAGTTGAGTAGACCTAAGTTGCATTTCGGTGAAAGCAAATTGTACCCATATGTTTATCGATGACGCGTAACAAATCTCCACTGTCCTGAGCCTGGGATCCGTTCAAATACAATCAGATCAGTAATGGCTCTCAGTATAGATATTAGGAATAATTCCATCTTATTTCTCCCATCCTCTTCGTCAAATTTATTGTTTAGTTTTACTGTTTTCAGCTCCAATAAATCGACCGAGCAACAGTTCAGACCATGGCCTATTGTAATGTTGCTCAAACGACACAACACGTGATTTCGCATCTTGACGCGATCTTAAAACTCTCTGTCTTATCATCGAATAAATAGCGCTGGTTCTTATTGACTTTTAGTTGATGATTTAGTCAAAGAACAAACTTATGCAAGCAATTGAGCAGGAGTTTCCTTTTTGAAGAAATTTTTTTCTTAAATAAAAACTATTTATTTTGATTAACAAATCAACATTTTATTGATCAGCATAAAAATTATGACTGTATTATTTAAATCCTCCTTGAGCTATCTAAATAAATCTATATTGGATGACTGGAGATAAAATGTCGTAATAATAGCAGGTATACTATGGGCTGCAGGTTTTATCTTCAAGCACCAAGGACTCTTCGTTTCGCTGGCTTTATGTCCTCATCAACAAGTAGCCAAGTTCCCTACAAATTGTGAAGGTAGCTGCATCTGACAATCTACTTGGATATCGTAACTTCGTACAATTTTATTGCGCATGCTGAATCGACTCAAATCACTTCTATTTTAGATAAATCTTTCGAATGAGCATTTGCTAGAAATCGCTTCAAAGCCATAAATGCATGACAAGTCATTTAAGTTTGAAAGAAGTAGAGCTGATCTTTTATAGCGTATTTTCTACAAATCCTGCCATTAATAGATTGTATTGAGTCAACAGCAAACATAGCTAGGAAAGTTGACTAGTGTGTAGATATAACTGCTTTAGATTTTTTCACATACTCAATATATTACTGAAGAGCAAGAGAGCAATCGTGAAATTCCGTCTAACAGCTAAGGGAAGGCTGAAAACATTTACAGGTAAAATGAATGCAAGCACTTTTTGGCATGCGCACAGTTGAAACCAATAAAATTGAAGCTCACCATAAGCTGGATCCGGTTAGATACTTTATTGAATTGGCGCGACTGGACAGGGACTGTAAACAAAAAACGAGCGCGTTGACATATTCCTTGGAATCACACAAGACAAAATACGGCTTGTTTACCGAAAGGCACTCCATCACTTCGACTAATAGGTGATAATCATTGGTTTTTGCAAGATTGCAAACAATACGTTCCAGAAAACAATCAAATGCGATTGTTTTACAAGATAATGACATCATTATCATTGAAATGTTCGATCCACAATCTTCAGAATACGGGCCCGTGCGAAGATGAATATTAGTACTTGCCGCACAGGACCAGGCACTTCTACTATAGAAGTCTAATGTCAAATGTCAGCAGGCACAGTAAAAACTTGAAAAACAGTGTAGATCATTACAGAATTGCAAGTTCTACAAAAAGTAATAACTAAAAAAAAGAAAAAAAGAACCGAGTAAAATCGAAATATATATGGCACTTCTCATTGCCTCGTTTGTATGCTAATTTTGCATGTTAATTTTGCATGCCAATTTTACGGCAGAACATCGCAGGAGCTGCTTCGGTGTTTACTAGATTCCCTATTGGGACAGATAGGTTTTAAGATTGAAGACTTGGAACATAGCCTGCTGAAGCCAGAAACGACTGAGGATGAAGTTCTTTCCTGAACATGTACAACAAATTATGATTCTGAACGTAATTATTTCACAAAGAAATTTCAATCTAGCTTCGCCTGTGTTCTGTTCTGTCTAGCTAATACTACACAGCATAGCTCGCCCAAGATATGACGACATTGATACTGTATCCACTAGATTCAATCCACGTGACAAGACGCGGTCTAGCCAAGCGTAACAGCACAAAGCCGAGCAAATTGTTGCGCAGTCCAAGACAGGGGTTTGTTTCTTCTCGTCGACGGCGTTGAGAGTGGTGCAGCTGCGGTTTCTTCAGTACCGTGATGTTTGTTTCACTGTTATCACCCGGACAACCCCTCTTGATTCGCCTCCTTCCTGATTATCGCTTATAAGTTGTTGTTCTGCTGTCGTACATACTTTACTGTTGACTTGCGCTATTGATATTTCATTGCTTCAGCATCGCTTCAGCTGAATATCGCTTCTGCTACAGTTTTGGCTGGCGATTAGATTAGCTGCATTGCATTTATTTTTTAGCTTCACATAGTTCACAGAGCCAACAACCGCAATAACTCAGATGGCGACTTCATCCAGTGTCTTCAGTGGGCGCAACCCGACTGAATATGACAAGTCTGATCCTCTGGTTCTGTTCATTATACAGGTAGGTGAAATAACTATTGAATCATAACTGCCCATGCTAAGGCTAGACTAGCTTGTCATCATTCTTGTATTCTGCCGCTTGTTACATTTCCCTCTGATGTATCTACGGCAGCCGAGGGTGATCGCAGAAGTTATTGGAGGGGTCCTTCTTGGTCCATCTGTAATGGGCCGCATTCCTCATTTCAAGAATGCCATTTTCCCTACTGACTCTATCCCAATGCTCACTCTTGTCGCAAATCTTGGCCTCGTTTTTTTCTTGTTCTTGGTCGGCCTGGAACTTGATCTTTCCTTGATTGTTAAAAATATTCGAACTGCTTGTACAGTTGCTGCTCTGAGTATCGTGATTCCGTTTGGTCTCGGCGTTGCTGTTTCCGTGGGTCTTTACAATGAGTTTTCGCATGAGGTCGATCAGCACATTTCCTTTGGTCTATTTGCTCTATTCGTTGGTGTCGCTATGGCTATTACAGCATTCCCTGTGTTGGCACGTATTCTCACAGAATTGAAGCTTCTTCAGACTTATGTTGGCATTGTTGTTCTTTCCTCTGGTGTTTCAAATGACATTATTGGTTGGATTTTACTTGCGCTCACCATTGCTCTTACGAATGCTACGTCGGGTATTATTGTCCTGTGGATTTTTCTAGTTACAATCGGCTGGGCTGTTTTCCTTTTCTTTGCTGTGAGGCCTCTATTAGAATTTATCGCAAGGAAGACTGGGTCCTTGGATGAGGGTGAGCCTTCGCAGACTTTGATGCTCTCCATATTTTTGGTGGTAGTAGTTTCGGCTTTTTTGACCGACGTGATTGGTGTACATGCAATTTTTGGGGCATTCCTTGCTGGCATGGTGGTTCCGAAGGACAAGTTATTGCGCGAGAACATTGCCGATAAGATGGAAGTGATTATCACACTTTTATTTTTGCCACTTTATTTTGCTCTATCTGGACTTAATACCAATCTTGGACTTCTTGACAACGGTATCACCTGGGGTTATACTATTCTTATTATTGTTGTGGCTATGATTTCTAAGTTTTCCGGAGCTACAGTTGGAGCGCGTATGAATGGATTGCAGCTTCGCGAGTCGTGTGCCGTTGGGGCACTCATGTCATGTAAAGGACTAGTTGAGCTTATCGTGCTAAATGTCGGTCTTCAGGCCAATATTATTTCGCAGCGCGTATTTACTATGTTTGTTGTGATGGCACTTATCTGTACATTTGTGACTACTCCATTGACTATGTGGATCTATCCCGAGTCATACCAGGAACAGGCTCAATTGTTACATCAACGTAATGAAGGCGAGCCAGAGTTTTCTCAGTCAAGTGGAGCCGAGCCATCTCGTCCAGGATCAGCACATCTCCGGTTCTCGCAACCTGTCGAAAACGATTTTGCAGCTGACGCTGAAATTGAGCTGGAACCTTCGCTCACTCATGAGAAACAAAACTGGTACCATCCTTTCCAGAGAATCCGGCAAAAATTCCCTAGATATTTGTAAATTTCGTTTGATTGTTTCTGTTTTACGTTTTGTCTTATGGTCTGCATTTCCTTTTTTTACAATCGCTCCTGTTTATTGAATTTCTACATTCCAGGTTTAAAATTAATGAAGTCAAAATTCATGCGATCATTGTGCACATGATTTATTTATGAAGAGGAGGTCAGACTTATCATTGTCATTTTACAGGATTGGCTTCACGGTACTAAATTGAATGTGGTTTGGTTATTATGGTTTTTTTTTGGTTTGATACATATATACATATACATATACCAGTTCTTCACGAGAGTAGTCATTATTTCGGGGACAAATTCCTGTTAGCATTTGAAATACATATAATGTGGAAATACATATGTATTTAATTTCATATAATTTGTGTACAATCCCAAATGCAATCTCAATCTAATCTATCCAATTTATAATCCACAGGTCCGTTCTAAAGCCCAATAAATCCGAATTCCAACAGAAAAATAGTGAAATCAAAAACAAAACATTGAATCCCTAGTCAGACTCACCTTCTCCATGGACTATGATCATTCAGGTTAGTGAGCTCGTTGGCATCTTCATCGCCGGACAAGCTCTCGGAATCTGATTCTAGGTGATCAAGTCTGTCTGTGCCTACCGGTACTTCTTGAACGATAGATTCGTTAAATTTGTTCGGATCAGCGTGTGTGTGGATAGCCACCGATTCAGCAGCGATATCGATGAGCAATTCCGGATCGACAATTGGTTCAACGTCATGGCTGAGAGCCAAGGTTGATGTGGGTTTGAAAGAAGTGGACTGCCATGCTAGAGGGACTGTGTTGTAGACTTCATCAATTTGTTCGAGCGTTAGTCCTTTGGTTTCGTAAACAAAAAAATATACGAAGATAGAGCCCAATAAGGACGATGTTCCCCAGATGAAGAACACGTTCGTACCCATATTCAAGCTTCCTGGCGCATCATCAACCAAGAATGGTGTAAAATACGAAATTAAGAAATTGAAAAAATAGTCGATCCCGATACTCAACGCTATACTCTTTGCTCTCGTTCGCAGCGGAAACGTCTCGCCAATGACTACAAGCAATGGCGGTCCAGCACCACATGATTCAACTGCAATGTAAAGAATAGTGAATATAACTAGCATCTTGTGCGAACTTTCCGAGTCCCTACCGAACACAATGCCCGTAATGGAAATTATGTACTGCGTAACAAAACATGCAAACAGACCCAAAGAAAGAAACGGTCGTCGACCAAGTCGCTCAATTAAAAACAATGACGGAATCGTCATGCAGAAACTAACCGAATTGGTAGCAATCGTCACTAAAAACGAGTTCGTAATACCAGCTTGAAGAAAAAAGTCTGTGCCGAAATACTTGATGAAGTTGACTCCTACGAGCTGCGACATGGCTCCAGCAACAATACCGATTACCATTCTGTACCTTTGCCGATTCGGCGCCTTCTTGAAACAATCTGCGATTGTGACTTCAGATTGCGAACGTTCCAGCTCTATGGAAGCCTCGATTTCAGACAGTTCATATGTGACTAGACTATCATCCGCTGGTAGATGGCGAATCCTCGCAAGGGCAGTCCGAGCATCATCCATCCGGTTTGCCTTGACCAAAAACCTAGGTGATTCAGGCAGAAATAGAAACCCGCATAGCATGATCACCGCTGGAACAAGCTGTAAAAACACCGGAATAAGATATGAGCTTTTCCCTGGTCGTGAACGTGCCCAACTATCGACAATAGAAGCTGTGAGAACTCCAAAAGTCTTAGCAGAATGGTATGCAGCCGTGATAGCTCCTCTGAGATGTTTAGGAGAGATCTCAGCCTGATACAATGGACCCATAGACGATACTTGACCAACACCAAAGCCCGAAACTAACCGACCTTAAATAATAGATTGTTAATTTAAAACATTTTTAGTCTGAAAATGGTAAAACATGAATCCTTACCGAGAGTAAAGTACAGAAGACTTGTTCTGCTGCCCTGCATAAAAACGCCGACCATGAAGACAAGGCAAGCGAGAATTAAGCCTATCCGTCTACCGCGGACATCGGCAATGCTTCCAGTCGAACAGGCACCGGTAAACAAACCAATCGACAATGCAGACACAATAATCGATTTCCGCATGGGTGGTAGATAGAAGCCTCCATGCGCTGGGTCAAACACTCCGTAATCTTGTTTGAATGTATCCATAGCCAGAACTCCGGCAATTAATCCTGCATCATATCCGTACAAAATTCCACCGATTGTAGTAAATCCTCCCATAAGAACCGACGGAGCAATAGATCCTCGTTCAAACCACGGTTCGGCCATTTTTGAATCTTTTGCTGCACAGTAGTTCTTCTCTTCAAGTCCTCTCGTCACAATTCACAAACGGATTAAACGACGTATCTACAACCAAATATCACGCTCAACACAGAAGAGCTCGAAAGTGTACGCTGATAAAAAAAGTAATTAATAATTCTCGCCAAACGAGAGGTGAAAAAGAATCTCTTAACAAAAGCTTCACACTCGAAACAAGCTGACGGACTTTCCGAACGTCTCGTCGTTTACACCCACAAAACCAGGCCCGTGGTGTTTACCAATCGATGAATTTCGCCTCCCTTCCCCGGCGCCGCGATAAAATCCGTTTGAAGATTGTTGAAACCTTAATCTTGAACGCGCTCTCGGCAAATCAGTTTGTCGACATTACTTTCTAAATCGACAGCTACCAGTTTACAGAGTCTTAGGTAAATCTAAATATCTAAATTGCAACCTTTTTTCCTTGATTTTACTGCTGATTGATTTTCTCTTCTGAAATCCATAAATAATCACACCATTATCTTGTTTCCTACTGAGCTTCTTTATCAGTTGCTCCCTCTCCCAATCTTCCATTCTCTGAGCCTGTCTTAACGGCCCGTGCTTGGTGGACTAGCAGATTTCAAATCTTGCAGAGATATCACATCACCACAATTCCCTACATTATAATCTTTATGCAACAATATTCTGATGATTAAACGCTAAAAGTAAAGAATAAGAGTAAATTACAAGAATAAATACTCTTGAATGCTTAGAAATCTCCATCTACCTCCACACTCGCGCGCCCGCGTAAAAGAGTACACACCGGGAATGACAAAACAAATCGGAAAAGGAGTGACTGCGAACAGAAAATGATCAAATCAAAAGTAAACTGAAAATGAGCGACAAGTACAAATGTATGTGAAATTACAGATGTGTATGAAAAACCAACCAGACAACTATTCAAAACAAAAGAAACCAACTGACGAAGACGAACAAATTTGTTCTGAACGTCATTGTTGCTTTATCAAGCATGCACCAAGTGATAGAAAACGTAATGAAACTGAACAACAGAAAGTCAAGTCTATAAGATAGTTCAATAAATGAAAGTCATGCCTGTGTAACACATGAAACAATAATTTCTTAAACCATTCGCATGGAGTTCTAAACACATGCGGGGAGAGAATATCCTTTAAATTAGCAGGCATAACGTCGACGAATATTATAACACTCCTCAAATGCTCTAGAGTGCGAAAAAAACAATAAGTAGCAGAACTCAAATGACCATATTAAAACAATATATATAAAATCCCTCCCATTCCGGAACAGACTATTGCTAGCATGGACAAGAAAACCACCATTTGATGTATGAACCCTGGGACGTTGCGCCGCCAAATGAAAGCAATCACTCCAGCAAGGGCAATACACTCCGCAAAAACAATTCCAATCGAAGCAAGAAGTAGAACATACACTGGCGCTCCGCTTTGTTGGCCACCAAAAATAATTCCATCAAGAATGCCAACTAAAGTAAGAGAAATGCTGAAAGACATAGCATAAAACATCGTCAGCGCACGGTCAATCGCCTCCGAATTGTTCTTGTCAAAAATACTACCATTAGGCGAACCATGCAAACTTAGCCCAGACAAACCAGATTCGAGATCCTCTGTAGAAGGAAGACTCATCAACTCAGTGGCAGCAGCGATAGACTCATGATTCTCTTGATTCGACAGCAGACCCTCTCGCTCAGCATCAGCAGCAGCCCGTCGAGATGGCGGTAAATTACTTTCTTCAATCGCATCTTGAATAGAGTCAACCTTGTTTGAAACACGAGACCACAAGCCGTTCGACCATCCGCTCAATTTTTGGAGCGGCTTGGTTGACGCGTTGGCCTCGGGCTCATTAGACATATCGACATAAAATGCTGATTCGTTATCCTCTGGATTATCAAACTCATTCCAGTACCCATTATCGGCCGGCCCAATCGACAGCTTCCGAGGAGCTCGCCCAGGACCTCGACGCGATCGTCCTACACGAGCAATCTCTGCCGCTTCCGGGGGGATTTGACGTTTCAAAACACCTGAAGGAACGTTAACCGGTTCAGGCCGGGGACTACTCCGCGAGAATATAGAAGAAATTATTGAGGCAGCGCGATTATGTTTTATGGGTGTTACCTGCCGAGGGATGGAAATCAAAGGACCAGCAATCGGGCCACCTTCTTCGGGAGTCTCAACACTGCTTGTTCCTTCGATAGTAGCTTGCGATGATGACGATGACGAAGAGATGGTATTCATTTGACCCTGGTTCCGGCTCGAGTGTAGCCCACGAGTTCTAATGCGACCTTGCTGCGGAAGCTTGTGGATGTCTTCATGTAAAAACTTAGACCAGTTTGGTTCCGCTTCTGATAGACCTAATAACCAAGTCGCATGCGAAAAATAGCTGTAGGACTGAACTTCGTAAACCGTATGAGAATTACGTAACTCGAAAAGCCAAGTTGGCTCTGCTCCTTGCCACTTAAGTTCAAGAACAGAATAGGAGAAAGGAGTCCAAGAACCTGAATCAACCGATTCAGTCCATCCAGACAGAGGTGCCGCTTTTCTAAAACGAACAGATTGATCAAGAGTTGCCCAAACATTGGTGCCACTAGTACCAATCAACTCGAATCTTGTCCGTGATGAAGCAACTGCGACAGAAGGATGAGCAAAATGCTTGGAAATCCAGGAAACCGCTGACTTTCCTGAGCTATCAAGCTGTTGGAGTTCAGTAGTGCTGGCAGTGGAATTGACAATACTTTCAATATACTTCCGCTTTCCAGTAAGCGTAGCTCCAGCAGGGGGAGTACAAAGTATTGCCTCGGGACTTTCGCTACTGATATTAGTCAAAACGCGACCAACCTCATCATAAAATTTTTTCGGAGAATTGCTGTTCGTGAGGGCATTAGAAGAGTTGATATAAACCATTCTAGTGTTGCATTGAATACTGTAATCTGCTGACTTTAGAAGGTTGCGACGAAAGTAGGATTCGTTGGGTATAATTGAAAGGTATTTGAGAAGGAATATCTGGAGCTCAATGAAATTGTCATCATGCACCCAGAAAACGGTAGATCCCGTAGCAAAAGAACTTTGGGTTTCAAAACTCGTGTCGTCAGTAGCGAATGAAGCATGTGCAGGTAAAAAACGCATGGATGACTGGAAATATCTGCGAATAGAGTCATATAGGGAGGAAAGCTCAACAATAGTGGGTGTAAAGTCACGTTTGACAAAACACTTTGGATTATCCAGAACAACGCTAAACCGAACCGAAAGAGAAGTTGTACCCGACCATTTGTTATACGCCTTGACAAGTTTGCGGAATGCAATCTTATGCGCCGAGACGAATCTCGCCAAATTTTGAAGCTCATGGTAAATACTGCAATAGTTAATAAACGAACGCGATTTCAATATGAAAGATAATCATACTCATCCATTTCCGATTCTATCTTTACGACGGGCTTTTGACGTTGTGCGTTTGACACAGGATATGTTCTTGCAGCATCATTATTGGCAACAGTCTGGATTGCCTTGTTGCAGTTACTTATTCTTCGATCGAGCTCACCAGTCTTGGATCGAACAAAAATATTTATCTAAAAAAAAATTTAGTTAAAATATGCACTAAATTTGTATACGTATGTGGATATAGAGTGAAGGGCCAGAGAAAAAGAGGTAAGGAGACGGTTGTAAGATGAACATACCCGTTCTAGTTGCTCGGTAAGAGCGGCGAAAACAACATCTTCATGACTAGGACCCGAAGATCGCAGAGAACACTGTTTAAATAAAGCTTTTAGTTCGTCATAGTTGACAGCGTAGGCTTTCCACTCCGGAACAGCATACTGAGCCAAAACGTAGCCGTAACGCATATCGACCAAAAAAGAAGTACGTTGTGATTGCTTGCCGAAGTACTAATATGGGAAGCTGCGAAACAAGGTGACGAGTAGAAACACCGCAACGACACCGATGAAATAAATGGAAATACAATAAATGCAAGATCCAGAAGGAGAATGAGCGAAAATGCGGATCGTCCAAAGTACACGAATAATTCTGGGACCTGACAAGTCAACAAAGAGATAGTAGTTGCCAGATGCTGTGCCTCGCCGTGCAGGTTCGAAACAGATTATGCGAAGGCTAGACTTGGAGAACGACAGCAAGACAACACCACCGATTAGTCTGCGCCTATGAAGTCCTCAATGAAGAGCGATTACAGTTAGATAAACTGGAAAAACGCAAGACAAGGAGAGTAAAGAAGAATCAGGTGAAGTCAAGTACAGAGCTCGAGATTCCTGATTACTGGCGGAGAACGAGCAGGAAAGCGAGATGGGGGGAGGACTGGTGCCGAGGGCAGTGTGTTTGGTGGAACTGTGTTGAAACCAGCCCTGTCGCGGAGCGAAGCTATTTGTGTAGTGGGGAAGCGCGAATACGAGAAACAAGCTGCGCACGAAGGTAAGCAAGATAGACAGATTCAGACGCCTGTTGGCAATACAAACTACAACTGCTTGTACTATCTATACAAAATCTGCTGCAAGCGGAAGGAGATTGGTTTATGGCCTCAGCTATTAACTTACGCTGGCTATAGCCGGACTGCTGAACAAATAGCACGAGCGACAGGTGACTGTTGTGTTCAAAATTATCGACTGGTCGAGACCGGTCCTGCGAGTTCCATCTACGCCGCACTGTCAAACCGGTCTCAGTTACAGAATCGGGAGTCAAAATCCTGGTTCCGCATTCAGTCCGTGCACACTTACCTTTTTTGGAACAGTACTAAAGTCCTCCCGTCGTAAGGAAGGAAGAGTGAAATATAGTGAGCGAGGAAGACGGATTACCAGATCAATGATGAAGTCATGTAAGGAAAGACCATGTCGGTGTGCAATGATTGGCATTTGACTTCCAGGTTTGGTGACGAGTTCCCGGCAAGATGTTGCTAACGTTTAAGAGTGAAAGAAAATATGGTCCATTAGGACATTGTAAGAGATTTGGGCAGTGAGATTTCTGTCAGGGCTGGAGCAACTTGTTTCGTCGCTGTTGTGTCTACGCATCTCTCTCTCTTGCTTCTCTCTTGTAAACCTTACCGAGCTGCGCTATTTGTCATTCACTTACAATCCTTTCCGTCAGTGTCTGCTTTCCCACTTTACACAATACCCAGTCTATCTTCCTTCTAGAACTCTACGCCGCGCTGAGCATTTGGGCCTTCGTGGCGCCGGATTAGTTAGCAGTTCTACTCGAACAGGCGGACGGCGGTCCAGACCAGTCGCCTGTCTAGATTACATACTTTGTGTAGAGTAGTAGTAGCAGCAGGCAGATGCTAGTGACATCTCGAACAGAGAAAGCTAGGTTCAGAGACAAGCCGAACAGAGATGCCAATGTCTGTTCTCACGATGCTGGATTATATAGAATAACGTCGAAGGCCATTCTGATGTCCAGCAGCGCAGACCTAATGTTTTCTCGTTCCAAGATTGGCCATCTTTCTTCGCGTTTAAACGCTTACTAGGTGTCTTCTCCTCCTGTAAGACCGGTCGCATAGTAACATCTTGGACCACCAGTTGCTCGGACCCACCCACAGTAATAATAATAACAGCAATAGCAGTAATGTCAGCGGCCGCCGCACTTGCGACTCACTACGTAGTCGTTATTCTGGCCGTGCTGTCGACTCACTCGGGGCCGTGTTAGTTTTGTGTGTGCTGAAAGTACGCACCGATCTGATTTCTTAAACGTTATTGTTGCTCTCTGTTTAATGACGCAGTTGTGAAAATATTTCTATCGCATCTGAGTTTGTCTGCAGAACTTTTCTCGCGCCGTAAAAGAGCGGCGCCATGTTGCTTGAATTTAAGAGGCAGACGAGCAATAAAACATCAAAACAAACAAAACTGTTGCTCCCCATGCGCCCCCATATCGCTGTGTCTGGTGGCCTCGCTCGGTGGCGGAATCCGGTTCAGTTCCATATCTTTTAGTGCAAGCCATCGAGTGTCCATCCCCATTGCGGCCTTCATTTCATCCTTCAGTTCCACATCTCATATATTTGTTTGATCTGTTTTCATTTCAATCTGGCTTTGGTTGGTCTGAATTTCTCGATCACGTATTTTATTACCTTGGTCCAATAATTGACTAGCAGTATGCATTTACTTTGCACGAATGCTCTATTCAGGAGCTCAAAATGTCCTTATCAGATTACTAGCCTGAATGCATTTCATTTGGAGGTCCTGAAGGCGCCACGTCTCGTGCATTTTAGCTTGCCTCTCCAGATACCAAGAACGAATAATAACTCGGAGAGGAAGGATTTCTAATCAGATCTGTCTTTGGTTGGCTGCTGGTGGAACTCCCCTGACTTGTTATTTCCCGTTTCCATCTAAGCGAACGCGCCAGGTTAATCTCTTGCCTTGTAGAACTATATGTTTTCCCTGTAACTGATGTTACTTCCAGGTTGCCTAACCATCGTCAGAATACTGGCTTTGTCACATCGCATCTCTCTTGTTCATAGTTCTTTACATGATGCGCTCTCAGCCAATTATGTACTGCTTCTACAAATCTTACATCTTCGCTCCAGTTTAAGACCTCAATCGATTGTCCTCATCTGTATTTTTGTATGAAAGCAAATTGTAGCTTCCGGACTCGAAAAATTAGTGGAGTATTTTTGAACTGTTGACGATCTTCGATGTTTCTAAAATGACAATAGAAGACTGATCAGTGATAATTTTATTGAGAAGTTAACTAATTTTACGTGTATTGATACTCTCGTTACAGTGGATGTTGTAGCAATAATATGTCCGAAAGCCGAGCAAACGCTTATGAATAGTTCAGATGTTGGTGACCAAGTATGATCAGATTGCTTGGAGTTATCCCAAGAGACCATGACTGCTCTAAGATCGCAATTTCTCCCACGTTTAAGAGAGTAAAATGTATGTTAATTTGCACAAACAAACCAAAAAAACCCAAAAATTGAAGAGCAAAAATTCTATTAAAATTCTAAAACCAAAAAATGTACTACGAGATTTAAGGTGAGTAAGCCAGATCTTGGAATAGATCTGGTGGAGCAAATGACTCGCTCGCCATCTCCTCTCACTGCTATGCGCATTGATTAATGAGTTCTCGCGAAGACAGCAGGAACAACGTTCCATGTATGATAAGTGGCGAATCTGACAAATCATCTATCTTTACAAGTTATCAGCGGATAATTATGGAGTCGAATCGGCAGTCTAGATTCAGCAATCATGCACGAGACCAAGACATGTAGATCCCTGCAAAATCGGAACTGCTAATATTGTGCCAGCAACATCATCTTGATCTGGCAGACTGCCTTGTCATGCCACTGATTTTCTTTCTTGCACCTTGTTATATTCAGATAAGTTTGTTAAAGCTGATTCCTGTTACAATTACAACGCATCAGCATATTCATCGCAGCGGCAGGCGTAGTAAATCAAGAATGTGATCATGCATACCGCATATCACTGCGCAAATATCGAACCGACGTTTACTGGAAGCAAATAACCTTTGAAATCAGACTGAGACAATAATATATTATCTCACACCTAAACATATACACACATGAAGATATAGAAATATATACAATTAGAAGAGATTTTTCGGGAATTTGCGCTTGTTTGCGATTCTGCGTCTGTAACGGTTGCCCTTGACTTTGGCAATTATCTCATCCATATTTGCAATCGCTTTCTCACGCTTTTCAATACGATCTTGCCTAGTACGCATGGCAACAGTTCCCTTCGGATACTTGACACCTCTCATGATCGGCTTCAAACGCTTCTTCTCCTCGCCGAAGCGCTTTTGGATAGGCGGAAGCATGTCTTGGATATCGAACTTTAAAGCCATTTTGTACAGGTCTGACTGGCGACGAAGCGAATATACAGGATCGCGATATGCGTTTGTCGCGGGATTGAATGTGGGGAGAAATGGGTTTTGGGTGGGGTCATCGACGGGAACAATTTTGGAAGAGTATTTCTGAATCTGGCGAGGCGGATATCGCTTGAAAAAATTCGATAGAGGCCGCGGCAAAGTATCAAATACTGAAAGATACATTTTCTGAGCGGCAGATAAATCTGCTGGCTTTGTAGGGGTCGAAGAAGGCGCTGCGACTGCGAGACCCCTGTTGAACTGCAGCGGTCTCGATAATGCATGTCTAGATACACAAATTGGCGCTCTCATCCAAGCGCCAGACGACCGTAGTAAAGCCATCGCCAAATAAGGTGCCAAGAGAAATCTATTCAAGCTCAATCGACTGCACCAACAGACAAGGAAAAATCATAATATGTCCAGAGTGCGAAGTCTGCTGTAAATAAATAATTATGTCTTGAAAATCGTCGAGTTCGGGGCCACTCAACTTGCCAGTTACCCTGATCACGCATTACCTGGACATGTAACCACGGCGTTTGTAGAGGGCTACTATTAAATGGGGTTTAAACTAGAGAGCCCAAGTACAAGGGCCCCGTTAACTTGTCTTCACTTCTTTACTCTGTTCGGCCGCTCAAGCCAGTCGGACGTTCTAGCAGAGATGTGTGTGTTGTTGCCAATGCAAGGCTTACTGGTATTCTTGCGAGGCGGTCACACCAAGCCAGAACGGGGAGGAAGCTTAGCAGGACCGGTGACTACGTACAGCGGCAGCTAGTGCTAGCAGTCGCTAGCAGTCGCTACTAGTCGGCACAGAGAGAGAAGTCCAGCAGAGCTAGCGTGCGCTTCTTCTCGTCTTGAGACGATGGCGCTCCCAGCCAGATAGATCTTCTTGCTCGAGCAGTGCAGTGCGCGCGCGGGGGCACCGGAGAGAGAGGAACGCCCATGACCAGCCGCTAGTAGACTAGTCAGAAGCACAATACAGAATAGCTCTTCACTAAGAACACTGCCAGAACTGGCGGCGTCGGCGTCGTCGTCGTCGTCTTCCAGGCGGCGAAGTTAGCTCGCCATCTGCTCGAAGCACTGCCACTTCTCGACCCAGGGGAGAATTCGCTCTTAGCGGCCCTCAAGTTTGAGGGCAGAGGGTTGCTAGAGCAGACTAAGGGCGGAGGCGAGGTGAGGCGAGGGCAGGGCAAAATAACAAGGAAGATCGGCAGGACTTTTAGAGCGGGAAAGTCTAGAGGGATCTGAGATTATCGCAAAGAAAGTCGCTTTTATCGGTAATTTAGGCTAGAACTCAGCTATTTATTTGTGCTGTCAGCGCAGGTAGAACTGACACTGCAGCGAGGGCAGTTAGCGCTTTTCGATCTGGCTCGATGGTCTCCTGTTCGCTTTGAATACAGTTGAGACATTCGCCTGAGCCAGCAACAAAAAGCACACGTTTAGACGGCATTTCCTGCTAGCAACTCTGAATGCAGATCTGAACGCCCCGGCCCGCAACAGCACAAACATGCACGTGCTACCACAGGCAGTCAGGTCCACGTAATAAACTTCCGCATACAAAAACCGTAAGCAATCAAGGGATTAGTGTGAACGGGAAGAGTCGGAGCCTGGGCGATCGTTGGTGCAGTTCTTCGGGAGAGGCGTCGGGCGCTTGCCAGAGACAAGAAGTGTCACGCGCTGAGCTGCTAAGGCTCTCGTTCTATGGTTCCTAGCCAGCGCTCTCAGACATCGTTCTGTTCTTTCTCAGCCATGGCGATGCCAAAGTTCTAAGAGTCCGTTGTAACACTTTTGCGCTGCTCTACGCTGGTCTGCCCAGCTTTCTCCAGCTGGAAACCCAGGACCATCTACTCTGTTTATTGTCATCCTCCATGCTCGGAGTTTGCCTCTGCAGCTTGTTTTGAGATGCTGCCCTGGACTTCTGGGTCGTCCTCTTGCTGCTTACCTCTGCGCTCGGAGCCAACCACGGTCCTTGAATTGTCGCTGACGGGTCCCATTTGATCGCATCTTCCCGACCCGCAGACCTCCTTTTGTGCCAATACCCTTCCGTTTCGCTCCTAGTCCGAACTCTATCTCAAACTCTGTTCCCCATTTGATATACCCTTGCCCATATACTCTGTCTCCCCTCCACCACTTGCCGCCCCATCATCGCGGCCTTTCGCAGTCAGTCGTTTGCTTTGCAGTTGCCTGTTCCTGTAGCCTATATTCAGTCTCTCGGGCAATAGCTGTATTCACATTCCTTCTTGTTGTGTCGGCCGACTAGAGAATTTTCAACTTGCAAACCCACCGCAGCACTCTTTTTCCAGCAGTTTTTTTCTCTTGCACATGAATTCATAGCTGCTCCGTCGTCGCTGCACTCTCAACCTATATTTAACATTGATCGATCCTAGCTTGCTTGCTAGACACGCATACAACCAGCTCGACAGTCTGTCATTTCGTTTCCGTCTCTCGTGATTTTTGCCTGCCCGGCATGGAACACGACTCTCCAATCATTCCAGATGATCTTTCGATGGTCGACGCAATGTTGAATCCCTCATTCTCCTCCTTTGAGAACGCTGATGGCTTCTCCAGTCGGTCGCCCGACGACACCACTGCAACAGAGACGACCACCGGCCCAGATTCGCTTTCCTCCTCCTACTCGGCCAGACTCTCCATGCTTTCCCGCTCGACTATGCTCAATTTTAAGACTTCCAACGACCTTGTTTGCCCTACAGACAGCGACTTTTCGTCTGACGACCCGCTTGCCGCTCGCATTTGGCGCATATATGCCAAAGCAAAGGCATCCCTGCCCTACCAAGAACGTATGGAAAATCTCTCCTGGCGCATGATGGCAATGTCTCTCAAGAAGAAGGAGAAAGCGGCCGCTTCATCTAAGTCTTCTACTCTCGACCTGTCTACAAATAATATTCCCAGTCCAGTTTTCTCTCCTCGAGGCTCGGCTTCAACTTCGGCATCCACCACCACCTGCGCTACGACTAGGACAAGTACAAACGCTCCTACCGCTTTCTCGTCTACCAACGCCCCAAGTTTCTCCTCTTCCCAATCTCCCTTCTCCCATCGCCCTTCGACGACAAGCATAAACAACAATACTGCTTCGCTTCGTTTCTCATCATCTTCTCCTCCTGTTCATTCGCCTTCGATCGTTCCTTCGACTTCATCTTCGTCCACCACGACCGGTCAAGCCGCTTCTGCTTCCTCTGCCCTCACTGCTATAGCAGCGCCCGCCGCACCCGCCGGCAACTCGCCCGCACATCCGTATGTCTCAACGTCCTTCCCACCCTTGTTTTCCTCTCTTTTTTCCTCACTTGTTTCTCTTCTCCGACTGCCTTCCATCTCCCTTCCCTTTTTACTTCTCATCTCTCCACCCATTTCGTCATAGGAGCTCTTTACTAACCACTCTCTGCAGTTCTTCTGGACCTATGTCTCTCGCAGACAGCCCTCTAGCGTCCGAACTTGGAAGTGCTTTCATCGACGAGCTTACCTACACTCCCTCTTCTATTGTTGGCTCACCTTCTGGACTGAACACTACTTCCCCATCTACAGACCCACAATTTAATGCCTATCATGCCACCTCAAATGCTATCCCGATCTCTACTTCAACGGTATTAAATCCCTCTTCTCGCAAACAGCACGATATTTCTCTCGATCGCGATTCTATTGCCGACGGCTTCCAGATGAAGGACGAGTTTGGCTTCGAGTCGATGTCTTACAAGTCTGCCATCGACGACGACAGAGGCAAGAAGCGGCCTGCAAATTTCTCTCCAATGATAGTTACTTCGGACCTGCACATGGACGGACACGTGCCGGACTATAGTCTTGACGATCGGCTGGCTGACGACCACGACTCTTTGTCCTCTTCGTTTAATCCCTCCGGTAATCCTTTCGCTTTAGTTGACCCTTACGTTAGCGGCAATCGAGACGATTTATCGTCATCAGTTCCTCAATCGCTCGGGTTTTCTCCAGTTACTTCTCCAATAGCTACTGGCCATCACGCTTTTCCTTTATATGGTAATCAATCTCTTGCCTCTTCGGTCACTTCACAGTCTGAACTTTATTCTCCTCCGCCATCAGGTCCGCATTCTGCTGTTTCTACACCTCATCCGATGAACGAAACTCGGGAGTCTCTGTTTTTTGATCCTATCACCACCTCCACTTCCCTTTCTGCTCAATCTTCGTCTTCAAATTCGCGTGACCCAGCTCCTAACCGACGGTCTCTCAGTTTCGCGCCACCAAGACAAGGCCACCACTCCGCCCGACCTAGTATTTCTCAATCCTTTAGCTTCTCTGCTGTCCACGATGCCTTTCCTCCACCTCCTCCTGGTCAACATACTCCAGGTGTTGCTTCAAACAATAATTTCTTTGGCTCGAGCGCTGGCGCCCAACAGTCTATCAACATGCAGCATGTCGACCCGTCGCAGGTACTAACTGGGAACGACTTCTCTATGGGTAAGTATTTTCTTATTTATCATTTATTATTGCCTGTTAATTTGAATTAACTTGTTCCAGATGATGAAGATGAAAGTTTATTACATCATCCACAGTCTTTACCTGGGCGAAGCTCCGATTTTCTTAACTGGCGTGGGAATAACGATATGGGTAATTCTATTATTTCGAATAATTCTCCACATGAATGGCTACATGGCGATTCTCGAAATCCTGATTTATCGAGCCCTTTTGATCACACACTCGCGAGTTCGCTTCCTGTTTCATCTTCAGCTCAACAATTTGCGTCTGGTATACCCGCCCTTGCGGACCCTTGGGGTCCATCGCCGACATCTAATCAGGGATCGTCTTTACAGTCTCAGCAGCAAGGTTCTAGTGCACACTCAAGTCTTGTTTCTTCTGTGCATGATAATCAGAATCGTGTCAGTCAAGATGCGTTTGGTAGAAAGCAGAAAATAGCGCGGACACAGTCTTCTACTAATACTGCGTCGTTACTGCAGCAAAACTTGGTGAGACGGATCCAGTCTAATCCCGGAACTCCACCTGAGCAGTTCAGTCCAAATTCGACTGGTTCTGCAGCTGCCAGTACGGCCGGCAGTGGAACTACAACAGCACCCACTTCAGCTGGTGGAGTGTCGGCGACTACTTCCCCAAATAGCCTTAATGCTTCCCTTGGATCAAGTGGTATTGCAGTTGGTGGAGCAGCTTCCAGTAAGATTGCTGGTACTGGTGGACCGTCAAATGCTGTAGCTGGTCCGGGGGGTAATGGGGGTGCTTCGGTAGGGTCTCCGGGATTAAGTGGCGATTCCAAGAATATTGGCGGCGCTGGAGCTGGTATCAATGGGAATCTTCAGCCTAATGGACAACCTACAACATGCACGAATTGTCATACTCAAACAACTCCACTTTGGAGACGAGACCCAGATGGTCATCCATTGTGCAATGCTTGTGGATTGTTTCTTAAACTTCATGGAGTAGTACGGCCTCTGTCACTGAAAACTGATGTTATAAAGAAGCGGAACCGAAGTGGAGCTTCGGTGACAGGAACCGGCGGTGCGACTTCAGGGCTGAGTCGATCGGGATCGAAGAAGACAGTTCGAAAAAATTCGATTATTTCTGGCTCGAGTTCTGCGGCTGCAGCCGCGGTTGCCGCAACTGCAAGTGCAGGATTGTCTGGAGGTGGTTTGACTAGTGCGTCAGATGCTGGAGCTTCTCCTAGTTCAGTTGGTTCGCAGTCTGGATTCAATAATTTAAGTGTGTCGTCTACGGCCTCTACTCCTCCAGGGACGCAAGGGCAATCACCACGTTCACCACGACTGTCTAGACAAATAAGCTCACCACGAACGATATTTCCACAAAAGCAGGGTGATCTTGGAAATCAATCGCAAATGCCTTCTCAGCAATTGATGAATAATAGCAATAATAGTATTGCGATAAAGGCTGAGCATGAATCGGATGGTAGTGGTAAATCGACGAGCAATGTTTCTCAAGGGAACCAATGGGAATGGTTGACAATGTCATTATAATTACTGATTACTTTTGATTTAACTGGACATGTTGATTAATCTTGTCCACATCTCATCTTTTTCCTCACTTTTCATTTTGGTTTGGTGTATTTTTTTACATTTTCATCTTGTTATTTCTTGGTGCAGTTTTGGTAATTTTTTTGTATGTTTTGTATTTTTTTTGCCGGCTATTTTGAATCTACGAATTTGTTTAGGTTGATTTGATTTGCTTGATTCCATGTTTGACCATGTTTGATCATGTTTCCTTTCCGTTGCGTTTAGATTTTCTGGTTATTAATTTTTATGTT
The DNA here is from genome assembly GCF_038497815.1 of [Lipomyces] oligophaga. Taxonomy (NCBI): domain Eukaryota; kingdom Fungi; phylum Ascomycota; class Lipomycetes; order Lipomycetales; family Lipomycetaceae; genus Lipomyces; species [Lipomyces] oligophaga. The sequence goes on along the minus strand of NW_027117789.1, from coordinate 797,458 downwards.
TTGGATTGTAAGGTAGATAAACACGCTTGATATAGTATATTACCTTTTTGCGTAGAACTCTGCCGATCTGCTGGAAATAATGATCAATTTCCGTCAATATCAAGCATATTGAGAATACAATACCTTTGTCCATGGGAAGTATCCGACCGTGCGTTAAGTTTATAACGATCATGCCACGCTGACAGAATGAGCTTGTGACAGATGAAGATCAGCAGGTAAAAATCTCGTGCAGATTTTTAATTTCCACAATTTTGTTCCCATCTTCTTGGTGATTGTACTCGATTCGGCTTGCAACTTACATTGTACTTTAAAAAGAAGATTTGACTGGCGCAGCACGGCACAGACAAAAGGCCATATCAATGCGGAAAGCCGGCCTGGAGACCGATAAAACACGCTATCGTCATTTCTAACAACCGAGAAGCACGAAAAACGTGCTCTTAACCTCGTGATTTTAGTAAAACTTTAAGAATGTAATAAGGAACTATCATTATTAGAAACCCGTCAAATTCCGCTCATACTTAAGAAACTTTTTATCCTAAAATCAATTATATTTTAGATAAACTCTTGCTAATCTTTAGTATCACGACCGATAGAAATTAGATACAATAAATAGAAGACAGAAAGAATTACTCTGAAGCAAAAAACGCTTGCAACATACCACAACATACCAAGTCTAACTAACCAAACCAGAAACCGAAGAACGGCACAAACAAATTGTAAAAAATCCAAAACAAACTTAACCTAGAGCCCTACAATACATGCAAACAGTACACAAAGAAAACAAAGCATTAAATATCTATTATCTCATGGTGGTCCGGAGATACATAGTAATCCATGCCGTTCAAATTGAGCTCTTTCCAAACTTCCACCAATCCAACTCCACTCTTGGTCACAGCCGTCCAGCTCGGCCGATATTTATCTAATTCGTCTAATGCTGGAATTTGGCCTGGTAGCCACTCTGCCCACTGGCAGCCAACATAAACTTTCAAATAATCATCATCGATCGTTTGCTCGGCTGCATCCTCAACGTCATCAACATTTGCATCCTTCCACATCAACGAGACAAGGAACGGCGAATCCCAGTCAAGCTTGAATAGTGTAATCTTGTCAATTCCATCCTCCCATTCTAAAGGCTCCGTGAAATTTGCATCGGTATAATTCGTACTCACGCTCACACTAGTAACGATATATTTTCCAAACGTCGTCACACCATCTGCGTAGGTATTATAGTCCTCACTATATTCCTCACTTGTGGAATTCGGGCCGTATCCTGTGAAGGTGAAAGGCTCGAAAGGAGGCTCAAACTGCACTACACATGTACGACTATTATTGGCAAATATCTCAATAGTAGCGTTGTAAGTGTCCGTAACAGCCTCAGCGACGTCCAAAGGAAGGGCGTTATGACGAACTTGAAGTAAATCCGCTTTAAAGAATGATTCCCACTTAATATCTGACGAAGGCTCCTCCGTTGCAGTTGCAGTTGCAGTCGCACTAAAAGTATATGTCGCAGTGGGATCTTCAGTAAAATTGAATGTACTATTAGTTGCTGTCACGTTCAGCCACTCAAATGGATATCCATAAGTAATATTGGGATATAATCCAGGATATTGGCACTTTTGAATCCCACTGACACTCGTATCAGTGCAATTCACAATATAGCTATCGTATATGTCATATGTAGGAAATGAATACCATGATTCATTCTTTACGGAAGGTAGATCCCGCACAGAGTTCTCAACATATGGCGATAAGCCGGTCACGGTGACAACAGCTCCTGCATCCAAATTATCCAAATCAATTTGTTGCAAAAATGTCATCTTCATTGGCTGCTGTGAAGAAAACGGGAATATAAAGCAAGATGCAATATATGTACCGATGAACGCAAGCAACAGCACAAAAGGAACGACAACATGGATCCGATGCATGAATGGCAAAATAGGATACATCAAGATGATCAAAAACACAAACAATGACAAATAAACATTGTACATGGAGGGTCCTCCTTCTTGAAGTGTCTGTCGAACAGCCGCAAGTGCCAGGAATCCAATCTGCGAAGTCAAAAAGACCGAAAAAGGAACAAGAATCAAAAACTCAAATAACCACACAAAATCAATGCGCTTATCAAGCTTCTTCGCAAATCCAACACGTTGCTCACTAGCATCATCCCCCATCAATGGCGAGTCTTCCGAGTCATCGTCATCATCGTCGTCATCCTCTTGCTCACTATGTGGAGCAATATGGTCAATATCACCATCATGAGCCTCCATGTAATGCTGATCCGATCCAATAACCTCCGCCCGAGACATGAAGTACATTGGAGCAGGAGGTTCAAAGTACAGCGCGATGATATCCAAAAGCAAGGCAACGGAAACACCAACGAAATTGAATGTAATCCAATATAGTCCTGTTCCAGACATGCGATTCTCCTCAACATTAGCATATACAAGTACAATCCACCAGAGGAAATACAGCTCAAGAAGAACTTTAAACTTCTGATGACGAACAGGTTTGAAACGATGTGCCCCGGCAAGAATGAACCAATTGAGCACGAAGTATAGAGAAAACAGCGCAATGAATGGAAGACCAACATGGCTGTAGAGGATAAATCCGTTTGCTCGCCTAAGACCCATCATTACACCAAACAAAATAGCAGTGGAAATGATAATCGAAGCAGGGAAACGACCCCATCCACGTTTTCCAAGGTTAAGTTTGCGGGATTTAGCAAGTCCAAAGAGAAGCAGGAAAAGAATAATAGGCGTAACAACAAGCATTACGGTATCGACAACAAAAAACGTTTGAACGGGAGCAACAAATAAAGCCTCACCAAACACTAGAAACAGTTAAAACTTGGAACCAAATCGACAAAGTACAAAATTCAATACTCACAATCAAAAAATACAGCTTTACTCTTCGAAGAATTGTCCAAATTAGGATCGTTAGCCATAGAATCAACCGTCGCAGCAGAAGTAGTAAGCATATGCTCAACACTTCCCCGGGTAGTTCCTTGAATACTATCGCCCTCCGTATGATAAACTGAACGAGGTGTGTAGAATGCAACATCCATACCACGAAGACCATGATCCTCATATGCACGGTAGTCAGTCTCGGATCGGATTACTCCATGTTCGAAGCCATCTTGAAGAAGAGAGTTCGCATGAGGAGTGTCAGCAGCAGAGTAATGATCCGCTACACCGTAATCGGAAGCACGGAAAAGAACTGAACGGCCACCCGCACCAGTGCCTTCAAGATTATAGAATGTAGAAACCATTTCAGACCAAGGATGGAAAAAGAAGGCCTCAGCACCGTAAAGACCGACCTCTTCAGCATTGTTGAACAAGAAGATTATAGTTCGAAGAGGTTGGTCGCCCGAGCGAGCATATGAATCAAGCATGGCTAGCAAAGTAACAACTCCAGTTCCATCGTCTGTTGTACCGTAGGATGTTGCAACGCTATCGAAATGAGCTGAGGCAAGCACAGCAGGTAAATTCTGATTGGATCCCTGTACTTTGACCAAAATATTGTTCGACTCATAATAAATGATCTTTCCGGAAGGGGCGTCAGGATTCCAAAGATCAGCTTGGCGGAAGGTGACATTGCGACCATAATCATCGTATACTTCAATATATCCAGGAGTAGTGGAATAGTTTGCGATCTCGTATGTACGATTCAAAATATAGTCGTGGACCCACTGGTTTGCATGAGAATTATAAGGGTGCATATTTTCTGAGATAACTTGAAGATCGTACCAAGCCTGCTCGACTGATGGAGAATACGATCCAGGTGCAGCAGAAATAGCAGCCGGCGAAGCAGTCTGAGGATTCGCATACTGAATGACAAAAGTAGTGATAAGAAGAGAAGCATATGTAGCTATAGCAAGAATAGTAACCGGTAAAACATTGAAACCAAGAAGAGTGATAGCGAGTCGACGGAGTGTAGCAGGAGCCCACCAACGACGCTTCTTGACGGAGGACAAACCTGAGGTGCGATCTTCTTGGTTACGTTGCCAAAATCTGAAAGGCTTATGGACGAACGACGAAGCCGACGAGATCGAAGGCAACGAAGTTGCTCGAGCGGGCATGGTCAAAAATTAGTGCTTGATTCTGTTCGGATGGAAGATATGCGGTAAAGGATATGTAGAGGATGCGAACTATCGCGCTAAAGGAAGATAGCCCCAAATGTACGTAAAACCACAAGCCTAAATAGGAAAGAAAAGGTATCTATTCCAAATTTGCCCAGCAGTGGTCTAATGAACGATGTACAGGAATGATGACGAAGGTGATAGAATGAATAACCGGGACCGTATGAACAAAATTCGAGATGGCAATGGACGAGCTCGTTGCAGGACGGCGGAGCAGAAGGAGGAGAAGGAAAACAAGCTGCTCACTGTTTGGGACACCCTAACCTCACATACTATATACACTAACCTGATTGGGAATGCGGGCGATAAGCCGGCCAAGGCGGGCGATGATAGGCTTCACGTCAATTTATAAACTTGCTTTCGTTTTATACGTCGAGTAAAGCGAAAAGAGTGCAAATAAGTGATTGCGATGGCATCTCCATTTACGGTGCTGTCAGAAGTAAGTCTTGTAAATATTTCCTACAACTATTCTATGACCAGTCAAGTGAACCTCGTCTAATCTACTTGCCGCATGCATCGATAACCATAATACTATTTTGATCATTAGACCTACCTACCGTTTGTTGATACTACAGGCTCATATAAATTACCCAGCTGCTACCCGGTAATACACGAACCCCAAATTAACTTAGAATTTGTTCTTTCAAATTAACACGTGATAAGACCTATGTAACCCTACTATAGCAGTCATGATTAGTGCTCATGTGACATGAATGTGAATGTCTTCCTTGTCTCAGCCTGTGGCGATCGTGGTGTTGGTCTGTTAGATGGTCGACTGACTGAAATTTCAACTTTCATTCTGACTGTCCTTCGGATATTGTCATTTATTCAGCAGAAATCAAAATGGTGTGTGCTATGTTAATTTATTTCGTTTTGGTCTATGATTAATTTAGAATAATCATGGATTGTAATTTTTCTCGCCAATGTACTAACTTGCACAGGCTAAAGTTCACGGATCTCTCGCCCGTGCCGGTAAGGTGAAATCGCAGACTCCTAAAGGTATACTAAATCGATTTATCCTCTCTTATGCGCTTGGTCAAGTTCGATTTATGATCTGTATTGGCTTGCCTTTATTCCTAAGGTTTTAAGACAGACTTCTCGAACTAATTGGCTTAACTAAGCGAGATCGGAGAAAGTCTCGGAGATTGATGCAACTAACACGTCTTTAAAGTCGAACCCCAGGAGAAGAAGAAGAAGCCGAAGGGACGTGCTGGCAAGCGTATTCTTTACAACAGTATGTTTTATATGCTATTTCATTTTTCTGTGGATATTAATTGACAATTTTATTAGGACGCTTTGTCAATGTCACTCTCGTTGGTGGAAGACGGAAACTTAATCCCTCGCCCAACTCTGCTTCGTAAACTATTTGCTTTACTGTCATCTTCTCAGTTTTTGAATATTGTTTAAGAAAAAGTATTTTTGCGGTCAGGTCACAAGAGGTCATTTTTTCATGTGGATATTTCTTTAGAACATGACGTGATTCGACACGTACAACAGTTGTATCGAGTCATGCTTTGTCTACACAAAATATAATTTATATATATTTATCAAATTATGCTGTATTAAAAATAGTAATTTTATAAGAATATGTACTTGGTTTAGTATATGTTTAACAGCCGTTATGTTTTGTGCCGCGGCTTGTATAAGTGAAGTGAACCTCATCCCAGTTTCGTTCGTGATATTTCGTATTGTGACAGCAGTCTTAAATTTCCGAACATGATAAAATGGCTTTTCCAACAGTAGTTACTACTTCTGCAGTTGTAGGAAGTAACAGCAGTGCTAACAATCAGACTTCTTCGGTGCAGTCGCCCCCCAGTTTCAATCACTTTCACTCCTCGAATCATAACGTCACTGTGGATCAACTGCATCAACACCCGGACACTGAGACTAGTCCTCGCCGAAGATCTTCCGAGTCTTATGAAGGGCTCGAGTCCAGACTTACAGTGTCCGACCGGCTCGCTGATCGAGAAATCGATGCGCTCGTGGCAAGGATCAGTGCACGCCATGAGGTGTCGGGATTTATTGTAGTCGATCTGGAAAACGGAGCGATCGTGAAATCGTCGATGGTTAGTCCGAACGGGGACATTATATGGGGAAGCAAGAAACACGAGAGAAGTCAAGTCCAGGATCAAGAACAAGAAGGTGATCTGGTCACTTCGTATGCAAGAATGATTGTTAAATTTGTCAATTCTGCGAGAGAAGTGTCATCTCATTTCTTCGAAGAATCGGTATGTTAGGGGTGTGCTTGCCGCAGCCTAATCATATTAATATTAACCGAATGAAATATTAGGACCCTATGAAACTTCTGCGACTACGGACAAAACTACATGAACTGATGATAGTACCTGGTATGTGATTTCTTGACAATAGTGATTCTTTGCTTTTGGTTCCTATACTCATTACTTGTAGATGATCGCTTTGTTTTGGCCGTCATACATGACGTTCATTCAAAACAATTATGACGTTTGACTTTCAATAGTCATTTTTGTACATTACACGTCGTTAGTCTCCCACGGGCAGGTTGCGAATATATCATTCTCTTCTAAATATATATTTGCTGAACTAGATCGAGATAGGCTGAAAGGAAGCTAGTCGACATATGGTTTCTCCCACGTCTCGAACAACGCAATACCTGTTTTCTAACAATTTGAATTCGCGCACCTTTGCATACGACAAGCTAGCAATCGAGTCGCCTTTGCCCTGTCGCAGATTAAATCCACCCGTCGTAACATAACCAATCAAATGATCTCGAGGAGGACAGCCAGGATAGTTTTCAGTTCCACTTACAAACTTGCGATCGATTCGAACAGCTTGCCACTTGTTATAATCTACTCGTGGAATCGCATATACTCGTGCATGTATCGCGGGACAACCGCGTCCAATCATGGACAACTTCACCGCGAATAAGGCTCTATCAGCATTTTTCGAGACTTGTTTTAAATTAGATATCATCCAGGGAGGGGTTTCAGAGCCAAGTAAGAAATTCCAGTCGGATGCGAATGGTGTGCCCAGTTCGCCTCTGGAATCACCTTTAGCTAGTCTTAAAGAACTGTACGCCACTCTTCGATTCTTTGGTCGGCGCTGCCATTTTTGCTCGCTCTCTGTTGCTAACTCAAGTTGCTGCTCTGCATAGGCAAGTGTACCTGGAAAATCATCGGGAAAATATAATAGATCTCGTTCCTGGAGAAGTTGATGGTACTGCCTCATTCCTCCAAATATTGTATAGCCTGGAATAACCAATGATTTGAAAAAATATGACGTCCATTGCCAAGGTAACATGACTGTCAATCCTCCGGATTGTCGCCGAATCACAATGCCAGGAATACTCACGTCATCAATAAATGTAGGTATTTTGCGAGTGCTGTGTTGCACTCCAAAGGGATCTGGAATCTGGTTCATGATCGCCTTTCGTTTGCGAAAGCGGTCGTTGGCTAATCTTGAATGCTCGACTTTGATTTTGCGTCCCTCGATTGTGAATAAAGGTGACAGAGTAGAAGATGATTCCCTAGCGCTGGAGATAAATTCATTATATTCGTTATTTGTCGCAGCATGAATATCGCCCGGCATTTGATATTTGTCGCTCATCCAGAACTTGTGCATTCTACTGGATGCCACGACAGTTCTGGGATCGAAAAATGACAGTCCAAAAACTGTACCGGGACGCACAAATTTAGGATCCTTGGCGATGCAAGCTGAGATCCAAGATGAATCCATTTGGCGAACTGGTAAACAGCTTGTAATAGTTCTAAGAGACTTTGGTCCAAATATATCAATGCTTCCAATTGCAAATCTGCAATCTTGTACTTGTAAAGAAGGATCGGACGATCCTTGGAGCTCGCGCGAAATTGTCAAGATAGTATCCCAAACTAATTTGTAAATCGCAGGATGCACACGAACAATAACTTTATCTTGTTCAAAATATACTAAACATTCTCCTATCAAATGTCCTTCTTCAGAATTATAGATAGGACCTTCATATGCACGTTGGCCGTTCACAAACACATCATGGCATGCGTTCGATTGAGTCAGAAGTCGAACAATTTCAATCAGTGATTGCTTAGTACCAAGAATAATTATCGTTCCAAAATAGCTTGTATCAAACACCACGCCGGACCCTGAATTGCTCTGCCGATGTGTTGGACGAAAACATTTATCATTAGGATGATTCGGAATCGAGTAACCCCATTTTTTAACCAGATGTGCTCGCTTGGCATGCCATAAATGTGTGGGCAACCAAACTATATCCTTCTGTCTTCTTTTGAACTTTTTTTCTAGAATTGCCTTTGTCGCTAGGGTGTTGATACCGACCGGCATTTGATCTTTCTTACGATTTGCATGATATGACTTACGTTTCCTGATCAGCTGCCTTAGTCTAAGAGCTGTTTCCCGACGCAAAGTGAGTCGCGTAATTCTTCTTCGTTTCTTAGGTTCCAATGGTGGATTTGTTAGTTCTTGGATTTCCTTTAGAGCTCGCTTTCGAAATCGAGGTGGAAGTAAATGAACATGATGACTAGCTGCTCGACGACGTAATGATCTTGGCACAGACTGAAATGTCTGCTGTTTCTGAATAGCTCTGATTATGTACTTTTAATAATTGCTTCCAAGATATCTTTAAAAAACATACTTTGATCGTTTCATAGATTTCGCAAATTCTTGGATTTCGAATTCACGAGCTTGAACAAACTTTGCAACATCCAATTTTCCATTTTCAAGACCTTATTTTTCATCAACATTAATAAACTATTCCGCCGGAAAACTAAACCAAATTTTTTCTTACTAGCATCGCTGTTCTGTGAAATAATTGATCGTGCATTTGCAGTTTTGATCCGCTTTATCTTAAGTCGTTGATTAGGACTTGAGTCAATTGCATTGCTAGGCCGTTTGTTGCCTCGGCTTTGTGATTCTTTAATTAGACGTTTCTTGTCGATCATCTTAGATTTCTGCAGTGACTAAGACTAATTCTGTAGAATATATTCATTTTTTGGATTACGTGAAGAGGTAGGGACATTACAGAGTTTCTCACCAGTCCTGTCCCAACATCTTTAGTTACTCTGCCTAGTCTTCAACAAAATTGAATTTCAACGATTAATTCAGTTTTATTTTTTAAATATTATTCCAATAGCAAGATCTTTATCATATCATGCTAAATCGCAACAAAAACAAATAATAAAATTGTAGACAAAACATCGACAACACATAACAAATTAGACATATACATACATACAATGAAATCGATCAAACAAATGACTACAACCACAAGAGGTCTGAGATATAATCACAACGCAAGAGCGAATCCCTCCAAAAATATGAAAGCTGAAAGGAGGCAATGAAAAATAATGGTAGAAACTCGCAATGTAGACACGATGCACAGATTAAGTCAAAAAGATAGGGATAAAACTAGGATATAGGGAGATTACATGTATGTCGGATCGTGCCATGGACCAGCGTCAGAAAGCTCGCATCCTCCGGGACAATCACAAAGTCCACCAAACTTTTTAGGAAGATTTTCAGCAGGAATTTGCTTTCCCAGCTCTGATTGGTACGAGGAAGAAAGAATAAAAATCTTTGACACAGTAACAGGATCGAGCAATGGTCTGATAAGGCGGAAGGCGGTAGCAAATCCAAATGGCGCGTTGATCATATAAAATTTGCCCATACGCTCGGGATAGTAATTCTGACCAATGACAGAAGCCTCGCGAACATATTGATAAACCTGCTGGATCGAAGAAATGCCCACACCCTTAAGATCCATAATAGTGCAGGAAGTTTCAATAAGGACACCGGCCTTTCGTGAACAGGCAGGCAATCTCTTCAAAACAAACTGCTCATATTCCCAAACAAGATTTTGCAGCATACGCTCGAACGTAGTAATCTTGTACATTTCTGTCAAATTGACAGAGCCTAGTTGCTCAATATACACTGGCCGACCCTCGACATCAGTCTTATGGTAATATTGAGGGTAATACTTTGAAACTAAAGGCTTTTCATCATACGAAAAGCTGGAAACAATCTCGTCAACTTTAAAGTCTTGGCGCCACTTTTCGCACTCAAGGAACATCTCCTTGGCCTTTTGAAGATCAAATTTTCGTGCACGAAGGAATCGCAACAGCGAAGCGTCGTCAAGTCGCTCGGAACAACCCTCAGCACTTAGTTCATTGCGAAGCATGCCTACCTTTGCCTGCTGCTCAGGAGAAACATTACCAAGAAAGCCAGATGGTGCATTAGGACCACAAGTTTCTGGCAAAGGAATGGACGAGGTTGAGGTCGAGACATCGGTGGCAACCGTCTCTTTAGTGGGAAGAATGGGTGCAGGAGCAGAAGTAGAAATAGTCCCTTCGGGAGCAAATGATGCACTAACATATTGTTAATAACAGCAAAAAAGCTAAATAGCATACGGATTGCACAGCAAGACAATAAATCCAGGAATATATAATAAGCGAAACACAGGAAACAAGAGTGTGGGTATACGCGACCAAAACGGCGAAAGTGATTCAATCTGAATCGATTCAGACTAGTTGAAAGCCCAATCAACTCAATTCCATCGAATTCGAACCTTCAACAAAAAAGAAAATAACTCAAGCAATCGAATACAGAACAGAGCGAAGAGAGAAGAATTAAGGAAGCATACCTTGAGTCCTACATCATACAGTTAGCACAAGATCCACACAGGACAAATAGGCCTCAACAAGTTGTAACACGCATAACCTAGCAAAAACAATAACGATCGACCGCATATATCACAAATATTCTGCGTGTATTTTCCACAACAACGAGAAAATATACGATCAAGTAGTGCACGCGATTGGTAGAACGTTGATCACAAGTGACGCGTTCAGGGAGCAGTAGCAGACTTACAGCCATTATAATTTACAAGCGGCACAAGTAAAGGAGAGTCGAGCAGTAGACGGAGATTCAAAGCACAAACCAAGCCCAAAAACAGGAATCGCAATGATGTATTAAGCAAAATCCGACCGCAAAAACACTAAACAGCACTAATAATAGCAAGATAAAGACAGGAAATCACAGAAAAGCCTGGGAAGATAGACAAGAACAGGCGCAAGAAAGAAAAGCCAGAAGAGACAAAAGAGCTCAGCCTAGTTAGCGGCAGCGGCGGCGGAATGGGGGCTAGGTTTGTCCAATGCAGACACGACTAAAACATTTATGAGGTGTTTGTGTAATTACATCATACATTAGTAACACATGAAGATCCTCTGCTCAGACCGTCGATAGTGTTTTTTTATAGAGCAACTGGGAACTGGGGAACAGGTTCACTACAGGGGAGGAGATCGTGCTATTAAAGCTTGGGTTTGATTGGCAAGCTGAGGGGCGCTAGAGCTGTACTATCTTCGAAAGAGGGTGACATTCGGCTAAACAGGGGATTGATCCGTTTCTAGACGAACGTATGGAATTGCCTTCTACTATGGCGGGAGGAGGAGAGGACTAGTAGAAGAGAAAAGTAGACAGACTTGTGGAGCCTAAATATGTCTGCTAAAGGACAGCAAGAAATATCGCACATCTTGCTTAACTCCATCATGGATAGGTTTACCTTTATTGATGCGAGATATTTGAAGACAATTATAGCAACTTGAAAGGTATTTCCCGCAGAAACAGTCCCACTTTGTATCTTTCATTCTCAAAATTAACAAAATCTCGTGATTTCATTAGAGAACTATGGCTGACAACAAGCTTAAAATCCTTTCAATATAAGTTAGTCCATTAGTGAATGAATCATAGAATAATCCATGCTCCGTAATGACCCGAGCAGAAACCGAATCTCAAGTGGTGGTGTCAATTACAAACCGAATGAGCACATGCCTGCCAACTCCGGGGCCCATCGGTGTTCGTCCCAAAGCACGTTTCCCGCACAACTGGCTGTTAGAGGCCGGTGCTTGAATGTGCCCCTCAATCCGGAGACGCTCCGCAACATAAGCTAAACCAGCTCACATGGGCTCGGAAAGCGCAGAGAAAAAATTTAGTTTAGCCCCATACATAAATACTCTACCAGTCCTCTTTTCGTGATCAATGGCAGATCAGCCTGGAACCTCCAGCCGTGCCAATCTAGTGGATCAAGATCAAAATAGCTGTCGTCAAAATATAGTTGACGAGAGTAGGAAAACAAAATCTATCATGAGTCGTTTATCTACTGTCGCTACGCTTGCTGTTTTCCTAGCCTTCGCATCTGTAGTGTTAGCAGCTGCTCTATCACCTAACCAGGTTTTATTTTCGTACGATGATAATTCAAATGGCGAGTGGAGCCTGTTCGACCATCTTGGCGGTTATTCGCCTTGGATCCCACACACAGGAATCAAGGGTGCTGCAGACCTTGATAATTCTTCGATTCCTGCACCGTTGCCTGAATCATGCACAGTTAATCAGGTTCATTTACTTTCTCGACATTTCGAGCGATATCCCACTCGTCGTGTTGGTATGACTATGAAGAGTCTGGTTGAGCGGATGCGGCTAGCTGATCGTTTACATCGCGAGAGCCATAAGAATACACCTTTATTTCCCTTTCTCAAGTCGTGGAAGCTATTTTTCGACGTTGACATGGCCACTGGACACAGCGAGCAACTCGAGCAATTAACTACGCGGGGAAAGTATGCAGGAACAGTTCGTGCTCGAGAAGCCGGGAAGCTGCTTCGGTCACGATATTTGCATTTGATCCCGATGGATGCGGAGCCCAACCCCTACGACGTTCTTGAAGAATCATATGTTGACGACGAGGAAGAAGACGGCTGGCCAGAGACTGGACAACATAAGCATACGTCTATTTATTCTTGTTCATGTGATCGCGTTATGGATACCGCGCGGGCTTTCGGGGCGGGATTTTTCGGTTCTCGTCAGGTTCGCAAGTCCGTCCGTCATGTTGTTATTCCAGATTACGCACCATCCCGAGGCGGAGACACGTTAACTCCAGTGAAAGCATGTTCGGAATATCGAGAAGATCCAGTTGTTGGTCGGCAACAAGGGCCTGCGATGGCGGAAGCGTATAAGTCCGAATATCTCCGGCACACCTCGAGTCGTTTGAGGGATTTATATGATTTTGAATTTTCCCACTCGGATCTATGGACGATGCAAGAGCTTTGCGGATTTGAGATTCTTGCCACTGGTAAAGATACGAACCCATGGTGTGAAATGTTTACACATGAAGAATGGGCAGCTTTTGAATATGCGCGCGATGTGCTACACTACTATCGCACGGGACCTGGCACGCCTTACTCTGAGGTCATGGGATTTTTATATCTCAACGCGACGGCATATTTGCTTGAGCACCCGGACGAAGTTGATTCTAAATTATTTCTTTCGTTCGCACATGACGGTGATCTTGTTCCCTTAATCACTGCACTTGGACTTTTCCGTGATCAAGAGCCCTTGCCTGCGTCTCATCTTGTACCTGATCGCGAATGGCGACTATCAACGGTTGTTCCCATGGGCGGTCGTATTGTTTTTGAACGAGTATCTTGTGGTACCGCGTCATCTGCTGATTCGACTGGTGTCCGATTATTAGTTAATGATGCGGTTACGCCGATCCCTGGTTGCCAGGATCAAGAGATTTGTCCATTAGACGAATTCCTGGATATTATTAAGGCGACTGGGCTACGGTTACAGTCGTTCGAAGATGTATGCGGAATCGATAGTGAGGTGACAGGTAAACGACCTTCATTTTTCTTCTCTTGATATTCCTAGCTACTTCTCTTTCCTTTGTGTTCTTTTCTGGTCATCCATGGAGTTTTCGGAGTTTTTCTGTTCAGAGCTACCAACTACAATAATTTTATAATTCTAATATATTATCTGTACATGTCCCTTCTATGCTTATTTTTTCGAGTAGGTTGCTGGTAACAAGAGTATGCTGTCGCAGATGTTAAGGGCCTTGGCCATGTGACGTCACAAGCGTCGGCCCTCGGCGATGAACGTACACTACGACGTAACAAAGCGCACAAACACAGAATTAGACTATCTTCATTCTCAGCGTCATTCCTTGTAAGCGATAACTGAAGGTACCATTATCTAAATTACCGGTTATCGGTACGGTAGACCCTTAATTAGTTTTTTACTTTTATTTTCGACGTTTGTTTGGTTTCAAACAATAGTCCACAACCTCAGAAGTATGTGCAATATGCATAATGCACTGAAATGTCGTCATAGACCTTGCCGATCCGCGATCCAATCTTGCATGACGCGCATGAACTTGTTATACTATTGCAATTATCTGCTAAGAGCATAGATAGTAGCTTACATAAAACATATTTCCACACAGCAATTTTTAAGGAGTTAATTGAGTTGATTCATAATAATTCAGATCATTTTCATATTCTCGTAAGTATAAGAGATATTGCTAGCTAATACAAATAAGAATAAAAAACAGAAAAAGGATCGCTCCTTAAACTTAACCCATCATAGCGCCGAAAAGAAAAAGCACAATAAAAAAGGGAAAACAGAGACATGGCACAAGTACAAGTAAATGAATATAAAGGAAAAATATCAACGGGCAGAATTACATATCAAGGTGTGACGAAATAGTAAGTCGACACACTAAACTAAAAGCACAGATAAAATAGTATAGAAAATCGGATTTTTAAGCAGTAACAGTCGTTGGCTCTGCCTCAGTGACAGATTCCTCAGCAGCAACTGCATCTGCCTCTGCAGCCTCGACAGGCTTCTCCTCTTCTTCTTCACCAGCCTCGGCCTCTGCCCACTCAACAGGATCCTCTGGAACAGAGTCATCAAGATCAAAGGCAGCACCAGAGTGCAGAGAAAGAGTAGGCTTAACGGCAGCAGACTCGAAAGTCCAGTTGGCAAGAGCAGTTTCACAGTCAATGATGATCTGCTTAGAGGCTTCGAATCCATCATAGGCGGGTCTGATCTCACCAGGAGTAACAGGCTGATCATCGAGAAGATCAAGCAGTGAAAGTCCGTAGTTAGCAATAAGAGCAAGCTTCTCAGAGTTCTCACGGAGAGCATCAAACTGGTAGGCAAAGGCAGCTTTGAGTTTCTCACGGGTAATGTTGGAAAGCTGAGCTTCGGCAACAAGAGATTCGGCCTCGGCGCGAACAAGCTCCTGTTCGAGAACAACAATCTTGGGCGACGAAGGATCCTTGTACTTAAGCTGGGCGATCTGATCGGTGATCTTTTGCTTGCGCTCACGAGAAGGCTGGACGGAGGCCTCGATATTACGCACAGACTTCATAGTGATACGGTACTGGTCATAACGATCAATGAACTGATCCTCAAGCTCACCGATTTCGTAGATCAAAACACCGAGTTTGTCGGTAATGTCAGAGACATCGTCATCGCAGTCCTCACCCCAGAGTGAGAGCTGCTTGGCGACCTCACGACGTTCCATGGAGACCATCTCGATCGAACGCATAAGGTTCTTTTCCATCTTGACGAGCTGCGCGAGCTTGCGAGAAAGCTCAGGACCGAACTGGCCTGCGGTAGAACGACGGAAAGAATGAGCTACGAACAATAATTAGTAACAAGCTCAAGATCCGAGACAGATAACTGTAATCTTCAGCCAACTTACATAGTGAGCCCTTGCCGAAGAATCGACCGCCCTTGGTTGATGATGGAGGAGGAGGGGGGGTAGCGAGCTGCTGGGCGGTGGGAGCCCGCGAGTTGCGCATAGAGTATGTACGATGCATGTTGCTGTATGTGTATGTGATGTAGATTAGACTTAGAATTCGAGATCAAGAGCTGTAAGGTCTTGAAGAATAGTATAGATCTGAAGCTAATAAAGTAGTCTTCTGGGGATAGGAGGATCAATATAAATCACCATCCGGTGACAGCGGGAACGAGGTTGTTTATTTATCTTGCGGAGGGCCGGGCAGAATGGCTGACAGAGTGCTGATATAATATTCCGGATTAGGCAGGGAGGCGTCGAGCCGTGGCGTCACGAAGACGAAGGGCGCGCCCGAGCCAGAGCCATAGCCAGAGTCTGCTTGGGAGACGGCAGGTCCAATAACCGGCTACCGACGAAAGAAAGGCACAGAAACGATGGATAACGTGCGTGCAGATTATGGAAGACAGCAGAGGACTATGATGATGATGATGATGATGATGATATTGATGATGATACGAGGTGAGAAGGTGACGGCGGAATGACGCTGCTTGAGCGATGATGGCAGTGGCACAGCGGCAGTCGTAGTAGTGGAGGTGATCGTCGAAGCAGCATCAGTGGAGGCCGTGGCAGGCCGTGGCAGGCCGTGGCAGCGGTGATGCAGAGCTGTTACGATGATATCTGTTGTGGGCGCTGTTGTTACGGTTGTGGAGGGCACTTCGCTAACGACAGCCAGACAAGGTCATAATGGGATTGTCACATCCGACAGAAGTTCAACAGGACGATGACGTGGAGAATAGAAATGTAATTGACTTTTTGTTCTTGCAAGCACATATACTTCTGAGACCGCTGGTATTACCACCAGATTGAGCTCGAGGGAAGATATCTCTTGCAGAGATCTAGATTTGAGCTCTGCTGCTGTTGCTGCTTAGCTCCCTCGAGGCCGTCCGGTATCCTGTCCCTCCCACGAGCGCCCCAGCCAACAGCTAGCATTGACGTCAGAGCCGGCTCCGTGTCAAAAGGGCTTCTTCCATAGATCTAGAAACAGCCCAAAAAACCTAAATCTCGTCACATCAATTTACCGTATTCAATCTAAATGAATATGAATTTATTTTTTGTCTTGTCCGTTTTGTGCTGGCTGCTGTCGTTTGTTACAGATCCGAAAAGTCCACAGACGATGATCGATTCTTGCGAGCGCACTGGGCTCTCTCGTCCTTGGGGTCCTTGGAGTCTTTGGGGACTGCAAAGACTTGAGGGTCCCCCGGGCTCGCGCAGACTGTCCACAGTCTAGTCGTTCGTGCTTACCTCACCATATCCTCTCCTTATTGATATAGCACCTGGCGCTGGTATTGGTGCTGTCCTGCTCTGCTGTAGAATGCTCCATCACAGACCTTTAACCACGCGTATAGTTCGCTCGTGCTCCGCCATAATACTTTGCCGTTCCAGCTGGCTTCACGTTCTTGTCGCCGAATTCCTGGATCCGCCGTACGTTTGTGAGCTGGCTCTACGGAAGGTGTTCTTTGACACGCAGAACATGCAAATCGTCTTTCGCAGCATGCGCGCTAGTGGACTAAAACCACCCCAGCTGACTGAACGAGAATGCAATTAATAAATGCAAATGCATGCATGAACAAATCCACAATATTACACAGAAAAATTCAATTTGCCAGCCTAGCTCATACACTATCCGACCCCTCTCTTCCCTGGCTTCCATCTACCCTCTCACTCATCTTTATGCCGTACAAGCTCATAACCATAGACAGCGAGCGACCGATGCCGTCCAAGCCACACGCACTTATTGCATCCGCCCCGAAAGAACCGCCCAGCCACAGCCGCCCGCGGCGTAAGTTCCGCGTCCCTGCGCCTCCAAAACTTAAAACTATTTACAATTTTCCTGTTTGGGCAGTCACTCGGCACTACGCCATCACAGACTTCTCCTACTCAACTGAGTTGTGCACAACCAACCAAATCTTATTGGCATTAGCACATGGCTGTCCCTCTCCAATCTTTCCGCACAGATTCTGCAAGTCCAGCACAGTTTATTAGATTACAGCCCGAGATAAATCACAAAACATACATACTACTGAACGCCGGCTCATTACAAGTGTGTAGCAAAGGAACACCACCAACAAATAGCACCAACTGCAGAGAACAGATCGCATGCATAATCCTCAGAAGAGGCCTATCCAGACAACGAACACAAATACGCAGCGCTAAAAAATCGAGAATAAATATCAAATATCAATATCAAAAGTCAAATAACAGAAAGTAAAAAAAAACCTTAAATTTCAATGCCCGCAAAACTCCTGTAATATTTCCTGCAATTTTGTACGTTGAATCGGCTTCGTCAAAAAACTGTTCATCCCACACTCCAAACACTCTTTCAGATTCGATTCGTCCGCAAACGCCGTCAGCGCAACTATCGGATCTTTATAATTCAGTTCGTGGCGGATCGTTCGGGTAGCCTGTAGCCCGTCCAGATTGGGCATCTGGATATCCATGAACACTATGTCGAATCGCTTCCCGCACAATTTCGCTTCCTTGATCCATTCAATTGCCTCGTACCCATCCTGCGCTATTACAACATCCCCAATTTTTTCCAACTCCAGCATCCGTGAAATAACCTTCTGGTTTACCCAATTATCCTCCGCAACCAATATCCTCGTGTTCTCATACTTGCTCTTTATATGACCCTCCTCACTCTTCTGCCCGTCTAGTTCGGCAGCTCTTTTTTCGTCCAAAGTAGTCCAAGCCGCACAACCCCGGTTCTCGGTCCCGTCTTCATCTTCACTTTCGCTTTCGTCCTCCTCTTCCCAATCATCATCATCGTCTTCCTCGTCTGCCTCCTCTCCACGGGTTCGCAAATCTCTCTTCTCCAATTCCTCGATTGCCTCTCCCCTTTCATCTCCAGTCATCATAGCTGGCCCGCTTAGAAACAGCGACGTGGACCCCAAACCAGCAAGCGTCCCCGGTGCCTGCTGTCCTCGTCGGGCTGCTATCCTTCCGGAGTTCAATCTTTCAGGTTTTTCTATCCCTACCTGTGCTTCCCTTGGTTCCTCGAAAACAGACGCCGCAACATCCTTCAGATATCGCAGTGTGACTCTAAACGTAAACGTAGACCCTGAACCTTCCACGCTTTCAAGCTCAATAGATCCTCCCATCATCTCAGCTAGCTGCTTGCAAATAGATAATCCGAGACCTGCTCCACCGTACTTCTTTGAAAGCGCTTGATCGCCTTGCACAAAGGGCTCAAATATCCGTTGGCGTAATCCTTCAGCAATTCCGGGTCCGGTATCTTCGACTTGGAACTCGAATAGTAAATATTCTCCGCCCTTCAGTTCGGACGCCTCTTCTTCTCCCAGAATTGATCGGCGGCCCGGTGAGACACCTCTCGTTGAACTCAACATTTGATGCCGAAAGAATTCAGCGTGACTAGGACTTCTTCGGCCCGCAGCATTATTCATACTAGCCGGTCCCGATCTAGATCCTGATCTAGATAGTCCAGCGGCATGTGCCTTCCACCAGCGTCCACCGCTGCTAGTATTCGGTGAGGCGCTATCAATAGCAGTATTTGATCCACCAGGCGACTCAAAATCATTTGCCTTCTTGATATCAATATATCTTGATGGAGAAATCCGTGTTGATTTTGAGGTGATCCGGTGTAATGATCGTCCGGTCAATCTTGGAGCGAGTCCTGTCATCACTTCCTTCGACCCTGTATCAATGTAAAGTTCCTTTTCATTAGTATAGATCGACTGATCTCCACCGCTGCTGAGACCACTACTTGTGCCACTACTTGTTCCACTACTTGTTCCACCTTTCAGTGTTTCTTCTTCGGAAGATGAACTTGCCGCTTGTTTCTCACTATCAGAGAAGAAATCTTTGCCATACTCTTCATTTACTACTTGATGTTCGGAAAGAGAATTTTGTGCAGTAGACAGCTTAGGGTGAATTCCAAACGTCGTTTTATCATTTAAATTTCCAGGAAGACGACTGCCGCTCAGAGCTGGTGGCATCGTAGACACTGGAGATACTCCCTGACTCGAGCCGCCATATACATTGCCTGCAGAAAGCTCACCTGCAGATTCAGAGACCCCAGGGTGAAGAACAACTCCCAGACAGATCACTCGAACTTGAACAGCGCCATGCTCTGGTGTGAACTTAAGACCATTAGAAACTAAGTTCATAACAATCTGCAATATTCTATTCGAATCTCCCAACAGAACCATGTTTTCGATACGCTCAGGCAAATGACTGATGGACAATGCGATATCTACTGATGACGCCTGCTTCGCAAAGATAGCTCGCAGCTGATTCACAATATCAACCATTTTAAACTCTTTGATCTCTAAAGTCATTTGTCCAAGCTGATTCCGCGAAAAAATGAGTAAATCTGTCAACAAATGAAGTAAAAGCTCACCCGATTTGTAAATGATCTTCAAGCTCTTGCGAATTTGTCTTGGATCATTTTCCGTCATCAGCACCGATGTCATACCTAGAATACCATTCAAAGGTGTTCTCAGTTCATGCGTGATATTGGCTATGAATACTGATTTAGCATCGTTTGCTGCTTCGGCCTGCATCATTGCAGCCTCCGCTTGAACAATTGCAACTTCCAATTCTCGAGTTCGCTCTTGCACTCGCTCATCCAGTGTTGTATATTGTTTTAGCAGCTCTCGAGACATTTTGTTGAACGTGCTAGTTAACTCAGTCAGCTCGTCCCTAAAAAAAGGCTTTCTTTCAGGCACAGTGCCTGGAACTCTAAATTTTGTCCGACGCATATGAGGTTTTTGGGTTCTCCTTCGAAATGTTTGACCTTCAATCGAAACACGATTATTATTACTATTTGAAGCAAATGGCTGACGTTTACCTAATCCAACTTCTTCAGTTTGATTAAGACTGACCAGGTCCTCTCTGCTACTATCACTGTCATATGTTGGAGCTGCAGTTGTTTGTTCCGTAGCGGCTCTAAGCCTAACAATTGATCGAACAGAATAATGGGCAATGGGTAAAGTTATCACACACATCGCAGCAGCAAGCGAAAAAACAGAGGCTAGTGCAATATCTCGCAAGTGATTGATGGGAGAATAAATGTCGCTTCGCTTGACCTCTATCATTACGGCCCAGTCAACATAGTCGGATGAAACCGGCGAAAATCCAATCGATATATCACTCTGAATAGGATCGTGCCCTTTGATAACACTTCCACTAACAGATTCTTTCAGCGCCGCCTCAGCACCAGTATAATTAGCAAGTGGAAATTCAGTCCGAAGGAGAGATGGATGACCGATAGGAGGAATGATGTAAATGAATTCTGTGATAGTAGCATTCGAATCAGGATCGTCTTCGTTCGAAGGACCGATGACACTGAGTCCTATGGCACTATCAGAGTCTCCCGACAGAGCAGAGGTGTTGAGACTACTAAGGAGTAACTTCGAGTCGAACACAACTGTCAGATAGCCTTCCGTAACAGTCAAACTTTCCCTAGAAAAATAAGACATATTAAATATCGGAATTGTAATCGAGTGTATCAGTGGAGACTGATGATTGATACCTGTGAGGGAAGAATTCGAGTGAGTGCCATTATGGCCAGACAAAGAATCGGTCAGCTTCATATTTGACAGGAACGGACCTTCAAAAACCGACTCAGTCGAATTTAAAGTCTCCTCAATATTTTCGAAATGAGAAATAGGAAACAACTCAATTGGCAGATCATCAAATGTCGAGTTATAACGTGCATCTAAACTTGAATTATAAACACTGGTATAGTTTCGATTATAAACGGACAAAGCCACAATCTCTTCATCAGTGTCAAGCATGGCCATGAAAGACTGAGTTGTAGAATACCAGTTTCGAGGATCTGTCCTATTCCCTCTGTTATATCTTTGAATTGCCATTTGTAAAGTTGAGTGCGATGCTATTGAAAATGAGCTCGCTCGATAGAAGTCAATTGTCTGAACTATTTGCGAACTTTTTAAGCCGGCCATGAGCTCCAAGCGCTCCGCACGTAAACCCATAACATAATTTCGTGTAACAACAGTCTTGCAAGTATTATCAGAAAACCGAAAAGGAAAAGCAACAGGCCCAACAAAAATTACTCACAAGAACTATGGCCAGTATGCCCAAAGAAGAGAGAACACATAATGAAACGACTGCAGAGAACTGCGTCCGGATGCCTACGCGAAGCATCATGGACGAGTGCTGTTTCCGGTGTAGAAATTATCGATTCAGTAAGACATAAAAAATGAACTAAAAGGATAAATTTGGTTGAGCCAGCCGAGTTTGTCGTAAGTCGGAGATTTCTTGAACTCCCCGATGACTGTGAAGATGCGATGGCAAAAGAACAGTGTCAGAAATCAGCAGACAAGAAGGCTTAGCCTCGACGATAGTTAAGATTTAATGTGTCTCTAGACCTATCACTTGCGTTTGCTAAATCTATCCGCTGTGCTATACAGTCTATCGTTGATCATAAAATAAAGCTCAGCCCGTTTAGTTCCAACCGTTTACGTTAAGTGAGTTGGACCAGGAGAAAGCTGAATTGAATCTCAAAAGTATTGGCCAGCTCAGCTAAACTTAAGATAAATCTTCTCGGGTGCAAACAAACGACGCAATCCTGCACTCAGCACTCTCTCAACAATGTCTACTATAATCGCCCAACTACTTGCATCTACAAATCTCTATTTTGATATTAATACAGAACTGACACCATCCCCGAAACGCGCGTAATTGCTTTGGTTCTTACTTTGCCTGCTCTGAGTCGAGACCCACTTTCACCTGACTATAACCACGTGATACAATATTGTTGATCGAGGGACTGGTGTATAGAGCGCGGGACTTCTAATTGTGGCATATCGAAAGGAAGCTTGTTTTATGCCTCTCTATAGCATAGTAGCCATAACACTGAAATCAGCTTTTCTTTTACATTCGAAAAGACAATAGAGCTGTTAGAATACAGTGTAGTTTGCAATGGTGTTTCGTGTGTCGATAGACCCTGCCGGTAACTTCCGCGACGAAGATAATCGCGTTATCACGTTTCGTGGAATCAATCTTGCTGCCGATTCTAAGTTGCCTGCGAACCCGGCTGTTCCAGCTCATGTCCACGAACAGTTCTTTAAAGGTGACTCAGTGTCGTTCGTTGGACGTCCTTTTCCACTTGAGGAGGTAGATGAACATTTAACTCGCATTAAAAGTTGGGGTTATAATATTGTGCGGTACATCTTCACTTGGGAAGCCCTCGAACATGCCGGTCCGTAAGTGAAATCTAGCACTTTTGAAATGGAATGATAACCAAGCTAATTTTACTGCAGTGGAAAATATGATCAAGAATTTATTCAATTTTCAATCTCAGTTTTACAAAAGATTAAAGATTTTGGATTCTATTGCTATATGGATCCACATCAGGATGTTGTAAGTGGTTAGGTCTTACATATTATACACCTTTCTAACGATCGATTTTACATTAGTGGAGCCGTTATTCTGGCGGATCTGGTGCTCCAATGTGGACCCTATATGCTGCGGGATTGGATCCTCGATCCTTCATCTATAATGAGGCTGCTATAGTTCAGAATACCTGGATCGATCCTATTACATTTCCTAAAATGACCTGGCCGACGAATTACGATCGCCTGGCCTGTCTTACCATGTTCGCGCTTTTCTGGGCAGGAAAGGATTTTGCACCCAAGGCTATTATTGACGGTGTTAACATCCAGGAATTTCTCCAGAACCATTTTATGGCTTCTGTTCAGGAATTTGCTCTTAAAATCAAGGACTCTGGTATTGACGATGGTTTTATTTTAGGCTGGGAGTCTATAAACGAGCCTAATCGTGGATTCCTTGGCATGTCAGACCTATCCATTTTCCCTCCTGAGCAGAATTTGAGATCTTACACTTCGCCTACCCCTCTTGAATCCTTACTTTTGGGTAGTGGCCGAACTCTTGAGATTCCAGTTTACGAATTCGGCACACTGGGTGCCTCAAAGAAGAGTTCGAAGCTGGTCAACCAGAAGGAGCGCTCTGCTTGGCTCCCAGCTGATTATGATGACTCCCGTTATGGCTGGCATCGTGATCCTGGCTGGAAATTGGGCGAGTGCCTTTGGGCTCAGCACGGTGTTTGGGATTCTGACTCGGGTGATCTTTTGATTCCAGATTATTTTTTTCGAGCTCCAGATGGATTTGAACTTTCTGGCGAAGCATGGGCAGACAAGTATTTTATCAATTATTGGAAGGTATATGTGGATGTTATTCGCAGCGTCAATCCGGATGCAATCATGTTTGCCCAAACTCCTGTAATGGCTATTCCTCCTGATTTCAAAGCTTTCGATGCTGTCGTTCCTCGAATGGTGTTTACTCCACATTTTTACGACGGTCTGACTCTCGTCCGTAAGCACTGGAGCAAGTACTGGAATGTCGATGTTATTGGAGTGCTTCGCGGCAAATATTGGTCACCGATGTTTGGCTTACGATTTGGAGAGACAGCAATTCGTAATTGTATTCGCGATCAGCTAAAAATTTTGAAGGAAGAAGGAATTGAAAAATTCGGACCTAATGTTCCTTGCTTTTTCAGTGAGATCGGCATTCCTTTTGATATGAACGACAAGAGCGCTTATAAGGATGGAAATTATGAGGTGCAGATTGATGCTTTAGATGCAAACATTTTCGCACTCGAATCATCTAAACTTCATCATACATTTTGGGTTTATGCTGCCTGCAATTCTCATAAATGGGGTGATCATTGGAATGGCGAAGATTTGAGCTTCTATAGTGCTTCTGACTCAAAGCATAGCATGCTGAATAGTTCCGAACCAGAATTCTCTCTTCCTGCCTCTATGCGTTCTGATACAGGGGCATCAGATTCTGATATATCTTTGATGTCAGCGAAGTCATATGGAGTATCTTCCCCATTCACTAACGAAGCTGGCTGTCGTGCAATTGAAGCGTTCGTTCGGCCCACTCCTCTAGCTACTTCCGGCATTCCTCAAGAATATGGTTTTGATATTAAAACCGCAGTGTTTAATTTGTCGCTTTTCGCTGATGATTGCTTATCGAAAAATATTCCTACCGAAATAAGCATTCCCGATTTCCATTTTCCTAATGGAGACATGGAGATTGAGATCACTTCTGGTCGCTGGGAGCACGATAAGCCTGCCCAACTGATTCGATGGTACCATGATGAAGGTCTGCAAAAAATCAAAATCACAGGTCTTCGAGGTCCTCAGAGAGTTGCGATCGTTCGATCGACTGGTAGCTGGGTGTCTCTGTGCTCATTTTGTTCTTAAGCTATCTATCATTTGAGATATTAATTTTTTATGTTGGCGATATATGACTCAGTTCTGATCCAATGCCAGCAACCTTTTTGTGCAACTTACATCAGGACTCTATATTGCTAGAGAATGATTTTATTTTATTTTATTTTGTCTTATTTGGGTTTGTATGGTTTTTTGGCCGGTCATTTTGTTTGGCGCTCGTGCAGGATGGGAAGGATATACACGCATGCAAGGTATAGATTGATTTTCATTTTTTTTTATAAATAGAGCTTATTTTGTACTCTTTTAAAGCTGTAGAAGTTGTGATAGTTCACAAGCAGAAATTTTGAAACCATGCGAATTTATTGACTATATTGATACCCGGTGCCAAAACCCCAACTATGAAACAAAATAAAGAAAGCTAAAGACTAGTAGTGATTGCTAAAATCGAACGCTCTATCTTTCATCGATCGTAGAGTTGCCAGAATATGTATTTGTTTGTATATTCAGTAGAATGAACAGCTTATATTAGTTCCTTTCAGTCTATTGATTCATAGCATACCATTATGCTATTAGATCAAAAACTTCAATAAATATTTTACTCCGCCTTTGGAGGCTCCGAGAGCTTCTTCAAACCACCAGGGAAACCGAACGCAGGGAGGCGAAATCTTCCTTGTTAGTAAATAAGTCAACTCGTAGAAACTAGTGAACTAACCTTCCATCGTGATAGACAGGCTTGCCATCAGCCCAATCGGCATGGTCCTTCATAAGTTCCTGTTCACGTTTCTGAGTAGCGAATGTACGACGAACGCTGTCGCGATCCATTTCTGCTTGGAGCAGAGGCAAAATATGTAATCTAGCCCAAACTTTCTCACGATTAAGTTCTCTGACTCATAGTTAGCTTCAGTAGATCGGATAGGTGGAAATGAAAAAGAATTGGCATACCGTCGCTCCCGAATACCCTTAGTTAAAGGAATCAAACCAAGAACCGTCGTTAAAAGCATAAGCCCAATATAAATGGAAGGCTTAAATCCACGCGAAGGAAGATTTCGCTAGATCGCTATTAGCATCCTCTGTCTCCAATGAATATGAGAAAACTGTTTCTTGCTCGACCTACTTTCCACTGAATATCAGGATATCCACCCTTTGGGGGCATATCTTGCACGTTCTTGGCCATTGCGAAACAATTAAACTTCTGGCAAGGTCAATAGAGCTATTCGACTAATCAAATCAAAGAGAGCACTAACATCAACGTTTTCTAATAATTTTTCTCGTCACTAACGAAAGTCCTGACAATATCGTAAACTGAGAACACAGCAATCATCCAATAGGAACTCACTGAATAAAATATTAATCACGTGATATTATCGACTGATCTCGGAACGAGTTGAGAAAAGTGTCATTGCATGAGCCACCTGAAAGTCATGTGATTGAATGACTTGTTGACCGCGACGCGTCGCTGTTCTGTAGATCAATGGGCATCTGGAAATTATTGATATCTACCATCGTCAAATCGAAAACAACACACTCGATAGACAAATATAATATTGCGAATTTATTGAGGAAATAATACATTGGTGTTTTAAATGGATGCATTTTAGTTTCCATGACGCTTTCGGAAGGATATATTTCCGATTCGGATAGTCACTGGGACTCTTCCTCGACATGCTCTAATCAAGAAGTAACCTCGTATGCTGATGGAATGAGCTACGATCTAGATGAACTTGAGTTTTTGCCATTTGCTGCCTGTTCCAGTAACAAGGTATTTTGGTTTCAACCAAGGTGCTGCTTGAGATTTTGAACTAATTTTGTATTAGACTTTGTCCGAGGTTCCTCAACATTCTTCTAAAAGCGTACAGCTTGGTTCAAATGAGATGACTCTGCGAGATTACAAACAAAATGAAATTCGCAATATTTCGCAGGTGGACTCAATTCCTGGCCAATTTGACAATGTATGTTTTGCTAACTTTTTTTTTGAAATGATATTGACATGGTTGTCAGGTAGCTCCAGGCGGGGACACTTTTGCTAGACTGCTGAATTTGATGGAGACTGCTCGCGCTCGAGTTCCTCTCTCGCCCACATCATTTTCTTCCCCTATTTCGTCGCGATTATCAACGGAGCAGGAAATAACTGCAGTAAACAATATTTTCTCCTCTTCACCTCTTTCGAGTCCCTTGTCAGAGGCAAGCCTTCAAGATTTTGATTCCTACTTCAACGATTCTTCAAAGTCAGATAAATATGACCAAACTTCTGGAATAGACCAAACTTCAAGTTTAAGCAATTCAGTTTCGGCAATCAACTCACAGCAGGACAAGCAAACAGATTCTGCTGAAGATGTATCCGCAATTAAAACAGTCTACCCACCTGATGGTCGTCATCATTATTTTCGCAAGCGAACGGCTCAGCAGATCAATCCATATTTGTATGAGCGGCGGAAATATGAAATGCAGTTTAAGCGCGGCGGTATTCGACCACTAAGTTTGACGCTAGAGAAATCAATTCGAAGGAATCCAGATATTGCAGACAGCGATTCCGCATTTGAACCACCAGCATATATAGATTCACAGTCGCATTCCGGAAAATCTTACTCGACTTCTTCTACTCAGGAAAGCTCTGTAGTATCTCTTCAACCGTCTCTGCGTTTGGATCCAAATCGGACTAACATAGTAGCGAAAGTGAGTGGTAAAGAAAATTTGTCTAGTTATGACCAATTTGTACCTAGCTCGATGACGATTTCACCGCCAGAGGCTTCGTCTGATCCGTCCATATCCAGAGCAGAAGAATTGGTTCTGAATCACCAAGGAAACCAAGAATCAGAGGAACTACCAATCGCGATGGACGGAATCTTGTCTGAAATTCAAGCAAAAGCTACATCTAGCTCCCGTTCGTCTCATTTAGAATCGTCATTTTCTAATTCCCACTCTCAACCTCTAGGGCAAGAAGATTTCAGCCGATGGCGTCGCTCTTTGAAAGGAGTTTTGCCTCCGTCATATTTATTAAATGAACAACATCACTCATCGAAACGTCAGGATCTTACTCAGCAGCGACGTTCTAATATGACTTCAACGCAGTATGAGGAACCTCGCAAAGGTTTGGCAAGAAGAAAAATAAGAGCTAGTCGTACTGGTTCGGGGATGAATTTTGATAATATAGGTGATGATTCAGACAGTGACGAAGCGATTGAGAATTCTGTTGATAGATCTTCATATCGCACTAATCTGTTACCTCTGTACGATAAATATTCGAAGACTGGTGCGCTTGAAGTACCTGAGCACGTGGATCCAATGCTGGGTCCTCGAAATAGGAGTGAAATTTTGAAAATGTCCTCAGAGAGAGCTGGAACAGCCAATAAGCTCAATCGTAAACGTCAGCGTTCTTTGAAGTTCTATTCTCATTCTGGCAGACGCAAAAATTTCAGTCGAAGAACATCAGGATGTGGGCACCGATTTCCGCCTATTGGTATTATCGATGCATATTTAGCGGAGACTTCTACAGTTAGATCAAATAATTTATCTTCTTCTCCACCTTCGTTTATCAAAGTAGCTGCACGGGAGGCTTCGAAACGTTCCGGGTTTGGAAGAACATCTCCGTCGAGAAAGATTTTTGAATTTGATGTTGAAGAGGATAACGAAACAGTAGACTATGTTCTACAAGAATGGGCTAATGGTTCACATAAAGCGTTTCAAACTGCTAACATGACGTTCAACAGAAGGCACTCACCTCAAAACACTGTCCGGTTCCAATCGAAGCGGGCAAGTCGACTTTGTGTCCCGGGCGGTTTAATTGCTGTTGTTCCGCCGACTGAAGAAGCTCATTCAATCCAAGAAACTGTCCCCGCACAAAAACTGAGACTCCACCAGATGAACTACGAAGAGGTAGAGACTGGAGACTATTCAATTCGGAAACGAAATCGCATTAATGTGGATAAATTGCTTGAGAACACAGATAAGCTCAAGAAAGTGAACATGGCTAGACAAGACACTGTGCGGAAGTCTCATGAGAGAGTTGCAGCCTTTGAATGCGGTCGTGGATCTTGTTCAAGATCTACCCACAAATCAGCCAAAAAGAATACGCCTCAGCAAAGAATCAGACCAAAAAAAGAGCTGGCATCTTTCCAAAAATTTGAACCTATTTTACCTGCAGCAACTCATGCTGTGCCTCTTGAAACTTTCCATCACGAAGGTAGCGACAATTCTGCTCCCCTTGTTGTGAATACAAATCTTTCCAGCGCAACTTCTGTGCAACCTGGAGTTATTACGGAATTCAATCTTCCGTTGCTTAACTTCTCAGTTACATTCGATATTTTACCAATGCGCCATGAAACTAGATTTAGTCCTGATACTTTTATTGGGGTAGGCAATTTTGACAAGATTTTAAACATTCCTATTGCTGCTGAAAGTCGATCATCTCTTCAGTTAATGAGACACTATTTTCCGGAACTTGGCCATACATTTTTATGGACCGACAGTACTACAGTGCTGCTACAGGAATTCGAATCTGCCATAGATTCTATTATTGCATGGGCATTGAACGATGAGCACAGTGATTCGGGGCCGGTGTCGAGCAAGAGCATATATGACCAAGCATATGAGTTTTTCTGGTTTGTGGCCAAATACATTAGGTATAATTTAATTCACGACAGCAACGTCGCGATTTTAGATTTCATTTACGCAGTTAAACGTCTTAACGTTAAGGTCAGCGGTCTGTTTGCTCAATTTCATGGACGAAGTACGACATTTTCAAAGCTGTCATTTAGTTTGCTAACTTTTCAAATGATTTACGTATACGAACTGTATGCTATGCAAAGAGACAATATGAACGATTTCGCAGCTTCGTCTCTCGATCGTGAGTTTGAGGATCTGACAAATTTGTTAATGCAATTATTGTTAAAACATGAAGCGGATCATCTATTTCTGTTTTTACGAACACATCGTAATCGTATTGACTTTCAGATCAGTCGAGAGTTTAGTTTTGTCGAAGCTTGGCTCATGACTGTACACGTTTGTGATTTTGCTTCTCGCTTGTATCCATCTACTGTGAAGTCATTTTGGGATTCGCTTTATTACAAGATATTAGATGGAGATAAAGTGAGCAGCGCATTTTCAATCGATATATATGAAAGATTGTGGTTTATCACTTTTAATTTATCACCACTCTATCAATTTAATACCCTTGGTATTTCAAATATTGGCAACCAATCTCAAAATTGGTCAGTAATTGAAAAAATGATTGGGACTCTTGTTTCGGTTCCAAGATCGAGCACGACCAGCAGAGAATTTGCTGCGTACTGTCATGCTTGCTTTGCGCGCTGCTTAGCGTTGACTACAGCCTGGCACTGGCAGCCCACTAAATCTTTGATTACGACAATGTATCGCTTTTTCGCCAGCAGGATGTTTGAAAATCTCGAAGCGGAACAGAGTGCTGGGTTTCCAGATTTTCTCCAACATTATGATTCTCTACTAGACTTGTCGATCACAGACACAGTGTTTACGATTTTTCTAAAGCTATTAGCTTTGATGATTCAAAGAATATCTGTCCAAGAAACGGCTTGCAAAACATTGCCCGGACTAATAGGACTAGTCACTCCTCTAAATGGACGACTTTATCCTCGAGAGGTCGAGCTGAAAGTTTCAGATTTAGAAGCCCTAGAAAATAACTACAGTTTGCTATTGACATTATTTTGGTCTGCACCGCCTAAACTAAAGCCACCAATTGGATCCTTACGAGATGTCATAATTCTTGGTCAGGCGCATGCTCAAGCACGTATCTTGAGCGTGAATGCATGGTACTATCTTACTCGGTTACAACTTCGTTTGAATGGATCACTAGACGAAATAGGGGAATGGTACAGTGAGCTTCTTAAATGCAGCCTTGATGAGTACCTTCAACTTGACGGGATTAGAGGAGATATGTCATCGGAAGTTCGAAGAATACGAAAGAATAATCGAGGCTGGTACGAGGCTTTAATGACAAACTCGTTGAGATATGTTCGATTGATCTTGCAAGGTCAGGAACTGATACAGAGCTGGCAACAAGCTGCAGAATTATTTCGATATGGTAAACTTATTGATTTCCCATTGATGAAATTCGTTTACTAATGTCCTGATAGTGAAATTAGTAGATTTTTTGATACATGGGATTGATTTACCAAACAAAGTTGTTCAAGAAGTTCTTCTAATTATTAAAAATTTTGTGGGTATTTCCGATAGACTAATTGATGCTATCAAAACCGAAGCAGATGAGGGAAATCAGTCGGACGATAGCTATCCTATTGATAGCTTGGCCCAAGAGACTATGGAGTATGAACTGAGGCAGGAAGCGAGAGAAGCGATTGGCAAGGTTGGTGGATTAAGATCACCTGCTTAATGTTTAAAAACTAATTTTGCTTTAGGTGCTTGAAGTGCACATACTAAAACCGTTTTATCAGTATTTATGTGATCTAATTGGAGCGTCATCCAACGAAGCAGAAATCCCTGGCATGGGTGAGATTGAAAATTCAGAAGAGAAGCTGTTACTTGAATCAGTGATTGTTATTTGGAGCGACATGGCAACATTTATTGTATCTGCTAACATTGCCAACTGGGCCATGTTTACAGATATTAATGGCAAATATACATGGAATTGGATTCGGACAAGCTCAAGAAAGGAAGTGTACGGCCCAAAGTTGCAGGAATCTTTGAATAAGAGAAAGATTGCTTATGAACAGGAAGAAATTGGTTAGAAAATTTTAATGACTTGGAGTTCCGGTGTTTATGTTGCATTTCAGTATTTAATTGTAAATAATTGTGCTGTCTATGAGAATAAAATTGTTCAAATAGTAACGAAGTAGAAAGGGTGTGTGGATTTTGGTTCGATATTTAAATTCGATCATGTG
The DNA here is from genome assembly GCF_038497815.1 of [Lipomyces] oligophaga. Taxonomy (NCBI): domain Eukaryota; kingdom Fungi; phylum Ascomycota; class Lipomycetes; order Lipomycetales; family Lipomycetaceae; genus Lipomyces; species [Lipomyces] oligophaga. Next base: position 765,646 of record NW_027117789.1, on the reverse strand, counting down.
ATTCAATATAGGACGCGTCTATATCCGCGTCAAGTGCTATATTTCCCTATAACTCCAAACCATAATTGAGTCTGTCGATTTCGTGGTTGTATCATGATGACTGATTCATCAGGAGTGAGTGGTCATAGTAGTGAGATCGCCGACTTGAAATCCAAGCTACGTATTTTGGAACGCAAGCGGCAAGATGATCTCGCAAGACTTCAAGATCTGGAGAAGCTACGGTATGATCGAGCAAAGCTTGAGTTGGTAATTGAGCGTTTGGAAAGTAAAATCAAGCCGATGTTTGATTCACAGCAAGATCTTCGAAATCGGTTGAGAGAATTAGACACAGAGAAGTCGAAAGTCGAGGAACAACTGAAACAGCGAGATTCGGTTGTGGAGCTGATTACGCTCGATCGAGAAGTCGCTGAACAGAATAGCGAAAATCTCGCCGCGGAAATAGATGTTTTAAAGAACAGATTGGAAGAGTCGGAGATTGAACTTGCTATTTTGAAGGAGGAAAATGGTTTACTACGTCAGTCAGAAAGTCTGTCCGAGCCGTCACTGACTGATCCCCAGCTTTCGAGATCTGCAGTGACAGAGGAGAATAATATGTTACGAGAGGCTTTAATGAGATTACGAGATCAAACTGCTGCGGAGGAAATTGAATTGAAAAATGAGATCCGTAAATTGCAGCGAGATTCCGATGCACTTATTCAACTCAGAGAAAAGTACGACGATCTTGAGCAACGGCTTAAGAGGGCCGAAGATGCGAACCAGAGTCTAAGTGAACAATTGGATTTGGCTTTTGGAGCTGAGAAACTACTCGACGAGATCACATTGCGCAATTTACGTTTATCAGAAGAAGTCGATGATCTCCGCGCAAAAATGGAAGATATGTCAACTTTGAAAGAGATCAATGATGAACTGGAATCAAATCATTTGGAGACGGAGAAGCAGCTACAAGAAGAAATTGATTATCGGGATATGTTGATTCGAGAACAAAGCGAGCGAATCACCCAAATTGAAGAATCCTCTTTGGATGATGAATACACAATGGCTCGATTTAGAGAGCTAGTGGAAGAACTACAAGCTGATGTTGAGCGGCTACGAGTCGAAAAATCGTTAGAGGAAACCGAAGCCACAGAGATGGAACGCAGAAATCGTGAAATGTATGATTTAAATAGAAAGCTGCAAGATCAGGCTCAACGAAATCAAACCAAAGCTATTGATTTAGAACTTCGTAAATTGGAAGCCCAAGAAGCTCTAGAAAACTTTGAAATAATAAAGGTAAAAGGAACCCTTTCTCAACGACATGCTGCTAATAAATATTTACAGATATATATGCCTAAGTCGTTAGCAATGGTCCGAGAATCAGTCAAAGTATATTTGAGATTCCGTCGTATTTCATTCAAAGCGAATCTTGTGCTTTCTTTGGTCAGTCAGGACGATTCAATGACAATTGCAGAGAGATTTGAAATATCCGAGCATTGCCAATATATTTCAAGAGCGAGTAGCCTTTTTGCTACTGCTATGAGTATTTGCTCAGTGACAGAGTTTGAGAGCTACGGTAGTGCGATGAACACAGAAATTAGTCCTGTTGAAATCTGCCTTGACAGTTATCTTTCAGCAGCCCGAAATCGAGACTTTAAGGTGCACGACATTCTGGTATCCTTCGAGCAAGCAGAATTAATATACCGCGAAGTTAGCACAAGCATATTAGATAGCTCAGAAAGTAAGGTCCTGGAGAGTGGTGAGGTTAAAACAGAGAAATTTAAAGCGAGCATTTCATTTCTTAGAGGGCATACAGAGAGTATTGGCTTGATTCTCGACAGCATTGTGAAATCAATGAGCTCAGAGAAGGATGCTGAAATCACTTCTCAAAGTCAGTTCCAGCCGCTAGTGCTTAAAGGGGCCGAGCAGATTATTAGTATTTGTAAAACTATTAAGATGCTGACAGGAAGAATTGATAAGAACATTGATAAGATCAGTAATGAGGCTCCGCTGGATCTCATTTCAGATGAAGCTGGACAAAGTGAAAAGATTCTCAGTGAGATATCGCTATATTTCAGAAGAATCAGTTACAGCCTAGCGGGCGCGACTGAAAGAGCGCGTGAAGAGATTGGTGAAAATGCAGTGGTCAGTTGGAGTCAACTTAGATTTATTATGGAGCGCGAGATGGATGAAGACTCGACAATCTTTGAGACGACAGATCCAAATCTTTTATTTGATTCCGTTTGCTTGGCTTTAAAGAGAGCAACTGATAGAATAAGAGATATTGCCACTAAAATTGAGAACGGACGTGGGACTGAGAAATGTAAGTTTGTTGCTTTTGTTGGTTCGTGATATGTTGACCAGAATAGATATTGAACGTAAGAAGTCTTGGCAAGTCAAATTGGAGGAGGAGCGTAAGGCTCAATTAAGGAATACAGAGATCCAAAGTCGGTTGATAGAGTTAGAATCCGAAGCCAAAGAAACAGCAGCTCGTCTTAAGCAACAGCAGATCGAGCTAGAAGAAGCGGTACTGAGAACTGCTCTTGCTGAATCTAGAGCATCAAAGAGTAAGGCACGTTTAGTTCTGCTGGATGAAGTAGAACGAAGAATGGCAGATCAAGAGAAGAAGATGAACGAGCAGCGCTATGCTGCAGAACGTCTGAGAGAAGAGGTGGAGAAATGGCAAGAAGAGGCCGCACGGAATGGAGCGGAAGCAGCACGCAATGCAGCTGCCGCCGATGAGCTTACAAGACTAGAAGGTAGGGCAATAGCGGTGAGCGCTGAGGAAGTTCAAGTCCTCCGAAGTCAGGTGGATGCTTTGCAGGCTACAGTGAGGTATCTTTCTAGTAGTGAGGGAGAAAAAGTTACGGGTGCTCAGAACGATAAGTCGTCTGTTCAAAATACAGTAGCATTTCTACGAACGGCTCCCCTCGCACATTTTAGTTCTGAAATATCACGACCCATGACTGGACAAGATCAGCGGGTTACAAAGTCTACGTTGGATAGTTGTGTTCGTGGGTTGGTATCATTGACGTTGCAAAGCCAGCTATTTCAAGTTTCATCCACAATTTCTGGGCGTCATGGAACAAGAACATCAGCAGCCAACAAAGCACAATATGAAAGCATCTTAAATAGACTGAACGAACAGATCGTTGAGACTCAAAAGGAACAGCACTGGTTCAATTAGAATACTGCCAAATACACTTCTATGTAAGGTACTGACCTTGATTCTCGGCTTCAGAAGATCTGTTGCGTCATCGTCATCTGAATAGGCGGGGAAATCAAAACGTGCTGGCGCATGCCACAAGAAATGGAGGAGATCCAGCCGCACTGAGTTCTCCGCTCAATACCAGTTTGGAAATTCTACGATCTAACAAAAGAGAAGACAAGGCGATGCAACAGCCTATTCAGTGGGTGTCTTGTCTCGTGTTCAAACTCGCCGATGACTGAATGAGCTTCATTTTCTATATCTGTACTCTCTTTCCAGTTGGGTCGATGTTAGATGTGAGCGGGGAACGCGTTCCTGACGCGTGGGCGCGTGATCACTGCATCGCTGCGGCGCTGTGACTCCCCGCAAATTCAAATATGTTGGCGGTCCCTCGAGCCACTAATATTGTTATGATTACGCTATAACGAACAGCACCTTATATTCCCAGTAGCACCGACCAGATTTTTTATTTTCCATTTGTTGAGTATCATTATTTCATAATATCTTTTAATAATGGAGATTTTACATTCTCCACAAAAACGACCGTTGTCTCCTCCCTCACCACTGACACCGTCGTTCAGGTACCGGTCAGGAACTCGTTCGAGGTCTGCATCTCGGTGCTCCTCGCGCGCAGCTTCTCGGGTCTCATCGCCTCTGCCGTCGCCCACTCGATCAAATAATTCGCAATGCGGATCGCCCACTAAAAAATATTGCAACTATGGTGCTGCTGCTGCTGCCGTTCTTCGACGACCATCTTACGTGTCAGCGATTTCACAGACGAGTTCGGAGATGACGTTTGACGACGGCCACTTGTACATCTTCGGTCCGCATTCAGCCTCCTCTGAACCATTCAGTCCACGGGATTTGAGATCTACAGGTCCCTCGCCGACGATTCTTGTTTTTCTCTCATCCAGAGAAAGTTCTCATGTGCACGCGCTAGCGCGTATGAGTGTCTCGTTTCGCGCGAATTTTGCTGCACGCATGTTTGCAATATCTACAGGTCTACCGGAGGAAGTTGAAAATCCGTTTGATATTCCGTTGATATACGACTCGCGAGCATCTGTTACCAAGGCAGCACGTGCACTTCATCCCCTTGCCGGTGGTCGGGATGCAATGGCAGCTATTTTAATTTTGGACGCATTCGGTCGTCGACGATGCTTTTTGCCGATTGGATATGGTAGGGCGGTATCCAGACCGGTGTCTCTGGATGATTTAATTCCCACTGTCGAGGACGTTTTACGTTATTTATGGGCCGAGCACCAGGCGATGGTCTAGAGTTACTTTTTTTGTTATTTATCATTTGTAGGCGTTGGTGAAAAGTTGCTTTGTGCATAATTGCTCGGTTGTCGAAAATCTTATGAAGTCCAGTTTTATACATTATATAAATTTCCCTGTTGTACAATTTCCATATCAACGGAGATTTTAGCTTTCATGGTTACGCTTTGCCCATTCCAGACCAATTCTTTTTCGCACGTCGGGCAAATAAACATTTGATCCGGCACGGAGTGCGCGATCCAAAGCTAAAGTTAAGCCTGCTTGATCACTTGAATTAGTAGAATCCCGAAGCGCCTGCAACTCCTCAAAAAATTCTTTTTCGACGGTAGACTTGTAATACTCTAAAAACGCAGTTTCGATTTGATCTGGATCCATGTCGTCGTTGATGTTGGGCACTAATTTCTCGGCAATCTAATATGATTTAAATTAGAAATCAAGTTATGAAGAACCAAACAATTGAACCAACTAACTTTGGAAGTCGTAATTTCGTGTTGTTCAGCTTGATTATCGTGGTCATCGTCAATACTAGCTATATCGGAAGCAATGTTTTCATCGGCACTATTGTCACTACTGCTATCTTCTGACTCAATTTTATCAAGATCATCATCCGTCGATTTGCGAGTTTCTTCTTCTCCCTCACTACTGCTGTCCGAGGAAATATCTATGAACTAGTTAGCCCTCAGAGTAGCATGTTCTAAAACGAATATCTTACTCTCAGTCCGAGACTTTCTCTGGCGTTTTCGTTTTCGTTTTTTGTCTTCAGATTTTGCCATTAGCGATTTGTGGTATTGATCAATATTGCGAACAGTAAGCTAGCATTAGATTTTTCTGTATAAAATTTATTACGAATTGGTACGGATCACTTAGTTTTACACGTGCATGCGGCGTTAGATATCCCAACAAGAAGTGTTTACATACTTCCGTATTCTGCCACCTAAAGAAATTGGTTGAAGAATATAGAAGAGGATATGGCTAATAGATGAAACCTAGTTCCGATCCCGACCACAAAATAAATCTATCTGCTAAGATTTCACAAAAAAGAAGTAGTTTCTCCAGATCTGGAGGGGAGCCAAAATTAAAGACTGTTACTTTTCCAGATTTGAGGCCGCGTCGTTGGTGTTGCTATGAGGCTAAATGCATAGTAAGCTAAGTGCACGTTGAAGAGTTGATCTAGTGAACTGAATTACTGGTATTATAAGATGGATACAAAACAGATTCAAGCATTGGATGAAAGTGATGTTGAGAAAATGGATACAGGATCACATTCTGGACTAGCAGATTATCGGAGAGAACCAATGCAAATTCAAGTCGTCACTCGGGAGCTTGAAGATTACATTTCTTATTTCCAAAATCGAGATATGCGTGAGATTGAAGTTGCTATTGCGCAAAAGACTTATACACTCATTGAGACTGCAAGAAAAGAACTGAAATCGGTCATGATAGTGCATGCATACTTAGATGTTTTTGCAGGCTATGTTATGGAGATTACACAGCTACAATGGAGAGAGAAAAACGATGACAATTTGTTTCATATATTTCTGAAATGCATAATACACTTATTGACATATCAAGTATGGTGACTTCGCAACTATCCCAGAGGATTAGCTAATATTTTAGCCTGAATCATGTCGTTACCTTAATCCGAGTCTGGTTTCATCGCTTACTCTATATCTATTTTCACAGAAGAAGCCGATCGTGTCTGATAGATATTATATAGTTAAATTTCTAGGTCAGTACACTTGCAGTTAGTAGAATCAAGCTCACCAGTTAGAGTTGTATATTTCTTGTGGTCCATCCACTTCGCGAACAGAGAGATCTGCTCTCATTTTGGAGACCATCGAGTCTACACAGAGCGAAGGTTCGGGTCCAGACTTCATAGTAAAGAGCCATTTAAGACGCCCTTATAAAAAATGGTATGAAGAATGTTTTAAAATTTCACGCGACTTTTATTGGATATTCAGATACCAGGAAGCTACTCTACAAGTTCTTGAATACCAGACACCAAAAATGGTTTTTGAATCGAGCCAAGAAGCTGAAACATATTCGCATCAACTGCAACCGAAAGAACAGGTAGAAAGTGTCGTAACACAATACCTAGCCGCCCATATTCGTTTAATCAATCTCATCATTGTGTCGTTCGACTCTCAGGAAGATAGATACCGGATCCGAAGTGAAATTTTAAGAGACAGTAGGTTTGAGCTGCTCATTGGATTCGATCTCCGAATGGCAAAACAAAATAAGCCCAGCTCCGCAAATCTGAAACGGAATTTGGAGGTTTTGATCACGTTGGCTAAACAAGATGGGTGGGATACTGCGTTCATGCAGACTGGTCTAGGAGGCGATCATTACCGTCCGGTCGGCACAACCAAGAATCAACTGCCTCCGAGATTACCCCAGTTATCAACATTTGGAGATTTTTCGGAAAGTTTGTTTGAACTAAAATAATCTGACATTTGAAATTATATACAAAAATGAAATGCACTTCATACAACCAATTAGGATGAATGTGATCTCAGCTTGTCCAGGTCGATGGTCAGCTTTGATCGTAGCTGTGATACAATTCTAAACTGCTCTGGAGATAGCTTGTTGTCTGTTATGAACTGTTTGATGCCAATGTCTTTCCATTTCTGGTTGACTATGAAAATGTACAAGCGAACACGTTTCTCCTCAATTGATAGATCAGACACGATACTGGAAAAACGTTAGTAGGAAAATCAAGAAAATTCGAGATGATAATCGCAATTTACATACCAGCCACGCTCTAATAACGACCAATTCAGTTCGCGATCGGTCATCTTCCACACTCCTCTCCAGTTTCCGATCAGTATGCTATCAGCTCGCAAATATTTCATGTGCCAAAGTAAGGCCAGTTTGACTGCCTGCCGGTAAACGAGACTAGCGGGGATCCAAGATGGAAATATTCCGACACTTTTGCCAGCTCTAACTAATTCGTCAGTAGAGCATTCTGCGATTCCAGATTCAAGATTGGAGATGTCGACGTCAGATTGAGACCGATTATTTCTAATGATCTTTTCCCAGTTTAGAATGTATGGTTTTAGTTCGGCATCTGAGAGATCTAGAGACGCCGTCCAACGCGGTCGAAGCCACTTCGAGGCCAATGCATTAAGATTGAAAACTGATAGAACTGCAGGATAGACTAATCCTGGGGAAGCCGTTCGACGAAGAATCTGAAATTCTGATCGAGTGAGTTCATTCGACGAAGGAATATATACCTCAATATCTGTGCGCTCTGTCTGTTGGTACGGATCTGGTCGAGTGAGGTTTCCTGTCGCTGGATTATAGATCACGTCTGAGGCGACAACAGACGAAGCCAAGTCATGGAAAAATATCCCTGTAGCGTTTGTTCTGTCAGATAATTGTCTACGAAATCCCACAAATGAGTTCCAGAATTTGAAAACATCAACCAAGTGCCGTGGATACCATAGGACTTTATGTAGGGTCGAATAGCTTGAGAGGGTCGGCACTGTAAAATTCGAAGCCACATTTAAAGGGTCGATGCCCACACCTTTTGCTTGGTTATCGATCCAATGTTGCCAATCGATGAATGGATATGATTTCTGCGGACAGCTTTGCAAAAGTACACTCTCTAAACACGAGCTTTGGCCGGTGGGCGTCAACGGTGAATTGGCAAAACCAGGGATATCAGATGTCCTTGGGTGTTTGATGGTACGTCCCGAGGGCCGAGGAATCACAGTCTCTTCAAAAACACCTCTATCGAGACTAGCCGTGCTCGTTGGAGTAACAGGAGCAGGAAGTTGAGTATAAGATCTACTCATTTGGAATCTCGAGGTCAAAGTCGGTATACCCAGTGGACGGGTTCGTCCTTGGATCCGAACTATTGGTTTTCGGCCGATCATGTAGAATTAAATCAGAGGAGTTCCAAAATAAATGTTGCAATTGCGAGACCGACATGAGATCTAGTTTACTCTCAAACCTGGATCTACGTAGTAAGTAATTCGCAGAAGAAATAGTGCGACCAGAATTGGGTTATGCTCCCGCCGCAGAACTATTTTTGCTCTCGGTTAACAATCGTAATGATTTTGCTCATTTCAAAGATTTTCTAATTTACGCTCTAATATAAGAAATCATCTGCATCTGGATATTGAACTACAGTCGCCATGTCAGAAAATGCGTCATCGTTGCTGAAGCCAGGAGATCTGTATGGCTCACACTGCGTGCGGTAATGATCCTTATACTAACACTGTGCAGAGGTTATGTCAATCCAAGAGGAATCCCACAAGCTCCGTTCGTAGATGTCGTTGAGGATTATGTGCGGAGTAGAGATCAGGTTGAATCGATTTTGCAGTCATTCCAGGAAATGTTGAGGTATAGTAGTGTTACTGCATAGTATCAAATGTCTGAGGACTAATGGTAGTCTAACTTTGCAGCAAATACAAATACATGGTACGACAGCCATATCCTTCGCGGAATGAAATAAAACTTATTTTTTAGGAAATGAGTACATTACGTCGAGCAGCTGGCCTTCGAGAGAAGATCCCAGATATCCAAAAAACTCTCGACACCGTTCGGTTTCTTGACAAGAAGCGGGCATGTTCATCTTTTGAATTTGCGCAGCAAGGCTGTTATTAACGTTTTAGGAATCTGACGATCCAGCCATTGATACTACATTCGAACTGAACGATACATTATATGCGAAAGCGACTATTACCGCCACAAACTCTGTCTACTTATGGCTCGGAGTAAGTCGAACTTCAAACTATATGTCGGAGTCTAACATTACTAGGCAAATGTCATGCTGGAATATCCAATCGAAGAAGCTACTGAACTGTTAGAAACTAAATTACAAAGCGCCGAAAATTCTTTAGATTTATGCGATCAGGACTTGGAATTCTTGCGGGAAAACATCACTACTGTCGAAGTCAACACGGCTCGGGTATATAACTGGGATATCCAGAAACGGAGAGAGGAAAAGGACGCCGCAACATCTGCCTAATGTTCATTATTTGTATCATATAATTAAAAAAAAAATTGCAAATAGACGATCTTGAATATCTATGTAGCTTCTATTCAACGTCACATTCGAGAAGTTTAAACAGCCGACCTAAAACTCTAGACGGATTCACAGTCAAGCCATTATGCAAAAATTCTGATGTCACCCATTGTCTACAATTATTGACTTTTGACGCCGCTTCGACAGACAGGTCCAGGTCAACATACATATCATTGAAATACGATACAGCTGCAACGCGGGCCGTGCCTGATCCCAAGACCTCCTCATCATATAACTTTCCCCAATCTTTCTTTTGAGCAAGAATATCAGCTACTCTTTTCAGAGGTTGCAGCTCAATATAGTCATCGAACATCGATTGATAGATCTATAAGGCCAGTTAGCATTGTACTTATGTTAATATTGAATACGTCCATATTTACCATTTCACCGGTAAAGTAGATTGGAATAGTCTTGTCTCCTTCATTCGCCCTCGCAATTTGGTCGTAATCGAAATACTCGGCATATTGTGGACGCATGCGATCGGCCGACCAACTGCTTGACTTGCTACTCCTGGTTTTAGTGAAATTTCATACAGATTGCTCTCAGATATCGTACCCTTGGCAGTAAATTGCTTCATGCATGCAAGCATACAACACGTTCGTATCGAATCCTTGCTCATGCTCTATACGACTGAGAGTATTGTACGTAATTTTCCCAAAAGTTTTGAGGTCATACGCTGTTTTTAAAACTAGTTCTAAAGAAATTAAGTCATCCTGTTACCATTATAGGCTGAGACCAATACTCACGATGAACAATATCCAGGCCTTGATGTCGCCCAAAGTCCAGACCAAGCTGTTGAAATCTTTCGACGGAAAGAGTTCCTCCGTTTGGAAGCGTTGTTTTGTTCAATGATAAATAAGCGTAGATCTCGTGTAATCTGACGACGTCGTTCGGAAATTTAGTGAAGTAAGCCTTGTTCCGTTTGAGAACTCGTTCTAGTCATTCGTTAGTTTTAGAGTCTTTGTAAAAAGTGGTATATATATGGAATGCACTTACTATATAAAGCTTCATACACTGGATCAGCACTGTCGACTAGAGGAGGAACTCCACCCGTAATTAGAACGTCTTTCAAGCTCGATGGACTAACATGTTAAGAGTTTATCTAATATCCAGTCAAATTACTTACAACAGAGATAGATAAGTAAAACTGCAAAATCCGCCTATAGAGGTTAATACTATCCTCCTCGATATAGCTTTTAGCTCACCAAAAGACTGGCCTAACAACGACCATTGCTTTTCGGTAGCATTGGAAAGCAAAATATGTCGAATCTCCTCGCAGTCGCGAACTACAAATTAGAAACCGAATGCCACAGCTCTTGTTTATTTACCTATATTATCGGCACGAAAATAAGTCATGTATTTGGCTCTTTCTTCGTCTGATCCTGCGAACTGTTAGATACACACGCTTGGCTCTCCTGGCTTAACAAACCCATGTCCTCTAACGTAGACCATGAAATCGGCGTGCTATAACCTGTTCCACGTTGGTCTACATATAGAATCTAACCCGGTAAGCATTCAAGCGCTCGAAATGATTATTTGTAAAAATACCTGATATCCTCTATCCAGAAGTTCCTTCGTCCGCCCAGATTTCGATAGAGGGGGTTCACCTAGAATTCAATTAGCATTGCAACCGTAAACTAAATCAACAAACTCACACTCGAACCCGGGACCTCCTTGTAAATAAACAACTAGATAGTTATAACTAGTTAACAATAGAAACAAATTCAGTTCCAGGGTGCATACTGTAAGGACGCTTGCATTTATCGGGGTTTTTCGCATCTCCCTCGTCCGGCGGAACAACTCGACGTGCAAATACTTTAATCTTTGAAGCCGAAAGGCCAGAGTCGTTATGGTCTAGATTCACAGAGAACGTATATTCGTAGACAAAGAGTCCTGAACATTGTTAACTTGGCCATCTCGGGTTTGCATTTTGTGGCCGCTCTAAACGGTCAAAAACGTACCTTGAACAGCATAGGTATCTGCAATTGCAAATGGCGCCATGAGCTGAAATCAAAATGATACCTAATATCTAATTACGGTGTCGTCAAAATTTCGTTACTCGTGAATTATCCGACGTAGCTGCGAAAGACCGGGTGTAAATTGTGGATTGGCTATCTAGAAGACATATATAGCTGCTGGCTAACTAGAGTCACTTTTCCGCAGATCTGATAACATGCCAACAACGCATACCGTAACTAGAGTCATGTCTCACGCTAAGCACGTCTGGTTTATGATATTGTGTTATATTTATGAGTTCCGGTTTGTATTTTGATCGTTCCTTAAAATTTACGCGATAGATGGAATTTACGTTGCCGCCCAGTCATTTGCGGTCCCTATTTGCGAAGCGTATCAACTTTAAGAACCCCGGAGGAACAACACATTATAATAAAATTTTAAAAATAATTTAAAGGTATTCTCCTCAGTTGAGCTGATTTGCAACATTAATTTCGTCTCCGTGAAATCGGAATATTTGCAAGGGAACTTGTCTAGCTCAGTTCGATGGGAGATTATCAAGGCCGATTTGCAAAGAGCCTCTCTGCAGATCGAAAACTGTTGAAAATTCGTACAGCTAGCTAGGAGAATAAGGTCTAACGAAAATGACGATATTACGGATAGCCTCGAATTTTAAACGCATTTGCGGTCCTGGAAGCAATCTACGAGCTCCGAGAGTGGTATCTCGCATGGTGGTTCCCAGGTATTTCAATTCGTCTACTTTCCTGACGAAAGAATATCTAGAAAACCATGCTATTGCGATCACGCCATCGGATAGCGGAGCAATTCAGGACTTCGATGTTCTACAAGATCTTCCTCGTCCTCCAATGGCTATTGATATCGTTCTCGACGACGGATTCAAACTCTCCGACTCTTCCATTTTCAGTTGCGAGGACGGCACGCTTGGGCTCGCTGTGATCGACGGCGTTGCTTTTGCATGGGACTTCGCAAAATACTGTAGTGGCCTTGATATTGGCCTTGTCGATATCTCTGAACAGGGCTTAGGTATGCTCGATTTGCTTCAACCTCGACCGGAGATGGTCTTGATTGGTTTAGGCGGGAAGAAGGGAAGAATACTGGCCGAGAAATCCCGTCAAGCGCTCATGAGAATGGGCTATCGCACTGAAGTTAGTGACACAGTATGTTTCTTCCTTAACGAGTACATGAATTTGTATATAGACAGATATAATGCTAACTATATAGACAAGTGCTGCGAACAACTTTGAACTCCTTGCTACCGAGAGACCAAGACAAGTTATCGCTCTACTACTACCTCGAAGTGCATAAATGCACACCAGCTACACTTTTTTCGCATGTAAATAGTCACAGATATTTAAATCTTTGTAATATAAATTAATTATTATTCATCCGCTAACCAGAAGCCAAATATCAGACTAGTATACACCGAATTTACTCCCCATCCGATCCTTTGAAGTGTGTCAGATCAATCGTACTGATAATACAGCGCACCTCCAGATCAATATGAACAAGCCGTTATGAAAAAGAAACAAAAAAACCCAGCAAATTCTAACCAAAATCAATGAAAAACCATGGAATATCCAATCATCTATGTCCCTCCTAATCCTCTAGCCTGGTCAAAGCAGTAATACTTTTGTAAACTATCTTGCCTCTCCATAAATCAACTGTTCAAGAGCAAGTGCAGTATCGCTTTCTAACAGTCGAAGTTCTCGGCGAGCAAGTCGAATCAGCTCGAGGCGAACATCGAGAGCTCCAAATCGTAGTGCCAGAGCTCTCACTTCTGGGTCGCTCGAGTCTAGAAATGAGTTGATGCTGTCATCGCTGTTGTTTTCATGAAGTCCAAACGAATATGGATAATTAGAAGAATTGGTTGCTGCAACATCTGCCGAACGTCGAAGCCTTAGTCGACTGCTGTAGAACCCGTCAAGGTCCAAGGGAGAATAATACCGAGACGAATTATTCCTACGAGAAATTGGCCATCGCCCGGAAGATGGTCCGGAACGCATCGTTGCTCCTCGATGAGAATGACCGCTAAGATCATATACGGACTCAGAATCAGAAATATAATCATCGTGTGCTGACATCTCCAATCGATCTACCGACTGTAGCATCGAATCATGAACTACTCCAATAGAGCGGATCTGGTTTCTTATCGAATCGAAGGCCGTGAGGCCGGAAGAATTCCGATGATCAATAGGCGGTTCATAACCAGTTTCCATAAGAGTCGTGCCTGAGGCAAGCGGATAGCTTCTGTAATTATTCCGTGACTCGCTCTCGGACTGTGTCCGTTCCATCTGAATAGAAACAAGATCCTCGATTTCACGAGCTCGATCTGCGGCCTCCATATCAAGATGGGGGTCTGCATTCGTATATCCGGACCTTCGCAAGTTTTGGAGCCGCTGGACATACTCTGCTAGTGTGCGCGTGAACTCCAACTCGGCGTCTAGAGATCGCTGCGACTGGGAATGTGTGAGCTCCGACGACTGCCGCCGTTCGAGTCGATTATCTCGACGAGCTACATAATTGCGAGCACCCGAACGCGAAAGATGGTCAAGATTGTACTGACGGGCTACGTAAGTGCGTCCGAGAGGCTCCAACTCAGTAGCAGGCTCGCTTCCAATGCCGAAGGAGGTATGCTCTGGCTCCATGTCCCGCAAACATTCAGTCGCAGAAATGTATTCTGATTGCTCATCAGCCGTCAAAGCCAAGTCGGCCGCTTCCGAAAACAAAGTAGCTAGCAAGAGGTCTTGAGAGTATGCACTAGATTCAGTAGGATAGATGGGACGGCCACGAACAAAAGCACCTGAGGATGACGACGACGACGACGACGCTGACGGCAAACCCGGGGAGTGCAGAGGATGCTGCTCAATTCTTGATAATGGATAAGTTTTGCATCGCGACGGAGTTAACGTGCTTTTCGTGAGGGGAACTTCGTCTCGGGGGGTATAGAGTGGAATACCCATTATGATGATCTGTCGATTATCGATTGATCTGGTCTCGCGAAACAAATCACAACCCGTGAGAGAGGACTAGGCTAGCCCGGGACGTCTTCCAAACGAAATCTGTATTTTCTGCACTGCGAGTCAATATAAAGTTGAGAGCCAAACAAAACTAACTTCACACCAACAATTATGCACAGAATAATTACCGAGAAAAAGTTCTTCCTCCAGTTGGCAAGACTCGACCCGCTCGTTCTCTGACCATAACCAGACGACCGACCGCCACTGCTGTCTAGCTCTGCGACACGTGATCCCGAGCTCTGACGTAATGCTGCGCGGATGACCGAATTGTACAGCAATCCAGGCTTTGATAAACTGAGTAGTCAACACTGGAATGAGTGTATTCTAGTATTATGGAATGAGCTAAAAGCATATAAATTTTAATTATCTACATTCATATTGAAATGTAGTAATGTTCGCACTATATAACTGCTTAACTATTACCTCTGGCCAGCTTGTCATGTGATTGTTTATCTTTCAGCTTCCTCGCATTACATTGAAGGTAGTCTAGAGGTTTGTAGTATACTGCCGAGAAATAAAATTCTAAGAGAAATAACAGATTGGATGGCGTACTATTGTTGATTCGTTTGCCAAATAGCAATAGCGGCCATCCTAATCGTGATATTACGCTTATTCCGTTCACATCTAATTTCTCTTCTCCATATTCTTCCGGCAGATTGCCTTTAGCAGGATCTTTGAGTGACCCGATATTTTAATCACTACGAGACTAATCGTATATAATTTCTATATACACAAACACATGCTGACTAGCTTATTGTGTAGTCGATGAGTTCAAAGTAGGCAAAAAAATTTGGCTAATTATTGTGATACTTGAACAGCAAGCTTATCATTGAAGGTATACTAACATTGCCTCGACTGCCAAAATGAGATGATGAAACCCCAGTAGGCCATAGACCGACTCGCTTACTAACACTCGCATATGCAAGTCACAGTTAGATATTTATCAACAATTGCTTTCCTTCCTTCAAGAAGTTATCTTACTTGCTCTTCTGACCACAGCCTACACATTGTCTTGTACATCCCAAGACGCGACTGCCGGTACAGCTTACTGTGAAGCCGTAGCATATGTCAGGTGATTCAACTCGAAGAAATATCTAGCAGTCCTATTAAACTTTATCTATTCGAATTTGAGAGTAACGACATATAGCGCAGTCTAAACAAATGCAATAAATATCAATGTATTGGGCTTCTACTAGGGTTGCATATAGCTGTCATTTTAAAATCTGATCAAATTAAAACTGCAGACGAAACAGAGATGGACATAGATGATATCTAAAAGAATATAAAATCTTACAATTTCATGAATAACAGCGATTAATGCATTGGGGCTGTTCTGAAACGAGTTGAGACCAAAAAATAATATTACTAATTTGTTTTGGGTTGCGGTTGAAATAACCATTTCATAGTAAAGTGACAATAACTTATTCCTTGACTGCTAAAGTTCATGTATCAAGTTTTCGAGGACCAATCTCTGAAAGCCCTGCTGTCCAGTAACATATTGGAGAGTTATTCAGGTTGACCAAGACTAATTTGTAATAAGCCAAAAATTTTGGGAAAATATTTGCTGTTAATAGTTAGCCTTTAGGCCTGGATCAAACTCACGACATTTGAGTGCTCTCGATTTCCAAACAAGGACATCAGAACTATGAGGATTGGCACCCGCAATCAGTTTTTTTTTTTGATAAACAAGTCTCTTAGTCTTCTTTTAAAAACGTTGTTAGAGATGAGGGATGACCAAAACAAAACGGCAAGGAAGCTCTGTTAGGCTCCGTCTTTGAAAGATCTGCTTATTTTTGGAAGTCTGAAATTTGTCTGTTCGCTCCTCGACCCTGATTTAATAGCTTGTATAAGCAAGTGGGCATTTTTTTCTTAGTATTGCAATCCTCATCCAATACTAATATGAGGAAACATACTATATGGGCAACAGATCTATTTACATTTCTCCAAAATACGTAGATATTGGAGGTATGATGCTGGTTCGTCTCCAGCATCAAGCTTCAATCAGCGTGATCCCTTCTTGCGGTACTAGCACGCTTTATGTTGCTTGAATATCACAATCTTCTCATCATGCAGTGGTATAAATAGCGAGGTGCTTTCAATTATCCTTTCTTCTCGAATAAGTCCAAGATTGTGGAGCATTTTATTGTCAGAAGCACCCTCAATCCGCGTGATGACAAATCCTTTGTTACGTTGCTGAGACGACGTTCCACGTGAGCTCGCATTTTGTTGCGGCTTCAATAACTCTTCATATTAGCCGCTGTCTAAACGCGAATGAGTACACTAGAATCATGAGATCTCATTGCAGCCAGGTTGATGACAAAGTTTCTAGTCAGAATGGTGTCTGCGAGGTTTTAAGAGTTTCTACATTGTTTTATCTCGCCCTTACGGACAGACTAGTGAAGCGATTTGGTATTTAACTCCGTCGGGAAGAGCTATGTAGTTGCCGAACTTGATCGGCTACATGATCAATACTGAAATAATTGCAAAAGCCATTGATGATCGGCATAAATTGGAGATTTGTAACTCCAAAATTCCCAGATTCTACTGCTCTGGTACCTCTCTTCCTAGGTAGCATATTGGCAGGAAGATTATTAGAAATGGTAGTAGTTGTCCTGTAAAGTAAAAGTTGGAAGTACCACTCGCCAAGCGGCGAATCAGTAACAGCCTGTTCGGTCAAATCGTAAATTAGAAATCACTCAATGAAAATCTCAATACTGAATTCGGAGCACAAGTAGGATCAAAGTGGTAGATAAGACAAAGTCTGTCGGATAGAGCATCGAAGTGTGTCCGGATAAAGCTCTGTCCAAGCGATCTGCTGGATTAAAAACCCTTCTATTTGTTGGAAATAGTCGACAAACTACTGGTGGCCCTTCTGGCACATGATATTCGAAAGGTCACCAGATTGTAGTCGAAGAGTTCTGAATCAAAGCAATGGGAAGGACCAAAGTACTCCTAGCTCGTGAGACTACAGTTCGGATAACTACACTGAGCACATATATCACTAGTAAAACACAAAGTGATATAAAAAGCCGGATTTAGATAAATCTCTGCAGCTGCTGATATAGGCATTGGCATTGAGTCGTATATCGCAACCGGAAACACACGAGAATTTAGGTATAGAATGTTATTTGTATAAACATATAGTACACTAAAATTACTAACATCAGAGTAAATCAGGAAGTCAAGGAGAATCAATAAAATAATAGTGAGGTCTACCCTCCATTAACTCACTATCTGAGGTGCTTATTGTACATCTGTAAAAGTGAAAAAAGAGTATGTACAATCTGCTTAGCCATGCTTAAGAGTTCAATTTGGTGCCAAACTCCGAAGATACTGGAATTATATTATTGAATCAACGATCTGCTTCAAAAATTTCAGTTTCTACTATGCAACTGAAAAAATCTTGAAGAATAACAGGCTTTTAGTCGGACTTTATAAGCATAGACCGTCAGGGCCATAAATCATGACAAGTGCAAAATATTTGATACCGGTAGAAGGTATAACGAGCTAATCGACTTTGCGAGGTGGTTGAGCATTATTCGAGCGCTCGACCCGTCGCTTTCCGTTTTGTTTTGTTTGATATCGTCTGACAATTTTGCGAGTAGCTCTTTCAGTAGCTATTGGTAAGATCAGAAACGACAGCATAAGTGTGATAGCAGACAATGTGAGCATGATGGTTGCTACCCACCACTTAGTCTGGGATCCAAAGACGCAGAGAGTGAACTTGAATTTCGAAAAATCTATTTAAATCAATAACTGTGCTATGAAATACGATCAGAAGAAGCATACCTTCTCGATTATCACTATAAGAGCCATAGAGCAAACCTGAATTGCCACCGTATTGTCCCATCATGCTACGAACCGTAACTTCGAGCACGCGACTGTCATCCTCGGGCTCAAATGTATAATCGTAAGATGTTTCACCTTTTGCTAGAGGTTGAGCTTCCCATTGCTGCTCCATTTTTTGGTGGATCACCATACAGCCCTCATGATCATGACCGTTGATGATCAATCCATGGCCATATCCAAAAAAACCTTCCAAAATCCATTGTGAAGTTTCCCGGGAAATCATGTTTTGCTCCCGTATTAATCTGTTGGTCCCCTCATCATAATAGCTGAAAAAGGGAGGATCGACGCAGGCGCCTTGCTCCTTGTGAAACGGAACATGAGTCAATAGAATCGTGGTCCCTTGAAAATCGACCGCCATCTGCTCTTCCAAAAATGCACGGACAGCCTTTGTCCTCAGGCCCTGTCCAAAATCCAAGTCGTCCAGCGAACCATCGATCGACATTGAATCAAAAATTATAGCTCGCCATTTGTAGCCGTAGTAGACGAAATTTAGCTTCCCAAAATACTTTTCGAAACGTTCGACCCGTTCATCTGTAACCTCATGAGCATATCCGATGTCATGATTTCCAGACAAATTCCAAATCAATGGTCGGTGAGGACCTGGACCATCAATGTTACCATATAATTGGCGGAAAATGCGTTTCCTATATCTGTGTTGTCGATGTTCAAACTCTTCATCGTCAATCCATTGACTTGAAAATAAATCCCCAAGAACCACAACATGACTAGGGTTTAATAAATGGAAAAGCTTCTTATGCAAATGACCAAGAAAAAAATCGTTTCCAAATATATCCAACTTCGTGATAGGTGAACTGAATGATGAACCTCCCCGAATTTGCGGGTCTCCATGGAGTAACATCCGAATATCATTTGGATGATGCTGCTCATTTGGCCAGTCACACCTAGTATCGAGATAGGCAAAATAATTAGTTTTCACAAACAGAGGTATAGTTATAAGCGTGATTATTCCGGATAGTGCCATTAGCAAAGGGTTGATCGTCAAATAGAATGGCAATTCATCATTAGGGTCAAAATGATGGCTCCTTCGCAACACTCTTGTGGGGCCGGACGAAGCCATTTTTGATTTAAACTTCGCTATTCTATACACTGAATCCAAATATGTAAAACCAAGTCATTCGACAAGACATATTAATTCACTTCAATCGATGCAGGACAGTATGCAAGTTCTCTGTTTAGCAATAATTTTTCTACGCGAGGTAATGAACGCGTAAACAAGACTGGGCTAAAGTTAAACGTCACCTGACTTGGGCTCTAAGTGTATGCCGACTCGAAGCTGCTAGTTTTATGGAGTAAAATTTCATATGAGCGCATATATTAGGCTGTTTGAACGAAGGACAATAATGTACAGTAGTAGCTGATTAATCAATCAGCCAGTGAGATGTCGTGTAGATAATGCCGAGATAGGTAGCTGCAGATTCAAAAATCAGAATTGTTGTAATATTTTAGGAAGCAAAGTTCATGGCAGCTCGGTGGTAGTATCAATTTCATTTTTGGCTCGAGAAAGCTGAAGAACAACACTATCACATTTAGCTAATAGCATGTCTCTTTCTTCAAGCCATTTCTTCTGCTCCTGGTCGGCTTCGATAAGTTCTTCCTTCAGCCGTTCTACTCTTGCAAGCTGGTCCGTTTCACTGACACCTGCACCAGGGAGGGAGTCAATCAGTAGATCAATTTGGCGCGTGCGGATCATGATATCTCTTGCGAGTTCATTCTTAGTAGCTGTAAATTGGTTAGTCTCAGCGCTCTTTAATCATCCGATAGCTGTCACCTTCAAACACAGCCGGATCATCGGCAGTCCCTAATCAGATTAATTCAAAAACTTCCTTCCCTCAAATGATTTCATGAAACTTACATTGCGCATCGGATACCTTCTGGTCATCTCCTAGCGGAACAAAATCATGATGAGAAGACAGATAGTGCAAAGCCGAGTAAAACTGGACCGCCAGCTGATCAACAGCATCTTGGAGCTGCGTGAGTCTGTCATTCATCCTTGAGTCTGAAACTTGGAATCTACGAATTTAGCAACAAACTGACAATCACGAACGATTTCGGTTCAATCTGGATCTGGCGGGGTATCGTATAATCAAGAATAGCATATTTCTCAACGTTCAACGCGTGAAACGTATCTGCAATATGACTTCATTAATGTGGCTTAAACGATCAAACTCATTTCATTTATACATTCTCAATTCTCTAAGACTTCCCTCTTGAGCCTAATTATAGTGTCTCAATGTTTACAGGGTTCTATTTTCAGCTAGCCAGTCCCGTTGCTAGGGGCCATCCCATCAACGCGCGTCTCTTTTCATTTCCTCGGACTAGGATTTTGGTATATATCATAGGATTTTCCTCTCCAACTTCTCGTTTCTTTCTTTCCAGATTAGACTAAAAATTTTGGTTTGCCTCAAAAGTTTTTTTATCTTTTCATCTAATTTCGCTTACGTTTGCTCGGTCGAACAAACTTTTGCACGTCGCTCTTGCTCATCATGGTCTCACTCCTTCGTCGTGTGCTCGGTATATCTACTCTTGGTTTACTGTCACAAGCTCTTTTAGTCCGTGCAGATACGATCAGCTGTGATGAAAATAATTTGTGTCCTGAAGACACTCCATGCTGCAGTGGTAAGTAATACATTCCTGATATATGGGGACGAAGCCTTCTCATGATCTATGAGTGAACGAGGCATTCAGGTCGCCTCTTGCTCTCACTTTTGGTTTACGCTCTCTATTCTAACATAATCGCTTTATCAGAATACGGCGAGTGTGGTACGGGGACCTACTGTCTTGGAGGCTGCGATCCTCGTTTTTCCTATGACATTGAATCATGCGCTCCTCAACCTATTTGCCAGAATCAAACTTATACTTTCACTAGCATGGATGACATCGTTATTGAAACTGATTATCTAGGCGATGCTGACGCTGCAGGATGGGTCTACACAGGCTACTTGACCACCTCTGACGACAATCTCTTACTCACGATGCCTAATCAAACTACTGGTACTGTTCTCGCGAGTACAAGATATATGTGGTATGGCAAGTACTCAATTACTTTGAAGAGCTCTCGTGGCCGAGGTGTTGTTACTGCTGCTATGTAAGCATATTATTTCTTTAGCAAGTTTGCAACTGCCATGTACTGATAATATCTAGTGCTTTTTCGGATGTTAAGGACGAAATTGATTACGAGTTTGTTGGCGCAGATCTCGAGACTGTCCAAACCAATTATTACTATCAAGGAACTCTTAACTGGACGCACAGCGTCAACATTTCCTTGAGTGATACCTTTTCCAACTATCACACGTACGAGGTCGACTGGACAGAGGATTCTATCACTTGGAGTGTCGATGGACAACAAGGTCGTGTGCTGTATAAGACAGACACTTACAATTCTACTTCGGACGCTTACGATTTTCCTCAGACACCTTCCAGAATCCAGATTTCGCTCTGGCCCGGTGGTTTAGATACCAATGCTCCAGGTACTATTGCTTGGGCAGGCGGTGAGATCAACTGGGACAGCGAAGACATTAACGAATATGGTTACTTCTACGCTATTCTCCAATCTGTGGATATCACTTGCTATGATCCTCCATCGTTTGCTACCTTGTCGGATTCTAGCAAGTCGTATCGTTATACGGATCGAAACGGTACTGCAGAATCTGTAGCTATTACTGATGAAGATACTGTACTTGGCTCTGATTTGGCAAATGGCCAAGATATGTCATTAGGAGCCTCGTCCGTCTCGTCAACCGCTACCTCTTCTTCCAGTACACCTTCATCTTCATCTAACGAGTCCTCATCTGCAATTTCTACTTCGTCATCTGCGTCATCTTCATCTGCCTCCTCTTCCTCTACCTCCTCCTCCTCTTCCAATTCTAAACGTTCTACGGAGAGTGCTTCAGGTTCATCTAGTTCCTCGGTCAGTGTAGCCAATGTTTCAGAAGAAGATGCTTCCACAAGTTCATCGTCTAGCTCCACAAGCACGTCAACAAGTACGACTG
Organism: [Lipomyces] oligophaga; assembly: GCF_038497815.1. Taxonomy (NCBI): domain Eukaryota; kingdom Fungi; phylum Ascomycota; class Lipomycetes; order Lipomycetales; family Lipomycetaceae; genus Lipomyces; species [Lipomyces] oligophaga. The sequence continues at coordinate 743,308 of NW_027117789.1, read as the reverse complement.
CTAGTAGTACTGAATCAACCACTGATTCAGAAACTTCGACCTCATCGAGTAGTGAAGCGTCATCGAGTGCAGATTCATCGGCTACTTCCGCGGATGGAAGCGGATTCACGCAAAATACGCAGGAGACGACTTCTGCGAATGCTGCCAATATTGCTGTACTTCCTTTGTCATCTATGGGAGTTATGCAGCTTGTTCTTTTCTTATCTGGATTTTTGTTTGTCTTCTAAGCCATTTTAATGGCAAAAGAGAGCAAGAATGCGTCGAAGTCGGCATTGTTTTTGGTTGTACAGAATACTGGAATGGCGTTTCGATTCGACTTGATATGTGTCTTTTGAGTATGAATTCCACCATGACATGTGGTATGATATTGTCTCCTCTGGGGTCGGGAGTCACGTTTGTCGGTGAAGCATTATGTGGTGATACAAGGAGTGTACTTTTCCGTAATTAATTTTTAGTAATATAGCTTGTATTATGGCCGTAATACTGTGGCCATGGTGACAACTAGGTCTAGAATAGATATGTGTTCATCAGCACCGTCGAGCAGACGTTTATCGGTTTCTGAGAAAGCAGCTACCATTTTGTTCTTCTGTGCCGGCGAGTATTCGTCACTCAAAACGAACGTGTCATGAAGTTGAAGGAGAATCTGTGTGGCGCTCCAGCCATCTAGAATTACATCTTCGACTGTTTCCTCTATCTGTTGTATACCATGGCCGGAATCTGTAGGCTCTGTAGACGCGGACTCGAAAATCTTAGTTATGACATCAGCTGGTACTCTACCTGAGATTTCTTCGATACTTGAGACAGTGATTTCGGTCTGATCTGAGTCCATTTTCGTATCACCCTCATTGTCCTGGCTATCGGTTTTCAGAGATCCGTGTAGCTTTGCAGCCGACTGAAGAAGCGTGATTGCCTTTCGAAGATCTCCATCTGCGGCATTTAAAATTGAGGGAATAACTTCTATTTGACAAGAAAGAGATTCCTTTTCACAGATATCTTGCAATCTGGTCGCGGCGTCCGTGGAATCTAGTGGCTTAAATCTGAATTTCGAGCAGCGTGAAGCCAGCGGATCGATAATCCGAGTAACATAGTTGCAAATCAAGCAAAATCTAGTTATTCGAGAATATGTCTCCATTGTTCGTCGTAAGGCAGATTGTGCGTCCTGTGTCATACTATCTGCCTCATCCAAAATAATCAGTTTGTACGGTGGGCAGGGATACTGCTTTTTAGTCGCTGCCGACGGTGTCGATACGGCTGTTCTTGCAAAGTTCTTCACTTTTTCACGTACAATTGCAATTCCTCGTTCATCTGAAGCGTTAAGTTCCAGTACTCTCGATTTCATAAGATCGGGACCGTACAACTCTCGTGCTAGTGCAAGAATCGTAGAAGTCTTGCCTGTCCCTGGCGGACCGTAAAATAACATATGCGGAAGATTTGACGAAAGCAGGGTGCGTTTTAGAACACTCACTGCATGATCTTGCGATGAAATGTCATTCAAAGATTCAGGCCGGCTTAGTTTATCGTTAGAAAATTTATTTCTGTTCTCTGTGGACCAGATCAGCAACTCACTATTTCTCGACCCAGGGAACTTGCCGCGGTGGTTGATTTGTCGGTCTAAGACTCAAATTTGAATCTTGTTTCGTGAAAAATGCTTTCATGGCTGGTAATTAATCTTGAGTAACGTCAATTTCTTTTGTCAATATGAGTAGCGAATATATTCTTCTTTTCTACGGCTGATTCCTGACGCGTCCAAAGACGCGCTTAAATTCTCAGTCTGTTTGATGTAAGCAACGATGGTGTTTGTATCTGCATTTTGAGATTGTCATTCTTGATATACCAAGTATTCAGCAATCATATATACTAAAAGTTCTTTGTCGAGCCTGGAGTACTGCTTCTACATTACTGGAGATACTGCCATTTCTGGGAGTAGTTTAGGTAATTTTTTGAAAGCTAATTATCTCCCGTTCTTGTCGACCACCGAAAGTCGGTGGAACGCTATAATATATGGACCATGGTTTCGACAACCAGGGTGCTCGACAAACGCAGAAAGGAGTTTGAACGTCATTTGATTCGTTCACTTGATGTTTTATGTTATTGTCACCTTTTATTTGTCTATTACTTAGAGTATGCGAATGTATTTCATGATGTGCTGCTAGATTTTAACTTAAGGTTTCCAGTATTTCGATATTACGCCTACTGCTCAGAAGCGTTATACAACTGGTATTGTGTTCCTCCCCTCCTCTTTTGTGGACCATGCAGTTTTCTCTAACGATATATAGAACTATTTGACCCCCAAACCGTTTCCAATAGCTCACGCGATTCGCACTCGGGTTGTCTATCTCTTTATTTTGGGTGCTAATGCATACTGCTTTCTGATTCATATGGTCACAGCTTTGCCGACGGGGCGAGAATCCTCGGGAGGATATTTACATGGTGGTTTGACTATTCAATTTATAGGTCAAAGTGAGTATTCTATTATAATTTTTGGAAGAACAAGAAAGAAATTCCGTTGTACTAATCTATACTAGAAGTGCCCGTGTCTCGTCCGCAGTTATTATTTTCAGATCTAGTGATAGCAGGTTTACAAGTCATCATTTTCACAATTACGAACGTGGACTTTGAAACAGCTTCTTTGGCAGCTAGCAATACTTCTTCACCATTACCCACATCACTTTCTGCGGCAGCGACATTAGCGGCGCGGACCGCAGCGCGCGCCTCACTACAGCAACAAATGCAGCAAGACCACGATCAACGAAACGTTATTGGGTCCTCAACCTCTCCGCCCCCAGTTGAACCACATCCTGCACAGACAATAGACGACGAAGAGTTGGGACAGCGGACGGTTTTGTTCAACAGCGATGCTCGACGAGTCCCTACTAACACCTCCGATAATGACCCCGGCTCGTCTTCTAATGTAGATAACATGGCGCTGATTCAGCCTCAAGATGAAGAAGACGGATTTTCGGGCGAAGTTCTGGCTGCAGAGATCCGACTTACGGATCTTCTTGGACGGACTACGTATTCTCGTCTGCGAGTTACAGGTAATTCGTCCACCTCATCTGCGACATCACCCCCAACAGCATCACCAGCAGGAGGTTCATGATTTATTTTTGCGTTTTCTTTGGGTATGTTCGGGTTGCTGATAATTGAGTTTTGGGTGGTATTTGAATATGATATTGTATGGTGAGTATAGGACAACGGATTGCATATATTAGACACTCGCAGGATAAAATTTATGATATATTGTAATATTATTTTCTTTTAGGAAAGCTGAATAAACAACCACAAAATTGGAAGTTTAGCTTTGAGTAGGCATGTTGACGCTGGCTTTTTCGGCTTCCGCGGCATCGGCAGATCTCCAAAGCGAAGTGACAGTTTTTGGTCGAGTATAGAACTCGAGACCTGATTTACCATAAAAATTCAGATCTCCAAGGAAAGAACCTTTATTACCTGTGAAGGAAAACATAGGCAGAGGAACAGGGATCGGCACATTTATTCCGACTTGACCTGCGTCAATTTCTCGCTGGAATTTTGCCGCTGCAGAGCCAGACTGCGTAAAAAGAGCGACTCCGTTGCCGTAACGATTACTATTGACTAGTTTGATCGCTTCATCCAGACTGTCAACACTAACGACAACGAGAACAGGTCCAAATATTTCCGTCTCGTAAGCTTTCATGCCCGGTTTGACTCCTGTGATAATGGTAGGTCCGACAAAGTTGCCGTTTGGAAATTTTTCCGGACGATATCCACGTCCATCAAGATCGACAGTGGCTCCTTCGTCAGCGGCAGACTGAATCAAATTTTCAATTCGCTCTCGACTCTGTGGGGTAATAACAGGTCCTAGATCGGCATCGGGTTCAAATCCACCAGTGACAACCAACTTTTGGGCCATTGAGATGAGATCTGGAATCCATCCATCGGTCGAGCCTACAGTTACAAGTACTGAGACTGCCATACAACGCTGACCAGCAGCTCCGAACGCAGCTCCCGCGACAGCATTTAACGCATGAGTTTTACTCGCGTCGGGTAACAAGATCGCATGGTTTTTGGCACCCAGATTCGCCTGGACTCGCTTACCATTTGCACATCCCCGTGAATAAATGTAGCCTCCAGCCGCATCGCTGCCCACAAATGAAATAGCCTTAATGCGGGGTTCATCCAGAATAAAATCGACTGAATCACGAGTCCCGTGAACAATGTTAAATACACCGTCCGGAACACCCGCTTCTTTCGCTAGCTCAGCCAGTATCATAGCCGCCCCAGGACTTTAAGATTAGCATAAAAATAATGAGCAATTTGTAACCAGCTTACTCTTTTTCAGAAGGTTTCATGACAATTGTATTTCCAGTGATGATAGCAGGCGGTAGACACCAAAGCGGAATCATTGCTGGAAAATTGAATGGGCAAATAGCAGCTACTACACCCTAATTGCAGTTAGATGCGAGTGAGAACTACTGATTCCGCATACTGACCAGGGGTTCTCGATAATTTCTTGTTTCCATATCTGTCGAAACCTCCAAGAGTTCGCCTGTGAGTTGGCTAGTCTAAGTAAAGTCAGTATTACCTAGACAACCGAAGAAACAAATAGCGCATTCATACAACTCCACACGCAGTCTCTGCTACTTGTAAACCACGCAGTACATCTCCGCGAGCGTCTGCAAACGTCTTGCCTTGCTCAACGACGATGCTGGCAGCAAGCCTATCCCAGTCACGACGTATAAGCTGTACAAAATTAAACATGATCTGCTGACGCGTGAGCACTGTCGTTCGACGCCATGATTTAAATGCTTGTTCAGCTGAGTCGACTGCTGCGACGAGCTCGGCATTGGTACAGTCGGGAACAAGAGTAACGACATTGTTAGTGGCCTTAACAGGAGTTAGCTGAAAAATCAGAATTCTGAAATGAGTCGCACTTACTGGATCCAGTACTTTATTCCATGTTGAAGATTTACTGTCAACAAATTTGTTGTCGAGAAAAAATTGAGTCTTGAGCGGTTCTTCGATTTCATCGTGGTTGGTATTGTAGATGCTTTGCGCAACAGAGTAGTCCGTACTCAAATTCCGAGACCTTGTCCCCGACCAGATCGCACATAGCGAAGGCAGAAATCCTAGATTTCGCGGTCGAACAAACGGAGCTGAAGTCAAGCGAAAAGCCATTTAGTCGCCTCGTTCTATAGCTCAGTTTATTTAATGAGTTAGATTATTCTACCTGAAGAATTTGGAGGAGATTATGGTATCCCATCTAATGCGGGGTTGGGACATCCCAACTGGAAGTACTAACAATTTAGGATCAAATTCCCCCCCCGTTTCCATTCTCCCGCTGTTACGACCTCTTGTTTCCACCTTCATTACTAACTCAGATGATATTGGTATAATGCTAAATAATTTATATAAGTAATAGTGTCCACTAGATTTTTATACTCTTCGCTCACAATATGTGCAACGATCTATTGATAATATGCATCTATTGCAACAGCAATTGCTAGCTCACGATAACGGATGAGATGCGAATTTTCGATAAGCTCTCGATGCCATACGGATAGAGCAGCATGAACACATAGTTGTTACCAAATCTAATGATCATTGCGATTAGGAGGATGCTATCCTCAACTGATTGACGTATTTAGACCTGTGGATTTGAAATAACACGAATAGATCTACAATATCTTAAAATTTCGAAATATAGCCAAATCACCATCTTTTAAGCTTAATATAATATAAAAATAGCCGACCTTCGGTGAATTTCTCTCTCTGGACAATTTTGCGGAGGTTGATCGTCTTGTCTGATTGTGCAAGATGATCCGCATGCAAATGAATTTTCGCTTTACAATTAAGATCGATGGCCCAGAATCTTAATTTGATACCGAAAACATCGTTAGAAAGAAAAGAAAACAGCCATTATGTTTAGTTTTAGAATAATTTTCAAATAATCAGAACTAAATGATAGCTCTTTGTCCTCCCCTTGGATTAAATTTCGGTTTTGGGACTAACACCCGATCTTCCCAATGAACAATGTTTTTTGAGGGTTTGAATACTCGATACTTCTCCCAACCAGGCAAAAAAAATTGAAATCAGAAGACAAAATTTGTATATTTTGAATTAAACGCTCCCTGCAGAGGAAGCCAGATTTAGAGATGGTACTTAAATCAACATCTGCAACGAATCATACTGTATATCAAATCTCGGGCACAAACACCTCAAGGGCGTTACCGGACTGGGTTGCCCGAAAGCGAAAGCGCGAACTGCGAAACGATCTCGAATACAGCTCGCGTATCGAACTGCTGCAGGATTTCGAGTTTTCAGAGGCTTCAAATAAAATAAAAATTTCTCAGGATGGAAACTATGCGATGGCCACGGGTACATATAAGCCACAGATTCATGTTTACGATTTTGCAGATCTGTCGTTGAAGTTTTCGAGGCACACTGATTCCGAAAATGTAGATTTTGTGATTCTTTCAGAGGACTGGACAAAGTCAGTCCATCTGCAGAACGATAGATCTATTGAATTCCAGGCTCAAGGTGGAATTCACACTCGTACACGAATTCCAAAGTTTGGCAGAGCTTTGGCTTATAGGTATACAAATTGCGACTTGTACGTTGGAGCATCAGGAAACGAAATCTACCGTCTCAACTTGGAACAAGGCCGCTTCATGAATCCGCTAGATCTTGGTGCGGATGTGACGGCATGCAACTGTTTGGATATTAATCCGATTCATGAGCTTCTGGCATTTGGATTGGAAAACAACACCGTTCAGTTCTGGGACCCAAGAAGTAGGTCAAGATTACTTGAACTGCAGATGGACAGTTTACAACCGGGCAAAAGAAGTTGGCGAGTTGGCGAAGGCATCACAGCGTTGAAGTTCAATACGGACGGATTATCTCTAGCAGTTGGCACAAGCGAAGGGGAAACTATATTGTATGATTTGCGCAGCTCGCATCCTCTATTGAGAAAGGAGCAGGGCTATGGCCTACCTGTCAACAATTTGATTTGGCTGAATGGTACAGAACGGGAAGGAACTGATCGCCGGACACGAGTTTTGTCTGCAGACAAGAAGATTGCAAAGATTTGGGACGTCGAGGGTGGCAAGCCATTTACCTCGTTTGAACCGTCCGTGGATATCAACGATGTCGCATATATTCCTGACACGGGCATGTTTTTCCTTGCGAACGAAGGAATGCCGATGCACACGTATTTCATTCCTTCGCTGGGACCAGCTCCTTCATGGTGCTCATTCATTGAAAATGTTACAGAAGAGCTGGAGGAGGCCCCTGTTACTTCCGTTTATGATAATTACAAGTTTGTTACTCGCAAGGAACTCGCGGCACTGGGACTTGGACATTTGTTAGGTACCAACGTGGTTCGAAGTTACATGCACGGATATTTCATTGATATGCGTTTGTACGAACAAGCGAAATTGATCAGTAATCCGTTTGCGTATGAAGAACATCGGGAGCGTGAGGTCCGCAAGAAAATCGAGAAGGAGCGCGAGTCACGGATTCGATCTTCGTCGAAACTCAATGTCAAAGTCAACAAGTCGCTTGCGGAGAAGCTTGCTAAAGCTGCAGAGAAGAAGGCTAAGAAGGCGGTGCGAGAAGCACGGATGCGGGCTAAAGCTCAGAAGGCAGCTGAAGGCGAAGAGGAAGAGGAGGACTCCGACGCCGACGTTCAGGACAAGACTCCTAGCGAAAACAAAAATTTTCTGGACGATCGATTCAAGACCGTGTTCGAAGATCCTGAGTTTCAGGTTGACGAAACCACAGTCGAGTTTCAGCAACTTAATCCGACAAGATCTGCTACAAGCATTTCCAATTCGCGGTTTACCTCCATGTCGGATGATGAAGAGTTGTATGGCGCTGCCGGCTCAGATGAAGAGTAAAGCATTAATTATATTGTACAATACAAAAGACTTTTTTCAAAATCATTATTTATCCATAACAAGGGAGCACTTGGAACTACCGATATCGATCAGATGCCGGGTCCAAAGAATTGTAATTCCATCGTTGATGTACGGGTCTGCGAGGTTCTAGATTATGGTTTGCAGACTTCAAATAGGGCAGGAACTCCGCATAGTGGTTTTCTGCGTACCGTAGCTGCCACTCGCGCTGTTCGAGTTCGTAGTTGGCAGCATAGTCAGCCCACAACTGTGAGTCTTGTAGTGCTTTATCTGATTCACGCTTCTTTGCGGTGATCTGGTATGCTTCTTTGAGCGCAGACTTGGCAATACCCGGATCTATAGCGACCGTGTGCGCATCAAGGCATTGCTCTTTTACGCTATCTGATGGTGAGCGGCGAGGAGATGACGTCCTGCATTTCGCATCCACTGTATCAACGTAAGTATCGACGAGATCGATCTCATGGTTTAGATTCTTGCAGTACTCGCAGTGCATGCTGTGGTTCCGACACTCATCGTCGTCCGACCGGAATGGATTCCAAGGTACTGACCTAACCAATGACAGATACTTCCAGTCCGCTCTGTCGACAGAGCTTGTTCGATCGGCAAGGTCATCTGGAAGAAGATTCTTGCGATCAGTGCTGCACACGCTATCGAGTACATTCTGGATCCGAGAAAGTCGGGACTGAAGTTCCAGTCCATACTCGTGCTGGGCATAACTTTTGTGCTTGCGATTCTTGGACCGCGGCGTAGACGTTCCTGATGAGGGTTGACTTTTACTGCCCAGCTGCTCGGACGAAGACCGCTGGGAACCCGCGTTGGGATCAGAGAAGTCTCTAGCTGACTTTGGTCGTAAGTGGAACAGCGAACGGCTAGTCATTATAGTAATACGGGCATGAGCATGACTCTGTAGTTCGTTCTCTTCAGACTATGCAACAGATTTTGCGAGAGAGTTGCTCATCGTTGGCTATCAAGAGCGAGTCTCCATGATATATATATATATGGCAGTGCTGCTGCCTAAGAGATTCATAATACGGGTGAAGCTCCGGGAGTAGTTCAGAGACCGACCATCGAGCCGACGTTTCCCAAAACTCCCTAGCTCATGTCTTAGTTTGTTCAAACCAATAACGTTTGAGTCGTTCTGCGCGGTTCTTAGCAGTTCGATGTAGTCTTGCGCTTCGTTTCTCTGTCTATCTGCGTTGCAATACGTAGTTCAGGTTGCCATTCTTCTGCTGTCCGGGAAATCGCCTTGGTCCCAACCTGGCTAAAGTGGCGCGTCCTCATCGTTCTTCTTGATTTAAACTTCGCCGCCGAAAAGCCGGTAGATTGTCATGTGATTTACACCATCTTTGTCGGCGGTGGTTCGATAGAGAACAGCCAGGAAGGACAGCCGAGGCAAACCAACACATCGATCTGGCCGAAAAATTAACAAAGAAGATTTGCGCATTGTTTGAGCTAAATCTGTCTGGGTTTCGTCCGGGATTATTCAACCGATCTATCGGAAAAAATCGGATAATCGGTGGGCCAAATTAATTATCTGTCTTGCACGGTATTGTGTGGAATTGGACTACTCCGTACCGAGCAGTACCTTGCGGTCCGGCGTTCACCCGCCATTGACCTCGCTGCCAGGTCGATCATGCGTCGGTTTCTGCACCATTGCCGAGGTTTACAGTCTACTTGACCCATATTTGAAGAATATGATTCCTAAGGACTATCTAATCGCAGGAAAAATAAAATAATAGATAGCTTATTTTGATTGCCTATGTCGTTGCAAACTCAGGTCAATATTATATAAATATAGATACATAGATAGATCAGTAACATATGCAAGTGACAGACTATTTGCCTCAGCGATCGGATCCGCGATCGACTGTAAATGTACCGACTACTAACAACTCGAAATGAGTCAACGGCACTAATCAGATCACGCGACTCGCTCGGATCCACTCATGCGAACAATAGTACCGTACTTCTGAAGTCTCGTAAGCAGAACATCACCTTGCTTCACCAGCATCTGGTACTGTGCATTTTTATTGTCTGGCCGATTCGTTTCGATGATTCCTAGCCCAGCTATGTCAACACTTTCTGCCTTGGCATCGTAATAGTATACTATACTCACCATTTACTCGATCAATGACACAGTTGATCTTTTTCTGTCTAATGAACATCGACAAATCACTAAATAGTCAGTCCCTAAACGCATATTCGCTTTGCAAATGGATAAAAAAGCTTACTCATCCAGAAACTGCACGCTCACTCCAAATGCATCGGCCATACTTGACAGACTCAGGGCACGATACGATTCAAGAAGTTGTGCATAGCCCTTTCTCCGCATTTCTTTCACATAATACTTCGCATGTGGTGCCAGGTAGCGGTTCACACGCATAAACGCATAATCCACCTCCACAAGTGACTTAAAAAATGATGCATAGTCGCAGGTATACAAAGAATTCGTCATCGTTGCTAGAGGTTCGAGAGAAGGAGTAGTAGAGAGCAGGGAGAGAATCTCTGGCGAATCAATTACTTTGGTCTTCAGCGGAACTCGGCCCAGGGCAACTCCTGAAGCAAGCATGGCATATTGCATAACTTCTTCGTATATACAAAGTTCGGTAGATGTGAATGTGGCCAGACTATCGAGAAGAAGGTCGGCAGCATCAGAAAACTTACGGATCGATAGATAGTATAACCCTTCATATGTTTTCAATCTATTGCGACGATCCCAGTCCCCACCCCGATCAATCAAACTTGATTCCATTAGTGTCATCTCAGTGGACATTTGAAACTTCACTTACACTTTTACATTTTCCAGCTCTCGTCCAACAGATGGCTTGTCATCGAAAAACAGCCCCAATCGAATGATCGTGAAAAGAACATCGATCTTTGCTCCTAAACCTGGGGATAAATCATGGGCTTTTCTCAAAGCAAAAACTGCTTTCTCCTGAAAAAAATTAGCGAAATGAACTATGAAAAAAAATATAATCATACCTTGTCGTTGAGGCCAGCCCAGAATTCACCGACTTTAACCCAACCTTCAGCAATCTCCATCTCACCGCCAGCTTCCTCAGCCTCTTCGATAGCCTTCTCTAAACTCTGAACCTCTTCTAAATTCTTTGCAGACATAGTTTTGTACTTTTCCTCGTCCCATTTGATCTGCGGAACGTTGAGCTGGCTGTGGAGATAGTAGTACAGAGGAGCCATGTTCTTGTCATCGATTGCAGTCTCTAGCCGAGCCAGCGCCTCCGTCTGTACATCTGTCGAAACGCCAGGCGTACGCAGCAAGAATATATCCTGTGCCAATGAAAGCTGTGGAACGGATGCCATTTAGTTTGATTGTCAAGGACGAGATCTAATAGTCTTTATTAAAATGGCTGATGACTATCCTGATTCAGAAACAGCTCTCAATTCTTAGTGGTAATGCCTGTGTCACGTTAACTCCGGGATGACACATAGTATAATTCACGTGAATATCACGTGCCGGAGAGTCCCTCGGTCTCGTTGACGGTCGCGCGGAGAGGGACGGTCTCAGAACCGAGTTTGTTGAATTTGAATTTCAATAAACAAAAGCCAATTAAAGGATGAATTTGAGTAATCTATAGAATATATGACTACGCCGAATTCAAAGCTCCGATAAGCTGTACTCGCCCAATTTCTGCGAAAGCCTATATCAGAATTCACGTGTTAGCGCGTAGAGGTCGAAATCCCCTTCCCTTCGTCCCGCACGACACTTTCACGCGCCGCTTCGGCTCCCCGCCTTCTGGGGTACGTTTCTCGCTATCTCGGCTCCAGTTTTCGTTCTGATTTTTCATTTTCCTTCCTCTTCAACTTTTTGTCCTCTTTGATATATCGTACTATTCTCTTTTTCGGGATATCTACTAGTCAGCATCTTCACAATGGTAGTAAACGCAGTCGTATATCATCCTACTCTCGCGCATCTTTTGCGCTACTTCGATAGCACTGTTGGTCGCGACAAGCTCATGCGAATTGTACAATATTTCGCTAGATTCTATGCTGCTTACCTTGTGCGCAAGAAAACTGTTGATCCCGCTGAAATTTCAAAGTGGCGTGCATTCATGTCTCTTGTTTCGACTGCTCGTAAGATTCTTCGTGTCGGTAAACCGCTGCAACATTTGAAGGCTGCAGGCGTTGCGTTCGACAATAAAGCTTCGGATGCGTTTATTCGTTATACTGCTGTCGGCCGTCAGCTTGCATATGCTGGATATCTCACTTGCGATTTCGCAGTTTTGGTATGCTTGATTTTACTGCTGGTAACGATTGTTAGATCTGATGTGATCTCTCGATCTCTGTTATGGCGCACGGTTCGATTACCCATCTAACAGTTACATAGGCCCATTCTACCAAGCTTGTCACGTTGAAAAAGCCCGATTTGATTCAGAAACTTTACTATCGTTTTTGGCTTTCCGGAATCATTTTCTCTGTCGCCGGTGGAATCTACAAGCACGTCGGACTGTACCAGCGCGACGTCTTCTTATCCAAACAAGCTGAAAAGGACGTCGTTGCCGTAAAGAAAGTGCAAGCTGAGCGTGCGAAGGCGAATACACAGCTAGCTCTTGATATTCTCGATTCGACTATTCCGATCAGCGGCCTCAATTTGCTTTCCATCGACGACGGCTCCGTCGGTGTCGCCGGTATGGTGTCCAGTTTTATCGGTGCTTCAGAACAGTGGAAATCTACTGCGTAAATTTAAAGTATATTTCATATTGGTTTCTTGCAGCACTTGATATCATTTTTTTCCTTTATGATTATACATTAGTTGAATTTCTGATTACTTTTAAATAAAATGCTGACTTCGTATCTCTAATCTAAAATGCTCTCAAGATGCAAATATTGGAAATCGTGCGCAAACGCATCGCATTCGCTATTGGTATACTATACATTTAAAAATAGATCTCCCTAAATCTCAAACAAGTAAGAACTGTAGTTTAAGTTTTGACCCATCTCCGTTCTATTTACTTCAATATCAATCATCGTCTTCTCGATTGATTGCTCGTTCTCATGTCTTCAGCGTTCCATTCCCAATACTTTTAAATGGGAATTGCCCTATACACAAAATGTAAAACTTTTACTACATTTCAAAATCTCAACTCCTTAGGTAGACCCCGTCGTGGGAGCAGCAGGAGCGGGCTGACCACCTCCCTTGACAAGATTCTCAAGAGTGAATTTTTGTTGGGCAAGAAGTTCTTCCTCCCTCTTTTTTTCTTCTGCCATCAAACTCTCACCATGCTCCTCAACGAATTTAATGATTCGCTGGTACTGTTCAATTCCCTGTTCTCGAACCATATCCTGGAACAAAACTGGCTTATCGGTTGCAGCTGGCTTCATACCAAATAACCACAAAATGCTGCCTAAGGCATCGATTCCTGTACCCTTACGCTCGAGCCATTGTTTCCCTACTCGCTCACGTAATTCCTTCTCTCGCTTTAAATACTCGGCGCCGTAATCCTCCGTGTCAGCGTAAGTCTTAAGAACGGTTCGGACATCCTGGATGGGGGCAGTTGCAATATACTCCAATAAGGGAATCAACTTTACAAGCTCCCGATCTTCTTTAGAACCATCCCAGGGCTTAATTGGAATTCCGTTTTCTGGCTGACGAGAATATGCCGCTTGATCTGTATCAAGCATGATAACAGAATTGAGAGGTCGATTTAAGGTAGAAATATCCTTGACAATTTGTCCATCAATATAGTAGGTTGATTCACGGAAAAATGCTCCTTGTAAAAATATATGATAAGGATCGAGCTTTGGAAGCATACGCTCCACTAGCATTTGAGGCTCCCGTGAAAATAAAACAATTTCATAATGCTGTGAAAGATAGATCAAAAAGTATTCACATCCAGGTCGCAAAAAAGTTCGCCAGCCATCTCGGACTGACCACTCCGAATGAAGAAGAAGATCTTCTACACCGATAACCAAAGTTTTTTGAGGCATCATCATGGCTTGTTCTCCGGTTGGCCTATCAGGAAGGGCCGGGATCGTGGCTGGACTCGAATAAAAATCGGCAATACCTGTCATCCGAGCTTTGGAGCGCTTGTAAATCAATTCAGGCGACCATCCGTTAGGAATATCGCGATGTGCCAAAGCTTGCTCTTCATCCCAATTGCGTCCGAGATATAATGCTGTCAGGCCGCTGAAAAATCCAATAACTCCAAACGCGATCACCAAACGACGTGTACGAACGGAGTCACGACCAGCTTGATAGTCCGCCCGCTTGGCTGTACTGGACCATTCGGTTCTAGCTTTGGCCTCGCCTGTGGACGGTTCACTATCCGTCTTGTTTCCAGTTGAAGAAGACGACTCGAACGATTTCGAAACAGGAGCAGCCTTCTCAGCAGACTCGGCAATATATTCCTTCGATGCATCTCCTGGACCCTCTTTCTTGGCGTATTCTTTCAGCATTTCGCTGAGCTGCTCGTCAATCAAAGTGTCTGCCTTCGTCTCGGCTTGATCTTCCTCAGGCTTCTTCGCCGATTTATTGCCATCCTGCTTTGAATCAGACGCGTAAAACCGAACTGAATTCAGACCGAACTGCTCTCCGATATTCATACGCTGATGAAACGGCGAAATAACCGCTCGTCCAGCTACCACTCTCTTCGAGATAGTGACTGCAGTCCGAGCCATCAATGTCCGTGTGAGCATTGAAGCATTCATTCTTAACTATTAGATAACAGTATAAATTCAAACACAGTCCTATAATGGAAATTGTTCTTGATCAAAAAAAAATTTCCCAAAAAGGTTGATCGTATTCTGACAACAAATTCCTCGAAAACTAGCTTAAACCACTCTTTGTTTGCTAGCGCTCAGCGACTAATATTCTCAAACACCTACTGCTGATTCTGCAAAACTCTCAGGTCTCAGTTCAGAATTTGAATATCAAAATTAAAAGATCAAACAACTCTAATAATTGAAACAAATTCCCTTCAAGTTTGGCGTAATTATTTGAAAACCTTTCGATCCATCAGTAAATTTTCTAAATTTATCACGTGGTTCGAAATCCTTGTTGGTCGAATGAGATATTATTACCCGGATTCCAAACGACCTTGAAGCTCAGCCTATTTAAGGGAGCGAGGAGCCCGGCCCTTTCATTAATCTTTTTTTCTTTCTTTCTTTGAAAGTTGTACCCCGTCTGCAGAGGGATTATCATTGTTTTCGAACGGTGGTTATCTTTGGTTGGATATCAATTTCCTTTTAAGGGCATGATATTTTGCTACCGCTTGCGGGAAGACGGACCATCTGTTTCCTTTATGAACAGACTTGCAGAATTCTATCTCTTGGCTGTCCCGTTGGGCTGATACATTTATGAATTATACTAAAATGTCTTTCGAGTAATTATTATTTTCTCCTTGTATATATTTTTTCAAACGCCGATGCAAGTAAAATTTATTCCCCTTATTCACTGAAGAGCTTTTCTGCCTTTGAGGGAATCCCTTAATCCGACTAATCCAGTTTTTTTTGTTTTGACTGCTTGACGGTTTTTGAACTGTGTTATTTTAGATATCTTCCACGACAATTCATCAGCAACATTTATTTTCTCTTGCTCCGATTTTCCTTGTCCTCTAAACCGTTTACGTAGAAGCTGATTCTTCTCGTAGGGATTACCCCATCTGCTCATGCTGTCTTCGTACAATTCCTCTATTCGCTGATTTCTTGATCGCTTTTTGGTTTGGTCAATTTCTGCCTTTTCTACTTGAGCAAACGGATCATCTGGAACACCTTTCACAGTTTCTAGGGCAACAGAATCATTTGTATCATGTAGTAATCGGTCGATTCGTAATACTCCTCTCCGCTCTTCAAACTCCTCGTCTTCCAGATCTGCTCCTCCATTGGTACCATCGTTTTTACTCCTTCTTGCGCCTTCGATTATAATATATCTTGTTCTCTGTGGATCAGTCCGTATCTCAATAACATATTCTCGACTTCGTACAGATTCTGGATCTATGCCTGCTTCTGCTTCTTTGGCAATAGCAGCAGCAGTTGGTTTCCCTCCACATAAGTGGCATTTCATTCGGAAAGAAAAAATCGGAGTACTGTAATATGCTCCAACTTTCTTCTTCTCTGCATTGTATCGCGTTCCTTGGGTAACAAATCGCAGACATGATAAGCAGACTATATCAAACGGGAGCTCAAATCGGACTGTCAGAATTCTAGTTCAATTCATTAATAAGCCTGCATCTGCTTAGAACAATGATTAACTTACCCTTGATTTAGCTTACGAGCTCTGTTTCCGAGACTGTGTTTTCCCGCTAGTTTGTTGAGCGACGAGGTGCCATCTTCTATGCTTAATACAACATCGTCATATTTCAAATGAGCTAATACATACCATACTCTGGAGGATAATATTTATTGTATCCTAATGCACATTAATATCATTTCCAGATTGGTTTAAGATCGATACGCTCACCTTGCATTTTGAAGACAATAGGTAATTCAGTGCAACTGCGTGCAGTTTGAATGATCCAAATATATATCTTGTATGTGTTCTTCAATCGCGGTAAGATAGATTGATATATTACAAGTCGAAATTAAATAGATTTTCGTATCATACGACATCTACAATCCTAAGCAATTGTATTCAATATCTATTCATTTCAAAATCTTCCGACTGCGCCCAGAGAGGTATGATATTCGTCTTGTGAATTCCCAGCAGAACCCATTACCACCTAACAAACTATTCCGCTAATACAGCCCCTAACAATAACTGTACAACAGAGACGAAGTTAAATTTCCTTGCGCCTGACCTATAAAACGCTCTCACCCACAAAGTCTTTTTTGTCTTGCAGCAGTCTACTATATTTGATCACTATATGCTCACAATCTAAAAAAATCTTTAATAATTAATTACCAGATCCTTAGATCTGATCAGCTTCGATCTTGAAATACTTGTTCCAAAAAGACTGCAGAAGGGACAATTTTACAAACTTGGCATAGCTTAATTGATTGAAGAGCAATTCAAATTGTTGAATCAGTGAGGGAATTTGCGAAGCAGCTTTAAGAACAAACAAAACCAGTTGGCATAATTCTTCAACTTGAATATCTAATATCAAAGATTTATTAAAGCCAGTGACACCATTACTTCTAAATTTCTGCCTCTTTAGCTTAGTTGGTAGAGCGCAGCACTTGTAACTCTATAGGAGATGCTGAGGTCAGCGGTTCAACTCCGCTAGGGGGCATAAATATTATTTTTTTTGTCTACTGAAAAGAAAGAATTGTTCATTATTTTGTTACATAAATGATTATTGCCAGAGATCTCAAATGCCACTATTTAATTATATCAATTTACAGGATATATTGGATTAGTAAAATAGGATAGCTTGGTAAAATCAGATATTAAGAGAGACCAATTCTCTATCTAATCCAATTTGGACGAGACTATAAGATTCAAGTAAAAAGAGACACCTTCAATAGAAGCATCGCGACATAATTGACCGGAATTTTCCGCTGCTTCCAGTTCTTCAAACGCAACCATAACACTCCAACCAAACTTCTGGTTTACTGTTTGAGGCGTCACACCAACAAAACTCTGCCCCTTAGCGGTAGACAGTGCTGAGATCCAGTCATATAGCATCTTGTTGGTAACTTCTTCGGAGTAGAAAGCTTCTTGTACCACTATGACGCCTGACTTGAATCGACGAAGACGAAATGGTAACTTCAGTTTATCAAATATTGAGCAAGCTTGATAAAAATCCTTGGGAGATATCAATGAGATCCCTCTAGCTCTATTGTATAAGGCATAAAGATCAAATAAAGTTAAAATCCCACCTTCACGTATCAATACACCGCTATCCAAATACTCTGCTATATGGCGACTTAATTCAGAAAAAAATGTACCGTCGGTTGTGCCAGCCATCTGACGCGTTATGATCGGAGACGAGAGCGATAAAGCTTCCGATGACATAACAAGCGCATTACGAGCCTGCTCAGGTATACCTTGTGTATTCACCAATTGCTTCGCAAGAGAATCAGCTAAATTTATAAGATCTTTAGCTTTACCCATCAAGGATTCAAGATCATTAAGAGAACTGAGCAGTTCGGTATTGTGCTGAAGCTGCTTAGCATTTTTCTTTTCTAGATCCTGAATCCCTGATTTCGGAACGTGGTTGACATGAGATAGGTGATGACCACCATGATGATGATAGTGTCGATCCTGGAAGGTGCCGGCGTTTGGTTTTGAATGCACTCGCCTACTCCAAGCTCGATCTTGGAGTACTAACTTCAGACTATCGAGGAACTGCCTTTCACCACCAGAATGAAAACTGATTTTAACAATCGTAGACTCTTCAACGTTTGGATTATTCAGCGAGGGGGAAGATGCTGAAAATTGTCTATAGTCGTGGTCCGACTGATTGACTAGTACTGGTGGCAAGTTATGAGAGACAAGCCTAGCACCACATAGCTCACAGTTACGCAAAGAAGGATGATTAACAAACGTGCACCTTGGACAGGGGAATCCGCTTTCTATCTCTGTACCGCTGGGTAGTGGTACCGCATAGGTATGTCTGACGGCCTGCTGAGCTTCTTCAGAAGCAGCTCTTGCTTTTTCAATAACTGAATTCGGCGGCTTGATACCACAAGTCAAGCAAACGGGAATAGTTCCTTCCATGGCACTCATGACGGTCATAGAATTCGAATAAGAGCAAATAGGACAAATCCAAGTAAATGCGCCATCTAAAGCGCCATACCTTCCTAGTCGCTGCTGAAATTCCAAATCAGGTGTCCCTCTACCCGAAGATTGTGGAGATGATGCTGAAGAACCATCTAGTGTTGTATACAAGGCAATTTTTGGGGAACTGCGGAGCATACGAGGAGTGAATTGGATACGGACCACGATCGACAAGTCTAAACCAACCGCATGTGATGATACGGGATGTAGATTATCAACATAACAGAGCCTATGCGTGGTCAAATAGACACGACCATCCTGCAGCTCATTCACCTTTGCATTACTACCATCCGTTAAAATACTATTTGATTAAGCCAGGAAATCACTCACCCTTCGTACAGTCCGATGCCGTCTTGAACAAGAATGTCAGTCTCATTAGGATATAACAGCGGTCGACGTGCCGACGTAAGATCGATAGGAAACCAAAGTGGCATTCATACGTTACAAATTAAAGATGAACACCTTATAATTTTGGGCTTCCCCTTTTTACTGTACTGAAATTTTGATTTGTATTGAAGGAGTAGATTCAGCCTAGCTACCAATCCAGCGGAAAGTCTACCTCAGTCATCGCGTGGGATAATCACATGATCAATGTCCCAGCTCGCGTCATTAGAACGGAAAGCTTTTAAGAGTCAAAGGAAGTATATAATATATAACAAGAAACTTGTTTAGATCCTTAATTGAGAGTCGGTAATATAATTCTGAAGAAACATTTTCAATCTTGAATAAAATTTGATAGATCGAGTATAGCAATATGGCGCCTTTGGACACTGAGACTAAAGAACATAGGAAGCAGTACAAACTGGAGACTGAAATTGTCTACACTGCTCCTACTGATCAATATCGTTCCTCCTCTACTCCAATATACCAGACAGCTACTTTCAAACAAGCTTCAGGTACTGAAATGGGAGAATATGATTACACACGTAGTGGTAATCCCTCGAGGACAGATCTAGGTCTGTGATTCCATATTAGATTTTGAGTTGAATGCGGAAATCGGGACTAATTCAAGCAGAGAACCACTTGGCAAGAATCATGAGAGCTACTCGAGTTTTAGCAGTTACTAGCGGGATGAGTGCAATGGATGTTATTTCTCGTTTGCTCAAGCCAGGCGATGAGGTGATTGCGGGTGATGATCTATATGGTGGAACCAATCGTTTATTGACATTCTTGTCTGCGAATTGGGGTATTACAGTCTATCATGTCGATACAACTATTGCCGCCAATGTGATTGACAAGCTCAGCGAAAATACTGCTCTTGTTCTATTGGAAAGTCCAACGAATCCTCTGATCAAAATTTGCGATATCCCATACATCACAAAAGTCGTCAAGGAAAAGTATCCTAATGCTTTGGTGGCAGTCGACAATACAATGATGTCACCCATTGGGATGAACCCTCTCGATGTTGGGGTCGATATCGTATATGAGTCTGCCACAAAATTTTTGGGTGGTCATCACAGTCTTATGGCTGGTGTTCTGGCCGTAAAGAGCGCAGAACTTGGTGACAAATTGTATTTTGTCATCAATTCAACAGGATGCGGATTGGCTCCCTTCGACTGTTGGTTATTACACCAGGGACTTAAGACATTGGCGATTCGTTTTGAAAGAGCGCAAGAGAATGCACAGAAAGTTGCCGAGTTTCTGGAAGATAGAGGATTCAAGGTCCGATATCCCGGTTTGAAATCACATCCTCAGTATAATCTCCATTGGACTATGGCTCGCGCGGCTGGCTCTGTGCTCTCTTTTGAAACAGGAAGCGTAGAGATGAGTGAGCAGGTTGTATCAGGGGCCAGACTTTGGGGCATTTCTGTTAGTTTTGGATGCGTAAATTCGCTGATCTCCATGCCTTGCAAGATGTCGCATGCCTCCATTGATCCTAAAGTTCGAGCCGAGCGCGCCTTGCCTGAAGATTTGATTCGACTTTGTGTTGGTATAGAAGATGTCACAGACCTTATTGATGACCTAAAGACTGCTTTGGTATCCGCCAACGCATTAAAGGAGTAGCGATTAAAAGTTTATTGTTTGTCATAACTAGAAGAAAAGTTAGAATATATTTTTGTTTACTCGTTGCTCTATTGGGTAATCTAACTATCGCGTGGGCACCAATACCTCGGTAGGTAATCAGGAACTAGCAAACCACTCTTAGCGACCGCAATACCCGAAAGCCGTGCACACAAACGCCATTGTCTTACATAAGCTCATCGTGGTCGAGCATCGCACAGGGCGGAAAGGTTGGTCTCCAGTAGTGTTCATCTGAATCCGGGCCAGCCTCCTCAGCGCATCAGCTTGCTTGTACTCCCAGCCTATTTCTGTTTCTTGAATCCAATTACCGAGTAATTTTGTCTTTATTCTTGAAAACTAGATTATTCAAAATTCTTTGAAAATCAAACGATATCTAAGCTGCAATGGACGCCATTTCGCGGACCGAATACGCTGATTCCATTCTGGTATGTAGAGCTTCCCAGTTTCTCTTCTCGAGCTTTCAGTTCTTCGCTTCGGGGAGGACTCCATGCGCATTCCGATTTTCTTATCAGTGTATATGTCTGGTGGTATTAGTTTTATGCGGTATTCAGTTTGAAGGGTTAGATCCAGTAAGGTTGTACTTTGTGCTAGTATAACTGGCTAACTTGAGCTATGCTGAATTACCCATTTGACCGTACCGTGCCCAGTTGCGCTCCTATTTAATCCTCTCCCTAATCGTACTAACTGAATAATTAGACCTCAGTGGCTCCAACTGGCGTTGCTTCCTTGGTTCGTGACCGTCTTGCTAATGCTCGGGAAGCGAATCTTGAGCTTGCCGGATGGATTGAAGAGCGGTGCCGCATTGAACAAGCTTATGCTGAAGCCCTCGACCGTCTTTCTAATCGTCGGCTGTCGGCGAATGCAATTACTATCGGCCTTGGATCTTTCAATGATGTATGGCAGAAATTAGTAGAATCTACTGCTGTTCTTTCCGGTGCTAGCCAATCATTTGCGCATAAGCTTTCCCATGAAGTCGCTGGTCCTGTCAAGACATACGCAGAAGTCAACCCTCAATGGAAGGAAATGAATATAATCAAAAATAGTTTTGATTCTTTGGCAAATGACACTGAGAGTGCATTCAATCAACATGGTGGATCCAAGAAGTTGTTTGGTTCTAGGAATGCCGACCAATCAGCTGACACTGCTGCTGAATGGAACTCACGAGCTCCACTTGTTCTCGAAAAGCTGCAAAGTCTGGATGAAGCACGACTTATCATGCTTAAAGATCTTTTGACCAGATATCAAACTTCTGAGGTGGACAAAGCACAACGTACTGTGTCGCTATGCGAGAAGAATCTCAACGAACTTCTCTCATTTGAGCCTCAGGACGAGATCAAAATGTTTGCCGTGCAGATTCAAACCAATGGCTCTATTTCCAATGCACAGCCTTCTTTTCCACCTAGAACGCGATCGTCGGCTCCTCCTCCTCCTCCGGCCCATGGACATCATTTACCAGCAGCCGCTATGTCGCCAGCTTCTGCTATTGCCAGCTCTTCGCCAGCTTCTGTTGCTTCGAAATCCTCGAAGAAACGTTTCTCACTGGCACCTTCGTCAAACACTTCCGCAGACCAGCCACATCACTCCAGTCGATCACGGATGAGTCTTTTTAGTAAGAGCGAAGGCGGCCGACGAAAGCTTTTCGGAGGAAAAAAAGACAAATCCCGCAATAAGTACAATGAGCAAGTGGATCTTGAATCCACCGCTAGTGGTGGAAATGCTGAAACCGATTCTATTGCTTCTTCACGCTCTCAAGCGTCTTCTCGACCTGAATTTCCCGCGCGAACAACTAGTGGTGCTATTTCTGTCAAAGCATTGCCTTCACCCACAGAAAGGCCTCAATCTCAATTGACTTCACCAACTTCTCCTACGGGCAACGGTGTGCACGATGACGCAGATTCTATTAATGTTATAGGAACAGGAAACTATTCTGGCAATATCGATTCGTCTGCTGATTCAACTGTCCTTTCTTCTGCATCTAACACGACAACAGTACCGTCGCCGGTTCGAGTTCAGACATCTTCGTCTGGAGATCGGCCACTTGCAACTGCACCTGCGGTAGATGATGAAGGCTATTCAGTTCCCCCGCCTGTAGCACAGAGTTCAGAAATTGCTCAGTTGGATGAAGCTTTCGAAAGTACTCAGCAAGATCAGTCACCATTTAATGTTGACATTCAGTCTCAGGCTATTCAAGAAGATCAAAATGATGCTCAAGCTGCTATGAACCACGTTGCTACTTCTTTACGAGCCAAACCGACAATTTCGGGACGCTCTATGAGGGGTAGGAGAAGCGAGATTTACAAGCAGTACTCGGTCAGTCCGCTCCCACAGCTTCAAAATCCTCAATCAGCATCAGTGTCGTCCACCAATTCGCATGGCGTGCCACCACCACCCCCTCCACCCCATAAGGGTGTTGCGGATGGTGTATTAGCTTTTCCTACCACTACTGAAAATAGAGAGGCAGTGATAATCTCAAGTTCTCAGAGCTATTCCCCTCATATCACACCTGATACGACTGTTGAGACGTCTGCTGCTGTTACAGAACCAGTTCCAGAACCAACGAAGGAAGTTGAGAGTTTTCCTAATTCTACTGGTGACACGGCTATTGAAGCAAGTGCAATGGGTACTGGGGTGCTTGGAGCAGGTGCCATGACGATTTCATCTACTGAATATAATGATGACGATGAGGATACTACATCTGCAGAAGCAGAGAGCGTCTCGCCTCGAGATGAAGAAGATATAAATAGTGGATTGATAGAACCAGCAACGGGAGCTTCAGGTATGCCGGGGGCTTTCATTGATGAACCTGCAGTCCATACCTTTGAGCCTCTTGAAGAGGTTAGTGAGACGGAAGAAGAGCCTTATCCTGATTCACGTGAGCTTGGAAACCAGACGACACAAATTACGGAACCTTCTACGGTCTCAGAACCTGCTACTGAGACTCTTGTTTCAGGCCAGCCTCGTGTTTCTACGCCAGTAGCAGAACCCGTGAATGAAGTACCACCAATCGCAATTGCTCCTGACTTGTCAGGTAGCATTGTGGAGACAGTGAATGTTAGCATCACGGGAGGTGAACCCGCACGAGTTTATGTTGTTGGCGATGTGGCGCTTTCATACAGAGGAGACGAAAGTGTTTTGTCTGGGCGTGAACCATTGCCTATTCGACTCAGCGGCCAGTCTCTGAAGCATCTGGATAGAATTCAAGCAAATGGAGCGTTGGTGAGCACCATAGAAGGGTCTAGCGAGGAAGGCGAATACTTATTACAACCGAGCGGTTTGTCTGCAGCACCAATGATTGCCTTTAAGTATTCTATGAGCGAGTCGAGTGAAGTTCCGGTGATTGTTGAGCCAGTTTGGAAGTTTGAGCCACACCAGACTTCTGTTATTGTTCGGTATTGGCTGAACGAGGCATACGGTGTGGACGAGCTTGCGATGAGCGAGTTCAGCCTGGTTATTGGAATTGAGGGAGCCGTCGCTACGCAATGTCAAAGTCGCCCACCTGGTGTTTTCAACGCTGAGGCTGGACAATTGGCGATTGTCTTGACTAGTGTAGATCAGCCCGAAGTGGTGCTAAAAAAGGGCACTGTCGAAACAGCATTGGTTCGGTTTTGGACAGATGGACAAGCCCGAGAGGCTGCAAATGGACGCGGTACCGCTATCTCATTCAGGTTTTCGCCGGCAAGAGAACATGCTGGAATTCAAATTGAAGTCAAAGAGGACATCAAGGAAGAGACCAGCGAGGAAGATCCCTTTGCAGATGAACCAGCTGGAGAGGGATGGACAGATGTGGATGCTATGCGATCAGTTGTGTCGGGATCGTATTTTGCAAGCGCTACTGATAGCGTTTGAATGCGATTACTGTTAATTATGTCCTGATTATTGTTTGCTATATTTGTTGCTAGTAGGTGACTGATCTATTTTGAATTTTTGATTATGTTTTTGTACAGTTATAGTGTTTGTCGTATATATTTTATATATTTAACAGGTAAATAAAAATAGGCTGATTTACAGATTGGAAGGCCTCTTATCATAGGAGAGAAATGGTTGACTGACCTGAGACCTATGATGCAATGGATGGCCAATTGGTTAAAACCTTAGGATATATCAAGTGAGAGCTTCAAACTTTGTCTCAAATAACATTTAATTTTAATTAATAGAGTTTAATTTAATCACGAGGAAGCTTTACTGCGCTTGATGAAAGACTTATTTATATCACGAATTGAAGCCGATTCTAAATACGAAAGTGGTGTATATAATATGATAACACATTTCATTTCAAACAGATTTTTATTGGTTGTGAAATTAGTTCACTGAGATAAATTTACAAAGGGAGTGGTAGAAACATGAGAGCAGCTCAAGTTTGCAAAATCAAAGGTAGGACCAGAATTCAGGCTGGATACACTGTATCACTAAGATTACTGTTGAAAGACATTAATCATAATATTGCAAATCTGGAAACCCATGAGAAACTACAGGAATAATTTTTGAAAATCCAACGGAGCAGAACAGCAGCTGTCAATCAGAGCGCCGCAGAATTGAACAAGACGACGCTTGACTCCCGGGCAGGGCGATGTAAGAGCTATTGAAATTTATCCAGACACGCTCGACTACGGCTGCTTTACGAGGTGGACTATAGCGCAAGTACTAAGTCAATTTTGCTCGAGGGCTGAAGATAGAAACAGGTTGGTAGTGCAGTACATTGCATGAGTACGAGGATTCGTTTAACAGGGACCAACCGCTACTTTGTGCGTGGCCAATTACGTTTCAAGCAAGAATCAGGACGATGAACCTGTGCAAGGGATAAGTGTCGACGGCTACAATTCACGGAATCAAATTTTTGACACAGTAGAGCGCAGTGAGTGTCTCGGTGGATTTGAATTATGGCTGTCAACGCCTGACAAACAAAAGTGAGGAATGTACGAACGTTCATTTCAGCAGGCACCAAACTTAGCTATAAACAACACAACTGTTGTGTATGATCACAGCCACGCTCTCGTTTGCTTGGTCTAGTAACTCCGAGTGAAGCCAAATTTTGGACACAAAAGTATAACCTGCTTGAATTGACTGCGATTGGAAGGCGCGGCGGATCTCCCTTATTGACGTCATCCAGAAGTCTCGTGAACGACCAAGCTTAGTTCATATTTTTAGAGAGCATACACCTGGGATCATCTCTGAACTGCAGTGCTACGAACAAGATATATATGTTGCTCACTTATTTACAATAGATACTATGTGAATGAGGAAGTCTATAACCTAGCGACAAGACTGATTCTGAGCAACTTGCGGATGTTAAGCTGTTGATTCTGTCAAGTATCGCAATTGCTAGATTTGTAGTGCTTGAAGTGTAAGAGACAAGATCAGACACAATCGAGGTTGATAGGACAGCATTCTTTGAATGGAAAACACACTGAAATCAGTGGGTTTGGTAGATCGATATCAAAAGTCTTCGAACCAGATCAGAGAGTTCTGATAACGCGAGAAAATCCGTTGCCAACATAGCGGACGCAACTATTAACTTCAGCAAAAAATCAAATTGGAGGCATTTATTGTTCAACGATTTTTCCCCGTCTGTCTATTTTGGCTTTTATTTCATTTTTTTCTGACTTTTTCTTCAGGGAGGGGGTATGTACAGTCTACAGGACTGGAGATACCAACGTTACTGACTGCGACCAGTGTCGCTGTCGACAGCTGGAACGGGATAGCTGATTGAGGAAGACAACGATGAGCTTGCGCTGAAGGAGCGGTGAAATTAGAAAATCGTTCTGGAGTGCGGAATTTGGGTAAGAAGATGGATGAAATGGAAGATTTAATACTTTTCCAAAAGAGAGTTAAATTAAACCATGTACGCGTGAGTAAGTCGACTGGCGAACGTTTTTACAGAAAGAACGTAGGGATAGTTCTGGGAGGAATGTGCGATGGCCGATGAACGCGAAGATTACCTTAGAGGCGGAGGGATTTGAGGGCTGTAGACGTGTCTACGTACGTTGTTTGGTTAGTATAGGTTATTTACTAGTTCTACTAGTTTTGAGGTAAGATGGATTAGACTGATCATGACTGGACGTATGGGCAACAAGAACAATATACTAGTTGGTATTGTGTGGTGATATGTTTATGGAGCTAGCCAGATGGACCGAATCGTAAACAGATGTCAGATAGAGCGAAGAATGTTTGTATATTATATAGAGTAGGTTGAGACTATGGATGAGACGAGACAGGAGAGACAGTCAGCAGAGACGGCAGCGGAAAGCACAAGAAAGCATTTACAAACAACAAGAATGAAGGAATGAATTGAACGAGAAAAAAGAGATGAGACTAAGCGAGATGGCGATCAGGGGATCGGAAGGTGTAGAGTCAGGTAAGACGCGTTGGACGCGTCGTGGACGTGAGAGTGACGCGTCGATAGGACAAAACAGCAAGACGAGACAGGGGCCGACAGCGGGCCTGCATGTGGAATGAACTGTAACCCTTAATTGTGCTCTCCAGTGCTGGTTCTATTCGGCTAGTATGTACATCTTGTGGCCATCTGCTTGGAGGCAGAATACTCACGGAATGCGCCCCGTGCGCCAGATGCGCCCCTGGTGAATATTGGCTCGTGCTCCATTAGTACTGTTCCGGACACGCGCGTGTTTCGGCTCTGTTGCTACTCACAAGGGAGGCTCGCCCCTAACAAGGCGATGTGAGCGCGATTTCAAACAGCTGGTTTGTATTACTACTCCTTGGGCCCTCTGATTCCTGCTTCACGATCTTTTTTCTCTTTTGTTCTTGCTTTTCAACCAGGATTTCTCTTCTCTTCCTTCTGTGTTTCGATCGCGCAAGTCTTAGCTCCTCAGCTCCGGATCATCGCTGTCTTCAATCATTCGGCCGCGAAAGTCCCTACGTTCCCTCGACTTGCTTTTGCGTTCCACAATCTGTTACGCTTCTAGAATATCTGCCCTTCCTTGCCAGTCTAGATTTCTCTATCGCGCTCCTCGCATCTTTTCGTCTTCGAATCTATCCGAATCGCTCGTTCAATTGCTTCCCGATATTTCCGGTAGCATTTTGATCTACTTTTCTCGTCTTTCGAATCAACTGTTCTGTTCTCAAATACGCAAACTTCTGTTCTGCTTACAATGACTGGTTCTGTCTCTAGACACCATAGTCACGCTATTCACGCGCGCGAGGCCAAACCCGAGCCTGAGCCTGCCGCTCCTGAATCTTTCGCAGCTGCTTTCGCAGGTTCTGGTTCCACGCGTTCCCTATTGATTGAGAAGCGCGCTGCTGATCCCGACGCGGCACCTGAATCTTTTGCTGCAGCTTTTGACGGCAACAACGCGCGCCTCAACCATCTTATGCTCAAGCGAGAGCCTGAACCTGAACCCCAGCCAGAGCCTGTAATCGAAATCGATGCCGACGCAAAACCTCTTGTGCGTAGACGCGTTCTTACTGTCTATCAGACTATGACCGTCACAAGGGGACAATCGATTGCCTCCGTTACCCCTGCTCAGAAGTTAGACGTAGATGTTTCTACATCTGCTTCTGCTAGCTCAGCTACCGAATCAGCTAGTGCAGCTGTTTCCTCTGCCGTATCGTCTTCCGCCGAATCGACTGCTTCTGCCTCTACTACATTCTCTGCTGCTGCTTTTTCAACGACTGCTGCAAGTGCTACTACACTTCAAACCTATACTCGGATTTCTTCTACGATCACCAGAACTACTACTTACTCTGTTTCGTCTTCATCTGCTTCCGCCGCTGCAGTAACGAGCAGCAGCTCTAGTAATTCGTCTGGCTCTCGTTCTTCCACCGGTAGCACCGACTCTGGTAGCGAGTCTAGTGCTGTTGACTCTGGCTCTCTTAGTGCTGGTGCTCGTGCTGGTATCGCCATTGGAGTTATTGCTGGTACTTTTATTTTATTATTCCTTTTGTTCGTTCTTTTCCGTCGTCGTCGTCACATGCAAGAGGCCTCTCAATTCAGCGAGAAGTCTTACACTTCCTCTGGTTCCTTAGGTTCTACTTCAGATTTCTCCTCTACTGTTCCTGCTCGTCCAGATCCAGTTGCTCATACGGCCATTACGGACAAAGCTCCTCGCCTTTCGATTCGAGTCTCTCGTCCCATTTCTGGCTTGCTTCCGTTATCTCTCTTGTCTGGCCGCACAGCCACTAGAACATCTACAGGAGCAATTGGCCAGCAGTCGGTCGCTACTCCTGCTCAATCGGCTGCTAATACTTATTCTCCCACATCTCCAGCCTCTTCTTTCCGTACTAGCAACGCTTCCTTTGATTCGCTTAAAAGCGAAGGTGGAATCTATTCTCTTACCAAGTCTGCTTCTATTGATTCGTACTCCTCTAACAGCTCGGCGGCTGCTTCTGAAACTTCATCACCAGTCTATGTTGTCTCATCCCCTAACGATTCTCTCGATGCCCCTGTTACTGTTGCTAATGCGACAGTAGCTCACGATTCTGGTTTTGCTCCCGCATCTGACCCTGCTCCTCTTCTTGCTGCAGATATTTCCAAGTCTAATACAAATGTTCACCGTGCGGTTATGGATTTTGCGCCTACGATGCATGACGAGCTTGCGCTACAGGAGGGCCAATTGGTCCGTGTTCTTCATGAATATGACGATGGCTGGGCGCTCTGTGTGAAGCTAGATCGCTCTTCTCAAGGTGTGTGTCCGCGATCCTGTCTCTCAGTCCGCGCACTTCGCCCTCGTCCAAAACGTGGCGTTCGAGGAAATACTGTTACTACGACTTCCGATTTTGGTGTAAAGGTTGCTGCGTCAGCGGCCTCTGCCAAAAACACTTCTGAACATGGCCAAGTGGCTGTTTCTAGTCCAACTAGTGTCGGCACAGCTCCTAAGGTCCGTCCTTTGAGTGGAGATGTGAAGTCACCTATATCATTGCCAGCAATTAACACGAACATCAACAATCAGCGTTCCCAATTAGACTCTCCTAAGGTTATGACTCCAACTATCCAAGTGTTTGCACCCGATAGCGAGAAGCCTTTCGAGCTCGCCTGAAAATGAATGTTATACTTGTTAATTGTTTTTGTTTGCTTCGGTTTTAGGTGTTCCCGCGATTCTGGTTCTTTTTCCTTCGACTATTTGTTTTTATCATCTGTGATTTTAGTTACGCTCACTTTTTTTCCGGTGCCTCACACTCATTTTGCTCCGCACCTTGCAACAGATTACGCACACTCATTTAATTAGGCAGTTATTTTTCACTCCTTTTTGTGTCCTCAGCCCTCTACTTTCATTGATATATAACACTCATTTTTTATATTTGTCGATCCTTTCATATATTTCGCCTAAAGTTCCTTGCTCTATGCAAGGGTGTCTCCTTTTACCTCCTTTTTTGTTTTTTTCCGATGTTTTAGGATAAGCTGCGACTTATCTGACCATGAGATTTTACTATGACGCGCTAGACGTAGATGCAATGACAATTATTATATAATTTATATATTGATTATATATATATATACATATATATATAGAAAATTAAATAGATTAAAAAGTCGTTGAAGGGCGGTAGTGGGAGCCCCTATTTGGAGGAATTAGTTCCTGGCGGCGATGGCCATAGGGTTGCGATAGATACTGTCGAGCACTTTGACTGCGTCAGCGATTTGTTCGACATCATGGACGCGAACAATTTCAGCACCGCCAATGATCGAAGAGGCAACAGCAGCGGTCGTTCCAAATACGCGTTCTGCAGGTGACTTGGAGCCGGTGATTTTTCCAATGAAAGCTTTTCGGCTAGCTCCTACAAGCCAAGGAAGTCCAGTAAAATCTGGACTTGAATCTTGAATCAAATATGGTAGTTCACGAAGTAACTGAATATTTTGGTCTGCATTTTTAGCAAATCCGATTCCG
This sequence comes from [Lipomyces] oligophaga, assembly GCF_038497815.1. Classification (NCBI taxonomy): domain Eukaryota; kingdom Fungi; phylum Ascomycota; class Lipomycetes; order Lipomycetales; family Lipomycetaceae; genus Lipomyces; species [Lipomyces] oligophaga. The sequence continues at coordinate 712,883 of NW_027117789.1, read as the reverse complement.
GGATCTAGGATGATGTTCCAGCGGCGGATGCCTGCCTGCTCGGCAGCACGAACTCGCTCCGAGAGTTCGGCTGCGACACCGGCAACCACGTCACCGGATTTGTAGTCGGTTAATGAGGTCATTAATTGTGGTGTTCCTCGCATATGCATTAGAATTATTGGAACATCTAGCTTAGCAGCCGTAGAAAGCATATAAGGGTCCAAGGTGCCTGCGGAAACGTCGTTGATTATATCTGCTCCTGCTTCTATTGCAGCTTGTGCAACCGAAGCATAATAAGTGTCGATGGAAATAACAGTGTTCTGGAATTCAGGCTGAGCCCGAAGAAGTTTGATGGCAGGTACGATCCTCGCAATCTCTTCTTCAGCTCCGGGATCGACAGATTTTGGATTAGTGGATTGGCCACCTATGTCAAGAATTACGCTCGGATAAGCATCGACAAACCCGCGAGCAGATTTCAGCATCGAATCGGATGATACGTGCTTGCCACCATCTGAGAACGAGTCAGGAGTAATGTTTAGAATACCCATTATATAAGTTTGAGAACGAGCGTGATGGATTGTATCGAATACCAGCTGACGAGTTGTGCCTCTGGGAATTTTTAGTGGAACAACTGTAGTCATTTCAGAAATAAATTTTTTTCGTGGACATAGCCGTGCCAAGTGCTCCGCGATGGTATGTGTAGAAACTGGATGTACGTAATCTGGAGCAATTTCTACCAAGGGACGAAGTACGAATTCTCGTTCAAGCATCAATAAGTGAGGTATCGATAATATTGCACCATCTCGGACGACCACATCGTCATATAGTTCAATATCAATATCAATCGACCGTGGGCCTTTGTCAATCAGTTTCACCCTGCCAAGTGCATTTTTCTCCACGTCTTGAACAGCGGCAAGTAATTCATGCGGACTCAGACTAGTAGACACTTTACATGCCGCGTTCAAAAATCTCGGTTGGTTCTCAACGTACATAGGTGCAGTTTCAAACATACTGGACGTGCGAAGTACTTTGATCCCTCTAGCTTCAAGCTCACCCAGGGCAGCTTCAAGCAAAGCTGCGCTATCGCCCAGGTTACTTCCTAATCCTAGATATGCGATATGTTCATTTTGTTGTGTTCTTGCAGATGTCTCGGTAGAATAGTATCGTTTCTGGCGAGTGATTTCAACACTTGGTCCGGAAGCAAATGCAACTGCACGCGGCTTGCGAGCTCGGATTTTAACCTCTTCAAGCTTCCGGTCGACGCATAGATATCGTGAAAGCTCAGATACCAGAGCCTCAATTGTTTGATAAGTCGAGTTCTCGACAATCTAATTCACTGTTAAACCACACACACTTCTGAAGTCATCTCACATATATGTACCTCAACAATTTGATTAGATATGTCCACAATGGGGATAGATTTAGAACCAATGGCATCACGCATTTCGAGATCGATAGAAATTTCTTGTTTTTCGAGTCGCTCCCATGGATTTACTCCAATTATTGCAAATATCTGTAAACCAGTCACGAAAGCAGTTTCATCCAAAACTTTAACAATTGGCTCGCTTCCATATGGTATATATCTTTGAACAGTGATATCCCAACCAGCACCATTACCTCTAAGTAATTTTTGTAGCAGTGTAGCACGAGCACGAACATGATTTGCACCTATCCCTAGCACCGCGGTCAATATTTCATGAACCAGCGCCTTCCCTGAATCATCATGGGTAGTTTTCTCCTCCGACGAGTCTGGCAGTAACTCAGATTCCACCACTTTTTTTACCGCTTTACTTAATATTCCGTAGTGTACACTTTCTTCCACCAAATCCGAGATCCCTGCAACGCTTATGGGTGCGCGTGCCCAAACGTCGATCGACACAGGTTGCTGTCGACCGGACCGATGCCAGACATCAAAGCCTCCTTTTGAAGTTGCCAGCCGCAAATCATTCACGCATATAGTGTCCAAAGGAAGTAGCGGTGCATTAGGATCGTCAGTAACTGTTGCTGACGGCAATGTAAACGGGGATCCCATCCTGAGTTTGAATTGGCTGCTAGCTTCGACAATAACTAGCTGCCGTGACGCTCGGTGCGCTGCTGCTTGTGAGGGAAATGAAATGAAATTGAACGAATTATGTAGCCCCAAACGCATCCACGCAATATGCAATGCCGAGCTGTACTAAATGAAAGCTGGAAATAATTAGAATAAAGCTGATTATTTGACCTATTTTTGCTGTTCACGGAATTTTTCTAATCTCAAGCTAAAGGTGTGCCGGTATCCCAGACGCCGCATCAACGTGCCTGAGTCAGCCATTACCATATCAGGCACACGCACCTACTATGTGTTCAACCTATGCTAAGATTTAATTGCTATACAACGAATTTAAGATGACATTCCATCATGACTGCCAACAAGCATATCAACATTTTGAGCATTAGACACAAACATAGATGAGATATCATCCCAAAGAACACCCATTTCCTGCCAATCAAGATATAAGTGATCGAACGCGACGGCGTCATTATCTAAAAAGTTGACCAATTCGTCGGTGCCCATATTAGATTGTTGCTGTTGCTGTTGATGCAGCTGCTGTTGTCCTGGCAATTCATCTATTATGGGTAAGCCTGGAATGGTGGGTTCAGAATGATCGGTTGACGGATCTATAGGTAGATGCGAAGAAAGAGAACTCAGTTGCTCATCTGATGGTGTCAGTGACGATGGCAGAGTGGAATGTTGTTGTTCAAAAGTTGGCATATGGTTAGAATTTGTGCTGTCTAAAAGAGCCATAACGCCTCTAGTGTTTCGTAACTGTGGAGCTTCGTCCATCTGTCTCGCCCTCAACCTCGGCGATGGTGCTTTACTTTGCGGTTGTGAATTGGTTGCTCGCTGCTGTTGAAAATACTGTTGCTGCCGCTGTTCAGCTTGCTGTTGTAGATACGCAATTGGATGTTGTTGTGCTGCACGGGTGCTCGCCGGTTGGACTGGAAAAGTCCCATATCGTTCTCTCCAGACCCAGATACTATCAAACAGAATGCTTTGAGCCATTCGACTTCGGAGTTTCAATTTTGAAGAGACATACGGCGCCTTCCCTTCACGTTGCGCATCGGCTCTATCTTTGGCGCGTAGCTTCCATAACTGGAACATGATTGTAGACACGCGTATGCAAAAGTCATTCTCTTTAACAGAAGACTTTCTCATGATGGCTATAGCAGATGCAAATGAGCGCTTGCCAGCAGTCGTATCCAGGGACTCGCCGATCTCGGAAAAGTGAACATTTAGGATGATAAACGCGGCAAGACAAATATCAATTTCAAGATATAATGGCAGATAGAGAAGTTGCGAAACACTGCTGTCTGGCTTTCCGTTGGCGGAAAACTGCGAATTTAAATTTGTTCCGCTGCTGTTGGCAGAAGTGGCAATTCCATTCGATCCGTTTGCTCCACTTACACCAGTAACACCTGATACAGATCCTCTCGCTGAAGAGCAGCCGTTGTATACAGGTTCATCGAGTTGTTCTGCACAAGTTATTGTTCGAATTGAAGTCTGATAAGCTTGAATCAGCGTGTCAACATCCTTTTCAACATCATCATCGAGAAATGCATAAGCATAAAGCTGTGTGCGCGTCACCATGATGAGCAATTTACTAATGTTCGAAATTGCTATTGCCGACAGTGAATTTTCCAGCTCATCCAGTTCTTGAGCTAAAACTCGAATTACAGTTTTTCGGGTCTGCGAGTCGACGTTTCCACATACATCTCTGACATCACGATTCAATAATTTGACCATTCGATCTGAAAATTTGGCCAGGTGAACCTGAATTCGTAGTTCGAATGGTAAAGCCGAAGCAAACGACATATTCTGAACGGCATTGTTAATTGTCCAGTCGTACATTGAAAAAGTTGGATATCCAAGTGCCATGGACAGTAACTGTGACACAATGTTACAGGTGACCCAAGTCTTCACCTGCTCTTGCGTTTCCGAACTTGTGGAGGATATTTTGACGCGCCCAAAATCCTGCGTTCGGCCTGTACAGTGTAATCCAAGTTTAACCGCGTTGAACATCGCCAAACCACATGAGTTCCAGCAAGGATCAGAATTTAATGATCCGGCGGGCGGTGGCCACAGAGTAAATATGAGAATAGCTTGTATATCATATGCCGTCCTGAGAGGCTGATTTAACTGTCGCGAAACAAGTTCTTTCACAGTCGTTGACAGAATAGGAAACAATGCGACATCGGAGTATATACGACTAGCAGTCTCCAGGATTATCCAAAAGAGCAGCTCGGACCGAGAGTATATATGATCAGGGCCATGAGATAGATCGACCACAGGAAGATATGGATGATAGTGTGTTCTATATTCTGTAAATAAACCCTCAATCTGCTCTTTTGTAGCTGTGAAACCATTCAGAGTACGAGGGGTAATCAGAAAGCTCTCACTCTTGCTCGGTCTAGGGCTCGATATCAGACCGGTACCTAAAACTTGACCAAGAATACCGAGAGATGCCACCTCGGTTTGATCTTGAGCAGTTGCTATCGAAGAGACGTTACCGACAATTGCATTTGCTTCAGCAGATGACGATCTCGAAAGACTGGGCCTTGTTGATTTTCCACTAGCTAGATCAAGCAGGGTCCTCGAAACCATGTCTTGATCTGAAGTTTGGGAATGCTGGACTTCCAAAGATCGGCGTAGTTCTTCGACTTCTTTTTCAACTTCCGCTAGACGACTGGAAATCATTAGAGTGGAACTTACGAAATATTGAAGGAACAAATACTTACGCCCGTTTGTATGTACGTTTAAAATTCGTTTCTATAGAGCACTGCAGATGCCTCTTCATGCATCGAGTACAAGCTCCAGGAGCACGTTCGTGAGCATCGCACTTGACTTTCTGCTGTCGACATTCTACGCAGGCTATTTTCCGTAGTCTAGATGATATCACCAAGTCATCTGGGGAGGTAGTATTATTCCGTTCATGATCTCCCGATGACCCTCCCAGATCATCAGAGAAGTTTGAATCAATAGCACACTTGGTGTGTCTTCTTAAACAGTGTGAGCATGCATCAGGGGCTTTTTCGTAAGCATCGCACTTGAGTTTTTGTTGCCTACACTCGAGACATGCCTTTCGAAAACGTGAGCTTGAATTAATATCATCTGGAGAAGTCATATTATTTTTTTCGCTGTCGTCGTTGTTTGAAAAGGTTCCTGACGAGTTCGGAGTATCAACAGATATTGAGGTAGGAGAAGGACCAGTTAGCGCTGTTGGCGTATTTGACTGAGACCGGGGTCGATGCGAATATGGAGGCGGGGGAGGAGGAATAGGTGAGCTAGACGGAATAGTTGGCTGATACTGCGGACTTGGCATTGAAACCAGAGGAGTTGAAGAGGTAAATGATGTCGGCACTGTGCCGGAAACTCCAGTTCGCAGAAGAGAGTGTGGAATAGGACGAGGCAAATGTGGCGGAGGAAGCTGAGGAGTAGAAAACTGGTAGAAAGGACCTGAGCTTCGTCCTGAAATCGGGATTGGAGGCGGCAGTGAAAGTGCCGGCAGGGATTGCTCTTGCCTTTGGCCAGAGTCCTTTTGTGAATCTTCCTGGCTGAGCTCCTGCTGGAGCTGTTGTGGTTCCGTTGGAATCTTATTGCTGTTCATGGGAAGCATGACGATGAGTCAGAGAGCGGAGACAGAGGCACCCCGCACAAGACAGTAACAGCAACACACTTTGGACTGACATACATCTAACGAAATTGCATCAACCACGACAGATCTGCGATTTCTCGAAGCTGTCTTCAAACTACGGTTGATGGCCGAAATCTGGAGACCTCGACGAACTGTATGGGAGCTGGACAAGTCAGAACCGAGTCAGAATCGGGTCAAGATCAAGTCAGGGGAGAGCAGATACCAAGCTGAGCCGAAATGATCGCCAAAAGAAACTCTCCGCTTGTTCTTTGTCTTCTTTGCTTCCGCCGGCAACGAACGGGCTCCGTTTATTGTCTGGAGAAAACGAGATAAAATCGCCGAAACCGGGCAGCACGTTTTTGCGATGTCGCTCGCCCAGTCGGCGTCCGCTCCGGGAAAATAGAGCCGCGCCTACTGGTCAAAGACCGCTGCAAATATTAATTACGTAATAAATATGATGATTACTAAGCGGAGCTTTATTACTTGTTCAGATTTATTTAGATGTATGCTTCAAAACTCCTCATTTTCCTTAACCCCTCCTGTGATATACCCTCTCCATAATAACTGTGATATTGAAAACGATAGCCATAAATCGGCCATATGAAGACTGATTCCAATCTATTTGGACTCTTCCTCCGGCTTCTTCTCCTCAATGTTTGCAATCGGACGCTCAGCTTGTGGAGTAAGACGGAAAGCATGACGGCGCTCACCCGACTCCCAGTCAAGCAAAGCGGAGTGAACAGAGCGACGATTATCCCATACAACCACCGATTTCGGTTCCCATGAGGCACGAACTTGGATATCAGAAGCGCGAGAGATAAAATCGTACAGGAAGTTCAAGATCGAGTCGGATTCTTCACGCTTTAGTCCCTTGATGTAACGAGTGAACTGCGGATTGACATAAAGAGCCTTCTTCTTAGTAACTGGATGCTGTCTGATCAACGGATGGAAATGCTCGACAGGATCTCGGCGGACAACACCGCCTTGCTTCTTTGATGACTCAGCCTGAATCACACCTGAGTGAAGAGCCTCGAGACTTTCGAGGAAATCACGGAACGCAGGGGACAGTCTGTTATAGGCCTCGACAGTATCGGCGAAGATAGTATCACCACCCGTATCTGGACCGTCGAGCATACCGAGGAAAGTAGTCCCTGGAGGTTGGAGCTCGTAAGAAACATCTGAATGCCACGCTATCGAGGAGATATGGTCATTGAAAAATGTGTTATAGACGCTATCATTTTTGGAACGGTAGACAAGATGAACTTCAGGATATCCAAGCGGAGCACCGGAAGTAGGATGGATGTGGTTGCGACCGAAATGAGAAGAGAATTCAAGAGCGTCGGCAATTGGCAAATCTGCAAGGTCCTGCTCACGGAATACAACAACACCGCGCTGAGCAACGTAGAGTGCAAGCTCATCGCGTCCAGCTGCAGACAGCTGCGAAAGCTGAACACCTCGAACCTCAGAGCCAAATTTAGGAGTCAATCGCTTGACTTTGTGTGACTCGTTGTCAGCAGGGAACAAGTTGGGCAAGCTAGGATCAGCTCTCGTTCCGGGATCAACGTGCTCAAAAGGCTCCAAGGGACCGTAATGCTCCTTAGTATTCCACGTAGGAAGATACTTGGGGTAAGCAGCGTCCTCAAAAGCTTCGCCGGCAAGTACAAGACGACCTTCCTTCTCCTGGACGGTAGTACTTCCGTCCGTGGTCTTGCGGAAGGTTGATGCGGCGATGGCCTGAATAGTAGCAGAGGAATTGGACATTGTTACTACTAAATCTGATTAAGAAGTTTTTGGAGAGAGAAAATTTAGAAGTTCGGCTTGAAGGGAAGACGGACTAGCTTTATAATGGAAAATCTGACCGATGCAGGACGGTGCTCACATAATACAAGGTCTACGCCTCAAATCGCCTGACCGATTGTTGTCAACCACGGTGTGCACGATTTTGCTCTCCATTTTTTCTTCCGTAACGTTCCCCCATCATTCTGCTAATCTCTTTCGTGATAGGAAGTTGGTCTCTTTGAGCTTTTACCTGCGTTACGTTCGATTGCGCAATTCGCACTTCTGATTTTGTGCGTTCCCGGCGGGCCTCACGCTAGTCCGCGGCGGGGTTCCCCTGAGACACTAGTCTTATATAGGACTAGTGCAGAACCTAAATGATAGAATAGCGGTTCACTATTTTCTCAATTTGGGTAAAAATGCTTCTTGAAAAATTTGAAGGGCAGAGTATAGTGGACTGTTTGATTGGAAAAGCTAATATGTAAAGGGAGGTCGAGAAAACTGTGGGAAATTATCTTGTGAGATGATGAAATTCACGCGCGGGGATACGTGTCGTAGCGATTGAAAGCGAACGAGAAGAGACGACTCAAAAGGCGATGACTCAAGAGCAACGCCGCAAGATTGCGCCAGTCGAGCTGATTATTCATGAATGTCGGGGGAGCGGTATTCTCTTTCGCTGCTGCAGCGACTGCTCGTATGAATAGACTAAATGCCTCTTTTATGTATCATAACTAAGGAGATTATAGCTGAATGCTGAAGATTTAGACATCTACCTACTCTGATGAAGACGCTTGCCTCTGTACCCTTTTAAGCGTCGAGTTGGTAAATTTCGCGTATTGGATACAGATTTTTCGTAGATTTCTGTCCGAAAAGTTTCGCTGCTTCTGCACAGTGGCATTACTATCGAAATATTTTTAATTCCTGCTTTACTGATTTCTAGCTCCTGGTTGCTCTTCGCAGTCTCGTAAGTTTAATAGTAATTCTTTGAAATTTATGAGCGGAGTAACTACAAGCTCATCTGGTATATTCAATCTGATATCAAGTCTTTGATTTAACTTGAAACTGCTCCTACCATCAGGTAAAAAATTTCCATTTCTGTCACGTTTGTAGCTTCCCTGACTCTCTGTCGCCCGTATAGGAGTCTAAAACGCAGGCACTCGAACTTTGCATTTGATCTTATCAGATAATTGTTTATGTTGAACCACATACAGTCCCTTAAAAATGACGTAATCTGATGGCCTATTGCCTGGACTGAACCTTACATTAATCAGAAGATTAACTTTGTTATCATCAAAGCATAGAATATTCTAATAGCCGGTGGGCTTCTAATTGTGCATCGCCTAATACTATACTTCATCTACAATTTATATGTTCTTTCTTCATATTACTTCGTTCGGCGGATCCATCCATGAGAGTCCTCTCATGCATTCAATGATAACTGATTGTTCGGCCAAAGAAGTCCTGCTGCAGCGAACGTATCTTCAAAACAGCACAGAATATAACCAAATTAAGCACTAAGGACAAACTCGCCCAGCAATAAAATAAACTACGAGTGCAAAACAACTTATCTTCACTTGCTTGCTCTTAGGCTGAAACCTCCATAAGTCGCTTCTGCTAATTGTCGTAGACCTAATTTCTCTGGTTCTTAATTGTACATGACTAAACTTCTAGGGTGTCAGCAACTAGAGTGCGTCATACGAGGAGAATTTCGAAGGCAAAGGAATTGTAAGATAGTGGAAAGAATGGCACGTACCCCCAGACAATAAACTTACATCTTCCTTCCCTAGCCAATAACAGTGAACATAAGCGCAAAAAATGCAGACGTCGATATAGAGAGTTCATCAATATATGCTCTTGAAGGTCATTATATCGATTCTTGGCAGGAATTAAAGAACAGGAAAGAAGGACATTCAAGACAGTCATCGCGTGAACGACGGGAAACCAAGCAATGCTCTCAGTTTTATGCGGAGAAATAAATAGCAGTCCGTCTGCCAGTAAGAATGTGGCAATCTAACTACGATGACTGAACTTATTAAACAGAGAGCTCAAGAAGGTTGAATTTGGGGGAAAAGAAAAGCAGAACTATTATCGAATTGGCAATTAGGACAAACAGAGCTTTTCTTAGTTAGCTAAGAATCAGCATATTTTAAAAGAGTGGTAAATGTCAGAAGGCCGATGAAGCTCACACGGAAAATATAACAAAATATATAAAATCAAGACTTCGCATTGATCTTCTGCACTAGCTGATTGTCTTTTCTCAAAGATCAGCTTGTCGAAATAGCAGGAATGAGCGGCGTACAGTGTGAGTTAACTCTAAGAGCTTCAGATTTCAGCGGATCTTTCGAAGATTGATCTCTGATTTGGCACACAACTCAAGCTCCAAATCTTCCTAGTAACTGATGTCCATAAATAAAAATTTGAAAACCATTAAATAAGTTCAGGTTTGACCATCGGAATTTTGAGCATGCTTACATATTGCTCGTTCAAATCGCTGCTTAGGGCTCGGAGAGAGAAATGTCCCAATCAACGTGTCCAGTTGAGACTTCTGATTTAGATAACTTCTCTCAAGAGACCAAAGTTAACGTCAAAGAGTATCTAAATGACGACGATATTTATAGTCAAAGGTACGATCTTTAAAGTCCCACGTGCATTGATTCACTTTCAGTTCATCAATCAAGAAGTCTGAGCAGTCAGAATTCTACATAAGAGGAACAACTTCCCAATTAGTAAGCAGAGGCGTTTGTACGGATATCAGCAGCGGTTTCTTCACACTTAAAGTAGCTCTTAACTTAGCATGGAAACCAGCGAGATAGGAGCCAGCTGTATTAGTCGAAGTGCTCTAATCACTGAATGCCAGCTTAATATTTGACTTGATTTATTTAGTCAGAATTTATAATCAAAGATAGTTTACAAATATCAGCTTGGAGTTTATCTGAGTTCGGTAGCAGACAGACATCGATCCAGCCTATCTCTCCGCTATTTCCACATTGAATACAACAATCATCAAATAGAAATGGCAGATCAACACCCATCCTCAACAACAATAGTCACTGAGCGCGCTCCAGAAACGGATGAAGACAAAGATAATCTATGGATGTCGACTCTGCTATGCACAGTCTCACATCCTCAAAAGGAACAGGAAGGAACCCAGAATGCGTACATTTCATATTTGGTCACGACCAAGTCCGATTTCCCTGCGTTCCAAGAACCTGAGTTTTCGGTTCGTAGGCGGTTTTCAGACTTCGTGTATTTATATCATGTCATTGTTAGGGATCACCCTGCGTGCGCGGTTCCGCCGTTGCCCGATAAGCAGCGTCTAGGTGAGCTTTTGTGTCTAATCTGATTCGGCTAATATCTGACCTCGATACTAGAATATATCACAGGCGATCGATTTAAAACGGAGTTTACGATTCCTAGAGCCGCTTCTCTTCATAGATTTCTCACACGACTGTCCAATCATCCTATTCTTCGGCGAGCTCCAGTACTGATTGTTTTTCTCGAATCGCTGGAATGGAATGCTTACATGCGATCGCGCCCTATAAAGGCGCCTGGCACAAATGAGTCGACTGGTGTTTTCGATGGCTTTAGTGACGTTCTAATAAATGCATTTGCCAAAGTACCGAAAGATAAAGATGAATTTATTCCTGCCAAAGAGCGAATAGAGAAGTTAGGTGAAGACGTTTCGCATACAGAACGAGTATCGACGCGATTAATTCGTCTTCAACATGAATGGGAAACAGACTCGTTTGAATTTGGAAGCCAGATGGTCAATCTGTCACATCTGGAACCTCATATGGCTGACATGTTCAAAATTTTTGCCGAGCAGTTGAATTTGACTGGAGATGCCGTCCACCAACTCAGGGAAAGCGTTGACACGAATTATGTTGTATCGTTGAGAGACATGGAAAATTACGTTGGATCTGTGAAACAGCTTCTAAAATCCCGAGAACAGAAACAGCTAGATTATGAGGCACTCTTGGATTATCTACACAAGGCAACCGTCGAGCGCGATATTCTGGCATCCGGTGGTGGGAATGGATTTCTCCGATCCAGAGTTGAAGACCTTCGTGGTGTCGATCATAATACTGCTCGGATTGAACGTTTGCGGAAACTTGACGCTAGACTAGAGGAATTGACTGTGGAAGCCAAGTCTGCAGGTGAAACCTCGCAGATTTTCGATAAAGAAGTGTCTAGAGATTTGGTCGATTTCGAACGAATAAAGGCTTTGGAGCTGAAAGAAACGATGGGAATTATGGCTGAAGAGCATATCGAGTTTTTCAAAAAGATTTTAAATGCCTGGGAAACTGTATTACCGGAACTTAAAGGTTGATCTATTTTCTGCATTATGGCTGTATTTGTTTGCCTTTCTCAAGCAATTGTAATTTACAGTTGAATTAATACATATGGTTATTTTGAATGAAGTTCAATGTGGTAAGATAAGCTATATACATGATAAATAAGAGAACGAGTAGCTCAATTCGCAGTTAATTTTATCATTCTAAATGGGAGTTGGTAAGGGAGCTGGCGATATTGATTGAATTCAATCCTTAAATTCTGGCCTTGACAAATAGAACAGGTGAACCCTCTTTGGCTAAAATAACTCACTTTTTCTTTTCGCCAGTTCTCAAATCCGAAGCGACATTCATCAACAAGGAATCATTTTCCAATATCATTTTATTACCTGACTGGCTAATGATAGTGGCGATTTCCCGGGCCGTGTCGAGACGTTTGAGTTCGACGTAGTCTTTTGATTTCTTAATAGCCTCACCAATCAAAGTTGCAGATTTTGCTTCGCCCTGGGCTTTGACAATCATTCCTTGCTTTTCTTGACGAGCACGATCAACGATAAAGGCAGCCCGCTGAGCTTCCTGCTGAGCTATTTGTTTAGACTCGACCGCGGCCGTAAATTCTGGACTGAAAGTCATGTGTGTCAAAGATACATCATCGAGCAGAATGTTGAACTTGAGTGCTCGCTTGACAAGATTTTCGCGGACTAAGCGGGAAACACGTTCACGCTGCGTGATGAGCTGAGATGCATTGAACTGAGCTACAACACTTTTAAGAACCTCGTTGACGATGCTGGGCAATACACGTTCATCGTAGTCAGCACCGAGAGTCCGGTAGATGGTCGTCAAGGCATCAACCCGAGGACGTGACAACACACGGCATGTGATGTTGACCATCTGCAAATCTTTCGTTCCCGTCAGAGAAGCAATGTTACGCGGTCGTGCTCGAACGTCATACGTGATCGGATGTTCAAGCCAAGGAACTGCAATATGAGTTCCCTCGCCATAGATCTCAGGCTTAACTCCACTAACCCGCGAATACTTTATGGCACGATGCCCTCCTTCAACAGTGAACAACGAATTTGCAATTGCGGCAACACCCGCTAATCCAAGAATCGAAACAACAATAAACCCTCCACCTCCAGGCGCTCGATTGAATCCTCCTCCATTCGAGTTAACCTGTTTCTGCAACGACCGCGCAAATCTGCGAAACGCCTCATTGGGATCACCTCCTAATGACATTATCGATTTCGTTGATTCTAAAGCTTCTAACTCGTACTTATCAAAATTATTTTTCTCCTCAGCTCAGAAAATTGTGGACAAAGAAGTTTTTGCACTAAATCGGAATCGTACGGAAATATCTTAAAAGTCATCATCGGGCCTCTTGATACTAGGTACTTCATAGCCAATGACATACCCTAACCACCACACCGGAGCCTTGATCTACCGAATGTACTTCAGACTTGGAAATTAACGATAAATGTGGTGTTTAATGTGATATTTCATATTGCTTTTGCATAAATTGCGAGGCTTTTGTATTTTTTACGTAGTGAGCCCATTATTTACGTACAGATCGAAATATGAATGATAGCAGTTCACAGAGTACATCACATGATGTCACATGACGTAATTTTGACACGTTGCTGAAGCAACGCAGAGCTCGCCCTAATTGTTTGTGTGTAAACAAATGCTGGCTTGTATGGGAATAAATGATATCGAGATTTTCGATTGTCGTATACTGAATCATTTGACATTTGAATCTCCTATTTCTTACTAGAGATTGAGAGTTTTGAATAAATCTATTCTTGGACTTAATAATTGTTTATCTAGTTGCTATAGATTATGTCGTTTTTGCAGTCACTGTAAGTACATCCAAATCATTGATCAGTCACGGTTTACGGATCATTCTGATCATAGACAATAGTCCTCGCTCGAGCAAGTCTCTTAAAACCGCCACTATGGCACGAACTGGACCAGCGATACAAGCTCCTTCACAAGCACAACTGCGCTCATTTGCGGAGGCGACTCTGGGACCCAGTTCACTGCGTCGAGCAGTTCAGGTTCCCGAAGGCGAAGATCTACTTGAATGGCTTGCGGTGAACAGTATGCGATTTAATTAATATGCTGTATTGCTACAATACGCTAACAATACTTAGCGGTCGATTTTTACAACCAGATCAATATGCTTTATGGTACAATTACAGAGTTTTGCTCCCCTCAGTCTTGTCCAGAGATGACTGCCACCGAAGAGTAAGTGATCCTTTGGAAGCCTTTCAGAAGTTCTTGTCAGAAATACTAATAATGCACAGATATGAATATTTATGGCAAGACAGTGAAAAATACAAGAAACCAACAAAGTTATCCGCCCCAGAATATATTGAGAACCTCATGAATTGGGTGCAGAATTACTTTGAGACCGTGTTTCCATCAGAAATCGGTAAGTTGAACGTATAATATGTAGGAAACAAAGCTCCTAACTTTCGCAAAGGAGTTCCTTTTCCTCCACGATTCCTTCAACTTGTTCGAAAGATTTTTAAACGGCTCTACAGAGTATATGCGCACATTTACTGTCACCATTTTGAGGTCATTACAAGTCTCGGTATGCAGCCACATCTGAACACATCTTTGAAACATTTCGTCTACTTTGCCGATGAGTTTGAACTGATCGACCGGAAAGATTATGGTCCCTTAATCGAGCTGGTAGATATGATGCTTGCCGACAGCAAAGCCTCATGAGTTGCAGGTGTTTACCCATGCTGTCTGAAATGAGTGGGATTACAAATAATTTTAGAAATCGAGATTATGTTTCGACTCTTCGGCGTTGGTTTTCTGTGCATTCTGCGTTTGTTTTGTTGGGACGATGATGAATATATTCAGCCAATGTAGTGATATTTCATTTCGATTGGCTTGTAACAGACTGAAAATCAATCCAGCCAACTCGAAAAGGAAATTTAATTTTTTCTCATCTTGCAACTAGACTGTAATGTAGTGTATTTCCTGATTGAGTAATGCTCGTGGGGCTCATATCCACTCGGCATTGTGATTGGCTGAAAGTACGGACTAGAATGTACCGCTGGACTAAAAATTACGGGGCGGCCTAGCTCGGGACCGCAAGCCAGGCTTCTTTTCTTGACTGGCCAAATTCAATCTTTAACTGCTAAGTTGTTCTTTTGGTTTAAAGCAATATCGAAACCGAACAAACTGAGATGGCTTCTCGATCGCTTTTCCGTACACTTCCGATTGCTCGTCGTGCATTTGCTGTGCGTTCATACGCGACTGCTCCTGTCACTCCGCCTGTTCAATTGTTTGGCGTGGACGGTACCTATGCTTCTGCTCTTGTAAGTGGAGATTTGTCAATTGGTTTGCGATATATGGATGATATGAGACGGAATTGAAGTCCTGTTTTTTGTTTTCGTTTGTCTTGCGTAACCTCTGTTCATACTTCGTAATGGAAGGGATGGATTATATACGGATGGATCATCCAAATCGAGACTGATCAGATACTAACCTTTCCTTTCGTATAGTACACTGCAGGCGCTAAGGAGTCGTCTCTAGATGCGATTTCAGGAGCTCTCACTAGTCTCAAATCATTGATCGAAAAAGATGGTGCCCTCAGCACTGTGCTCGCGAACCCTGCTCTTTCCGCCTCCGACAAGACTTCTGTGGTTGCCTCGCTGACCAAGACAGTTCCCAATGTTCCTGCCGTCGGGAATCTTCTTTCTCTACTTGCTGAAAACAACAGACTTAGTCTGCTTGGCTCGATCATTGACAGCTATGCTATTCTCATCAGCGCTTACAAGGGTGAAGTTGAGGCTACTGTGACCACTGCTGCTGTATGTTGATCCCGAACATTTTTTTCGGAGGCAAATTACTAATGTTTTTAATAGCCTCTGGAGAGCAAGTTCCTTTCTCGTATCGAAGCTGCAATCAAGAAGTCTGAATTCGTCGGTGCTGGAAAGTCATTGAAAGTCGTTAACAAGGTATTTAATATGATTAGTTTTTTAGGATACTACTAATTCATATACAAGATCAACCCTGATATTCTTGGAGGTATCGTTGTTGAGGTCGGCGACCGTACAGTCGACTTGTCCCTTGCGAACAAGATTGCACGTCTCAATACTCTTCTTACAGAAGCTATTTAAATAGAGAATATATACTATCTCTTGGTTGTTGTGCCAGCCTTACTTGTATAGAGACAATACACTTAAATTACATTTTATTTCGTAGTTATTGAGCGCTTATAATCGAGATTTCAGTAACTGGAACTCGTCCCCGAACAAATCCGAAAATCGCATTTCCATTTCTCGCTGGCGATCGCGCTTAGGTCCTAACTCTCCTCGGTCGATCATTTCTGAGATAAGAATTTCGTCACCGTCCTTTTTGAGATACTGCATCTCGGGTTCTTGGGCATATGCTAACGCAGCGGAATCGACCAGCATCCGTGCAGTCAAACCCCAGACTGGATATTTTTGGTTCGAATTCCTTTCCAGGCCATTTGTGACGATGTCTTCTTTACTACTAGGAGGAACAGAAAAGATATGTTGTCTCCATCGCAAACCAGACCAGTCTTGCCAACTGCCTTTATACCAGCCCTGTTCGGAGCTCAAAAACTTGTGGAATGGCACAGTGAAGACGGCGGCAACTTCCTCGGAAGCTGTGTTCGTGTCAATTGAGAGCAGCTCTTGTAAATCCACCGAATCAGGTCCGGGCCCCTTCTTCGATATGAACGCGACGCAAGGTCTGACTACAAGCCAATTGCGCGCTAAGTAAGCGGGCAATTCTGTCAATGATTCGAAAACGTATCTATCGTGGTCGATAATCAGGGGGAACCCAATCTCCTCATAAGCTTCGCGACGAGCCACGGCAAACGCTGACTCTCTAGTGAAATCTGCCTTCCCTAGAATGAAAGGTCAGTCAGAGTTTGGACAGTTTCAGACTAACGCTAAATTATCCCAAACAATTTTATCGAAATGCATACCTCCCGGAAAAGCCGCCTGGCCGGAAAACGAGCTCAGATTAGATCCTCGAAGAGTCAGTACTACATTAAGATCGCCTGAGGCATTTGGATGCAGTAGAATCAGAACTGCTGCTCTTCGAGTGTACGGAAGATTGTACCAAGAAGTGGTTGGTGGTTTGTAACTTCGTAAACGATTGAGACATGCTTTTGAGATATTGTTCAGCATGGCTATATTTATGTCTATTTAATTATATTATACCAGAAAATTTTATTATCCTATTAAGTTCATTTGAAGCAATTTCTCTAATAAAATTATTCCGTTCACTCCGCTCTACTGACACGACCTCAACGAAAAACGGTCCTGCGGCGGTCATGTCCCAGCTGCCCAAAACCCATGATATTTACGTTGTGAACGAAGGTAGGCTCTGAGTTTACTGTTCGTACGCGATACGCACAAGCACGGTCTGTAAGCATAATATGACCATGGATCCGATTTCGGAGCAGTCTTCTGATAGTACGAACACAGTGGCAGAAACAGTTGCCATGCGTTCGCTATCAAAAGCCAAATCGCTATCAATCAAGAACGCCCCTTTAACGATACCAGAACACTCCGAGATCAGCTTCGGTGAATCCTCTACGCACCATGATCCCTCCGGAGTTGATTCACTCGACACACAGATGGAACATATATTGGGTGACTCAAATATCCGAGAGCGTCTCGTGAGAAACTATTCGCTGATCTTGCCAGAATCAGGAGAGCGCGTGCGCAAGCAAATCACTCTAGATATATTCGATGGAGTCGCAGGTCCAGCTCCTGCACACGACTCTGAAGACTCAGATCAAGAAGAGTCGACCTCGCTACTACAGCATGCAGCTGATATCCGAACACCGTTCAAAAGGTGGCTTGATTCTTGGACATTTTCCTCACTGCTTACAATTCCCTGGATCAGGTGGATCTACGTCCATGTCTTCTACTCCCAGTTTACAAGACCACTTAAATGCGCGTTAACTTATTATATTGCCACGTCGGCTGTGTTCTTCCATCCCCTTTCTCAGTTTTTGGGATCAGGCGATGGAAAGCATTTGACAGCTACCGTTACCGTCTATTTTCACCCTTCTCGGACTATGGGTAGTATGATCGAGGCCACGGCATTTGCCGAGATTGGATTGCTCTACGGCGTTTTTTTGTCGTTTTGCGCTATGGTTACGGCGTCGGTTTTCAGGAGCATTGACTTACTCTCTCTTGGTCACGTCATCGTCATCATCGTTTTTGGTGCGGGCGGACTGGGCAGTATAGCTCTGATGAAAATGAAAGTTGGCAAGCAGACATTCAATACCGCCTGTTCGCTCGCTTCAACCCAGTTTGTTAGAATTCTAGTCCGAGAAGGCGCGGTGCAGGCGGGTCGAATTTCAATCGTTAAAATGTCTCAGGTCACTTTGATTGTTCATCTTGGTATCTTCATCTCCGCATCCATGTGCTTCTTAGTGTTTCCTAGTTCAGCTATCACTGTCGTCAAGTAAGCCTGATTTGTTCTTGTAAAATTTCATGTCTTCTAACTCGAGCAGGAAAGATTTGAATCTTCTCATGGATACTTACTCCCATATGCTTACTATCATTGCGAAAAGTTTTCTCACAGGATTAGATGTAACCAAGACCGAGATAGAAGAGCTGTTTAGAAGTTCTCGTGGATTGGTAGTTTCTCTTGATTCTTCTTTACAAGAAGCGAAGTATGAGCATTACTTGCGAGGAACGGAATCTGAATATTTTCTTCAGATGAGACTAGCAAAATCTATTCAGAGTATGATGCAACATTTAGGTGGTCTCCGAAGTTCATTGATTATGCAATGGTCATTGACAAACCAATCTGACCAGACAAGATCGAAATGCAGTGAAATTTTTGACGTGTTTGTTTATTATTTAGGTCCCCCTATGGTATATTATAATTGGAGTTAAATTTGTGGTGGGTGCTAACGAGAATCCAGAAATCTCTTACATACACGGTCAAAAGTATAATGAGGGCTCTTCCTTACGATGACAAGACTTACAATCTCTATTCGAATCCTCATTTTGGTCAGAGTCTTGAAGCGGTAGGCTTTTTCTCGAATTCACGTTTGGATTAGACTGACTTCGCTAGGCTCTTGATTTGTTTTCCACTGCCCGGACTAAATCCTTGCGACAAATTTATTCTCATAAGATATTTACCAGCCAAGAAAATCGCGAAGAACTTGCGATTCATCTTGAGAAAGTAGCAGCTATCTGTGGCCAATTTTCTTATGGTTTGGAAGATCTGGCACGCGAAATAAGATCAATGATCAGAATTCTCGAAGAGTATGATGACTATATAAAGGCCGGAAGACCTAGGTCGTGGTATTGGTTGATCTTCTGGAAATCAAATCCGAAAGATATTGGAGCAGTCAGTACTGCCGCTGATCAAGTCACTGTTCCTCCAAAGCTGGCACATCTTTTCAATGAGGGAAATGAAGAAAAGTATGCAGAAGCAAACTCGAAGATCCCGCTTTCGTTGCGCATATGGAGAAATCTTCGACTTTTCCGGAGGAATGATGTTAGGTTTGGTCTCAAAGTTGCACTTGGATCCCTAGTCTTTTTAATTCCAGCTTATAATCCGAAGACAGCAGCTACATTTTCCCATTATCGACTAGAATGGGGTCTTATTGTTTTTGTTCTCATGATGAATATATCTATCGGGGGTACTACGAACACTATACTTTATAGGTCGGTAGAATATTTTGAGCCTGGTTACTGCTGCTAAAATTTGATAGGATATCTGGAACTTTTATGGGCTGCTATGCTGCTTGGATAGTGTAAGCTTACTGTTCTGGTTCTGAATAGTTGTATTGACAACAGCGTTTAGGTGGTATTTTTTTCCGTCTAATGCAATTGCTATTTCATTGACCTGTTTTCTAATGGCGTTTCCTTGCTTTTGCATCATTCTTGGCTGGAAGCAAAATAGCGCATTTGGAAGGTATGTAGGACTCTGACCCCTATCAGCGCAGTGTTAATTATGCAGATTTATTTTACTTGCGTTCAATCTTACCGCTCTGTATTCCTATAGTTTATCACAAAACGATATCGACAGACCGGATGGAAACGAAGACGAAGGAGGAATAAATCCAATTGTTTCGGAAATTGCATGTGAGTACACTTATATCGCTGTAATAGTGAATATTATTTTAATAAAGATATAGTCCATCGATTAATTGCCGTTTCAAGTGGAATCATGGTGGCAATTTTTGTCACTTTGTATATTTGGCCGAATAGCGCGCGAGCCAATATCAAGCGCCGGCTGAGTATCCTGTGGATTAGAATGGGATTGATTTGGAAAAGTGATCCTTTGTCTAGTCTGAGTCACCCGGGAGAATCAATCAAGCCATATATCAGCATTCAAGACGAAACAACACTGCAGAAATCGTTACTGAAAATTCAAGGCCAACTTGCGGCAGCTAAAAATGAGTTTCGATTGAAGGGGCCCTTTCCTTCAAAGAATTACGAGTCTATAGTTACGCACACACAAGGCATTTTAGATTCTTATCATAATATGAATGTAAGCATATAAACCCTATCTATCGAGAAAGTTATTGATTTGATTAGGCGATGATCACTAAAGATCTGTTTGCTTCGCAACGGGAAGCAGAGATTATAAGATACACCACAGACGAAAGTATGTACAACTATCTTCTAACGTTTCTCGCTTTCTAACTCTACTGTAGGAGTAGAATTGAGTAATCGGATATTTTTACTTTTTTATCGTAAGATTATGGAAATAATCGGCTAGATCATTACTAATAAATTCAGTTCTTGCGTCCGGAATTCGCTTGAATCTTCCGATCCCCAACCATCTTCCAAACACAGTGCACGCGCGAGATGGGATGATTGTCAAAATTAACGAGTACAGAATGAAAGCAGTTAACCAGAATCCCGGCTCAGACGACGATTTCGTCTTGTTTTATGGATACAGTATGTCTGAATTCTACTCTTTGCTTTAGCTTTATTCTAATGTCGGATGTGAATAGTTCTTGCGACAATGGCGATATATGATAATTTACTGGAGCTGATATCTGCCATACAGGCAATTTATGGTTCAATTGAAGAGGAGGCGTTGTCGATTTAAGATCGATTTGTATGTATATGGCGGATATCTGTACAGAGAAATTCCTGTTATTTAATTTCGAGAGATACATGGTCCTGCATTGTAAAAAGAGTTGATAGTATGATGGTCGACTAATAAATTCATTTAAGTATTAATAGCATTTGCACATCGTGAAAAAAACAGTTAGACCTTGTTAAAAAAAAGGTGATGTGTATTTACTCAGTCATTGTTCACGGCTTGTTTTGGGAATAAGTGAAGTCAATTCCTTTCGAAATTTCTTGGCTCTTAATTTCCTAAAGCCGACTGTCACAAGCACAGCTAAATAAATAAATCATGACAAAAAATGAATAAATCTCGAAAGACTGCAAGAGAAACTGTTGCCTCTGATGCACGCAGAACGAATCGCGCAGTCGCAATTTCGTCGTCAGTGGAAGATTCGCCAGAACCAGAGAACAGGATCCGTCTGATCAAAGTGAGTGGACTTCCAGCAGATGAAACGAAAGCGAACTACGAGTACTTGAATGCACCTGTTGGAGTTGACGAGGCGTAAGTAATTATCTGAAATTTTTAGCACCATTTTGAATGGCTTATTAACTGGGTGGTGTTGGATATAGTCAGGTTCTAGCAGTTTCACTCGAACGTTCTAGGAGAACTTGGCTCACCGGCTGCGCGTTCGAAACGTTCTGGAGTAGGCCGCAACGAGGCCGAAAGAACGGAGACGGTCAGAATGCGCGTGATCGAATGTCGAAATTTTGTGAGTGCAGAGCCCAGATTGGGCCTCATATATTCGATTTGCGGTTGTTCACGGCCAAAGATGAGTCGCAAAAGTATGAGTCGGCAGCACCTGCCGGCAGTAGTGCTTCCACAAATGGGAGTCCTGGTTTGACAGTCGTGTCATCACCTTCTCAAGGCAATATTCCTGCATCTGCGACTAATATTACTAGCAAGCTGCCGGAACCTGAGAATCAAAGCCATGCAGAGCGATCAGATCTTCCACTGTCAGCAGAAGGTAGAACAGATAATACTGCTACACCAAATAGCCCACCTGCCGACGTATCACGCGCAAGCAAGAACACGGAAATCATGCCGACTTCTCAGGAAAATCTGTCTACTAATCGTCAGAGTCTTCAAACCTCGAAGTCGGCTAATGAGCCTATGAGCACCTCTTCGTCCATTAACATTTCGCCAGCTTCAGATTTGAAACCAGGGTCCGACGCATTAGCGCCATTGAATAATCCGTCAACCTCGCACGTTCTTTCCGAGCCAGTTCCCCAGTCTACACCCGAGATAGAAACACATGCATCCCAGCCAGTATCTCAACAACCCATTTCGGGGGCATCAGTGACTCCGAACACTACTTCCTCAATCGCTTCTTCTCGCCCTATGACGCCGGTAGCTCCCCAACCGCCGCGACATCCCAACGAAAACTTGATTAATAGACTTCATGCACTTGCTCGAGCGGATGCCGCGTTTGGAGACCTCATGCGTTTAGTAGCATCAGGAAAAGCCTCGGCAGCGCAGATTCGGGAGTTCCAGATATATATCAACCAGAACAGCAACAAAGAGCCAATCATGACATATGGCTCGTCGGTCCGTCCTACGACACCGATTTATCGACCTGTTCAGCGTCCGATCCCGAGTCCACGGCCGAGATCAGAGCCGAAGCGGAAAGAGAGAGAGATTCCTCGTGATCAGACGCTTGTATTTGAATTCCGAGAAACTCCAAATGACCGCTATTTGTTTCCAAAACTTTCTTTGCTGGACTCGTTGCCAGATGGATCCGTAAGTTCATCATAGCTGGATATTGATTCATTCTGACAGAACTAGATTAATGTGTTATTTCTTGTTTTGAGTGGCGATCCGCCAGAGCTCGTCGAAGAGCCAACCGAGACTGGTTTGGAGAAGAAAACAAAGAAACGGAAGAAATCAAGTGTGCACACTAGCGAGGAGCACAGAAAAGTAGAACTCAAATACTACACACCCGTCCGGATCAGATTACTAGGGATTTCTAGACGACTGCACGAAAGCTTTCTCCGCGCGGTCAAGCCGAGACAGGAAGTTTTAGATCACATGCGTAAGATTACGGCAACGCTGCAACATAGCAAAGATTTTTGGATCTACTACGATGTAGACGCAAAGGATACAGAACTTTTAGATAAGTCTGTTGAACCGATTGGAATTAATCATCCAAATCTGAAAAAGAGACCCTGGTCTTCAATTAAAGACAAGGACAAGGAAGTAGTAAGTTGTCTTGATGAGCTTTCTTTGCAGTTAGTTAACTCTAACTAGGAAGAAAGCGTTGTTTTCATAAAGCATGTACCCTTGTAGGTATAATCGCTTCTGATTCAATAGGTTTTATGGATTTTTTTGGGGCTAAGCTATATATTTGACATGAGAAAGGCAAGCAAGTTCTATTCATAAGAGGACTCTATTTACAGAATGCTACGCTTGCCTCACATATCACCACAGAACATTTGCACTGATGTAGCAGGATATTGACCACACTAAGAGGATGCTTTGTTTTGCTTGAGTTTTATACTTTTCCAACTCGGGGTTATATGTTTAGTTTTTCAGCACACTTCAATTTTATAACTGACTTTGCGACCGAAAATATCTCAAACTACTGCTCTGCTTCTTGCCTCCTAGAAGTAGTAGGTCAAAATTTGAGTCTCCAGTATTAATTGGATAATAAAATAATGCAATGCAGTGGTTTATGCTCAAACCACTAATGTATAATGCCAATGTGAAATGTCCAGATTAGCTTGTCGAGTGGATTATCGTGCATTCTTTCATTTATTAGGTGAGGCTCCAAGACACCAAACTGTCATTTCTTTAAAGGAATATTTTATGGTGTAACTAGGACACACATTTTACGGAATTGCCTGAATATTCAGACTCTCTTGCAGCCCATCGGGAAAAATACACATCTACCTTGTGTTTCTCGGTAAACTCTACTCTCCACTCTGGACAAAGTAATTTAGGCGCAGTTTTCAGAACTCTCTAGAAAAAACGCTCACTTATAGTGTCATATTAGGTGTTAAGAGTTATTTTGATTTAATTTTCTTAATTGTTCCGATATCACTCTGTTAGCTGTGATGTCCCAATAGTGCTTTCATCTAATGAACTTCAATTCCAAAAGTATTTCAGTCAACAATATTTTAATAGGCATTTATCTACTGGTTTTCTGTTTCTTGATTGTTAGAACTGCGAACGCTGTTGTCTTTTCTATTTTCAGAACTCACTCACTCATTTGATGCTGATGGACTTCATAAAATGGCTTTAGTGGATTGGCAAAATGGTCTTCAAGAACTAGAACATGTGTCGTACTTATGCACTCAGCGAGGAAATTCTGCAGATTGATCTCTTCAGACTTTTGCATGTGGGATGGGCTACGATAACTAATTATGGGTATGAAGGTTGATAATACTCTTGCTTAATGAAATTAATTTATATGTTTATAAACATCTGCCTTATACAATATTTGAATTGCTTTCTTTACGGCCTTGTCCCTCCCTTTCTGCTATACATGATCCTCAAAATTCTATCTCAAGAGTTAAAGATCACTTAATTCTTCAGACCAGCCATATACAATTCTCAAATTAATTATGTTGTTCCATCGAATTTCCGATATCTTGGACAATTAGAATAAATAAATATCTGCGGACAATTGGATATCATATCCACTTTTGTTCGTAACCCACTAAGCATATCCTACTAGTCCACAGAAATCGATAGGTGAAGCATCAATCAACGTAGCAGCCCAAAATTCAGCTTTGCGTGATTTCTTCAAACTTCATCGAGAGCAAGAAGTTTTGATACCAACAAGGACTACTTTGAATTCCGCTTATATCGTATGTGGCTTTCTAAGTGCACAGAAGTGCTGGAAGAAATGGGAGTGAGTTTTTCTAGAAATAACAGGAGAAGCTCAACACGCAAAGGGGTTTTGTGTAATTTGGCATTTTCGAATTTGGCATTCATGAATTCCGTCATCTCACAAATAAAGTTATCAGAAAATTTAGATTTTTGAACTTCTTAAAGATTTTCACGAATTCTGAGCAATGTTTTGTTTATCTAGCGTGGAGAGTCGCTTCCAATTAATAATTTTACAACTCGACATCCTAATTAGGAATTTCTGCGGAGTAGGGTATGATCAAGTCCCAAATGTGCTAAATGTATATTTCACTTCACAGTTGTGTACATAGCCTGTGAATCTCCCAATATTTTTTTGGATTTGTTTGCAGGATTTGCCTAAAAAAAAATGAGACCGAAGCCATTCTATTAAGGATTTGATACAGAGATTCAGTCATGATTGTGAAGAAAAAGGAGGCGATAGTTGCCAAGCGGAGAAATAAGGTAATTTGCGGCTGGAAAGAGAAAGTTTGTTTCATTAAAGATGCTAAGTCAAGATAGTTTTTATCGTTTCGCGAGAGAGTAGATAGGATAAAAATTGATCCGCTTCGGAAATCGAAGAGACAAGATGAATTAGACGGAAAAGTACGACGCAATGCCACGAAAAGACATTTCAAAGTTGTCTAACAATTATATAGGAGACCGAGTCGTACCTACACGTGGGATTGCAAAAATGGAAGGACTTGAGTACTAGTGCTGCGTTTGTTCAGTTCAATACAGATGCTTCGCCTATTGCACAGTCACTTCCACAAGTCATGTATCATAAATCAGAGATATTTAACTATTTGGAAAGTGCAATTTTGATCCAAGATCGGTTTGGTTTGCAACCTTTACTAGAGTATGCGCATGGCCACCTACAATGGAAGATCAAATTAACTAAACTTCATCTAGTTTGTTAGTCCAGTTTGCACATGACCTTGGTCCTGTCTTCGAAGAATTTTTCCCTCGAACCGTGGGTTTTCTCATCACAGTAGCATCTCATGAGGAGCTAGAAGTAGTTGAAGTAAGATCTCAATTTACTTTTATAACTGGCATGCTAACTTTCTCAGTGGACTTTTAATTGTATGGCATATCTTTTCAAGTATCTCTACAGATCTCTTTCTACAAAACTTTTGGATACATTCGAGTAAGATAAAATCAGAAAACATATTTGTAAGCTGAAGCTAATTTATACTAGCCTGATTTGCCCTTTGTTCTCGCAACATGAACGACGACCATACCTTGCTCGATTTGCTGCAGAATCGTTTTCGTATTTCGTTCGAAATGCGAAGTCTGTGGATTTTTTTATTCCTCATATCTTCGAAAAACGATCGGAGTTGAACTCAAAAGGATTTGATACTGCGATGACAGTCATGCTTGCGGAGGCAATGAAGGGTCCGGATAGTACGCTCCATTCAAGAGCTGCTCGACTATCAACAAGATTGCATGAATATTGTCTAGATACGAGCTCAGAAAGTAATTATTATATTTTTCTGGATGTGCTTACTGATGTTTTACATCATGTCAATCATGAGACTTCCACAGCACTGTATCATTCAAGCCTGAAATTTCTGAAAAGTCAACTTCAATCAACTGAGATTTCTCCAGAAATAATTTGCATGATTACCAAAGAACTTGTACTTTTAGTTGGACTTCGAAAAGGATCTCGGGTTCCTTCATGGGTTGATATCAACGAGATTTACGATCTTTTAGCGTCTAGACTGACTCAATTCGATAATTCTTCTTCTAGAGATCTAGCGACTTGGGAATTTTGCAAGCTGGCTCAAGAAAAATTGCAATTTTATCCGGATCTAGAGGAATCTGAAGTCACTAAAGTCATTGACTCTGTTTTCAATCTATTTGTAGGTTTCCAATATTTCTAATATCGATCTCCTGCTCCGACTAACTAAACTCTAGAACGGCGAATATTTTATACCTTTTTCCGACCTTAGCCTTGAATTTTCCAATGCCAATGATCATTTCAAGATTCTGTCTTTGTATATGCAGCGTTTTTTAGAAAAATCTGTTTCTCTCGACGGTTACAGTTTTATGGCTTTGACCGAAATTGCGCAGCATCCTTCGATATCTGTCCAAGGTACTAAACTTGTGAAGAGCCATATTTTACAATATCTGCAATCCGCAGCAGGCTTTTTCAATAAGAATGATTATAGTGATGGCAACGATATTCTAATTCTAGAATCAACCGTAGATTTAGCGCTCAGCTTACTCGGCTCTACAAAAGATCTTTGTGAACCAAGTGTGAGGCTATTCATGAATCTATGTCAGAACGCTAGTTCGGACCTATTAATCGGCATATCTGGAAAACTCCTTTCGTTAATTTCTGGCTCAGTGGATCCTAGATTCGACAATAATCTAATTACAGCGATCCTTACTGCTTGCAAGTCGCAGTGGGACACTTTAAGTCGCAATTCTTCTTTTATCTTTGGATTTACGAAGTTTTATAAAGCGGCAGCAACAGTTCAAGCTGATCTAAATCAGTTGGATATATATCTTACCGAAAACCTACACAAGAATTTAAAGAGTGCCGATCCGAAAATGAGACTAGCGACTTTGAAATTGCTCGGTTTACTCATGCGAACTGATTCGGATTATATAACTGAGATGCTCAATTTATGCTTGAAAATAGAAGAAACTCCGTTCGAAGTTTCTACCGTGCGAAATATCACAATGAATATCCGGCGAATAGTAATCGATTTTCCTGGCCTTGAAAATAAGAATTTTCAGAAATATATGATTAACTACGTATTTGGTAAGTCACTGATAAACGATAAATATGACAAGAATTTAACAATGCATAGGATTGATCAAGTCGCCATTTCAGCCTATATGGCAAGAAGCATCGATTACGTTTTCCAAAATTGTATCTGGCCACAGAGAGGATGCTTGGAATTTAATATTTGATTCGATAGTGGAAGATTCTAAGCCAAATTTGGAAATAGAAGAAGATTTCAGCCTCCTTGAACCTTGCTCTGCTTACGATTTTAAATGCACTACTGTGCAAAATTTAGAAGACATTGCCTCGCGGAAGATCATCAAGAAAAATCAGTGGCTGATTTATATCGCAAAGTGTCAACGACAGGTATTTACTTTTTAAGATGGTCTGAATACGACTTCTAACTCCAAATTAGGCAAGGTTTGTTTCAAAAGTTGACCATAAGCTCTTTAGACATCGCTGTTTTGATGTGCTAATGAAAATTGATCGCCTAGCTGAATCTCACTCGCACTCGTTGATTCCGATTTTCCACTCATGTGCACATGCTTTTGGACCTCAAAAGCCTCTCTTAATCGATTTATTGAAGCTCTTTGCAATGTTTAATAGGCCTGCCAAAACTCTTTCAGAGGGCGATGTTTATTATGAGATTACTAGATTACTTGCGAATCCGGATTCGGAAATCCAGAAGCTGGCTCTTTCTTGCATTTTTGCATGGGGTAATGCATCAATTAATTTGTATAGGGATCATTTAGAGAATCTTCTTGGTGGTCAGGCCTATCGAGATGAACTTAGTAAACTAGTATCGTCGAATGCCGAAGATTCAGTTATTTCGGCCGAGCATGAACATTATGTTGTTCCATTGATAATCAATATTCTGTATGGATGTGCAGTTGGGTATTCTGGAAATAGCACGAAGGCTAAGGCGAGTAATCGGAAAGCAATTATCTCCGCGATCGGCAGCCTATCAGAAAGTTATATTAGGCTCTTTGTAGATTTGGCTGCAGATGGCGTACCACCTGAAATTTTACTGGATTTTGACTCGGAAGAATTATCGATTCCGAATTACTCACAGATCGAAATCAGTCAAGGCATGCTCCGTCGAATAGTTGGTTTTATGACAATGGCGGAGGACATTTTAGATATTCTTAAGGGCAAAATTGGAGAGACTGGTGATATTCTCCTGCGCTACATTTTGTCATGTATCGAATTTTGCAGGCTAGCGGGAAGAGAGGGAAATATGCCAATAGAGCATCTCTCTGCGCTAAGAAATGGTCGAAGTCTGGGATTTAAGTGCTTATCTGTTTTGTTCCAAAAATTTCCGGAGATCGACTGGCAATTATACCAGGACTTCATTTTGAGTGAAATCATTCGACCTCGAATGGATCATTTCAATGATGAAAATTCTCAGGAAGTTTCGCCGATCATGAAATTGTTTTTGATTGCTAGTCAATCTAATGAGTTGATTCACTATTTGGCTGCAGATAATTCGTTGGTTTTGGCTGTTAATGGTCTGTTAGACTCGACTACGAAAGATGTGGTTTTGCTTGCAGCAATTCAATTCATGACTAATTTAATGGATATCCAAACCGGAAATGCAAGGGATAACATCAAGGAGGTTGCAAGAAATATTGTCAAATCAAATATGTCAACATTTTTACCCAGGTTTGTTAGGACACTTTCATCTTCTCGTAACACTGAGGTTGTGCAGTCTGGAATTTCAGCTTTGCGGAAGATTATCAGTTTATTCAACCGGGAACTCATTGAAGATGAGTTCTTGTTGGAGCAATATGTGGAGATGTGCATGACTGGTGTAACATCTTGGAAGAACAATGCTTTGTTTATTGCTGACGTGTTCGAAGTATTGTCCGTTCTGGTTAAATCGCTGAAAAATAATATCTTGCTTCGGAAATGCTATGGAGATCTGTGTCCGCTATTACAAACTGTTCGTGAACGGCATACTCGAACAGCACTAATCAATATTTTTGTCGTCATTGATTCAAAATGCCCTGATATTGGGTTCATTGGGGAACTACTTCAGAAACTCAATTCTTATGCCGCGGTTCGAATAGATGAATATAATTACGAATCAAGGTTTGAAACATACGCCGCCATAAATACCGATCTCTGGAAAACATTCTCTGTGATTCAGTGGACTCCATTATTACATGACTCCATTTTCTGTTTGGCAAATTACGAAGATATCGCGCTAAAAAGGGCAGCTTCCTCGACCTTGCAGCGATTCATTCAAGTCACTGAGAAGAAGGCTATGACTGAGGATTTAGATCGAGTTGAATTTTACTCTCTGATGGAGCTTACTCTTGTTCCTGGAATCCGTCTGGGTCTTCGATTAGAACCAGAGATTCCTCGTTACGAATACATCAATATTCTGAAGCTACTAGTTCAGAAATCACTGGCTTTTCCCACTATCAAAAATCTTGAAGTCCTTCTCAAAGATGGGGACGAAGAAGCTGACTTCTTTTCAAACATTGTACATATTCAGTCACATCGTCGGCAAAGAGCTATTTACAGATTAGGTCAAACTGCGTTGGTGAATGATCTGGGTGATTTTAACATAGCACATTTCTTACTCCCAATTTTGGAGCACTTTTTGCACGATGTCACACAAGTCACGATAAATATGGCTGAAGAAGCCATCAGTACGATAGGAAAGCTTTGTCTTAACCTTTCAATGAATCAATACCAAGCCGTCGTTCGACGCTCAGTGATCAACTTGGATAAGTCACCGGACAAAGTGCGATTTTTTACTAGGCTGTTGGATTCCGTTAGCGAGGCGATATATTTGCGATCGCAGTTTAGTGAGGAACAAAAAAATACCATTCAGCCTCGTCCCTATAATCTTAAAAAGATGGATCAGTTTCTCAGTAATGAAATCATTCCGAGATTGCACTCTATACTGCGGCAAGCAAATGACAACAATTTAAACTCTGTGGTTGGAATTGCTGTTCCAATGATCAAATTTCTTTGTGGAACTTCGCAAGAGAATATGGAAAAACTCCTTTCTACAGTGATTTTGGAGCTATCTCATCATCTTAAGCATCGACTGCAAGATATTCGAGACGCAGTGCGAAAGACGATTTCTAGGATTTGCATATTGGTTGGTTTGAAGCATTTGAACTTAATTCTAGACCGTATGAAGTCAGTACTAGTTAGAGGGTCGCATAAACATATTTTAGCGTTCTCGGTTCATAGTTTCTTAGTTGCGCTAATGACTGCTGATTCCAGTTTAGTTGCCGCTTCTCTTCATGGATCTCTGGATAACTGTGTGCGAGCCATTGCGGACATTGGAATGGATGATATCTTTGGGATATCCGGTTCCGAGAAAGACGCGGAGGAATATCGAAGTAAGGTGATTGAAGTGAAGGAACGTAAGAGCTATGACTCGTTTGAGATTCTGGCAATTAATATTTCTATCACAAAGCTAGACGAGTTGATATTGCCTATTCGCCGAATTCTGCAAAATGAAACGATTACGCTGCGTATGGAGCGCAAAATCAATGATTTGTTACGACGAATAAGTAACGGTCTTGCAAAGAATGAAGAAGGTAATACGCATCAAGTAATTGAATATTGTTTGAGGATTTGTCAGGAGAAACCAGAAGAATCAAAAAAGGCATCGGAGCTGATCTCTGAAAGGGAAAAGCGGTTTCTCCTCACCAAAAGAGCGCGGATTGCACGGAATACAGTAGAAAATTTACATTTCATTCAGCGATTCGCTCTGGACGTAATAAAAAATTGTCTGCGGAAGAACCGGCAGTTGGTTGAAGGCTTTGAACTCCAGGAATTTGTCCAGTCTTTTGGTCCGTTTTTAAGATCTGAACATGAAGATATCCAGTTGTCGTCTCTTCGACTTCTGACAACAGCAGCTAAATATTCGTCATTACTTGAAAAGCTGGATACAAGATTTCTATTTACTTATGTGGTCGGATTGATTCAAAGTTCTACGTCGACTATTTCTGAAACCTGTCAGACTGGACTGAAACTTCTGGCGACGTTGATCCAGAAGAAACAGTATACCAAAGATGACGAACGGTCAATAGGATATATAGTTGAGAAAATTCAGCTTGATTTTGTCGAACCCGACAAGCAGGCGCATTCGTTTGCGTTTATCAAATCATTATTGCAGCAGAGAATCAAAGTCCCAGAACTATACGACGCCGCGGACAAGATCCGCGAAATCATGGTCAACAGTCAATTGAAAAGTACACGGGAAGTCTGCAAGTCGCTGTACTGCATGTTTCTCCTGGAATTCCCGCAGGGTCCCAAAAGAATGAGTAAGCAAATGCGCTTTTTAATCCACAATCTTGATTATCCACATGCCTCGGGTCGAGAAACTGTCCTAGAAGTTGTGTACGTGCTGTTATCCAAGGGGTCAAGCGCGAAATCGGAGGTGGTGCAAACTATCGTTGAATTATTTTTCATTCCGTTGATAATGACGATGGTCAACGATGACTCAGAGGATTGCAAAGAGATGGCACTATTATTATTCCGGTCGATTGCACAAAAATCGTCGGTGGCCAATTTGACTGCGATGGAGAAAAGCTGCTCAGAGTGGCTCCAACAAGGAGAATCACCTGCATTGGTTGATGCTGCAACCAAAGTTTCAGAAATACTGAACAGCATTAATTATGATCTGGACAAATAGCTTTTGCATTTACAATAGATGTTTTATAAATTGTTTGATTACTGTAAATTCAAGTCAAGTATAAGCGTGACATGAACGTATTATTTTCCTCTGAGGTAGCCGCTAGCAATGAAGAGCACTCGTGTCGAATAGCTTCCACATATTCTTTGACTGCCTTCGATTCCAAATCCTCCCTAGCCTTTAAAACGTCGATGACAAACTGTAATGGCGCATCGGGGAAACTTTCTTTGAGATTACGAAATTCCTCGACAACAGCATACTTATCTCCAGAAATCAGACCCATGAGGACCTCAATGCCGACAAACTCAGCTTCAATATGTTCCTTATCCGTGAAACGCGAGAAAAATGGGTACAACAAAGACACGTCGCCTTTGATTTGATCAATTGATCGTGCGGATAGCGACGCATTTTTATTGCGGCTAACAGCACCAAGATAACCGATCAAGGTTGCATCTAGAAGATCGTCAATGTAGATCGAAAACAAGTCTGGATTCAGATGTTCCATCAAGTCGACGTTGTAGTCTTCAAAAGTTCGGATACATTCTTGAATATAAACACTGCCACCTTGAGGCGGAACAGAGCTTGTATCGGATGACACGGGTGATGGGTTGTGCCAGCTAGGTCCAAACAGATTCACTAGTGAAGGTTGGATGTCGTAAATAACCATACCATTGATAATTTCCCCGATACATGACTTAGCAGTGCTGATGAACCCATCCATGGCATCCTCTAGCTCTTGGATCATATGTGATTGTTTGACTCGGTCTTCATCAGAATGAACTAAAACATCCACATTGGTTTCGATCTGTCGCGATATAATGCTCTCGGTATAATCGGCACCACGAACCTGATCGTTGGCAACTGCAATACAATACTCTAAAAGTCCGCCGGGCACATCATCCGGACTTGTATTAGACTTGTCGATTTCTGTATGAATTGCGGCCACCCACTTTTTTTGTCGTACCAACAGCTGTCGTTTAATTTCCGTAACGACTCCATCCACGACCCTGATTTCATCAGATTCTAAACTCACAGATATCTGCTGATTCAGCATTTGAAACGCAATTGGAGTATTAGCACAGCCGTATTTTGACTCAGGATCGAGTTCTGGCGGTGACTTTCTTTCAACAAACTCCTTGAATTCAGAGCGCATTAGTGATTGTGTCCATTCATCAATCTTCAGACAGATCAGTCGCATATAATCGCCAAGAATCTGATCTTCCTGGCCGTCCAGAAGAGGAGGCACTAACTGCTTGCGAGCAATTTTCAGTTCATTGGTCATGGTATCATTATACTTTTGAGCCCAACGCACAACCTTAAGCAGCACTCCAGCTTCTGTGTCTTTGGTCACGAGTGATTTCATTAGTAAATACATTTCTTGATGGTAGGCAGCGATGAACCGCTCGGCAATCTGCCATCGCTCTGGAACACATTTCGTCAAATCTGTCTTTGCAAATAAAATATCCCGAGTAACCCAATATAAGTTATCTAACAGTGCTCCAGGGTCGTCAGGGAAGGATTCCACACAATTTCGAAACACATCTTGCGCACCGAGCCGAATGCAGCCGGTCAATTTGTCGACATAATTGCGAGGCGTCCGGTAAGCACCTGCTCCTTGAATATTAATCCGTATAACACTATCCGTTCGTGAACGGGCCGATGTCGGCGACTTAGCTTTCGCATCCAAACACTCGTCTACTTCGATAACCTTGGCCCATCTCACTATGAGACTAGCGTTTCCCTCCCGAAGAACCTCGAGAAGATTCTGTGCAACATCAAAAAGGATGTTGTCAAATTCTTTCACCAAATCGTCCAAAAGCGAGAAATGAGTAGTTAACGTAGCTCCAAGGTCTGCTCCGGTCTTCGTGGCTTGCGCTATTGTTTGATCTCTAAAGTCCCGTAAGCGCGAAAGACGGTGATGGATCGATAGAAAATTCGTCATCGGACCAAAAATATCTGAAAACGTTAAATCATGAACATTATAAATAGTAGTAAATTCACAATAAATACCTTTGCCGTCCGCGGTAATCATACTTTCGATCTCTTCGACTTGTGCTGGTAGTTGCTCTAGATTGCGGATCACATCTTCGACGGCTAAAAAATTGTGCCGGACTCTAGTCACCCTACTAATCTGTTCAAAATCAGGGACGACGGAGCTAGCCTTTCCGAACAAAGCATTGAGCTGCGGAATCCCGTCAATGTCCGCATCTTAAAAGGTTAACAGATACATACATCACCTAGCTGGTCTCCAAGCGAAGATACAGCGGTTCTAGCGTCAAGAAGATTTTTAACTCCACTCTGACCGTATATTAGGTTTTATCATCTTGGATGCTTAAAGAACAGCGCAGACATACCAGGGTCAGATTGAGCTGGGTCTGAACACCGCTCTTGATTTGAAGGTCAATAGCAGCTTTATCTCGTTGAAGACGTTCTTTCAGTGACGGAATCTTCGGCAAATCCTACCACCATTAGATATTGAAGCAAACAACAGTAGACAGATATCAACATCATCATACATCAGGATACCGCAGAAGCTCAGCCAAACTAAGAAAAATAAGTCAGATCTAGCCAGGCTAGTCAAAAGATTTCTCAATAGCTACCTGCTAATTGCACTGCCGCTTTGATCGCCCATGCTGGGACGAATAGAACAGATCACACAATCACAATGGAAACACTTCTGATTAAAATATACCCGGAAATTCTGATTATCCGCAATGTAAATTGAGCAGCGGAGTCCAGGTTAAGCTGAGACAAACTGTAGTCAGTTCTGATCAAGACCTTACAAGTTTCCCCAGTCTCAGAGAAACGATCACGTGATATAAGGGAGATAGCCCGACGCGTTCAGGGACGCAACAGACCACGCGTAGAAATTCCTTGATTCGTATGAACATGATTTGGAGAAAGCCTCCAGGGTGAAATGGTCAGTAATTTACTTTCTGGTATGTTTTGCTTTTTACAGAATTACTAATTTGAACGCAAAGTCGAAACAACGCAATTTTAGAGAAGAATCGATGGCTAGAGGGAACAAGAAGCGTGGCAGTGTGTCGAAGAGAATCACGAAGGATGATTTGCCAGCAAATGCGCGAGTTACTAAAAGTTTATCACTTAAAATTTCTGGATATTTGGATCCACAAACTGAGAAAAATGATGTCAAAACTCGAAGTCATCTGGAACAGGAGAATATAGAGAGTCATAGTCGTTTGCCCCGAGTTGAGCCGATTATCAAGAAAGTGAAGCAGTCGATTATAGAGCATGAATGGAAATCTTTGCACGAGCCTACCCTCGAAGAAATTTCAGAAATTTTACGTAAAGAGTCGTTTGCAGTCTACGAAGCATTCAGATCGGAAGCCAAGCAACGCCAATCTCAAAAGCTTTTAAGTAAGCTCACTGCTACGTGAGTGACTCAGCGCGATAATAATCCACTTTCTGATATTTTTCAGGCTAAACCGTCGGCTCAGAAGATTGCCTGTTCCGCGCAATGCTAAGGACTGCAGCTTTCGATATGACAAGATAATTGATCGAAACGTTAGTGAGTACTATTACTCAAGCTGCAAAGTTAACTGACGTCATCAGATACAATTAGAATCTAAGCTAGTAGCTTGTATGAATCAAATATCTACGCTCGAAGCGGAGCTTTGTAATGAACAAAAGCTTTTAACTCGGGATATGGATTATGCGGAGAGTCTGCGACGAAATGCTAGGGCACAAGAGACTGCGCGGGCTTTGCAACAGAAAAGGGTACAGTGTTGCGGTACAAGCCTGACAATTGACAGGGACTGATTTTCTTTTTTAGCTAAATCATCTTCTGCAGAACACTTTTGAAGCTTCTGAAAATGCAGATGACCCAGATGAGATCAATCTCACAACTACTAATGAATACAGTGTAGGCTATGACTCTTTCTTGTTCCCCTTCTTCCTCTAGGCAGTGTCCTCCGATACTAACAAAGGTATTAGAACCCAGAACTCGACCCAGACGAATCTATTCTACTGCTTGTGGACAAGCTTTCACCGCACATTTCCAGTATGAATGCAAATATCGGTGACCTCGATAGAGTCCTATCGCTCATACGCGCTATCACGTGTCTACAGTCCGACATGTGACCGGGGTAGAGGGTAGCACTATACTGGGAGACAGCCGTTGAGCTTTCTGTGTCGAAGTGCATATTGTGCTAGAATTAGATTGTTTTCCTCACTGCAGGAAACACGCGTTCGTGGGATCCGGGAAATTTCACGAAAGAACTTGTGTCGAACCAACAGATCGATTAGCGTATGAGCGACGCGGATAAGGAGGTTGGCTCAGGTGTAGGCAGCGGAACAGCGACAGGCACGCGGTCGTCAAGTATGGCGATGAAAGTCGACCGCCAAGCGGAACTGCAGAGGTCACCCTCTACTGATGGACCAAAAATCGCGGACAGCCTAGGTGGAGGCGGATGGATCAAGCTCACCAGTGATGCAGATCCGGATTCGCTGATTGGTGGTATCAAGCGTCGCGGTGAGTCGTTTGTGGATAAACCTAGCAAGTCGCCAGAACGACAGAACGATTTCAACTCCTCTCCTCAGAGTCATAGAGAGAGCGTGAGTGGTGGGAGTGGAGGAGAGTCACCCGAACTTACAGACAGCTCGAAAGGTCGGAAATATGCAGATAGTGAAAGTTCGTTACAAGTAGCTAAACCGACTAAAAGACGCAAAGTGGAGCATGCATGCGTTTATTGTAGAAGATCACATATGACATGTGATTCTGCACGTCCGTGTTCACGCTGTGTTAAGCGAAACATAGGCCATTTATGTCATGATGAGTCCAAAGACCAGAAACCACGGACGGAGAATTTAGGCGAAATCTCAGTGGCAAGTGAAAGCAAGTCCGAGACCATGAAACTGGAAGGCTCAGCTAAAGCGCCTGCAACTATTGGGATTTCCAGTCAAGGCACTTCTGCACCTTTATCACTGAATACCAGTGGAAATGTATCTCCAGAAGAATGGAACACGGCGAATAACTCGACAATTCTTCTTTCGAATTTGACACAGTATCAGCAACCATTATTCTATTCTGAGGGCGCCGGAAGCGAATTTTCTTCTTTGAACGATTTTTTAACATTGATGGATGATCCAGTCCCAAGAGCGGATATTTCAAAGGAGCGGACTGGGGTGAATTCAGACGCAGTTGTGCTATCCGGACAGACGAATATTGCTACAGCCGTATCCGACTCTGCCGTGCCAACAGCAAGCGCGATTCTCAGAGTAGGTGAACTACTAGAGGGCAATGAGGCGGCACGATTGTCGCAGAGTACGCCCAACCTTGGAGTTGAGCCTAAGATTAGCCATCTAAGTGCTAGGGCGAATGGGAATCTGACTTTGACTACGGGAACGAAGCCAGTACAGGTTCCGGAGACGGCGAAAGACAAATTTTTTTTGACGGCGGCTGATCCCGCCGATGGACCTGAAAGGACTCCAGAAGAACGCCTAAAACAAGTGATCAATGCTAAATTAGAGGCTGGTCTGCTGGCTCCGTTTAATTACGTGAAGGGATATGCTCGTTTACAAAGATACATGGATCGGCATATGGCGCCGGCCTCTAGGACCCGAATATTGAAGCCGCTGTCGATATTCAGGCCAGCGTTTCGCGCGATTGCCCAAACTTTGATTGACGTTGATCTGGTGCTTGTTGAAGAAGCTTTTGAGCGGATGCTACTAGACTATGACCGAGTGTTTACTTCCATGGCGATTCCCGCCTGTTTGTGGCGTCGTACAGGCGAGATTTATAGAGGCAACAAAGAGTTTGCGGCGTTAGTCGAAGTGCCAGTAGAGGAATTACGCGATGGACGGCTAGGAATATATGAACTGCTAAGTGAAGATTCGGCAGTGAACTATTGGGAGAAGTACGGAAACATAGCGTTTGACTCTGGTCAAAAAGCAGTATTGACCTCGTGTACATTGCGGTCGCGGGACGGGCGCACACGGCGAACATGCTGTTTTAGTTTTACTATCCGTCGAGACAGGTACAATATTCCCAGCTGTATTATCGGGAACTTCATTCCTATGCATGTCTAGGAAAAAGAGTAATTGAGTTGCTTGAAGTGGAAATTTTTGGCTGGAGTAAATTGGAACAGGATTAAAACAGGATTGGAACTGCTAAAAGGAAGGTGTAGACGCGGGACGTCTACAGCCCTGTTGTAGAAAATTGTTTTAGCTTTTTGTTTTTTGCTCAGACTCCTCCGCTTTTTCTATTGTATATATTTTTAAGTCTAGACTCAACAGTTTATTAGTCTCCACCTTCCAAGTGAATGTGCTGTACACGCGTTCAGGCACGCGTACGTGTCACGTGAAATGTTCTAAGAGAAAGTTCGTACTAACGTAGATTAGAACCGCAGAATTTTAGGCTTGCGCGAGCGGTCGAGACGGACTTCGAACTTCGCGAGAACGAGAAGTGAAGCAAACCTCCAAATATAGAGCAGGATTTGATAAGCTAAGTTCGAAGAGTTGACGGAGTATTGTGTTTTGGCTGTGCTCTGGCTGGACAAGTTCATCGATTGGCACCGCACATCTGAGGTCGAGGAATATTGTTGTTTTCGTGAGAGTTGTTGTGAACAATTTAAAAAATGGTTTTGCATGTTCGGCGGACGCAACTCGCCGGAATTATTGCGACGGTAATGATAATCGGACTACTTTTACTTCTTTTATTCGGCGAAAACGACCGGCATGGTTCGAACAGTCTCAAGTTTTTGACATCGCAATTGACCGACACGAATTTTGCGGGAGATCACCTGTCGCCTTTCCGGTTTGTCGCGAACGAGGTCGCTAAGCAGCCTGTGCTTATAGTATTTGGAGATTCCTGGTCAGATGACGCTACGAGACCGAATGTGCAACATCCGTCGTCAAAAGATTTTCCACGCGAACTACCTGACGATATGTTTTATCCCTCTGAAGATACTGAGAGTTCAGGTTTAGATGAAAGTGCAAATACAATGCAAAAACGTCGACAGCGTCGCTACGGCTTAGGTGCCGATGGTCGGTGGTCAGATGGTCAGATCTGGCCGGAATATCTTTGCAACTGGGCAAACTGTCATGACTATATCAATCTAGCCTATGGCGGGGCCAAAATCACAAATGAGTTTGTGCATTCTATGGTTCCGGACTTGACAGACCAGCTGGGCGAATTTTATAGAATTAAAAACAGTACGGATGATATTCCGCTGCGTACAACTCAAGACGTCCTGTCTGATAACCGGAGCATGCTGTTTTCTTTTTGGTTTGGTATCAACGATATCGTACAGTATATGACGATGCTTTCTTCGGTTGATGACCGAACAGATGCTGTGTCTGCTTCGTTATGGAAATTGTTTGACATGGCCGGTTCTCTGGCACTGCTATATCCGCAGTCTAATTTCCTGTTCTTCAATACCATTGACGTCACGATTCTTCCTGTGTGGAAAGAGAGGTTCACAGAGAGTGACGAGGCTATGCATAGATATAGAGAGGCAGTTCATCTTGTGCAGGCTTGGAGATCTGAATTTTTGATTCAGTTTGGCGCCTGGAATCAGACGCTGGCTTCTGCCCAGGCATTTGAATCGAACACTTGGTTTGCACGGTCCATTTCTGGGATCATGAACAATGGCTTCTCAGATGTTTCGAATCCCTGTTTCGATCATGACACGAATACACTTTGTAGTTCTCCGAATGAACATTTTTTTTGGGACCATGTCCATTTGACAACTGCCGCCCACAAGTCGCTAGCGCAGCGATTAAATAATCTGAATCTGTGGCCTTCGGTATCAAGGATTAATGAATACACTGGGATATTTGAAGATTTTTAGAAGAGGTTACAAGGAGATAGGGCGCAGGTGTGTCCTATTATCAGTAAATATACACAGCATGCATATTTGATATATCTGTTTCGCTTAGAATTAGTTTTCCGTGGGTTGGTTTGGGATTTTTTGCATCAATTTCGGCTTTTTTGTATGATTAAATTGTTTTGTTTTTTTAGCACGAATAGTATTATTTGATTATGAATTCAAATATCTCTCAAAAATAATGACGCAAGTATGAATAGAGAACTAGATTGGACCGAGATTCAGATAGCTGGGAGGTTGATAGAAATTGAAACAGATCTTCGTTATCCACCGGTATTCAAAATTTCTGGCAATAAATGGTGAAATAGTATTGTTGACAGGTCGAATTGCAGACAATGGCCGGGAATCTTAGATTTTCAGAGCCTGAAATTGGTGCGACAGATAGAAGTACGATCTGGTACTCATCCAAAAGTGATTTGGTTAGATGCTAACTGGTATAGAAGGGGGCATCGAACTTGAGACCTCGTTTCCTCCAAATACACAAGGAACACAAATGCCTCGAGAATCTCGAGCCGGAGGACTCGCAGAAAGAAGTAGAGTATGCATCGTGGACAATGAAGTGAATGTAGATTTAACCATATGCAGGCGAGATCCAGACAGCCTTCAAGTCAACCGGCAAACTATTTGGAGATGATGATGGGCTCTATGCGACCAGGTATTACGAAAATGGAGAGAAGTAGGGCTGATCGTACGAAGCGAAGACGAAGTGGAGATGATCGAGAGCAGAACTTTTTGGATGTGGATTCTAATGCATATAACCAAGTCGTGGTTCCCTCTCATAGGCCGGTGACCGTTAGCGTATCTGAGGACGATATAGAAGTGATCCCTTCAAGCGTTCCTGAAATGGTTGACTTAGAAGCAAATTCAAGTGCTATGGATACCTTTATTATATCTGAATCAAAACTTCGCCCATCAGATCAGTCTGAGACCTACCACCAGGATCAAGATAATGCAAACCATGACAACTACGAGCGAAACAGCACTGACAAGAATGACAAGATATCTTATTCAATAGAATACAGCTCGGCCATACTCCGTTCACAGCCTGCGCTTGGTAGTTCCGATCCAAGCCTGTGTACTTCATCAACCAAGAACCCGAACTGGACTGACCGTCCAAACTACAAAAGGTTCCGAAGAAGCAAGTATTTTCATAGCGACAGCCCACTATTGAGTACTCAATCAATGCAAAAAAATAAAAAATCAGTTTTATTGGTCGAACATAAAATCGAAGATTATGGACTTGGAGACGGTCAGTGTTTGATTTGTTACTTAGCCATTCGTAATTTATTAGGGCTGATTTGTTAGTTTATTGGGCAGATACTTTTGAATCCGGTTCGGTTAAACAGATTCGGACTACTAGATCAGATGAATCAAATTTTCAATATGAGAATCTTGTGTCTTCCGAGTTCCAAGACCGCGAGGATAGTCTTCGATTCCAAATGCCGGTCGGATCTGACCGGGACCACATTGCGTTAGGTATGCCGGATGTAATAGAACGCAAAGACCAAGCCGAGCAGACTGAGAACGGAGCCAATACGTCACTACAACCTCGGACAAATAAGTCTAAAGGTTTGGGAAATCAACGACAGCATAGCAAGAGCTTGCAGGCGACAATTCTGGCCGAACTCTCTAGTGGGGGATCTGACGACGACAACGACGATGGACTCAGATTCAGACTATAACTGTAACTGTATATACAATATCATACAAAACAAAAAAGCTATGATGAGGTCAAGTGATAGTCATCGAAGACCAGACCGTGACAATAACTCCGAAGTCATTTCAAGCTCACGCCGTCCTCGCGAGATATGAAACTTGATCGCGTCCTATCCCGTAAATTAGTCATCATAACTAATTATTTTATTTAACAAAAACTAACCAAATCCCGTTCATGTCGGTGTGCTTCGAATTGCGTTCGCGCCCAATGTGTCATTTCTGTTCTCGTGATTTTATCCGGCACTCGTTTCAATGAGCGCAAGCATAGTCGCCAGAGATGTAGAGCAGCAGATCTTTGAATAAACTTTTTAATCGTTAACTGCAAAATTCTCCAAGTCGACTTGTA